>NC_143564.1:61282500-61940000 GCF_054136105.1 Typopeltis vanoorti | reverse complement strand
TGCCAATTCTGTTGCACGTTTACGTGGTACATAGGCTGATGTGCCATCCAGTCCCACTGCTGTGTCCACATTCATATTTTTTAACATGCTTAATAACTCTTGTTCATCTACCTCAATGTTGACATACATCTCTAACATCTGGTATGTAACATCAGCAACTGGAAAATCACCACTTGAATGATATATTTAAATGGTTCCCAATACCCCTCTTTATTCTGTTAACTATTATCATATTTAATTTACCAATTTCTGAAATTGTCTAAGCTGCCAAAATGTCTTTCTTCTTCTTCTATGGTTCTCTACTGAGAACCATGGTCTTAGGGTTGAAAAAGTTGCATGTGGTGTATCATATTGATGGTATTGGGCAAGCATTGTAAACATAATGTTTACAATGTTCCTGCCCATTTTCAAAATATGGAAAATATCGTATGATTACATTTTTAATAAAATGAATACAATAAAAGATTGAGTATTTCCAATTCTGATAATAAGTTTAAGGGGACATTCCTTTCTAGTTTTTATTGCTAATTTTCATGCCAAATTTTTGACAGCTTTTATTTAATTTACTTCTTGAAGGTATTATGTTTATTTAGGAATATAACATCATCATAATGTAAAGAGATGAGTTAAATATATCTGATTTTGATATCAGGTTTAATGTTTTCTTTCATAATGTGATCCGCATAGATGATAAATAAGAGGATAGCATGCAGCCATATCATAATTCTGATTTTACATTAAACCATCTTCAGTCATCTCCTTAATTCTCATTGCTGGCTTAATTAATTAAAAATTACTTTTATGTTTTGCACAATGTCCTGATTACACCATATAACTGCAGGATTTTGAACAGCCATTCTTATCACATACCTTTTCCAGAACTCGTCATCATCAAATTCTTAATATGTACCTTCACAGGGGATGTACAAGATACTATGATAGTGATGATGTAACTTTTTCATGCAATCCTAACTTCCGATCAACAAATTTCCTCCAAATTAATCTGTTATCTGTCAATACCTCAAAATTATCAGATCTTATATTTATGTCTTCTAAGGCTTTTTACTGCATCAGTCCAGCTAGATCATGGTCTTTCTCTGAGTCTTTTTCCTGCTAACCTGGCATAGTTTTGCTAATCTTTCCTCTACCATTCTGTTTAAGTGACCATACCCACCTCAGATTTGCACTGCTAACACATTCCTGAATGCTAGGAATGGAAAGTTCTTTTTTTTAATGTCCTCATTTTTAATATAATACTGCCATTGATACCATCTGTTCACTCCCCTAGTATTTCTCAGAACTCTCATATCTGTTTTTGATCAGTGTTATATTTCTAACCTAACTCTCAGATGCACAAGTTAAAACTTGTTTGAACACTGCTTTATATACAGCTAATTTAGTGTTTTGACTAATTACTTTATTTCATAAAAAAACATTATTCAGCTGACTTTCTGTCATACCAGCTTTGCTAATTCTGTCGTTTATTTCCATATTTAATTTGCCATCTCTGCTAAAAATTGTGCCTAAATAGCTGAAATGTTTTACTTATTCTATAGGTTTTCCATTCAGGATGCATTTGATGTTTTCAGTAGTTCCGCTGAATTTTTTTTTAATGCTGATTTTCATACCAGATTTATTACAATGGTTATTCAATTTAGGCAGAGAATCCTGCAGACTAGCACTGGATTTATTTAGAAGCATAATATCACCTGCATAAAGTAAAGAGCTGAGATTAAATCACCAATTTTGATATCAGATTTAACACCATTTTCCTTCATAATGTGATCCATATAGATAATGAATAACAGTGGAGATAATGTGCACCCTTGTCGCACACCTGATTTAACATCAAACCAACTTCTTGTACCTCCTTCAACTGACTCTTACAGCTCAAATAGAGACTATGTATTACTCAATATAATATCCATATAACTGTGGCAATTTGAAGAGCATTCCTATTGGCATCTTGTAATATGCCTTTATTAGACCTATGAAAATTAAATACACATCCTTGTTATATTTCCAAGACTTCTCAACTATTTGTCGTCATCATCATCATCATCAAATTTTCCCAAAATATTTTTGTATCTGACAATCATTTCCAACTCTGCTATTTAGATCCCCAACAAGGACCAACTTTTCGTTTTTCATTGTGTCAGTTGCTTTTTCTAAAGCCTCAAAAAATTCCTCCACTTCTACCTTAGGAGAACCTTCTGTGGGACCATGGACACAACTAAGTCTCATTGTCCAGTTCACCATTCTGATATTTGCCCACATCACTCTACTTGAAATTGCCTGCCATTCAAGAAGATTAGCCTCATATTTAGTGTTGAATACTATGGCTACTTCTTCTTTTCCTTGATTGTCATTGCCTAAATATAATATTTTGTATTTATTGCTCAGAAAGATCTCACCAGTTTTTGTCTTTTTTGTTTCAGTCACCCCTATTATGTCGATCTGGTACTTATCTAATTCCTCAGCTAGCTCTATTTCTTTGCCATTCAGGCTTCTTATGTTGATAGTACCGATCTTCAATTCTGGTGATATTAAGTTGGGGTGTGTTTTCAGATTTGTTCCAGTAGCTGACATTTCGCTGTTCGCCCTGGTTTCCTGGTGAAAACAACAGGGGCCTTGTTTAACCGGGCCCGTTATGGTTTAAGACAATAAGAATACAATTTGGTCGGCAAAATCCCAAATTGCCAGCCCATCCTCATTCGTTCAGTATCCAGGTAGATACCTAAAAGGGTGCACCACGAGAAAGTGAGGATTGGACATTAGGTCAGAAGCCCTGGTCGGTTCTCCACATTCCTGTAAAGGTTATGTGGAGGTCTCCTCTCAGTTATACAGCTTTGGCCCTTAAGCACCCCAACAACTATTTGTCTTAAAGAGAAAATCTAATCCTAACAGCATATGTTTGGCCTAAATCCAGCCTGCTCTTCACCAAGCTTCCCTTTCATAATTTTTCTTAGCCGTTTCTGAAGTATACTTGAATAAATCTGACCAGGATCACTCAATAGGGAAATGCCATTGCTATCACATTAAGCTTTATTTCCCTTTTTATAGGTACTATGAGAGTACTACTACTCCAACATCCAGAATTTGACCTGCTGACCAGGCATTCTGAATTATGTAGTGCAACCACTATAAAATTCTTATATCTTCATATTTGAGCATTTCTAGTCAAATGTTATATACTCCAGCTGCCTATCCACATTTCAGATTTTTGATGGCTTTTCTTACTTCAAGTATGCATATCTCTTCCTGACTGCATTCTTGTTGAGTTCATTCCTGGAAAAGATTCTTTTTTCAAGAACTACCAAACTTAAATAGAGATCTTTGTCATATTTTCATGAGTTCTGAACTGTTTGTCTTAAAGTAAAAATCTGATCTGCCAATCTATATTTAGCTTGAATTTAGCTTGTTTTTCTTCAAGATTTACATCCACAATTTTTCTTAGTCTTTTCTTGAATATGTTTGCATGATATTCTCTGCTGTAAAGATTTTATCTCAATATCTGAGTATTTCTGGTCAAATATCATCAATCCAGGTCTTCCACGTTGAGTTTTTCCTCATGACTTTTTTCTACCTCAAATATTTGTTATGTACTCTTGACTGTTCTTCACTTGAATATTTATTACTGCCCTTATTCACTGATTATCTTATTTAATCATCTTTCTGAGGGATTAATCCTCATGTTCAGAATATCCTTCTCTTCAGTTGTTATATCATCTTTATCGTCTCTGATTCCTTTCTGACTACTCTTCACTACATTTCTTCGCTTTTTCAATAGCCACAAAATATTTCTACCACCTTCATGATATTTTTCTTCTAAATCTTACAAAAGTCATCTCATGAATTTTGCATAGCTACCTTTACAAATAACTTTATTTTCTTCTCTATATTCTCTCAGAGCACCGGCTGACTTACTTTATTATTATTATACAGATATCTCCATGGAATCAGAAGACTCGATGTGGGAGACCCACACTAACCTTTCTACATACCAGGGGCGAATATTCCGAGTGTGCTAGGTGTGCGGTGCTCATCCACGAAATATTAGTATCACCGATATTATATATTTGCATTTATTCTCATTTAAGACTCACTCAATTGTTCGCAGACTTCATGCGATTCCTAAAATTGAACACAATATACTGTACTAATGCTTCATTGTCCTCTTCACGAGGCTAATAAAGCATTAGTGCTTCATAAAGAAAGAGCTTTTTTGTAGCGTAAACATTGCGTTACATTTGTGTTAATAGCCCGGGTGTGCTTTCAAAATGCATACACCTTCGAGCCATTCGAAAAGATGTAAAGTGGGCGCATCATGTCAAATTCTTAGCTGTGTATTATTTTTAAACCGCTGAGCAGGCGTGACTAGGTGAGCTTAAATTTTGAGCTCACTCAGCACCTAGCAGCTGTGATTGGTTATTGTGTCAATCAATCCAATTGAATGTTGTCATGAGTTGAGCGATTACTATATCCGATGGCTTTATTACAAACAGCTGTTACAGTTGTTAACCTTCCCTATTATTACTTGATAGCATGTCTTCCAACATCCAACTAATCCTTAGACTATTTCACCAACTTTTGCAACATGCCCTCTGAACTTCAACTATCTATCCCCCAAGTCCCTAGCCTCATAAATTTCCTGCAATCAGTACCATCAGTGCAATCCACAGTACGTAACCTGTTCAACTCAAAGTGCATAACCAAACATTTTGCAACATTAAATTGACAATCATTATCCTTTGCCCACAATGCCAATTCATTTAAATCATCCTACAGAATATCTACATCACCTTTATCAACTATTGCCCTCCATACTTTTGCATCATCAGCATAAAACTGAATATCTCGTCCCCTTAAATCTTTCTCTATATCATTAATATACCAAATTAATATATACAAATTAATATAACAGTTGGAAAATTTTATGTATAAAGTACGTGATTTTGCGTGTTGGTGACCAATTCGTACATCAGCTTATTTCTTTTTCCCCTTCAACATAAACTGACTCTTCTTGCAAGTTTCCAGACTAGGGTCTCGGATCTGTGGTCGGACAGTACCCGCAAAGGTGGATGAGAAGTGCAATTTGGTCTCACTATCTCTATAACGAATGCATCTGACATTCTCACATGTCAAATGCATGTCATCCATGTTTTCATCGGGTGTTACAGAATAGTATCCAGCTTTAGCTGGACGTCTAAAGACGTCATTGCCAGTTGGGGTTAACCTCCTCAGGCTACAATCTGCAGAAACCCACAAGTTGAGTCAAAAGATTTTCAATCCAAAAGCTACTGTCTCAAGCAATCATGATAAATTCTTCTTGTCTGAAGCAGGAAAATACAATTATTTCAAACATTTCTGTATCTTTTTTTAAATTAAATAAGGCGCTCCACCTAATGATTATGAAAACATGTCTCAACATATTTCAGAAACTGTGAGTTAAAGTCATATGTGTAATCAATTAATATCAAATTCAAAAGAGGAATAAATACATTATTTCCTCTATACTAACCTGTCTAAAACTTGTTCCTTTTTATCCTTAACTGCATCAGAAGCATAGTGATCCGCTGAAATAAGCTGATCAGCCAGAGCTGTCAAAGCTGCTATTTTTTCCTCCTACATGTTCAAAAAAAAGAAAGAAAAGGGGGGGAAAAAGTGAAATGTATCTGCTAATTTATATGGCAGTAAAATTTCAAAAATTATTATACAATAATTGTCCATGAATACACTAAAAATTGTAATTAAGATTTCAGAAGGCAACAAAAAACAAGTACCTGAGCATTGATGGCCTTATCAAAATCCTCATGTTTCTTAATAAGTGCTTCAACATTATCTCCACCCATATCATCAGAGCTGAGGAATGCTTCTCGACTTGCCATCCAATTTTCTGCCTGCTCACAGTCTCTGTAGAAAAGCTGTAGTTCCAAACACTGATCGAGCTTCATACGTCTGTCAGCCCAAGCTCTAAAAAAATAATAAATTCAACTAATTTCTCCACACACAAAGGATCATTATAAAGAGTAAAAAAAAAAATTTTTCTCTTCTACTAATTTTGATTTCTGAAATACAGAATTTCATCTAGCTCCTAAGGAACAATAATGTAGAAGATAACTGAATTAATTTAAACAGAGCTTTCCAAATATTAAACTAATCAAAGATGCATAAATCTATAGCTTTTAAGCCATAATAATCAAATTTTGTTTTTGAAGATATATAAATATGGAATATAAATATGAAAGATTTATTATATTTTCTTTCCATATTTATGTATCATTTTTTAGAATATTTAATTAAAGGTTCAATTTACAGTACAGAAATTGTGACTGCAGGAAGTGAAAAGTCAAAAATATATAATTAAACAAAAGTATATAAATTGGAGACATGGAACAATGTTAAATTACTGAATTTAAATATGAATTATTAAATATGGATATGCAAAATGTATAAAAACTAGGAAGAAAAAGATGAGAAACCTATATTTTGCATGGCAAGTTGGCAAAAATTAATGAACATGTGCTGCCTGTTTTGATTAGGTTCAATTAGGTTCTTAGATTCATCATCATCAGCCTAAAAAGAATAAAAAACTAGTGATGAGATTGCTGTGAAGCTTATGAAAACACAAGTCACAGCAAAAACAGAACTCCTAGAAGCTTGATAACTTAAATTTCATTTCAAGTTTAATTTCTCACAAAAATTAAACTGAAATATTGACTATCAACAAATTTATTTCAAATTTAAGTTGCAATCTGGACTGATAGTAATATTAGGAACTGATACAAGGAAAGAAGTAACAAAATATTATTATTATTATTATGTTGTCATTTCCTGAAAAATTTAAAGTCATCTGTAACCAATGCATAAGTTTATCTACAAGTATTATTCTTGTTGTTGCACAGGTACTTCAATGGAGTCCAAAGACTCATCATGAGAGAATTAAATTATCTATAAAATATCTATCATACATCTCTTTGAACTCATTAACAAACAAAGAACTTAAAAATTACCCTAGCAACCTATCCCACTCATTCATCACTTTCCAAGCAAAAAATTAGCCTAGAAATTTAGTCTAGAAGTTAATCTAACTACACTCATTCAATTTCCAGGGATGATCTTACCCCCTCTTGCCAACTGCTGAAATATTTCCTCTTCTTATTCAGAGCTCTGAAGTAGCTTAAAAAAGTTTCTCTAGAGAAGGGTTTCCAGATGATATGAAAAACATTATTTAAGAGAGGGGAATATATCCACAGTGCTAACATTTTACACTTTACAACCTTTCAGGATTGGGAGTCCAAAACATGCGAGAATGTCAAATGCATTCATTACAGCAATCTCTGAAGTTTGAGTGTTAAATGAAGAAAGCTACCTCTTCAAACCAAAAACAAAACAATTCAGAAGATAAAATGTTATGACTATAATTTGCACAATAGAATGTCTGTTAATAATGTTCTTGAAAAATAAAAATATGCCAAATCAAATGTCTGCAAGTATTAAACAGTGCCCATGGGTACTAAATTCTGTATATGGTTGTATTTTACAGTCATAATAGAAATCTTTAGAAATATTATTGTATGAAATCCAACAATATTTTGTGAAATCTAGCTATAAGCCATTAAAAGGTGGCACAACTCTGAGATCACAAATGTTCCACCTATATTCATCATAGTTAATGTATTAAAGAGGAAAACCCATATTTTCATAGGATTCCTTCAAATGGATAGCATAAACTACTAGAATCCAGGGGTATTTATTTCTAGAGCACAGAAACTAATGCCTTCAAGCTAGACTCTGGTGCATCAATAAATAAGTGCCTTGTCGGGATCCTATTTCTCTCCAGCATTTCCATTCATCTGTTAATTTCACTGCAAATGCAAAGTCATCACACATAGAAAAGAAGGTGCCAATCTTTCAGCCCAGAGTACTAACATATGAAGTCTTAAATTAGGAAGGCCAAAAACCAACAATTCCTGATTCTAAGGGTAGCAATTCCAAGCCGAAATACAGCAGTCTAATAAAACAAAAATGACAAAATAAATAAAATAAATATGAAGTTTATACTAAAAACACCACTAATCATCTCTGTTCAGCACATTTTCACAACTTCAAAATTGATTTTGATGTACCGCAGACATTACGAAGTTCACGTTAATTTCAAACAAATTTAGAGTTTAAAAATAATTTATATGTCAAAGGGTTAAATGAATTTTTTCATAATTTTTACAACTAAATAATTATATTACAATAAAGAGTACAATAATAAGCAGATCTGCATATGCAATATTAGGTATGATTCCATGACAAAAATCAATGGCAAACAGTAGTTTGCCATTGACTTTTGTCATGATCTACTTGAATTTTATGAAAAGTAATGCAGTGCTAATGATGAAGCTTCTGGAAGAACTACAAAGTGTAATAAGAATGAAACAATTTACTACTGGATAATGCAAATTTGAGTGTGCATTATCCAGTAGTATTGGTGAAACATGCTGGTGAAACATCAGCATGTTTCACCAAATCCCTTGAATAGTGCACTCTCAAAAAAGATAAAGTAAAAAGACTTACAGAACAAGGAAGTGACATGCAAGGAAACTGGATGCAAGAGTTACACCCTTTGCAGCCATCTAAATGGTTAACATTGATGAAAAGATAAGACGGTGCTCAAAAATTTGTGTAGAACACCGCCATGTTCCATTGCTGTTATTAGGGTTCTGTAATACATGTGCCTTCCAAGAATGATCTCTGTGCAATTTGTGTAATAACTTGGCCTTGTTCAACCTGATAAGTGGTCTCTTTCTAAGATATGTCGTGCTAATCCATTTTTGGTTTGTCATATGAATTTTTATATGACGAAGGTAGTCCATTCTGTCCAAAAGATTGTATACCACACTGGCAGGGGATAGACACTTGGAAAGGAAAGAGGATCTTGGTGGTTTTTGATCCACCTCAGGAAGAAAGGAACTACCACAATATAGGATTAGCCAAACCTGATCCTCCTCAGGTTTGGCTAATCCTGTATTGTTTTGGGTGATCCTATTCAGCTGTCTTTGTCTTTGATGTAAGGCAGAGATTTTTGTGTGTGTGTGTGTGTGTGAGAGAGAGAGAGAGAATAGCTTAGGACTGGGAGTTTGTTGTTCTTTTAGGGAGTTTGACAAAGTTTTTTTTATTTTTATTTTTTTTAATTGTACTTGTTTTGCTCAAATTATGGTAAAACCTGCTGTTCCAGATGCAGTTCTGATTCTGAGAATGAAATTTGCTCTATCACAAAGGCTAAAGTTTTGAAGAGTCATTGATTTCTAAACATGGTGGTGGTATGAAGCAGCATGAAGGTATCTTATCTGTCTGTGTGAGCAGGTTTATAGCAGACACTAAAGAGAACATCTGACAGCTTTGTAAGATGGTGAAAGATCTTTCTGATATAGAAGTCAGACAAAACCTAATATATGTTAGCAATGGGGAGCCCATTGCAATACCTTCAGTTTGTTTATGTAGCTGGTTGTTCCAGCTAAAATATCCACATTTAAGAAAATGCTTAAAGAGTTCACAAGTGTGTGGGTGGGGGGGGGGAAGCAAACGTAACATCTACTGGTACATTTGTGAAAAAGAAATGATGCATTGAAGTTCACTAGAAGGTCATTGTTCTGTAGTGGAAGTGGAAGTTTCTGTATAGTTTTAAAGTATGAAACTTTTTATGTAGGATGATGTCCTGCCAATATGCCTGTTGTGTCCAGATGCCAAGTAATGAGAATCTGATAGGTAGGACAGTTTATGACAACTACAATTGGTGCAATGGAGCTCCCACTTTGTGGACCTTAGATAGTCCTTAAAATCTTGGTTTCTGGAGATTAAAAAACAAAACAAAACAAAAAAAATGTTTAATTTAGACATAGATTCAGCCAACTAACTTGTAGTATTATTTAACAGGCCAATAGTTTTATTTTTTATTGCATCAATAGAATTTCTAGTTACTGACCTATATTTTGATGTATTAGAAAAAATACACTATAATAGTAAAATTTTTATTTTATTATAGTCCACTGTGTTTAAGATCAGTGAACCATTTGCTTTGTCAGTTTTAACTGTCAGTATGTTCTGATTTGATATCAGATTTTTTAAAGCTGTTCTTTTTTTTTAATTCCCCTAGATATACTGTTCCATGGAGAACTTGCACATTTAACTAAGTTTGAAGTTTCTTCTCTAATGACAAATGCTTCTTCCTATAGTAATCTTTTGACAGATAATTTGGTGTTTGTCAAGATGCGAGTAAGGTATTTTTTTAGTAGTCACAAAATCGAACCGTTTGTTTAAAATGTTTATATCAAAAAGTATAATCTGACAAACTGTTCCTAGAAGTAGAAAATTTCACTTGGTTGCAAATTAAATTAAACTTGCCAAGAAATTATATTCTTGTTTCATCCTTTGTCTCAGTGTAAGATACTTCATGACTAGTCTACTTGCATATAGAGACTGATGACTTAACATTAACTACCTTAGTATCCTATAATACAAAGCACACATCCTTTCAGATGTGCACACCTAATGTGATACAGAACTGAGATCTAGATCTTAGTTCTATATAAATGATATCTAGACCTTCTATTTTTCGCAAGTAGTTGCACGATTTAATTTGTAAGGATATATGAATAAGTATGCACCAGTTAATCAATGCCAACAAGTTTGAGAAAAATGTACAACTCACTTTATTTTTTATATTTTATTTATTTATTTTTTTTGTTGATGATTTTTTTTCTGATGTCATCAGGCCAAGCAAACCACACTCATATCATTCCTTATTAATATATTTCTATTGTGGTAACTATCAAGCAAAGAATCGAATGCAAATACCCTACATATACACACAGCTGATGGTTATAATGAAGTACAAGGAAGACTTACTTTTCTAGTTCCCTGCGAGCCTCATTCATTTTCTCCAATTTTTCTTGAACCTCAACACTAGCATAATGATTACTTTGGAGAAGTTGCTGGCCAAACATATCAAAAGCTTGGAAAGTTCCTGTACGTGCATCAATTTCTGTGCGATGTTCCTAATTTTAAAAATACATAATACTTTTTATCAAAGCATAAGGGGTGGGGGGGGGGATTCTAAAACTTGTAGCTATAAATTAAAATATCAAAGATCAATTTTTAATCAACAGGAATACACAACAGAGTATAAGAAATATTGGGTTTACTTCTAATATTCACCAAAATAAATGTACATAAATAAACAGCTTAAAAAATCATGGTCATAAAGAAAAATTAATTCTTTATAATTGCACAGTTGTTGAAAGTTTATTTTTCACTTGGTTAGAGTATAATAAATTTAGTTTAATCCTTTATCCAAGTGTGAGCAAACAAAGTTTGCGCCTGAAAGTATCTTCAGGACTGGGTTAAGGTGGTACACACCAGGGCAACTCGTTGCAAAGGTGGAGCAAGCTACCAACACTCCTATCTCAGTATCTCCTATAATGTAATGCAAAACACATCTCCTTGCGGATATGTCTAATGTTATGCATTAACGGAAGGGCCACTACCCAGACTAGTTTTGACCTTTATTGAGGTCTCTTCAGTGGGAGCCAGGCCCAAGTGGAGATATCAAGCAGAAGCATTAGCAGGTCATCTCCACCTATAGGAATTGCCAATTGGTGTGCCACCCTTTTTTAATAATTTACTCTGGATTTAGAGAAAGATGTTGAAAGTTTATTTTTCACTTGGTTAGAGTATAATAAATTTAGTTTAATCCTTTATCCAAGTGTGAGCAAACAAAGTTTGCGCCTGAAAGTATCTTCAGGACTGGGTTAAGGTGGTACACACCAGGGCAACTCGTTGCAAAGGTGGAGCAAGCTACCAACACTCCTATCTCAGTATCTCCTATAATGCAAAACACATCTCCTTGCGGATATGTCTAATGTTATGCATTAAGGGAAGGGCCACTACCCAGACTAGTTTCGACCTTTATTGAGGTCTCTTCAGTGGGAGCCACTGTTTGCTCACACTTGGATAAAGGATTAAACTAAATTTATTATACTCTAACCAAGTGAAAAATAAACTTTCAACATCTTTCTCTAAATCCAGAGTAAATTATTAAAAAAGGGTGGCACACCAATTGGCAATTCCTATAGGTGGAGATGACCTGCTAATGCTTCTGCTTGATATCTCCACTTGGGCCTGGCTCCCACTGAAGAGACCTCAATAAAGGTCGAAACTAGTCTGGGTAGTGGCCCTTCCCTTAATGCATAACATTAGACATATCCGCAAGGAGATGTGTTTTGCATTATAGGAGATACTGAGATAGGAGTGTTGGTAGCTTGCTCCACCTTTGCAACGAGTTGCCCTGGTGTGTACCACCTTAACCCAGTCCTGAAGATACTTTCAGGCGCAAACTTTGTTTGCTCACACTTGGATAAAGGATTAAACTAAATTTATTATAATTGCACAGTTCTTTACAGCTGTAGAAAAATATGCAAATGCTAATTTAAAAATAATACATTTAAGAATTTTTTTTTGCTCAGTCAACTACACCATACTTGACAAGAAATTATATTCCAGTTTTCATCCATATTGTATTAAAGAATTAGCAAACAAAAGCTACATCAAGACTTTTTTTATATATATTGAGAAGCAGACTCTACTGCATTATGTGCTGATTATACATTACAATGGAAGTATATTTCTCCGAGTTTTTATAAAACAAATGTTGCTTACTATTATAATATGTCACTTCCTAAACATGCTTCAACTTTTCGTGAAGTGTCACCAATAGCAAGTTATAAATTTGGTGAGCTAAGTGGATAGCAGAAGTGAACTTTCAGTAAACAAAATTAAAAAATACAACAAAGTGGAAGATGCAACAACATGTTTTAAACTATATTATGAATCAAAGGTAGCTGTGGAAGAATTTTTCATTTGAATTCTGGTATATTATAATATATTAGCTTTGCTAAGTTAGTTAACATGCCCATCCAATTGCCAGGTGGACCTTTTGCTGGCCTGGTTGTCTGAGTGGTTAGCATATCTACTCTCCAAACAACAGGCTGAAGGTTTGAATCCTGCCATGGGTATGGATGTTTGTGATTGTCTTTAGGTGGGAGATGAATTTCAAGCCTGAAATTCATCTCCCGCTGGCCTGTTTGAGATCACTGCCCCACTTAGTGGAGGACTAAAGTGGCTTGAAAAAGTTACACTCTAGAGCAGGGTTTCTGGACTATGTAAAAAATAAATTTTAAAAAATATATATAAAATATTAATAAATTGACAAAAATAGAAAAAAAAATTCCATAGACTACCCACAGTACAAAACATGCTATAGATTTGCAAATAACCTTTTCTGGGTGAGAGCAACATAAAAACATGGCATACTAATGTACTAACCTTTCGTGGATGGCAGTCGCATAAAAACTCTAATGCGAGTCTATGCCTTACCTTTTTTTAAAATAAAACTGACAAATGAAATTAATTAAATAAAGGAAATTATCCTATCGTGATACTGCTGGACTTTATAAAGGCATTTGACAGAATACTGTATGAAGATTGGAATAGGAAAACAGTGACAAGTTCAGATAAGGGAAGCTATTATCTTTCTTTATAAACTTGAGAAACAAGCCTTGTTGATCTATCGGATAGAGTATCCACCTATCCGATAGATCAACAAGGCATTTTGATATTTTGATGACTGAATAAATTTCAGTCATCAAAATACCATAGCTTTGCACTTTTTTTGTAGTATACACAGGTATAATGTGTTGGAGTAAGACTATTTTTATCGACATGTAGTTTTTTTTTTTTTTTTGCACATTTCTAAGTTAGCATTTTTGAATTTCATTTTGGAATGCTGAATGTCCCATAAACAGGATGGCAAAAATAAATGAAGCTCATTCGGTGGTATTCGAGAAGAGATTTGTAAATAGTGTAATTTTCGAGCCTGGCTGGCTGAGTGGTTAACTAACAGGTTACAAGATATGAATCCCACCACGGACATAGATATAATTCACTCTCCCACCTAAAGAGAATTGTTTTTAGATGGAATTCTCTAACAAGAATTTTCTCCAATACATTTTTTGCTACAGGGCTCAGATTGTGTGTATGTGTGTTTTGTTGTTGATTTGTTTCAGTAACTGCCAATGCCTGTTTTCCTGTTTTCATTATGTGTACTGTATTTATTTTACATAAATATTAATACATTAGTTTCAGCTCATTTAAAATAAGTTTAGTCATATGATTTGGGGCTTGCAAAATATTATATTCATTGATCTGAGCTGCAGGTACAATAATATCACTATCTAATATTTCCTTGGTGCATTCCTGAAATAAAGGTTAAGGTTATTCCTGAATATTTGTGGCACATCATGAGTGAAAGTAAGTGTCTTGGCAATTGCTCCGTTTTGTTAAATAGTGATAAATGAGAATCCTTACACAAACTTCTGTCTCACTTTCTGTGATCATGAGTGACCAATGTTCTCTTAATGGTTAACTTTACACAACTTCTTTTTTCATTTAAAATAATTGTACCATTATTTAAACATGAAATGTGATTAAGTAAGCTGAAGAAGCAGTGTCAAACTCTTGTCTGATTTTTTTCTGCTATTACTAAATCTTATGAATGCATAATATCTCTCTCTTTCCAGTTTTCAATTATCATTTTTTACCAGGAATTTAGATTACAATTTAAAATCATTAGGCATGTTTCAAGATGTTGTGATTGTTTTTGTTGGACAAACAGCATAACTAAACCAATGAAGAGAATTAAAAGCTTTTAACTATCTCAGAAATCACTATCCTAATATGAAGAATATAACCATTATCACAAATACTACTGAATATAACAGAAAATATGGCCCTAATTAAGAGAACAAAGATCTACCAGTCAAGAACAACCAGAAGCATTGCAAGCAAACACTATTTAAAAATTAAGTTACTAAAGAAAGTCATGTCATGACTACCAGAGACATGACTTTCTTTAGTAACTTATCATCTGCATATATGGGTTATGGGTTATTGCAAAAATCCATAAAAACAATATTCTAATCCAATAGTTAATAAATACAGATAACCGAAAAAATAAATATATATATAGAGGGCTACATGGTGTGTAGTGTTTGTAGAGAGCTCCTGAACAGATAAGTATTATTTTGAGTAATAATTGGTAAATTTGCGTGAATCTTACATAGTATTATTTACTTTTCGTATCTTAGCATGTCTGGGTGATTTTTGTGTGTTTTCTAAGTATTTTAATTAGTAAATTGATAGATATGATTATTTGTGCACATGGCCCCCATGAAGAGAAATATAAAGATGGCATCCAGGTCACCATCTTTGTCTAAAAATTTTAATTTAAAGGATTTGATTCAGTGTACCGTTTGCAAAATGTATACATTGAGGAGATTGGTTGGAGTCTGGTTAAACAACGATAGTGGAGTGAATGTGTGCAGAAAGTGTGAGAAATGTGAGGATTTAAAGAGCGTTTCAGGTCGTGAGGGTGATATCGTTGTTAAAAGTGAGAATGTAGAAAATAGTGATATGCGAGGTATGAATGCGAGTGATATTTGCGAGGTAATACCAGATAGTTGTGAGAGTGGCGTTGAAAGTGAGAATGAAGGTAAACATACGGAGTGAATGAATGAATTAATGGAAAATAAAAATTATGAGACTGATGCAATAAGTGAGATCACACGGTTATGCGGAGCGATACACAGGGCAAATCAGCAGCTGGAGCGTTGGAAAAAATGTTTACCAAGCATACCAACTAATAAACGGCAAAAGTATGATAGGAAAAATAAGAGTATGATAGTGAGTGTAAACAAAATGAAAGAGCGAGTGTTGTATGAATATTCTTTAGTAAGAGGTGTGATAGTTGAGAGTTTAACAAAATCATACCAACCTGGTGCAAATGTTAAGGATGTAAGTGAGTCAATTAGAATGAAAAAGCAGCGGGTGAAAGAATTTATAGTAGTAGCAGGTACAAATGATTTGAAAGGAGACAAAATGGCTATGAGAGAGGATGTGAAGGAATTGTTTGAGGTAGCAAAAGAGAAGAGTGAGAAAGTTAGGATGGTGAGTCTGTTGCCACTGTATGACAGTGAAGAGTACAGAAGGAGGGCCATAATTGCTAATGACATTATGAGTGAATTATGCAGGAGGAGTGGTGTGGAATTTGTGGATGTGTAGAGTGAGTTCGATGGGTAAAAGGATTTATATAAGATGGATGGTTTACATTTGAATGGATTTGGTGTACGGAGACTTGAAAAGGTGTTGAATGTAGTGGAAGTGAATGTGCAGAATCAGGGAAACTAGAGTTATTAAGGAGAGGGGGGGGGGGGGGAGAAGTAGATATGCAGACTTTAGGAAGACAGTTGAGTGTATGAATGTGTGTAATATGCCCAAGCGAGTACGAAAGACAACAAATCAGAATGGGATAGTTAGTATAAGGCATCAAAATAGGGATGGGACAAATGGGCTTCTGCAATTCATATATACTAATGCCAGAAGCATTAGGAACAAGAAGGAAGAATTTTTGGCCTTGGTTGGCACTTCCAGGCCACAGATTATTGGCATTAGTGAAACATGGCTGACAGAGGATGATATAGCTAGTGGGATTGAATGTGAGGGGTATGGTGTGTTCAGGAGTGACAGGGAGAATAAAATGGGAGGAGGAGTGTTATTGATGATAGCTGATGAGCTACAGCCAAGGAGAATAGAAGTGGAACTGCAGGATAGAGAAAAGAGCACATTTGAGGCTATTTGGTGTGAGATTGAAACTAGCAGAACAAAATATACAGTTGGGTGCTGCTATAGACCAGGTGATGGAATAGATGATGGAGACAGTATGCATAAGCAAATAGAAGAAATGAGTGGAAGGAGGGTAATTATAATGGGAGATTTCAACTATGGTAACACTGATTGGAACAAGGAGAGGACACATGGGAGGAAGGAATTGTATTTTATGCGGTTATTAAGGGATAACTATCTGTGACAGCATGTAATGGAAAATACTAGGGGGGTCAGAGAGTGCTTGACCTAGTAATTGCATCTGAGAATTTGGCTGTAACAAATATGACCACGTTGCCACCAATTAGTGAGAGTGGTCGTTGGGTCTTAACTTGGGAGGTGGCTAAAGGTGTGGAATTTACAATTAAGACAGGGTACATGTGGAATTATTGGGCTGGTAAGTATGACAAGCTTAGGAGTTTGATTGGTTCAGTGCCATGGCATGTAAAACTGCAAGGGCTAGATGTTGATAGTGCATGGGAGACAGTTAAGAAGTGTTTGCATGAGGCAATGGCTGACTGTATACCTAGAGTCCGAATAAAAAATCAAGTTGGGGTTAAATGGATGAATAACACCATTAAGCTTGAGCTGCAAAAAAAAAGAAACAACTATGGAGGGAATTTAAGGAGAAAGGTGACCAGCAGGCACATGAATGGTACAAAGTGCAGGCCAGAAGGGTAATGCGTGTGGTAAGAAAAGCAAAAACGGATTATGAAGGAACATTAGCCATGCAGGCTAAAGAGAATCCCAAACAGTTTTTTCGATATGTTGCAAGTAAAAGAAAAAATGTATATGGCAGAATGATTTTAAAGAATGCCAATGGTAGGGAGGTAACCGAATCAGTTGATATAGTTGAATTACTGAGCGAGCACTTTGCAAGAGTATATCATCCAGGTGGTGACATTGCAGGAATGAATGAACCAATAGATTATATGGGAATTGTGGTGAATGAAGTGGAAGTGAATAGTCTATTACAAAACTTCAATGTCAATACATCTGTGGGATTGGATGGTATACCAGCTCATGTCGTACGTGAAGCGGCTAAAGAATTGTCAGTGCCCTTGAGCATTTTGTTTAATTTGAGTCTCGGGTCTGGGTTAGTCACGAGGGGGTGGAAAGAGGGGGAAATAGTTTCAGTGCATAAAAGAGGTTCCAAGACTGCTGTTGTAAATTACCAATCGATTAGCATATCAGGAATCATTGTCAAGGGCTTAGAGAAATTTGTCAAGAGAAAAATACAGGATTGGTAGATGAAAATGGGATACTGTATGGGAAACAACATGGTTTTGTGAAGGGTAGATCATGCCTCAGTAACTTGCTCACGTTTTATAACACAGTGATGGCTGAACTGGATAAGGGGAATGGGTTTACAGTGATTCTACCTTGTTAAGGCATTTGACAGGATACCACCTGGAATTCTAATCAGTAAACTGCAGCATATGGGGATGGATATAGGGTTGGTGAGATGGATAGGAGGGTGGCTGATAGAGAGATATCAGAGAGTGATTATTCAGGAGTAGAGTCCAAAAGACGGTCTGTGACTAGTGGTGTGCCGCAAGATTCTGTTCTTGGACCACTACTTTTCAATTTGTTCATTAACAATATAGGAAAGGATCTGAGAGGAAGTGTTCACTTGTTTGCTGATGGTGCAAGTTGGGTAGAGCAATAGTGAGTGCACAGGATGTTAAAATTTTGCAAGATGATTTGGGTAGTTTGGAGGACTGGGCTGAGGAAAATGGATGTCTATTTAATGTGGCAAAGTGTAAGGTTATGCATTTTGGGGTGAAAAGATTAGCAGCAATATATCACATTGGTGGAACCATACTCCAGGAGATTGATGAGGCCAGGGATTTTAAGTGTGGGAACAAGAAGTCACACGGGGCCAAGTCCAGATAATAAGGTGGATGTGGAACCAATTTAAACCTCAATTCGTGCAATTTAGCCGTTGCGACAGCTGATGTGTGGGACAATGCATTGTCTTGATGAAAGACTACATTTTATGTGCAATCTTGGATATTTTCTCTTCAGTTCTTCTTTTAAATGGTCCAACAATGATGCATAATAGACTCCTGTTATTGTTTTATCCTTTTACAAATAGTCTATGATGATAAAATGGTCTCTTTTTGTTAAGTGCTCTTTCACCAGGCATTGTCCACTGTTTTGACTGCTGCTTGGACTTGTCTACAGTCACGAATTGATGCAAAAAATCCTGCAAATTGTGATTAAGCATTGCCAAACACTGTGTTGAAATGTCTTTTTGCATGTGTTTTTGATCGACAGTCAACAATCGCAGCACCCATCGCACACACACACAGTTTTTTCATGTGCAATTTTTCTTTCAGGATATTATACCCCCATTCAGATGAGATGCCTACAATCTCAGCAATCTCACGCACTTTCACTCGACAGTCTTTCATAACAATACCATGGATTTTGTCAATCATTTCCTTCGTAGTGACCTCAGTCGGGTGTCCGGAACATGCTTCACCTTCAATGGACTTACAACCACGTTTAAACTCATTTATCCAAAAATAAATAGTCTTTAATGCTGGTGCAGAGTCCCCATGAACTACATCTAACTCAGCTTTTATATGTGCAGCCATTCAATTCTTGAAATAAGTGTTTTATCACTGCACGAAACTCATTTTTCTCCATTTTTATGAAAAATGCGAACATGGTCATTTTAAATGTTTGCCAAACAAACACTACACATCACACGTGACTAAAATTTTGCCAGGGGTCATGAAAAAGAGGATACGTGCCGACACTGGTATGAATGATTGAATTGTGTCGGTATTTACTAATGTGTTTACTATTATAAATTTACCAAACATTTCAAACATTTCATTATATATAAGAGGGTTCTCTTATATATAATGTCAAACAGATAACTGACACTAAAATATTAAAAACTTATCATTATAAACTATGAAAAATTCAAGTCTCATTTTTCAAATATTTTGTTGCCATTATCTTTTTCATATTGCTTTCCAAGGGTTGTTAGAATTAAGGTAATTATAAGCAGTCCAAAAACCATGCAGTCTCACATGGTCTCCCAAATCCCAAAGATAGTATTCCTTTGAGTGAGAGAGAGAAATAGTTTCAAGAGTTATAAAATTCACTGTTCCTGTGAAAAGTTTTACATTGGTCAAACTGAGAACAATTATAAAATTAGGTGGGAAGGTTAACATCATAGTAATGTTACCTGTAAGAGAAATGAGATCAGACTTAACTGTAAGACTTTTCTTTTAGTGTTACACTTACAAAAAAATAAAAATAAAAATAAATAAAAAAAATAAAATAAAAAAATAACTGTAAGTCTCATTTACAAACTACAGCATAGAATTGAATATAGTTCCACAACACTTGGAAGAAAATTTCTTATGATATTGTTTTAAAGAACTATTATCATCATCGAATTTCCTGATACGTATCCTCAAGAGGTAAGGATCCTATGACAGTACTACATAATTAAATTTACATTATTACTATTCTCATATCAATCATTTTTCTTCACATTAGTCTATCATTTGTTAGCACTCTGATACTGTCAAATGTTATTTATCTGTCTTCTAAGACTGCATCAGTCCACCTACATCTTGGTCTTCTTCTTCTTCTACCTGCCATCTTGGAATCAAATACCTGTTCTACTAACCTTTCCTTTACCATTGTGTTTCAGACTACAGTGTCAAGTTCCTTTCTAATATCTTCATTTTTCATATGATGATGCAATTGATATCATCTGTTCATTCCCCTAATTTTTCTCACAACTCACATATCTGTAGCATCTAAACTACAGACATGTGAAAATGGGGTTAAAAATATAATAATTAATCTTTGATCAATTATTATACTTTTAACCCAACTTTTGGATTAAAAATGGTTTGAACACTGTCTTGTATACTGCTTGTTTAGTATTTGACTAATTCTATCTTATACCATATAAATTTATCCAGTTAGCTCCCCAGCATACCAACTTTGCTTATTCTGCTATTTCCATATTTAATTTGCCGTGTTAATAATTGTGTTTAAATAGCTGAAAGATTTTACTTATTCTATAAGTAAAATCTTTTCATGCCAAATTTGTTACAGCAGTTATTGAATTTAGTTAAAGAATTGCACTGGACTGGAAGAATGATGGAACATTGCACACTTTAAATGAAAAAAGACCTGAGTGCGATTCTTGTTTGACAAGAGGAATTTTATGTGGGCTTTTTTTCAACTGAAGACAAGTCACCAATGCCACATGACGATAGCAGAATTTTTTTTTTTCCAAAAACACAGGTTTTTCATCCAGCATGCAGGCATATTGGTCAGAGAGCACACAGAATTTATAGACAAAATTACTTTACAACCAATATGATTATACTGGTTTCATAAGATGGTGCCATACCTGCCTGTATCAGCCTTACAGCCATTGTGCCACAATAGACTGAATAAATAAATACATAAAGCTGAAATTAACATCTCCAATTTTGATGTCAGGTTTAATGCCCTTTTCTTTCATGTGATTCACAGAGACGATAAATATGAGTGTTGGGAAGGGGGGGGGGGGCACCATGGTCTTACATCTGATTTTATTAAACCACCTTCCTATACTTCCTTCTATTCTAACTGTTGTCTTAAAATTTAAATACAGACTATGTATTGCTCTGTATAATGTTCCTATTACATCATAAATGTAAAGATTTGGGCAGCTTTTATCTTGCCACACCTTACAGCTTTTATTAGACCTATGAAACTTAATTACAGATTCTTGTTATATTCCCATGATTTCTCAATTATTTGTCTTAAAGTGAAAATCAGATCCTGATCACCTTGCTCTGGTCTAAACCCAGTGCTGAAGACTCAGTGAACCAACTTATCTTTCTCTTCCTTGAGAACAATCTTTCCCATACATTTTGTCCCATACAACCTCCAACTCTTCAAGAAACAAATTAACAGATTTGTTGCTTCTCTTTGATCATTTGCCCACACAAAGCACCTGTCACTTTATAGTTCTTGAGACCTCTTGTCTGTGGGGGTTGATATAAAAAATAAAAATATCACCTGGAATTCGACTTTCTGACCAGCCTTCTGAATTATGCAGTATACCTACAGTAAAACTATTATGCTTCCAAATTTGACTATTTCTAATCAAATATCATCTACTTTAGCAGAAATTCCATGTCAGATTTCTAATGGTATTTTCTACCTCAAGATAGAATTGACATGTGTGACTGCATTCCTCATGACTGTTTACCACCATCTATCACTTCTTGTTTTATTTTACAATCTTTCAAAGTAATCAATCTGGATATCCAGAAAGGATCTAAACAAACTTTTATAGAAAACTAGACACACCTTGTCATAGCTTTTTACACACATCTACTAAACTTCAGTGCAGATCTTCATTCTCTTCAGTTTTTATGCCTCCTTTATCATCTTTGATTCCTTTTACAATACTTTCTTTCATTATAAAGTTTTTTTTCCATTGCTTCCAGGCCATTTTGCCACCTTCCTGATTCATATTTTCTTTATTTTTTTAAAGAACTATTTAGGCAAATTCATTTATGTAATTTCATCAAAATGAATTAACTTACAGGGACTTCTTAATAGGAACCAGAGCTTGATTTTTCATGAAGTATAGAAGTTTCTTATCAGATCTTGTAATATTTCGCAACACAATTCTTTAACAATTACCTGAAAGCAGTATGAAAAGTTTCTCATGGAAAGACGTTGGTTATACATTCTTACTAAATAGCTTAAGGAAATTACAACGTACAATAGAATATATATTAAAATAAATTTTAATACACTTCCAATATTTCGGCAACGTCATGTCGCCATTATCACAGGAACTTAAATACAAGACATGTGCACACAGGCACAACATACAGTAAATGAGGAATGAAGCAGGAAGTTATTATTTTTCCTAAAAGTCCTGATAGTGTCCCCTAGCAGGCAATGTTGGTATTCTTGGCCGATTGGGCTGAAGGTCTTTTGATGTAGGTTTCCCAAATTTGGGGCAGTCTCATGCAACCAAATTTGTTGAGGTTTGGATTGTTTCTTAGGGCTGAGGCTGATTCCATGAATAGCCTTTCGTATTTGAATTTACTACGATGTATTATCGTGGCTTTCTTCCACCATATTCTATGACGGGTATCCAGCGCATGGTCTGCAAGACCAGAGTGGCTGTATTGGTGAAAACAGATGTAGTCCTTGTGTTCTGAAATTCTGATATTAGCTGTCCTGTCTGTTTGGCCAAAGTAGGACAGCTTACAACTGCAAGGGACTTGGTATACACCAGGTAGGTCTAGGGGGGGGAGGATGGTCTTTAGTGGAGCGGATAAGAGATGCCAATTTTTTTTATAAGGTCTGTAACAAGAAGTAAAGTCATGTTTTTTTAGAATTTTTGTAAGCTGTCCTACTTTGGCCAAACAGGCAGGATGGCTAATATCAGAATTTCAGAACACAAGGACTACATCTGTTTTCACCAATACAGCCACTCTGGTTTTGCAGACCATGCGCTGGATACCCACCATAGAATATGGTGGAAGAAAGCCACGATAATACACTGTAGTAAATTCAAACACAAAAGACTATTCATGGAATCAGCCACAGCCCTAAGAAACAATCCAAACCTCAACAAATTTGGTCGCATGAGACTGCCCCAAATTTGGGAATCCTACATCAAAAGACCTTCAGCCCAATCAGCCAAGAATACCAACATTGCCCACTAGGGGGCACCATCAGGACTTTTAGGAGAAAGAATAGCTTACTGCTTCGTTCCTCATTTACTGTGTGTTGTGCCTGTGTGCACGTGCCTTGTATTTAAGTTCCTGTGATAATGGCAACATGATGTTGCCGAAATATTAGAAGTGTATTAAAATTTATTTTAATGTAATTCTATTTTTCTATCTAAGGCACTTTGTACCATATAGGTGGATTGATACGGTACAAAGTGCCTTAGACGATAGAAATATAAGATCTGATAATGTTGGAGTCTTGACAAGTAACAGAATGATTTGGAGGAAAATTGTAGATAGGAAGTTAGTAATGATATAATTTTTTTCATGTAGTACTATCATATCCTGTACACCCCTTGAGGGTACATGGCAGGAATTTGATGATGATGATGTATATTCTATTGTACGTTATAATTTCCTTAAGCTATTTAGTAAGACAGTAAGAAAAGCAGATGGCAAACATAATACTTGAAACACATGACTTGAATTTTCCATAGTTTATACTGTTAATGGTTTATACTGATGACTGTATACAAATCTTAATTGCATATTATGGTGGCTAATAACCCAAATGAAGCTACCAGATACAAAGGTAGAAAATCTTCATTATATTCATTTAGTTTATCTTAATATGACAATAAACCCAATTATTTATAACAATGTTTATTGTTCAAGTATTTTTAACAAATCTTAACCACTTCATACATCAAAAATTCCATTTTTATCTGTAACTGCAACTGAAAAATTAAATTTAAAAACTTTCAACTTAATGGTGAACTTGGACGTCATGTTAGTGTTCACTAAAACTCTGCCTTGCCATTAAAAGGAACCGAACATAACTGCAGTGTGTCATAACCAAAGTAGTAATGTATAACTTTTATTGCATGTGATATAGATGGCAAACTTTACCATATACTCTGGCAAAGTAAAAGTTCTATTGCCTCTTCCGAGCTAAACATGAAGTTCTTTGAACCAAGAGATCTAAATTCCATCCTCTTAAAATCTATCAGAGGATATTACAGCATGAAGACAAGTTTGTTAGTTGGCCACCTGAAATTAGTTGTATCCTCATTTGGTGGTTGATGGTGATGGTGAAAAAGAAGTCTATTTATATTTTTCTCAGCATATCCAGTTTGTTTGAAGGTACTTTCGAGGAGTTTTAGTTCATTTTTAAGCTTTTGTTCATCTAATAATAAGGATCTGGCTCGATGGGCAAGAGTAGGATGATGTCAAATTTCTGTGGGGGATAATCATGCAAGTCTGCATGTAGGTTTTCTAAAGATTGCGAATTCAATTTTTTCAGAATATTCTGGTTAATTTAATATCTAAAAAAGGAAGGGAACTGTCCACTTCCAACTCTGAGGTGAATTGGATGGTTGGATGTATAGTATTTAGGTGATTAAGGAATATTTGAAGGTTGTCTCGCACCACTATCCCCCACAGAAATTTGGCATCATCTCTGCTCTTGGCCATCGAGCTAGATCCTTATTATTAGACAAACAAAAGCTTAAAAATTAACTAAAACACTTCCAAAGTACCTTCAAACAAAATGGATACCAGATCCTTATTATTAGACAAACAAAAGCTTCAAAATTAACTAAAACACCTCCAAAGTACCTTCAAACAAAATGGATACTCTGAGAAAAATATAAACAGACTTTTTTTTTCACCACTGCCATCAACCACCAAATGAGGATACAACCAATTTCAAAGCCTACATCTCCTTACCTTATATTAGTTCTCTCTCCCCAAAACTGGCAAAAATCTTAAAGAAATTCAATATTAAGACCTTTTTCACTACCTTACCCAAGCTCCGGTGTATTTTAAGTCGTCCGAAAGAGAAACATCATAATCTTCAGTTTCCTGGTGTCTGCAAAATAGCTTGTGATTGCAGTAAACTGTGGTCAGACTGTAAAATCAATCCTTCTTCACTTAGAAGAACACCGAAGAGACATATCTTAGAACAGAATTCAGGCCAGTGTCTTGTCAAGTCATATATTGTTTTCTGCAAACACCAATGTTGAAGGCCTCAAACATCAAATAGATTGGAATTTAACAACCAACCGTTGTTAAATTCCAATTTAACACTGTTGTGCACAAATATTATGACAAATTCGAGAGACGAATACTGGAATCGAAAGAAATACTTCTTGATGCCTCCCACATGAATAGCAATCTAAGTTACAGTCTGCCAGACTCACATAGTTCTGCCATTCAATATTGGCACCCACATGAATTCACATGCATGCATGTACGTGACGTTTCAACTAGAACTCGGTCTCCAAGTTAAACTTATATTACAGTTAATTGTCATGTTCTGTTATATTGAAAATGCAATGCTTTTATGGTCTTTCCATTTTACATATTTTTATGCTGTGACGCCTGACAAAGTCGGCTTTCCAATGAAACTAGTCATGTTCTATTAAAGTTCTGATTTTAAATACTTGGTGTTTAGTCATTAAAATTTAACAAATATATATATATATATATAATTTAAACTATACCTGGTGTCTTTCCAAGAGTGCTTCAGCTCCAGTAACATCAGTAGCTAATTCATCAGCAGAGACAAGGCTCATCATACTATTAATCCATGAAGTGAGATCTCTGTAAGAGGAAAATATAACTTTAAACAAATTAATACACAGTCAGAAATGTAATTACAAATTATCAAATGACTCACCAAAAATATGCTGATTACTGTCTACATGATGTTTTGCATATTGGCATAGAAAGCTATATACTGTATAACACATTTAATATAACATATGGATGAAAGTGGTAAACTGGTGACTGCAGAGGGCATAGTCAAGGTATTCAGTGAGCAATTCATCAGGGTGTTTCATTCCCAGTGTGAAATCAGGAGAAGCTCAAGTGTAGAGAATGAAATGAGAGAAGACTTACTGGTGAGCAAGCAAGAGAAATATGAGAAGGAGGAGTTAAGTAATCTAGATGCCAACAGGACTTCGTGACATATCACCATGAGTCTTATGGAAATATTCCAGGTAATTAGCATCAGCCTTGGCCTACCTGATTAACAAGAGTCTTACAACAGAACAAGTCCAGAAAGAGTGGAAAGAAGGTAAAATTGTTCCACTTAACAAAGGTAGTGATAAGGCTAGAAATTATAGGGCAATCTAGGCATTATCTGGAGTTGTAGTTAAGGTATTGGAGAGGTTGGTGAGAGCTAGAATACAAATGTGGATTGATAGCAGTATTATCTGTGCTTGTCAGCATGGGTTTTTTTAAAGAGAGGTCATGTTTACTAACTTACTTATGTACTATAACAAGGCTGCAAATGTATTGGATAAGGGAAATGCATATATACTGATATACTTAGATTTTGCAAAGACTTTGATAAATTACCACACCACAAGTTGGTAACTAAACTGGAGCAGATGGGATTGGATGATAGGTAACTGGCCCTCAGATAGGTGTCAGCAGTTGTGTATGGGGTGCAGTGTCTTGAAGGGGTATTGGTGGTGTGCTGCAGGGATCTGTTTTGGGGCCACTGTTATTCAATTTGTATATTACTGATATTGGAATGGGTTTACTGAAGATGTGTAACTGTTTGCAGATGATGCAAAACTGGGGGGGGGGGATCAAGCAGGCATTATAGGAGGACTTGAATCAAGCCTTATAGGAGGACTTGAATAGATTTTATGAGTGGACAACTAAATTCATATAAAACTCATAAAACACACACACACACATATATATATATATATAACTCAGTTCAATGTTGCAAAGTATAAGGTTCTGAAATTTTGTAGGCAACAATGGGATACAAAGTATATACTTGGTGGGGATTTTGGAGGAGGTTGAGAAAACAAGGGAAATTGGAGTTGTGGTGGACAAAGGGCTGAGGTCACATTGCACAAGTTGTGAAGACATCACATTAAGGTGATAACTGGCCTTTGGGATGTGGGATATGAAGACAGATTGAGGGAATGCAATTTGCAAAGCCTTGTAAATAAGAGGAAGAGAGGGATATGGTTGAAACATTTAAGTTGGTAAAAGGTTGTTGCCAGGTTAATGCAGAAGAAATTGTTCACAGAATGGGAATAGGGGACAAAACAAAGGAACACCTCCGGAAACTGTATAAAGTGGATGTGAACAAGGGAGAAAGCAGCAGATTTGTTGCATAGAGTGAGATTGGTGAGTGGACTGTATATTGTCTAACAGTGTGGTGAACAAAGATACACTGAATGAACTTAAAGCATGGTCTGATGGGCTTTGTGTGTAGAGGTGTGTGTGCCTCTCACAATGAGTCTTTTGACTGCACGGAAGTCTGGTGTTAATAATAAGAATAATATATAACAGGATTGTATATTTGAACAGCTTTTAAATTTTTTTAACAATATTTTAAATTTCATTTTAAAAAATGCACATTTGCTAATGGTTAGATGCATTATAATTATAAAAACTTGATAAATATACAGATCAAACTTTTTTATTTGCCCTTTCCCTTAAATAGTTAAGAAAATCAATTATAATCAAAATTTTATAATTAAAATTTCTAACAAAATTTATAATTAAATTTAATATTTTAATTATTATAAAAATATATTTATAACTACCAGAACTACCTAACTACATCCTCCATCACACTCTGCTCACCAATTTCTTTGCTACCATATTTGTTTTGCAAAGCATCTGAATCAAAGGAATTAAAGATGCAGGATATTAGAATACAGGAATATATAATTCCAGTAAAATATAAAATCATCTTTAAATCAGAGATTCTCCTCCCCCTCCTGGATTTATTTATCAGAGCTGTTTTTTTTTTTGTTGTTGTTGTTGTTGTTATTCTGGATTTATAATTTATAAGGATATATATTCTAGAATAACATTACACTGGGTTTTTTTTTTTTGGACCAATAAATTAATGATAAATTATGCCAACAAGTTTCACCAACTGGGCTGTTTGGTTTCTTCAGGAGTAAAGACAAATGGTAAAGACAACTCAGAGTCACTAGTACATAGAACAAATGTATAAATATAACAAAATTAAAAAGACGCGTAACATCATAAGCATGGAGCATGTGTTTCCTTGTTGTGCACACTCTGTAATTTGCAGCGAAATTAAATTCTGGCAAGCTTATTTAGGGTTTTCCATACATCAGGTAGGATCATTCCTTGATTTCTGTTTAGGCTGTTTTCAGAATGACTTTTCAAAGAAGCCACAGAACTACTGTGGCTTCTTTGAAATTGCGACACCAGAAATTTTCTTCTAGATAAGGCATGGAACTTTTGTCTCATTCAATGGTGTGGCTTGTGTTGAAGAAGTGGAGGGCTAATCCAGAACTATCTATTCTGTTGTTTTTAACATCCCCTACATGTTCCTTTTTTCTTATTTCAAGACTTCTTGATGTCTGACCTATGTAGTTTAGACCACAAGAGCAAGAGATATTGTATACTCCAGCATATTTGAAGAAGGTACTGCTGTCTTTTGGCGATCTTAATATGTTACAGATCGTCTTGATCGGTTTGAAAGTTACAAGTGAAAAAAAATGTTTCTTTCTATTTATTTTGTCTTAAGTTCTAAAAAAGCAAGAGTATCAAGTATTTTGATGAAAAATACATTTCAGGATAGGAATTCTGACCAACTGATTCCATATGGAATCATTATATTCTGGTAGCAAATATTCAACTTCCGAGCTTATACTCTATAATCCAATATATGCATATCATTCTACTAAGTCATAAAAACCGATATTGGTAAGATTTATATGTATAATACATACCTGTTATTATATTAAAGAAATGGAACTACGACGTACGATACCAATCGGAATCATTCACCACGTAATATGGGCTACGAAAGCCAAGACATTAGCGATTCCATTGGAATCACTAGGGCAGAAAGGGTTAAAAACAACAGAATAGATAGTTCCGGATTAGTCCTCCACTTCTTCAACACAAGCCACACCATTGAATGGGACAAAAGTTCCATGTCTTATCTAGAAGAAAATTTCTGGTGTTGCAATTTCAAAGAAGCCACAGTAGTTCTCCGTTCTGAAAACTCCGTTCTAACACACACACACACACACACACACACACACACACACAATTCATTGTATATGTATATTTGCAAGAGTATCATCTGAGTTAGGAATATTGCTGTGACAGGAAATATGATAATCTCTTACTACTGTTCTCTGCTCCCAGTGATGATGATCATGTCTTCAATACATAAGATGAACTATTTGCACAATAAATTTATTTTTACTGTGATGCCTGTGATTCTATAATTATGGATACTCTCCATGTCTTTTCATATAAGAAATAACATTCATTTAGTTATGCTGTGTACTTCTAGTACTGAATGCGTGAACAGGTGACTAGTGGTGTACTGCAAGGCTCTGTGCTTGGACCACTGCTGCTTAATTTGTATTAATAATATAGAAAATGATTTGAAGGTAAATATTCAATTAGTTGCTGTTGATGCAAAATTAAGTAGGGTAATAGTAATAGTTAATAAATAGGTAATAGGTGAGGTACAGAGCTCTTGCAAGATGATTTAAATTGGCTGAAAGTATGGGCAAAAGATAATGGATACCAATTTAATAACGTGAAAAAAGTGTGTCAAGTTATGTATTTTGTCAAGTAAAATTTGAGAGTGCATATTGCTAATGTTTCCAGAGTAATTCATATGATTACTTACACAAACAGAGATATAAAAGTTATCATTCCACTTTGGAAAAATAATCATAATTTACAATTATGAATCTTTTTTTTTTTAAATTGTTTCTCTATGTTATTTTTTTTTTATTATTATTTATAAGTTTCAATTTCGTAGCTATGCATAATCAGTATGTGCCCAATATTGATGTGTATGTTAAAATAAAATATAAAGTATGTGAGATTAATGTACTTACCAGATATCTGATAGTTGTAATGATTTCAATGCTTTTTATTGTAATTCGCAATTGTTAAGTCTATACTGTCATATCTCTTGTTCACTATAACTCTTTTCACCAACTACAAAAAAGCATCAGCCATAACTTAACTTTTCCCTGACAGGTGATTGACATTGACAGCTGACAGAGTGTTCAGTACCCGGATAGAGAAGAAGAAAACAAGAAGAAAGAGAGAGAAAGAAAATGGAAGGTTGAGAATGCAGACAGAGAATTTGTGTTTGGAAAGGTGGTTTTTTTTTTTTCTTTTTTTTGGAAAACCTGACAGTTGCAACATGTTAATGGAAGATTCTGAAAAGGGAATCTTAGCAAGGTGAACCTTAGACTGGAAAAGTGAGACTGTCAACACGTGAACAGTAAATAAAAGGAGTTATCAAATAAATGTTCTATTTCAACATTCAAAGAAACACTAAATGGAAAGTTTCATCTTCTATCTCAAGGACACTGGATATATTTATTACTCTGTTGGAACAAGCGAAAGAATTAGAGAAATCTGAAACTGTAAAGTGGTATTAACAAAGAGGCTCTACTTTGATACATTTAAGTAATAAAAGAACCTGTTTTTCTCTGGTAAAGAATTTATAATTTATGTGACTTGTAATTAAATTGCCTGAGGTATGAATATTTATACTCAGTGAAATAATGAGGATGAATGAAATGATATGTGCTAAATACAGAAACACTATGCAGTCCCTGAGAAGTTAAGAAGTTTTATATTTTGAGAAAAGGAATTCTAATAAAGAAATTACTCTAATGAACATTTATTATTTGCTGGAATTTGTTGTGAAAGCAAATGTTCAGTCTGATAGACTGATTTAAGTATAAGTGAAACAAACCATTAACAGAATGAAAGAGTGAGTGAATGAATTTATACCTTAAAGATAAAGGAGATCTCAAAAGTTAGTGTTAGTTTAGAAGGCCTTGGATCCAAATAGTTTTGTAGCTATTAATTTAATCAATTTTACCGTGCATATGTCCACTACGAATTTCTTGCTGCAGGCCAAACAATTACGCAAGCATGTGCATTACTTCAGAAACAGCCAGGACTAGTTAATCAGAAGAAAATGCTATTCTTATAGGACATCGCAAAACCTCATCTACAAAACTTACCTGTGAGATTTCTGCTTTAGGATGGGAGATACTCCTTCAATCCTCCATATTCTCCTGACATTTCTCCAAGTGATTATCATCTTTTTTTTTGCCAGTAAACAATTACATGCAAAATAGACAGATTTGCAATAAAACAGAGATTGAAGTGGAGGTTGCTTGGTTTATTACATGTTTTATAAAAGCAGAATTTACAAACTTGTATCTCATTGGGAAAGAACTGTAGATTGTGAAGATGTTTATTTTAATGAATAAAACATTTTGGTTACTTGATAAGTGATGATCACTTCCAATTTCAAAATCTCTGTATACGCTGGTATCACAAACCAGCATGAAGATATCACTATCAACAATAAAATAACAAATAAGACTTTTTTTTTTCTTTGTGTCTTTTCTTCAGGTGAATTTGTGCACATCACTAACATGTTAGTGATGTGCACATGTTAGAGTTTGTTAGTGATGACTAGTTTATGTCCTGAAGAGAAATCTAGCAGGAAGAAACTACCATTATTAATAAAAGAAAAGAGCCTTGCTCTTTTCTCCAAATTTCTCAAAACAGTTCTCTGTCTGAGATTCATTACCCACTCTGCTGTTTCAGACATACAACAAGGACTAGTTTTCCCATTTTTTTATGTCAACTGCTTTCTTTCATCACTCTTCCTTTTTAGAACCTACTGTGGGCCAATAGGCACAAATATGTTTCATTGTCCAATATTCCCCATTTTAAACTTTGCCCAAACTGCTTGAAATTGCCTGACAATCAAAAAGTTTGTGTTTGGTTGTTGAATGACTGCTCTTTCCACTATTGCTATTGCTGGTAAACTAAATGTGAACTCTTTCTTTTTTTTTTGGGGGGGGGGGGGAGATTTTGTGTTTTTATATTCCATGATTATGATCTTTTGTGCTTGACAAATTTTAATTGGACCTATAATTGGGTTGAGTTAACACCTGCAAGAATCTAAAAATATATACATCATTTTCTATCTCAATAGACTATGATATGGAAATGTAACAAAATACTTGTTCACATCCATAAATCTGGAGAAAAAACAAACATCTGTCTCAGTGCCTCACACATATAAGTGACCATATGACCACTCATATTTCTCAAGCAAAAAGAAACCATATAAATGTGAATTAACACAAGCTAAGTATCATAATAACAATACCTGTAATCTGCTAAGAAACGCTGTAAATCATATGAATCCAATAACTTTTCCTTTCTAGCATCAGCTTTAGCAGTAAGTTGGGTCCATTCTTCATTTATTTCTTTTTGTTTTGTATATATGGTATCTGCTGCCTCTGGATGGGTTTGCATTAATCGACTAGCTGTTTCATCTAGCTGCCGTATCTGTGAAAGTTAATTTCAGATATAGTTCATTTACACTAAAACATCATGAAATAGTTCAGAATGTAAAATTCTAAGTAATGAAACAGAGTTCCACAAGTATTACAAAAATAAATGTTTTTTTTTTTTTTTTTTTTTTTTTTTGCTAAGAATGAATAAGATTAAAATATTCTTATGGTTGTCAAATTTCTTTAGGAATGCATTTCGATAATTTGTTTCGCATTATCTATATGGATCTCATGTTATTATAATATATAACATTATCTAATGTTATTCATTATCTATATGGATCACATTATGAAGGAAAGTGGTATTAAACATGATATCAAAATTGAGAATGTTAATGTCAGCTCTTTGCTTTATGAAGACGATGTTATACTTCTAAATAAATCCGCTACAAGTCTGCAAGATTCCTTGACTAAATTCAATAACTGTTGTAATAGATATGGTATGAAGGTCAGCAATAAAAAGACAAAGACAATGAAAATAGGCAGAATCGTTGAAAACGTCAACTGCGTCGTGAATGGAGAACCTGTGGAACAAGTAAAACATTTCAGCTACTTAGGCACGATTTTTAGTGAAGATGGTAAATTAAATATGATTAAATAAATATAATTAAATCACGAGCTATCATATACGAGATGGATAAACCAAGGGGTCCGACAGGGATGCCCCCTCTCAGCAACTCTTTTTAATATCTACTTAAATGAAATAATAATAAAATGGAATAAAAATTTACATCAAGGAATTAAACTTTCTCCTACAGTAAACTTAAACACTCTCCTCTTTGCCAACGACTAAATAATAATTACAAATTCTGAAGATAACTTACAGAAAGCTATTTTAGATCTAAATGAGATATCCAAAGATTATGGTATGATAATATCAACAGAAAAATCAAAAGCTATGGCCTTTAAAGGACAAGATCCAGCAAGAACTAAAATAGTAATAGATAACAAGATCTTAGAACAGGTGAATTTCTTTAACTACCTAGGATGTATGATCACATATGAAAATGAAAAAGATATAAACGTAAAAACTGCAAAATATTTAAAAATAACAGGTATAATTAACTCTATATTATACCAAACCTAGTTCAAAAACAAACCAGATTAAAAGTATACAATACATTAGCCCTACCAGTCTTAATGTATGGAAGCAAAATCTGGACAATAAAACAAAAAGACAAACAAAGATTAACAACAGCAGAAATGAAGTTTATGAGAAAAAACTGTGAAGTATACCCTATTTGATCACAAAAGAAATGAAGAAATTATGAAAGAATTAAACCAAGAACCAGTAATAGAAAAAATTAAAAAATACAAACATAAATGGATGGAACACATTCAAAGAATGAAAACAGAAAGATTACCAAAACAAGCCTCAAAGTACAAGCCATTAGGAAAAAAAAAAACCAGGACTTCCTCTTAAACGATTCAACGATGACTTCTAAGGCTGGAACAGGCCATGCTAGGCCTAAATCCTTGCTACGCATGATGACGATGATGATGACAAGACAGTGTTCAAACCGGTTTTAACTTATGGATCTGAGAGCTGGGTCAGAAGTAAAACACTTGACCAAAGACTAGAGACCACAGATATGACAGTCCTGAGAAAGATCAGTGGCATGAACAGATAGCATCAATGGCAATATCATATTAACAATGAGGATATTAGGAAAGAACCGGTTTTAACTTATGGATCTGAGAGCTGGGTCAGAAGTAAAACACTTGACCAAAGACTAGAGACCGCAGATATGACAGTCCTGAGAAAGATCAGTGGCATGAACAGATGGCATCAATGGCAATATCATATTAAAAACGAGGATATTAGGAAAGAACTTGATATTGTCAGCATCCAGGAATGCATTAGCAGAGCTAATCTTAGGAGGTATGGTCACTTAAACAAAATGGGTGAGGAAGGATTAGCAAAACAAGTGTTCTCTGCCAGGTTGGCAGGAAAACGACCCAGATATAAGTGGATTGTTACGGTACAAAATGCCTTCGACGATAGAAATATAAGATCTGATAATGATGTTGGAGTCTTGAAAAGTAACAGGTTGATATGGAGGAAAATTATAGACAGGAAGTTAGTAATGATGTAAATTTTTCATGTAGTACTATCTTATCCTGTACACCCCATTAGGGTACATGGCAGGAATTTGATGATGATGATGATAATTTGTTTCTCATATAACAATCATAGCATCAATGAAAATTTTCAAAAGAAACTATGATTACATTCACATTTGATTACATTCATATAGTATCCATTTCAATTTTTTCCTAAATTATATAGGAAAACTTCCATTAAAACAAAAATTCTATAAATGAAGAGGACTATCTTGTTTTAATTTTGCATTCCTGTTAATCATGCAAATATTGTTTTCAGTTTTCAGATTATGCTCTCTGCTAACTAATGCATGAAAGTAGTTCTGATAGTATTTTCATCATAACATATGTTTACTATCATGGCTTTGTAACATGGAACATTATATTGTCAGGTGTTAGGGGCAGTACCATAAACTTGGCACAGTTATTTTAGAGAGCACTGAGGGGAAGACAAGAAGTTGCTAGTTTGATGGCAGACTTCTATTTTTATCTTCTCTCTCTCTCTCTCTCTTCTTCTTCTAGAATATCTGGAATAAAAATATCTGTTTGTTAGTACAGCAAGTATGAGCATAAGTTTCAATAATTCATTTTTGCATGTAAAATAAAACCCAGGAACTACTGCCAATCACTGAATCTCAGTCATCTAAACTACAATTCATGCATAAATTTGTCTTAATAATTAATTTTATGCAGTAAAAAACCAAGAAACACACATGTATGACCTTGAAGAGAATTAACAAATTCTAATTTATTAATATGTTATGGAATTTTAAAAAAATTCAGATTTGCTAATTAGCAAATCTGATTTTTTTTTAACAAAACTTACTGTTATACTTTTCTTCTGCAGGCCTCTTTCTCTTATATTCTGCTTTCTTCCAGAGAGTTTTTCTTCTTTCAATCCTCTCGACTTGTCAATTCAATTCCATTTATCTACAGTATTTTATTATTATTAGCATAACATCTCCTGAATGTCTGAAGATTCCACGTAGAAGGATCATTCTAACTGTGCCTCACACGCAATGTCTATCACAATTTTCCTTAAACTCATTCACTGCATCCACAACTATCTCTGGTAATCTTTGCTAATCATACTTTTACACAACTTCCGAGTAATATTTTGTTCTCCTTCCCTAATCTCTATCACGTATTTAAAAATTTCTTCTTCATCTATCCTATAAAAATCGCTTTATTCACTCATATGTTTCTATCATATACTCCCTTTTTTTGCCTATCAACCACACTTTGTAACTCACAATCTATCCTTACAGGGAAAATTCCACAGACCTGCCACCTAGTTGATCATCCATCCCTAAAATCCTCTCCAATACTCCCTCACATCCACAAAATGAGTGACCAAATCTGTATTCCACTTGCAGTCCATAATAACCTCCATTATCTTTACTAATTAGTGTGTTTTTCAGCATCTGTGATTCTTTGTGCTATTTAGCCTACTTTTGAAACGAGTTTTCTAAAATTAAACCTCCTGTCGATATAGTTCAGTATTATGCACAAACACTTTGTAAACATTTCAGACAAATGTATAATGTCAAATTTTGCCATATTAGACAAAGGGATACAGCACATATTGTCAATCTATCTAAATCAATCTGCAGGATCTCTACATCACCTTTATTAACTACTGCCCTTTTCAGTTTTACATTATCAGCAAACAACTGGATATCCCCACTGTACTTTGGCTGTTCCAAGTATAGAGTCCTGTGGCACATCACTAATACCTGCCTTTGCCTTGATTCAACTCCACTCCATCCCCATTTGCTCCAAATTAGATAATAAGATTGCATATAGTATCATGCCAAATCCCTTTACAAAGTGAAGCAATATCATGGAATAGCTATTTTCATTATTCAACTCAATTATCATTTCATTGTACAAAGCAAACTACTACCACAAGACCTTTCGTTCACAAAACTGATTCCCAAAGTAGTATATTCCTATCTTCACATTGCTAAATTCTGCCTTGAACCAAGTTTTCTAATATTTAAACCACCACTCTTGAGTGTGTATAATTTGGTACCTGTATTGAAGCCTCCTTATCTTGTCCTCATAACCCCTTTCCCTTGAACCCTACCAGTGCTGAAGACTAAATTAGTCTGGTCAGAGAAGCTACTAATTCATTTGCACTTCTCATAATTCACAGGCAAGTATCCCATCCCATTCCCTGGCATATTCGCATTAAGATTTTGTAATATCAAGAATTCATCTTTTTTTTTCTCTCCCTTTTATGTGACACCCACCCATGAAAAATTATAAGCCTAGAGTACATTAGTACAGTGGGCTAAGGATTTTTTTCTATTATTTTTACATAATCTGGAAACCCAGCTCTAGAGAACAAACATGGATCTTTTTCAAGTCATTTCAGGCATCCAATAAGCAGGACAGTGATCTCACACTAGATTATGAAATTCATCTCCCATCTAAAGATAACAAACATCCATGTCCACATGGTGATTCAAATCCAAGCATGTTGTTTAGAAAGTAAATATGATAACTCAGCCAACCAGCAGGCCAGCCTGTCATCCAACAGTCACTGCATTATCTTCACCTGGACAATACACCCACACAGTAATTCAACTATTCATGCTGCTTCCAGAAACTCACTAGCTGCATTCATTTAAGCTATCCATCCATAACAATTTTTCCTTTTACTTGCCACACAGCAAAGCTGTAGGATTACTAATGGCCTGCATATTTAATTTCTTCTCATGATATAATTTTGCCATGCTGATCACTCTTATTACATTTGCTTTGGACTATTCACGAGCTTGCTGATCACTTTTTCCTCATATATTACCTTCATGCTTTTTTTTCTTCCAGCTCTTGTTTAATGTTGTTCCTCATCCATTTTACTCCACTTAATTTATTCTTCTGATTGTGGGTATGTAGGATCATGTTGCATCTTTCAAATATTCTTTATTTCACATATACTGCTAACATTATTCTTTCTCTTGCAGCATCCTGTGCTGGCATGCTCCAGACAATTACGTAACATCTGTCATGGGCACAAGCTCTGCAGTTCCACATATACACATCTGAAGTAAAAATCCCGGTCCCAGACAGATATGTTCAGCCACCTCAATGATCAATCTTAGCTTGAAGACAAAGTGGCCACCTTGGTTATGGACAAATCCTCTAGTGCTATTGCCAGATTTTATGTGCTCAATCTCCAGGTCATTTCCAGATTATGTAAAAAATAAATAAATAAAGTAATAAATCACCTCAGTCCATCCACAGTAATAAACTGCTATAGGTTTACAACTTCTGTGGGTGCGAATCATAAATATATTTTCCTTCTCTCCTTTTATTTCCTCTTTCCAATCGTTATAGAAAATATCTTTCACTTGGTTAAAAAGTAAATTATATTTGACAAGAAATTATATTCTTGTTTAATTCCTTGTCCAAATGTAAGCAAACAAACAAAGTTTGCACATGAAAAGTTTGCACATCGTCACAACTAGGCTACTTGTATACAGAAGCTGCTGACTTCACATCAATTGTCTTAGTATCCCATAATTCATAGCAGTATACACTTAAAAAAGGAAGTATGCTTTGCATTTTGGGATACTGAGGCAACTGAAGGATATTATGGAATGCATTATGGGATACTATGGCAATGATCTTTGATTCCTTCTGCATTACTCTTTGCTCCATTTCTAAACTTTTCCAACAGCCACCAGAACATTTTACCACCTTCCTGATATTTACCTTCTGTATTCTTACCAAGTTTCTCCAATGACTTTTGTTTAGCTACTTTCACACTCTGCTTTGCTCTGTTACATTTTTCTCTATTTTCTAAGAGTATATGCTGATTTACTTGCTAGAAATTTTTCTTTCTTTCTTTTTGTTTTTTAATAAATGTCTAGCTTCTTATATCAAAGAGGACCAACTTTTTTTTTTTTTTTTATGACAGCCACATTCTCATCTAATGACTTAAAAACTTCCTCTGTGGAGATGATAGGCACAGTAAGTCTCATCACCCCAATTCCCCATTTTGCCATTCATGATGCTTTGCCCATGAATGTCTGCCATTCAAGAACATTATTTTAGTGTTGAATATTATAGCTACTTCTTCCTTTTCTTAATCATTACTCTTCTGGTAGTATCTTCATTAATCCATCTAAAGGACTAATTTTGTATCCTTTCAAAAACTTATCCGTACTTTACATAAAGACATCAGAATGCTCTGAGTTTCATCTGGTCTTATTTACTATTAAGAGGCTTTGTTTCATAATATTGAATGGGAACTATCACTTAGATTAAACTACTCTAAAAATGAGAGAAAGCAAGAGATATTCATAGTTGAATATATATTGCAATGAGGCTAGAAATGAAATGAAGACAATCTTAGCCCCTAAAATGCAAAGCTTATTGTTTACATGTTAAGACATATTAAAGACATTAAAAAAAAATCATATCGTAATGGAAATATTACGTGTCAACTTACCCTATCACCAAGGGCAGCAAGATCTCTTTCTAGTCCTTCATGTTTTCTTTGTAGAGTCTGGACGCTTCTGAGATCTTGACCATAATCATCAGTATTAAGTGCTTCATCTTTTTCTTGTATCCAATCCTTTGTCTCATCAACATCACGATGAAACCGTTGCACCTCATGTGCTGAACCAAGCTGAGTTGCTCTTTCTGATGTTACATGCTGTAAATTCTGCCATTTTGAATTAAGATCCTATAAGAGTTAAATAAATACAAGCATTTAAAGTACAAAGTTGAATATCCTCTAAAAATTAATTAAAACTTAGTTCTTAATGGAAAATACAAAAGCTAACCATATTAATATATTATCAAAGGCTCAAAGTTGATTCAATTTAAAGACCTGATATAAATCTTTAATGTATTTAAAGACATATACTGATTATTTTTCTATTTTTAGCTGAAATTCAAATAATCACTTTAGAATCATGACCATATTTTATAAACAAAATATTCAGGTAATTGCAATAAACAATCAGCAATGATGACATATCACCATGTAGGATAAACAGAAAGCAAATGATAGAGCACCAAATAATTTTTAAGATGTTAAGTAGTCCTTTGCAAAATAGTAAGGTTTATGAAGCAAAACTTAGAACTTGCAAGATAGCACACTATTCCAAGTACAGAAAAGCTTGGAATAAGAAGTCAAGTAAGATGTGTAAATTGCTTTTGTAATTTACAAAATTAATAATGCAGAATAACATTATATTATTTCAAAAAGAATGTAATTAAATTTGAATAAAAATTAATGACATTTGACTTCTAAAGCATCACTACAGTGAGGCAAACAGGCAAACTAACATATGAGGACAGTTTAAAAAAGCTGACTGGTGGCATGTGAAAGAATATGTATCTCTCTTTCAAGTAGAGACAACATGGTCAAGAAAAAGGAAGACTTGATTGCTTATTAAAAATAATGATAAGTTGCAAATAAGTTTCTGTGGTTTAGTAGTTCTGTAGGAAGTTTTGGTATTAAGACCACATTATTATGCAATTAAAAAATTTAATAAAAATAAGCAATTAAAACCCAACAAGTTTCATAAATTGTAAGACTTCCATCTTCAGGGGTACTGGTACCTAAAAGTTGTGCACAACAAAAGCTTATTAACAATTAATTACACATATTAGATGTTTTTGATAACTTCACAACTGTAACATATAATTGATAAACCAGAATACAAATGGTAAATTCGTTACTACACACATGTTGGAACATTATTAGTTGTTGCTATCACGTTCTGCAGTATTACACGTGTTATATCATAGGTTGATGAAAGCAGACCATACTTGATGTAAAATTAAGCCTTGATTTTTACTGCACTGTATAGAGGTCCTAAGCATTTGCAAGGCTTCTTTAATTTTTTTTGTAAAACAGTTATATGACATTTTTGTTTGTTGCCAAAGTATGTGATGGCCAGTAGTGATTGTGTGGAATGCGAGGCCTGATTTATGCTCTCTTCTTTTTTCGAGATCTTTTACATATTCAGACATGCAGATCTCTCCCAACCTTCCTGTCTGGGCTTACATCAAGAATGTCACAGACAAAGTAGCTGCATTGAGTACAACGTAAAAGTGGCTTTTATACCTTTACAAAAAACATCAAGATTTCTGCATCCACCAAAACCACCACATCACCCCATGAAAAAACCAGGCATCTATGAGACTCATTGCTCTTGTGGCAACAACCTTTGATAGCAACAAATAGCAATGTTCCAACACATTGTAACAAATTTACCATTTGTATTGTGGTTTATCAATTATATGTTACAGTTGTGAAGTTATCAAAAACATCTAATAAGTGTAATTAATTGTTAGGCTTTCATTGTGTAAAACTTTTAGGTACCAGTACCCTTGATGATGTCTTACGACTTATGAAACTTGTCAGGTTTTAATTGCTTGTTTTTATTAAACTCTTTAATTACATATAATGTGGTCTCAATACCGAAAACTTCCCACATAATGGTAAGTTGTTTAATTCTAATATAAGTTTGCACATCACTAAGGGCAGCTGTAGTGGTTGTTTTGGAATTATGGCTGAAGCAACCAAGGCTATGAGAAATATGGTGATCAAGAGCTACTCACTTGAGGAGAGAAAAGGCAGGATGAAGTAAAAGGTTTCTTTTCTGATTGTCCATCGCCTTCAAACTAGTAAGCAAACAGTTAAACTTAAATGTCTACATTCTGAATAAAAAATTTAAAAAAAAATTCAGCAGCCACTTAACATTGCCATTGGTTTTATCTTTTCTCCAATTTTTTCCCAAAACATTTATGTCTTGGATTCATTATCTATTGATTATTTAGAGCAAGTAAAAAATTTCACCTGTCTTGGACGAGTAATTGAGTACAACAGTGAAATTACAAAAGACATAAACAGATGAATCAGTCAAGCATCCCAAACTTTTGGATGACTAAATAAAATATGGAAGAATAAAAAAAATGAGACAATGGTCCTCCCAATATTTCTCTATGGAAGTGAATGCTGGAATCTCAAAAAGGCTGAAGAGAAAAAATTATTACCTACTGAAATGGGTTGGCTAAGAAGATTACTTGGAGTATCTCTGCTGGATAGACTAAGAAACGAAGACATAAGGAAACGACTAAAACCAGAAATAACAATACTAGACAAAATTCAAGAAAGAAGACTGATGGTTTGGCCATGTGACCAGAATGGGAACAGAAAGATTACTATCTAAAGCTCTCTATACAACGATGGAAGGTAAAAGATCCAAAGGGCAGCCCAGAATTAGATGGATAGACAAAATAAAAGAGGATCTGAAAAACCAAATCACAACAAGTGATATCAAACTGGACAGAATTGTTTGGACTCTCCAGGGACAGATAGAAGTGGAAAGAGTTCATTCAGCCTCATCATCCACACATAGATGATGGAACAGAAAAGAAGAAGAATTCATTATCTACCTGCTGTTTAGATCCCACAACAAGGACTAGCTTTAGCATTTTCTTTATGCCAGCTGCCTTTTCTACTGAAGAAATATTCCTCCACTTCTTCCTTAGTACACTAGAACCTCCTGTGAGGTACAAATAAGTCCCATTGTCCAATTTCCCATTTTGATGTTTTGCCCATGCTGTACTTGATACCACTTGCTATTTCAGAAGATTATCTTTATGTTTGGTGTTGAACACTATGGCTCATCATCATCATCATCATCAAATTCCTGCCATGTACCCTCAAGGGGTGTACAGGATATGACAGTACTACATGAAAAAATTACATCAATACTAACTTCCTATCTACAATTTTCCTCCAAATCAGTCTGTTACTTGTCAAGACTCCAACATTATCAGATCTTATATTTCTATCGTCTAAGGCACTTTGTACCGTATCAATCCACCTATATCTTGGTCTTCCTCTGGGTCGTTTTCCTGCCAACCTGGCAGAGAACACTTGTTTTGCTAATCTTTCATCTCCCATTCTATTTAAGTGACCATACCATCTGAGATTAGCTCTGCTAACGCATTCCTGGATGCTGACAATGTCAAGTTCTTTCCTAATATCCTCATTTTTAATATGATATTGCCATTGATGCCATCTGTTCACGCCTCTAATCTTTCTCAGGACTCTCATATCTGCAGTCTCTAGTCTTTGGTCAAGTGTTTTACTTCTGACCCAGCTCTCAGATCCATAAGTTAAAATTGGTTTGAACACAGTCTTGTATACAGCTAATTTAGTGTTCCGACTAATTTCTTTCTTATTCCATATGAATTTATTCAATTGACTTCCCGCCATACCAGCTTTGCTGATTCTGTTGTCTATTTCTATATTTAGTTTACCATCTTCAGTAAAAATTGTGCCTAAGTAGCTGAAATGTTTTACTTGTTCCACAGGTTCTCCATTCACAACACAGTTGACATTTTCAATGATTCTGCCTATTTTCATTGTCTTTGTCTTTTTATTGCTGACCTTCATACCATATCTATTACAACAGCTATTCAATTTAGTCAGAGAATCTTGCAGACTTGTAGCGGATTTATTTAGAAGTATAACATCATCCGCATAAAGCAAAGAGCTGACATTAACATCTCCAATTTTGATATCAGGTTTAATACCACATTCCTTCATAATGTGATCCATATAGATAATGAATAACAGAGGGGATAATGTACATCCTTGTCTCACACCAGATTTAACATTAAACCATCTTCCTGTACTTCCTTCAATTCTAACTGCTGACTCACAACTCAAATAAAGACTAAGTATTGCTTGATATAATGCCCCATTGACACCATATAACTGCAGCGTATTGAATAGCTTCTCTCTTGGCACCTTGTCATATGCCTTTTCCAAATCGACAAAACTTAAATATAATGCCCCATTGACACCATATAACTGCAGCGTATTGAATAGCTTCTCTCTTGGCACCTTGTCATATGCCTTTTCCAAATCGACAAAACTTAAATACAGATCTTTGTTATATTCCCATGCTTTCTCGACTATTTGTCGTAAAGTGAAGATCTGATCCTGACAGCCTCTATTTGGCCTGAATCCAGCTTGTTCTTCACCAAGCTTTTCTTCCACAATTCTTCTCAACCGTTTCTCAAATATACTTGCATAGATCTTGCCAGGAACACTCAGTAGGGAAATACCTCTGTAATTCTCACATTCAGTTTTATTTCCCTTTTTATATATGGGTACTATGAGAGCTCTACTCCAATCATCGGGAATTCGTCCCTCTGTCCAGGCTTTCTGAACTATGCAGTGCAGCCACTGTAAGACTCTTATACCACCATACTTCAGCATTTCTGGTCGAATATCATCTACTCCTGCTGCCTTTCCACATTTCAAGCCTTTGATGGCTTTTTCTACTTCAAGTATGGATATGTATTCCTGACTGCATGAACAGCACTGGTCAGTGTTGTTTATCACTGTGCTGTCATCACTGCTTGTTTCATTTAGCAGTTTTTCAAAGTAATTACTCCATACTTCAAGGATATCTTTTTCTCCTGTTTTCATTTCACCTTTATCATCTCTAATTCCTTTTACAGCACTCTTTCCTCCATTCCTAAGCTTCTTCAACAACCTCCAGAATATTTTGCCACCTTCTTGATATTTATTTTCTATATTCTTGCCAAAGTCCTCCCATGACTTTTGTTTAGCTAGTTTTACACACTGTTTAGCTTTCTTACATTTGTCTCTGTATTATATAAGAGTAAAAGCTGACTTATTTGCCAGGAACTTTTGATATGCTTTCTTCTTTTCCTTCAATGCCTCTTTAACTTCCTGTGTCCACCAGGGAGTTCTGATTTTTTTATCTTTGCACACAACCTCACCACATGCCTCTCTGGCAGAATCAATCAATGTTTCCTTCAGAGTTTGCCACTGAATCTCCAAGGTTTGATTCCTGTTCTCAAACTCTTTCATTTTCTTTTCAATAATATTTCTGTATTTTAGTCTACAGTTTACATCCGAGAGCTGCTCAACTTTTATTCGCTTTAAAACTTTCTTACATGTTATTCTTTTCGATATGAAATTCAATTTTATCCTGCTCAAGACTAAATAGTGATCACTTCCAATTTCAAATCCTCTGTACACTCTGGTGTCCTGCACCAGGGAGAAAACATCACTATCAACAATAACATAGTCAATGAGACTTTTCTTATTCCTAGCCTCTTCTCTCCATGTGAATTTGTGCACATTTTTATGTTGGAACATGGTGTTAGTAATAACCAGTCCATGTCCTGAGCAGAAATCCAACAGATATTTGCCATTATTATTAGCTTTGCTCTTTTCTCCAAATTTTCCCAAAATATTTTTGTATGTCTCACAATCATTTCCTACTCTACTATTTAGATCCCCAACAAGGACCAACTTTTCCTTTTTCATTGTGTCAGTTGCTTTTTCTAAAGCCTCAAAAAATTCCTCCACTTCTACCTTAGTAGAACCTTCTGTGGGACCATAGGCACAAATAAGTCTCATTGTCCAGTTCCCCATTCTCATATTTGCCCACATTACTCTACTTGAGACTGACTGCCATTCAAGAAGATTAGCCTCGTATTTTGTGTTGAATACTATGGCTACTCCTTCTTTTCCTTGATTGGCATTGCCTGAATATAACATTTTGTATTTATTGCTCAGAAAGATCTCACCAGTTTTGGTCTTTTTTGTTTCAGTCACCCCTATTATGTCGATCTGGTACTTATCTAATTCCTCAGCTAGCTCCATTTCTTTGCCATTCAGGCTTCTTACGTTGATAGTACCGATCTTTAACTCTGGTGATGTTGAGTTGGGGTTTGTTTTCAGATTTGTTCCAGTAGCTGACTTTTCGCTGTTCGCCCTGGTTCCCTGGCGAAAACAACGGGGGCCTTGTTTAACCGGGCGACACCCCAGCCGGCATGAAATTTTGTCATGTTGTACCATCATTTTCTATTTTGGTTTAACCAATAAGAATACAATTTGGTCGGCTAAATCCCAAATTGCCAGCCCATCCTCGTTCGTTCAGTATCAAAGTAGATACCCAACAGGGTGCACCACGAGAAGGTGAGGATTGGACATTAGGTCAGAAGCCCTGGTCGGTTCTCCGCATTCCTTTAAAGGCTATGTGGAGGTCTCCTCTCAGTTATACAGCTTTGACCCTTAAGCACCCCCTTTGACCCTTAAACACTATGGCTACTCCTTCCTTTCTTTCCCTCAATCACTACTGCCCAAATATAACAGCCTATAATAATAATACATAATGAGGATATTCAAGATCCATCAACTTTTATTTATTTCTTTACTAGGATCCTGTTTCAGTCTACAGTATGTTCATATGGTGCTTATCTAGTTTTTCTAACAGGTCAACTTCTTTTCTGTTGATACTTCTTATGCTGATGGTGCCTTTCTTCAATTCTTCTGACACAGTGTGTTCATTCATAATAGCTATATTTTCACTGTTCAACTTGATTCTCTGATAAAATAAACAGGTTATTTTTTATCTTGACAACACTCCAGTCAGCATGAAATTTCATTATGTTATACCATCATATTTCTGGTACAAGCTAACATGAAATACAATTTGGTCAGCTAGGTTCGAAATTGACAAACAGTCTACCATTCATTCAGTATACCTTCATTCATTCAAATAATACATTTTATTCAAATTATCAGAAAATGTGTCCTCGTGTCTTAAAAATCATCAAATTCAGCGAGGTATTTCGTTTATATGTCTGTTATGAAATGTAAATCACAAAGCAGTTTTATCAATAATAAGTAGTGTACATTCAACTGGAAACTTCAGGAATATACAACTCCATTTATTAAGTGACAGAAACATACAATTTAGTATCCTTCTGAAAGCCAACAAACAGAGCAATGTATCAGCAATTCTCTAAATCATTTTTTTTTCATAAATAATTCTCAGAACTGTACAATTATTATTCATGAAGCCTATGAGCTTCATTGACATAGTTAAATCTTATACATTTGCAGTGCAAATTTTCTAACATAGCATTTCTTGATATACGATATTATATAGCATTTATAGCAAAAAATAAAAAAAAACTGCATTGCTATACTCAAGCAAAGCAATGCTGTTGTAATTTTTTCCTAAGAATGTAGGAACAAACTGTTTCAAATGCTGATGAGGTGATCCACTAGTTTTGATCATTCCCAGTTTTTTTTTTTTTTTTTTTGGAATCTCTTCAGTAAGTTAAAATATCAGCAAGTGAGTTTTAGAAGAAAGCTGATGGAGATCTAATTCTTCCAAATTATTATTAACAATGAGACAAAAATGTCAAATTGAATAATGGTAATATCCTTGCTCTCACCATCATCATCCTATTCAGCAGTATGCCTATTACAGTCTAGCTATCTCTTGGTTAGTCATCCTGACAATCTTTATATAGAGATATACCAAAGAATCTGTATATCATGGTTCTGTCCATTCTGATTACATGCTGTAACCATTTTTGTCTTGCAGAATGTATTATTATGTATTGTATTATTGGTATCACATTTAGTTTATTCATTACATAACTGGTTTCTCCAGTCCAGTAATACATATCCTGCAGTTTCTCATGAATTTCATTTCAACTAATGGAAGCCTTGTTCATCTTGGAGCATATGTAAATACTGATTTTGCCAATGTCGATATGCTTTAATTCTGGTGTACTTTTGTAATTTTCTTGGATTAAAATCTTGATTAATTAATCTCTGTTGTTTTGGATTTTATTATTAATCATTTTCAATAGTTAAAGAAAAGTGACTTACTTAAGAATTGTATTCCTAAGATATCTTTTACTTCAAATATGTTCCTTTCCTTGCAAGCCTAATTTTGATTTTTACTTGATATTTCTATATTAAATTTTTCAACAATGAAATTTAAATGGTGTACAGAATATTACAACTCATCTTCATTATCAGTCAGGAGTACATCATTATCTGCGCATAAGTGTCAGGATGGCAATCATAATAATGGGATAATTTCACGAACTGTGAGTCTTCAATGTCTGACAATATAATATACCATGGCTATAATATATCATGGCAGTGATATATTATAAAAGTGGTACTGATGAGGGACAGCCTTGTCACATGCCATGATTTATTGGTTTATAATTTGATGCTTCAGTTCTAACTGGATTGTTATTAAGTTAAAGATTTAAACCAGAGTAATTCAATAATAAGGTGATACACCTGTTGGCAACTCCTATAGGTAAATATGACCTCTCCTATTGCTTCTGCCTTAGTATCTCCATGTGTGAGTCTGCCTCCCATGCTGGATATATATGAGAGGCTCTGCTTGGGGTAGGTTTTTGCCTGTCTCTGAGTAGAGCCACCGCTGAGATTATGGCTGTGTCTGGTGGTGGTGGGGTGAGCCTGCCACTGGGTAGAGCCAACGCTGAGAAGTTCGTCGTGGTGACAGGGTGAACCTGTCACTGAGTGGAACAAAGCTGAGTTGGGCAATCATTCGGGATTGTCTAATTTTTAGAGAGGTCTTTACTTAAATACACCTCAATAAAGGTTGAAGCCGGTCTGGGTAGTGGCCCTTCCCTTAATGCATAGCAGTATAGATGTCTGCAAGGAGTGATGAGAGCTTGGTCCACCTTTGCTCAGAGTTGCCTGGTGTTGCACTACCTTACCTCGGTCCTGAAGATATTTTCAGGTGCAAACTTTGTTTGCTTACACTTGGATAAAGGATTAAACTAAATTTATTATAGTCTAACCAAGTGAAAAAAAAATTCCAAGTTACACACATGTACTGCACAGAGTAAATTATTTAATTAAATTATAACAAGACAAGAAATTATATTCTTGTTTTAGAAGGAAGCACGTAGGAAGCTTCATATTACTGCACAGAGTAAGCTGAAAGAGTCATGACACAGCTCTACACAGAATCAAAAATGCTATTGCAAGTCACAAGATGACTACTAAAAAATACATGTACACAGTTACATTAACAAAATAAAAATATTTTTGATCTAGAACAATTGACAGACATTATATGAACTTGGTGTAATTACATAGTGATAAATATAGTTGTATTTACTAGTTCCTTTGCCACTTACCAATTTGCTTATTCACAGGTAATTTTCTGATATCCTGATTTTGCAGACTGCAGGGTCTACTAGCCTCAATATGATTTGCAGGAGAGAAGGTAATATGAACTGAAGCTGAGTGACAAGAAATATGGTTGCCATTTGCGCAATACTTGCACAAAATACAGAGGTAGCAGGGCTTTTCCTCCTGGAAATTTAGGTTTTTCATCCTGCATATAGGCAAATTGGCCATGAGAACATATGCAATTTACTGCTGGTAGTGGTGGGCAGTAGATACTGTTGATAGTAGCAATGTCCTGTGTGTAGCTGGAGAATTAAATAGTAGGGGAGACTCTGAGATGTGTGTAGCAGAGTAGAGTAGAGTAGAATGCCCTCCTACAATGAGTCCTTACTCCTTGGAGGTGTTGCATGATAATAATAAAGATTGCCTTCTCATATACAGCCTCCTTAGTTTATGGTTGAAATGCTACATGTGCAACTCTCACCATAAACTTTATTTTATTTATTATTATTATTTTTTGGCCCTTTTAGTTTTTAAATATGTAATAAAAACATGGCTAACAATAGTGAGCCCAATAAGTGGGGGAAAAGAATGGTGATGTGTCTGCTACTAAAGTGCAATTATTAGATCAGTTCAAGGCTGGCAAAAGTTATGCATTCAGTAGACTGCCATTTAATGCAAAGTTAGCTTTTCTGAATTACAAATGGTGATGGTGGCTTAGTTTAGATACTAAAGACAAAACATCACAGCTTACATTAAAGCAAATATGAAAGTGTCCCCATTAAAAACCAGTTTCTTCCATTCATTAGTCAACACTCCTCAAAAAAAAAAAAAATAAATAAATAAAATAAAAATATAAAAAAAAGAGCACTTATGATGCTTTTCTTGGAGGGGAAAAAAAAATCAATGCTATTCTTATTAGTTTCACTATTAGTAATTTCTTGTTTACCATTGGTTTATTCCCATGAAAACACAAGCTAAAATGATAATATTTTTAACACATAACTTTAGATGTAGAGATGAGAGAAGAGAACCTAATGTAAGTAAGTTTTCAAATCAATTTTTGTATAAAAATAATTGTGGTTACTTTTTAACATTTTTTAAAATTTTTTATTATGTTTATTTATTTATTATTTTTTTTGCTAGAAAGTAACTATACTTGCACAACATTAAGCTATTCCTCCCTCTACAAATAGAAATATTTAATTAAAAGGATGAAAACATTTCATTACATGTGTTTCAATTCTCTTCAGTGTAAAATCTAATCCTTCTTAACTTAATCCTTCAAAAAATACATTTGTGACTGTTTGCTTCTATTTATTATATTGATTGTTGTACAAAATCACAGCATGGAAAGCAACATCATCATTGTGATTCTCGCACTGATGCACAGTCTAAAAAAAAATTATTCTCAAGCAAAATCATGATAAAAGAGAAATAAAAATATTCAGGTAATTAAGAGATATAAGCATACTTCAATTTGAGTCTGGATCTTTACAGCAGCTTCAGTTTGCCCAAGACTGACAAGTTGTGTAGCAATTTCATTCATTTCTGCAAGTCTAACTTCATTAGCCTGAAGATCTCCCATAAAATCATCAAATTTCTTCTGAAGAACTTCCACTTGTTCAAGATCTTCTCCTACTTCTTGAACTTGAGCTACTTGTTCCTGTTAGAGAAACCAAATATATATTTGTACTATAATATATACCAATATAAATTGTTACAATAAAAACAAAAACATTTTTTGCATATTAAAAAACACTGAACATTAAAGAAGGAAAACCACATCCAATAAAGTTTTAAAACTACATGTAAAAATATAACATTATTATATACTGTATATACACAGCCAGCCTAGTTGGCTAAGTGGATATTTGTCCACTATCAACCAACAGGTCAAGCCACAGGTCTGAATTCTGCCATAACTGTGGATGTTTGTGAATGTCTTTAAGTGGGAGATGAATTTCATCATCCTGTGAGACCACTATCCTGGATTTCCAGATTATCTAACCTTTAATCCATCTACAGTACTAATATGTGATAGGTTTTACAACCTTCTCTGAGCAGAATTCACATATTAAAAAATAATAATAATAATTAAGATGTCATAAAGATGTCCTCCAGACAAAAAAAAAAAAAAATCATCACTTAATCATTATTTTTCTCCTTGTTGGTGTCAAGGTAATTCCAAGAAGAGAAATCTCATCTTGTCTGGAAATCTGAGTGTTGTCAAAAATAATACTTGGAGAAAATGGGTTTTTTTTGTGAGAAATAAGACAGAATAGAACTGGGTTTTACTAGCATTGAAATTGATGAGGTTATCTGAACCCCATTGAAGGATGGCTTTGAGATCATAACTGAGAGCAGTGGTAGTTGATGTTCTGTAGGTTGAGGTGATTTGTGTAGAGCAAAATTGTAAATGAGATGTGGTTTTTTGAGTGGAAAATAATGCCTAGTTTTTTTGGAGGCTGAAAAGGCTATGGATATGTCTTTTTGCAAGAAAAGGCTATAGCCCAAGTCAACACAAGAGGAGAAATCTGATCTTAACTCAAGCTCTGACTATTATGCAAGGCAAAGGAGAAAAGGAGAACTGTTTTGGAGCACCTCATTCCACTTGAGGATGGAAAGGATACCAGAGTTTAAAATAATTATAGATGATCCTGAAGTTTGAATCATTTGCATACTGCAAGGTTTCTCACATAAATAAGAGAATGCTGCATACTGTACCATTCTAAGCAAAACTATGGATAAGATTTGTGGTCTGTGAGGAAAAGTCATTTATGTACAGAATAGAATAGATGAAGAACAGAATTTAGAGTATACCAGCACTGATGGGGGAAAATGAGGACAGGATGCCATCTAGCATATCTAGTGAACAAACAACCAGAAAGGAAGCTAACAACCTGCTTGAAAAGGGTGTGACAGTAATTTACTGAGTAGGTCCCTGCACCATATGATCAAATGGATTGGGAAAAAATAACAGTGATCATCTAAGTTTCTCAAACCTTTACATGACCAGTGTCCAAAGGTGGGATGCAATGAATTGGAGATGTGCTGTTCATCAAGAGTGGGGGAATCTATACTTTGGATCACTTATTAGCTTGTGAATCTCCAAGTGAGGAAGTTTGATTGTTAATGACCTACTCCATGATGTTTAGTGAACTAAAATGAGAACAACGAGATGACAGTTTGGGATAATTTTTATCACCTGTTTATGGAACGGGTTGAATAGAGGCTTGTTTCATGATTGTATAGATGCCATACAAGTAGGAATGCTGAGTGCTAATTCTGGAACACAGGATTTTAGCACAAATGGGGGTATACCTTCAGGACTACATAATTATTGGTGTCCAAACTATTCAGAATTCTTCTAATTTCTTTGTGATGAAAGACTAGATGAGAAATTCAATGAGCTGTATTGTGAAGAAATTTGCTGCTTATTAATGCAGGAATTAGAGGAGAAAAAAATGCATCTACCTTATATTTGAGTGAGGTTGTAATGGTAGCATTTGGATGTGTGAGAAGTGAGGAATGGAAAGGCAGAAGCTGCACCCATTGCTGTTTGAATGGCAAATATGTTTTCTGCATTCAGCTCTTTCAAATTCTGATCTAGATTTGTACTTTTTTTTTTCCAGCTATTGCAAGTTACAGTATAGAGTATGAAGCTGGAGTCTTAGTCTTAAGCCACTTGTGATACGTGAATTTTTTAATTAGGCTGCCTACTTCCACACTTGGGAAAACAAGGCATGAATGATGGTCTGAGATTTTGATGGAATAGGAAAGAAGGATGAAAGCCTTCATTCCAACTGGAATAATTTCTGTTATTCAGTCAAAGTAGATGCTTCAGTCAGAAGAATGGAAATGGCAATCAGATAATGAAAAGAAGTAGAATTCATGGAATCTCATTTGACATCACTGTAATGGCAAAGAGTACAACACTGAGAATCGGTGAAGACTGTTCCATACTTAAAGAAACTTGGATGATGTTATGGATTGAGTTATAAATAAGAAAAACCAACATCTACAGTGCATTTGGAAGAAGAGCTGGTTAAGAAAACTACAGGATGTTGAGGATTACCTGGTGTTCTTGTGGTAGATTAATAGATAATTTATTTTAGATTACTGCTAGCAGCAAATGCCTCTGCCTTCATCCATCCAAAGGGAAGCTAGTTTGAGTTATGAACATCAAAATCTCCAAGGAAAACAACAACACAGTATAGATATTTTGACAACAAAAAACAGAAAATCAGCCTTCAGAGATTAATAATCAAAAAGGTCAAAGTGGTTACCTGAATTTGAACAGCAATAAGCAGCCTAATTAAAATATTCACATATCACAAGTGGCTTAAGACTAAGACTACAGCTTCATACTCTATACTGTAACTTGCAATAGCTGCAATAGTAGCAATTAATGAGTGCTACAAAATGCAGAAAGAAAATTTTGAACCAGAGCAGATCAACAGGTGTTTCTAGGTTTGTCAGTGACATGGCATTTCTGATCTGTTGAATATAGTCATGTTGTCCTTCTGATAGAAGAAATCATGCAGTGTCATTTGGATAGCTAAGGCAGACAACAGTTAGTGAGATCACCAGTTGAGATTCCATGACAAATAACAAGTCAGGTTTGATAATGCACATAATTTATGTTGGTATGTGGAAACCTTTTTTTTTTTGCATGTATTATCAATGTGTTTTGGTTTGTTAGGTAGTAGTTTTGTTGCTAATGGGATTTTTTAGGGGGAGAGGGGAGTGGATGGTTTTTGCTGATTTTTTTTTTTTTTTTTTTCTATAGGATAATTTTTTCTGATTTGCAAAATAACTATTTCTATGTTTTGCCTTACATGAATAATAGGGAAGATAGGTTAAACAGAGTATGGGAAATGCAGATGAAAACTCCAAAGCCTATCTACATCATTTTTCAATGTAGAATGTCTCCTATCTGCACATTTTCTTGGAAGAGCCCTTCTCTTTCTACATACCACAATATAATGAGTGGAATCCCTCCAGGGATTATGTGGCAGAGTAAATGGCATCACTATTTACTTGTTGGTCAGGAAACCTGATTAGTTACTGTCAGGTACAGTTCTGTGTATAACACAGTGGTCAACCTGCAGAAATCCTTTACTACTGTAGAGTTGCAAAAGTTAAATGAACTCACTTCAGTACAGTAAACACAACAGCAGCTTTCTGACTCCTGCACGCATTACATTGTTATAATAAATATCATTCATTAAAACAAACTACCAAAAAGTATCAGATAAAGACCTATAGCATCAGTGCTACTACAAAAGAAGTTTAGTACTGCAAACATCCTATTTTAATTTTTTTTCTGATCCTACAAGTCTGTTATTACAGTAAAAGTTGACTATAAGGAAGTTATATAAACATTTTTCACAGACATTCTGCTTCTGCCTTATGGCTCTTTCATACGTACTTTTATGGATGCTGTTCCTCTGAACTGGCTACTATTATCCCTTAATTCAGTTTCTTAGCAGTTGCTTGAAACTGGATTAAGTTTCTTAGCAGCTGCTTGTGTAAACACACAAGCAGCTGCTAAGAAACTGTTCAATGAACAGTCTGACTTAGGAATGCTTACCAATGTATAACAGTACATACAGACATTTTCCCCAAATGACATCTGACTATATTCCTCCCTGTTAAAATGCTGTTGATTCTTTCTGCATATTCAGCATTTGGCATAGGAGACTGAAATGATTTCTGAGTGAACCAACATTATTCAGGCCACAAAATTTGCATTCTGTGTAGTTGCAACCATTTTCCTGCAATAAGAGAATACAATTCTTTTCAGTAAGATAACAAATGTACACAGAGTTTGTCAATAACAGCTACAACTAGCTTTTGATGTTAAGTGTCATTTGTACTGAATCTATACAGACCAAAGGAATAGTTCATCATAGTGGAGGACTGGATAAAACTAATTTCTTGGAGATGAAAGAAAAAAAAGTATTAATGCTAGGTTAAACCCTAACATTAGTGCTTTTCTATACTTCATTACAGAGATTTGTTTTTTCTTTATCTCCAAGACAAGTTCAAAATTAGCTCAACATTCCATATATCAAAGATTCTTCAAGATTGTACTGTTAAAACTTCTAAAGAAATACACTATAACTCCAACTTCACACTCAGTCAGTAAAACTGTCCCTTTTCTTTATTCTACCAAAGATTCTGCATTCATCCCACCTCTTCTCCTTTCCTATTATGCACAGTGCCTTAATCTTACAACAGTCTTTCCTCTGAACAAACTGATATAAATCTATTAAAAGTCACAGGAACTATATCTGGTTCATCCACTATCTGCTAATACCTTTCATTCCTGTATAGGGAGTAGGCAGGCAGTTTTAGTCCTAACTTTTGGAGACTGAGTGGACAATTTAGCCTCCACTGGTAGCCAATCAGGGATAAGAGGCCCAAGACTATCATATATCGAATTTTAGCAGCATCCAGTGAAGAGACTGGCAAACAGGTACTGACAACTTGTGGTCCCTAAATTTAATACAATATGTTATTGTCTGAAATAGTGTAGGTTCTGTGATCAATTTTCTTGAATTTATGGGACAAAAAAAAAAATTTCTCGAAGAAAACCCCGCTTGCCTATGCCAGAGATCGAGTAACTCGGGAACCAGACAAAGGCTTAGAAAAAGTTCTTCTAGTCAGCAACTAGAAATGAACTTAAGTCTTTCTCTGGGCAGCACTAAAAGTAAATTAAGACTGGTCAAACAGGCATGAATACTTTTCAGAGGATTAACTGAAAAAATTTCCAAAACTGTTGTACAGAATACACTTCCATTCTGACTAACTATCCGGAGATTCCTGTTTGGCTTCATCAAATTGTCCTAAATAAAAAGGATGACACTTTCACGTCTGAATTTTGGGACACAGTAGACCTTTTTAATATTCCTAATATTGACAATTTTATTGAGTGATGTTAATCCAATGAGTGATAAATCTATGGCATTATGTTGTTGTCATACCATGTTCTTCCACTTACATGAAATAACAGGAACCAGAATTTATCACTCAATGCAACCTTTCTCCAGTCTTCTAGTATTCAATAGAAGCGTTTCTTCCTTTGCCCTACTTACAGTTGCTTGTTTTTGCTGAACAGATGTGGTACCTTCAATGGTCATCATCATCTATTCACTGGACCTCATCAGATGCCATATGGTCACTACATAGCTCGGTAATGTGCCACACCAGTCCTTGCCAGGTGGGTCTGTTGTATGCTTTTCTGGAAGCGTTAGTTTTCTGAAGATCAGTCACTCCAGACACACCATCCATCCATCTCATTGATGGTTTACCTCTTCTTCTTTTTCTAGGAACTTTATCTTCTGTTACTGTTTTGAGAAGTTCTTCCATCCTTTCAATGTGTCCAAAGCATTTCGACTTTCTTCTGTCAATAACCTTAAGGAGCCTTAAAGTTCTGCCAATCCTTTCTAGCACCCATCTATCTGTCTGCCTTTCAGAATGTGATATCCTCAAACAACCTTCTCTAATACCACATCTCAAATGCAGCTATCCTTTTTTATCAAACTTCTTTAGGTTCCAAGTCGTGCATCTGTAAGATACTGCTGGTAAAACAGCTACATCCAAAATCCTCAATTTGTTTCTGTGGAGATAGATCCATCCTTCCAGATTTTAGACAAGTCTCCGACTGTTGTTTGAGTCATTCTAATCTTTTGACGTCTTCTGAACAGTAATTCTTCACATTAATAATGAATCCCAGATACTCAAACTTGCTGACTTCAATTCTTTCTCCATTAACGTACACTTGTTTCTCAGGAGCTTCCCTGTCTGTATTTCCTTTGAGAACCATAATCTTTATCTTGCTAGGATTTAGCTGAAGTCCTCTGTTCTTACTGATCTCATTAACTTTATTAAGGATTTGTATCACCATCATATCTCAGATTACTGATCAATCTACCACCTATCCTAATTCTGTTTTAAGCTCATCCAATGATACATGAATGATGTCCTCAGCATAAATACTAAACAGCTGGGGAGAAAGTAGGCATCATTACCTAACTCCCTTTCCAACCTGAAGCCAATCAGTTAATCCAGCGACTGTTCTTATTGTGGTTTCTTGTTCACTGTACAAGTTAGCTATCAACAAGATAACTAACTTGTGTTGAGGAAAACCCATTATTTTCATTACCTCCTACAGTTTTACAAGCTGAGCAGTCAAAAGCTTGGAGTATTCTATGAAACACATTACCATAGGGAATCTAAATTCTTTATACTTTTCAATCATCTGTCTAAGGCAAAGGATCTCGTATCTGGTACCCTTGCCTTTCCTAAAACCTGCATGTTCCTCAGGCATCCCTGTCTCAACTTCAGCAGAATCCTATTTAGAATTATCTTTAATAAAATCTTACTTGCATGAGAGACTAAACTAATAGTTTTATAGTTCTTGCAATCCTTTGTATCTCCCTTCTTGTGCAGTGGTATGAAAGCTGACTTCTTCCATTCTCTAGGCCACGATGCTGTCTCTCACATTCTTGTAATCTATGAAACACTCTTATTCCTGCATCCCCAATGGCCTTAACTCTGCTGGAATCCCCTCTGCATCCAAGGCCTTATTGTTATTAAGCTGTTTAAACTGCTCTTTCAACACCCTAGGCCTAAGAGGAGGTAGTTCCAAATTGAAAATTTTCCTGGTGAGAGGGCTCCTCTGATTTTTCCTTATCTTCACTGCTGTACAGTTCCTCACAGTACTCTTTCCATCTGTTTTAGATTTCTGGTTCTTCTGTTCATACTTCTCCATTAGTGTCATTGATGTCATTCAATTTAGCTTAAACTTTGGTTTTAGGTCACAAACTAAATAAAGCATTCTTTTATGTGTGCCTCCACATCTGAAACTCTGTCTCTTCACATGTATTATTATTATTATTAAGAGAGATCTCCAGGGATTACGGGACTCATTGAGGGAGGCCACATACTACATGCACCACCTATTATACTTGTTCTTAAATTCATTCACACTGCTTGCACACACAATATCCAATGGCAATCCATTCCAATCACCACTCTATGAGAGAAAAATCTAGATCTCATCCCCTTCTCAGTGACATTCATTCTCAGCTTCCAAGTATGCCCTCTTGTCCTTTCCCCACTCTCCAAAAAATAAAAAATTTCATCAACTGAAATCCAGTATATCCCTTTCAGAAGTTTGTAAGTCCTCTTTCTCCTGATGATTAGTGTCTGCAGTCTACAAATTCTGAATCTGTCTTCATAATTTATATTCCACAATCCTGATATCATTTTTGACACTCTCCTTTGCACGTTATCTCTCTTTCTCTCCACTGTATCAGAATCACAACAGAAGACATATGCATAATAGTCCAAGTGAGATCTTATCAAGGCCTTGTAAAGAGGCAAAATGACATCCTTATCTTTACACATCAAGGTTTGTTTCAGCATTGCAATTATCTTTTGAGTTGTATTTGCAATCTTTGCTACATGACCCCTAAACTTCAACTTCCTATCTACTAACACACCAAAGATCCTTAGTCTGATCAGTTTCTTTTAGCATAATCCCACCAGTGTAATACGACACTAGATATCTAATTGTGGCAAAGTGCATAACACTTTACTGACATCCATTTTCCCATGCCTACAATTCCAGCCTATTCAAATCATTCTGCAAGTACTGCATATCATCCACATTCCTGATTACCCTACCTATCTTTGCATCATCAGCAAAATAGCTGTTTGTCCTTCCCAACATCATTAATATAGAAATTGAATAACAGTGGACCAAGGACTGATCCTAGTGATACACCACTAGTTACCTTAAATTTTGCAGCCCCCCCCCCCCCATACCACTATTTGATATCTGTCAGTCAGCCATCCTCTGATCCACACTAACATTTTATTTTTATTGTAATATTTTAATCCAAACCCATATTATCAAATTTATGCAACAGTCTTCCATGCTGTAGTCTTCCATGTCAAAAGCAAAATCAAAAAGTATCATGGCACATCCATTTCCCCTTGTCTAGCTCAATGGTAACATTATTACAGAAATGTGAGCAAGTTGCTAAAACAAGACCTTCCCTTAGTAAACCCATGCTGTTCATTGCAAAGTAGAGATTCTCTGTCAACCCAATTCAGAATGCGAGTCCTAACCAACTTTTCCAAAATCTTCACCACCAATCCTAGAATACTGATTGGTCGATAGTTGGATAAATCAGTTACACCATCCTTATGCAATGCAATTACAATATATTATTTTCACTCCTGCAGAATCTTCCCTGTTCTGAGACTCAAATTATATAGTTTGGTTAAAGGAATATATATGCAGACATCTTCGCACACATTATTAGCATAAAAATTTCCTTGTCCTGCTTGATGGCTTTTCTGATTTCTCTATGTAATTTCTCTATTTCTCTATGAAGAGATTACCTCTTCAATGGTCATTTTTCATTATATCCCATTTGAGAGAGTATCTGTTGCACTGTTCAGAGATGTGTTTTAGTGATTATTAAGTAGTTGTTATTCTTTAAAGAGTAGATGGAATCCCATAAACACAAGAAGCTGAACAATCTATATTACATTAAAGTTTTCTTTACATTACATTAAATCAGAAAAAATTTAATATTTACAGAAAATGTACAGAGCAGAGACAGCATCTATATAGAATAAATAAGTAAGCTGAAGTTGCAAAGAATGCAAGATATGTAGTAATTGATTTTCTACTAAGTCACGGATAATTTCACCAAACTCTTCAGCAAATCATGGCCTTTGCAGTGTTCTTCACATACCACTATTAAAACATTCCCTTCCACTAGCAGCAAGATTTTGACACACATTTCTGGGAGACAGTATGTATTATTATAACAGGCCTGAGAACTGATTACACTAATGTTCTCCAACCAACAGGTCACAGGTTCAAATTCTACTGTGGGTTAGATTAATTTCACTGACTAGCATGAGATCATCACTCTGCTTACTGGAGATGTGAAGTGATTTAAAAAAGTTTCGTGTTTTGACTCTACAACAAAGATGAATGATCCGATGTTTAGCCTCACGTATAGTATTAAAGGACGATAAAGCTTACAACCTCTTTGAGGTGGGATGATTCGCATTAAAAAAAAATGATAACAGTAGCTGCTAGGAAGTTAGTTGGTAAAAGTATTTCTGAAACGACTGTCCTGTAAAGATAGCCAAATGGTAGCAGGAATCCAATGCCATCTCAGACATATATCAAGAATAGTTTGATAAACAGAAAGCATCAAGTCAGTTTCTGATAAGTGGCCAGAAACAACCCAACTGATGTGTAAGGCAAATAAATGATCCTGATGCACAAAATGGACTACAGATGGTCAAACAGATGCTTGGTATACAACCAAAAATGTGAGTGGGGGGGGGGATGCATGTGTGTGCACAATGCAGTATGCATCAGCAATTTTTGCGAATGGTGGTATAACTGCAAACCAACAAAAACAGCTACAAATTTATAAAAGAAAGGTGAAGCCTGGATATCAGCACCACATACCAGAGGAGCGGCAGAAGAATAGAATAGAGTAATAACATCCAGTTACTTCTATTTTAAAAGTAGGTTAAAAAGGACAAAAAGGCATGAATCCATCATGCTCAGTAACAACAATGCAAGGCAGTGGTTGCCAAACAATGATCCTAGACATGCTTTCTGACTCTCACTCAATGATGACATATAGGATAGGAAATGAATTGGTGTAACCTGCCCAAACAGTTTACCATATACATGAGAGATACTTCAAACAGGATAACTCACTAAGTCACAGGGAAACTCTTAAAGGGGCTGTCCTTGATTGACTCTTATTAACTAACTGTTCCCTTTCACACCCCACAGTATACATCAAATCTCAATTCCACTGAGCATTTCTGAGGGCGGTAAAAAAATACACACATGATGAAGATAAACCTATGTTGATAACCACCATCAAATCTGATGAAAATGCAAGCATTTATCTGTGGAGTAAGACACCTGTGGAATGTTTTCAGAAGCACACACAACTGATGAGTCAGCACATCAAAACTATTATGAAGATGCCTAGCAGTCCAACAGACTATGGAACTGAAATGCCGGCAACTTATTCTACATAATTATTATACATATTTAAGCATTTCAAATTTCTTTTCCATACATGCTGCTGAAATCAAGAATATTAATCCATGTCACAGTGGAATATGAATTGATGGCCTAAAGTGGAAACTTTATCTACTACTAAAGTAGGCAAAGAAACCACAAAGAAGACTCCCACAGACTTGTGTTCCTATATACAAACTTATCCTTGGAAACAACCAATTTTATATAGGAACACAAGTCTGTTTCTCAGTATTCTCCATACATCTCTAAACAAAAACTAAAAACTTAACTGTACTTCCACTTTCCGAAATATCTTACCTTGTCTTTGACCCACTGTACTAATTCAGCTGCCTCTCTAACTAACTGAAATGCTTTACATGATTCTTCTAACTTGGAACACCGTTCACGACCAAGTGCCAATAAATTTTCATACTGACTTTCAATTTGGGCTTGTCTTGCTGAAATGCTATTGGTATCAGCCAGGTGCTGCTGACTAGCAGACAATCCTGCCTCAATTTTTTTGACATATGCTGCAGGAACAAATCCTTGTCTGTCATTTACTTCCACCTTCCACCAGTCCTGCAAGATACAAAGACATGGTAAATTAAAAATAACTGATAAAAAAAAAATGATCTATATATGTATATATGCTTTTATCTGACAGAATTAAGAAACAATTTTTAAATAAAAATGTCACAGTCTTGCATATCAAATACTTTGGTGATTAAACATCTTAAACTGTGATTGATCTTTAAAATAAACATAAAAGTTGTATGCACAAATAAAAAGAAACCCTTTTATTTGTGAATACAACAACAAAACAAAAAAAAAAAAATTGTATACTTGTAAATGTCCACGCAGATAGCCTAACGGCTGTGTGCTTCGCAACCATATACCTGGGGAAGGAGTGTCCTAGGTTCGATTCCCCATCAGTGATGTGAGGAGCTGAAGGAGCTTCCTCAACCATAGCCAAGTTAGCTGGTCTTAGGCATGGACAGTAGGGTTTTTTCCCCAGTTTATCCTGGAGTTTTTCATCCCGCAAAGCAGGCAAACCAGCCATGAGAACTCAACACTACGGACTTAGGATACACCGGGGCGTAGGGCTGACCACCTTATCCTGTGAACAGTTTAAGTTCCAATGATTAATAATAAACCCTCGACACCGCAAGGTAAAAGAGGGGTAAAGGAAGATGAGATGATATATTGTAAATATAATTAAAGATTCCTTAATTCTTAGAAAATGAATATAGTGAGACAGGTGTTTTACAGTCGATTGGTTGAGTACCACATATTTTTCTATTTATACAAAGCCAAAAACAAATTCTGGATAAATAAATGAAAAGGGGGCTCCATTCTGATAGATAGTCTATCAGATAATTAAAAATTATCATCAATTTAAAAAATATATATTAAAATTACATGCCTAGTGATTAGAGCAAGAGGGGTAAAATCAGCAGTAGACAGTAGAAATGTCTACTAGTCAAAAAAGTGGCACCAAATTTACATTTCATGGCATTGAATCATATAATAGTATAAAATGTACTCAATACAGTCAAACTTAGTCTATAATAAACAACATTACACTGAGTTTACTCTACATAAACTATCAAAAAGATCTGGCCAAAAGCTCTATACCAATGATGCAACTTTAATGGAAATGTACTAGGGTAAACTAGTACATTTGTTCATAAAAAAAGTTGCTATAGTGAGAGAGGACTATTTACAAGATTCCTAGTTTTCATCCAAATGGTTTATTCTGCTAGGTTTCTAATATAATTAATGCTTAAATTTCAGTCTTCTAAAAGCAGAACTGTACAAATTGACTGCAGTGATCCATCCTAGACGTTACTATTTCTGTTTGGTCCTTTTTTCTGCCATTAATGCTTCAAGCAACTGCTTTTAAAATTGCATAAAGGTAGAATCTATATTAACTAGGAGAAAGCTTCCACACAGTTTATAAGAAATAAAGAGAACTTGCTGGGTCTTCTAGCCCAATGCTCAGTCATCACATCCTCATGGCATACTCCATTATTGTCAGCATCTCTTCAGTCAGCATCCAAATGGATGCTGACTGAAGAGATGAGCTGTCAGACTTACCAATGTCTGAAATTATATATATATATAATATGATAATACAACCTAATCATATTAAATAATATGATTAGGTTGTATTATAAGATGATTTATTCAGAAAAGGTATCACAGAAAGGGAAGGTAGATATCTCTATAGTATTCAGTACTAAACACGATGATAAACTTCTTAAAGAGAAATTTATTTCAAGAAGAGAGATGAGTATATTTCAAAATAGGAAACTGGATAATAAAGATTTGTTGTATCTCCTATCTTCCCTTAAAAGTTTCATTGGGGAAGAAAGTACAATTATTTCAAATCATTAGAAAAAGCAAATGGAAAAGCTGATTCATGTTGAAGAGCTAAAGAGCAAATTAAGATATGAATCCCAGACATACAGAAATGCTATGAGAAATGTTGTCTTGAGATTTGGTCTTGAGAGCAAGGTTCAATATTATCTAATCCTTAGGTCTGCCCACAATATGTAGGTACTGTTGGTGGGTCCAAAGTACCTACATATTGTGGGTGGGCCTAAGGTTTCACATCAAGGAAAAAAAAAGTCTTAAATACTTGGAGCAAAATTTTATGATTTTAATAAAGGGAAGTCATAAATGGAAACTATTACATTGAGTTTGACACTCTCAACACCACTACCACCATAATATCATCTCCATTAGCTGCCTCTCCACATTTCATATTTCTAATGACTTTTCCCCACCTCACTATTGAAATATACTATAGTTGCTTCCTTCCTGATATATTCTATCACTTGTACTCCTACTTCATTTACTAAAATTTTTCTATATATTATTTTATGTGAAATTACTTCAGATATTTAGAATACCCTAATTTTTTTATAACACTTTTATGATCTTCAATTCTTTTTTGTGTTCTACCAACTTCATTTCTAAACATTTTTCCACCTACAACAAATGCTTCTCTGACTATATTCTTTTCATAACCATTGTTTAGTTACTTTTGGACATAAACATAAAAAATAAAATAAAAAATAAAAATGTCTTAAATGCTTAGTTGAAACATACCATAGCTTTCCCACATTTTCCTATAAAATTTATAGGAAAATGTGTTGGCATATGTTGAGTTACTAGCCTGGAACTTTTCACATGATTTCTTCTTTTCATGACTGCTTTTAACTCCAAATAAATACAACCAAGTTCTTTCTAATCTTGAAATTAATTTCATAACTGACTGATTTACTCAGTCTCTACACAGCATAGTTTTTGTTTTCTCTTTCATTAATTCCAAAAAAAATATTTTTAAATCTGAATCTTATTGTTCATATTTCAGCACTGATGAATCTCAATATTTATAAAACTTTTGCATATTTCTCTTTTGAGTGTGATATTCATTTTCATCCTGCTTAAAACTAAACGATTATCACTTCCTACTTCAAATCCTCTGAAGTTGTCACTGACAACAATAACATAATCCACAGTTGGCAAGTGGATAGCACCTCTATCTCCAATCAACAGATTGTAGGTTCAAATCCCACCGTGGTATGAATGTTTAAGAATCTTTAGGTGAAAGACTATTTCAATGCCCAGAACATGACCACTATCCCTTCTTATGGAGCTTTGAAGAATACTGAAAAAAAAGCTCTGTTTTTGTTTTCTAGAATAGGATAGCCAAATTATCTAACGATCAGTCTACTCATTTATTTACAATCTTTTGTATGTGAGACTGACATTAAAAGAGGCTAACTGATTTTGTTTTTTATAATTATGTCTTAAACTGACTTCCACTCTCCAATTCCAGTGATTAAGCTGGAAGAAATATCAATGTACAGGTATCCCTTGATTAATGTGATTAATTAATCCCTCGATGTTACCGCGTATATCAAAATCGTGTTAATCAAATATAATAATCAACGATAAAAATTACAATTCGTCCATGATCGATTACTGTATTAATAATTTGTTTTATGCAGTACTCTTTTAGGAAAGATAAAAAATGAATGCAAAGTAAATGTTCAATAAATGCTTGCATCTACATTAGCTACTGCAATTTTTTATGAAAAAAAAGTTATCAAGAGTCATTTGAACAGTTTTAGTTTTTATTTTCCTATCAGCATAAATTCTAGGATAACAAGCAAAATGACTCTCTAAAATCAGCAAACAAGCATTCTTCGATTAACATCTGGATCATATCCATTACTTGGATATGGATCCAGATCCTTGGATCCTAAACTGCAAAATATTCCATCCAGTTCTTTGATTGTTATCTCCTTTGGAACCTCATCTTCATATTCCATTTGTTCGTTGTCTTAGACAACGAACAAATTATTGGAAAATTATGCACGTTGTTGTTCAATTTCAAGAAGATTGTTGTCACTGAAATCTTTTGAATTTGAATCCAATAATTATTTAACATCTTCTGCATCAGCACCATCAAAAACAAGGTCTTCGCCAATTGCAACGATTTCTTCAAATCCTGTGAACAAAACTACATTGTTCACATTATTTTGAAAATCACCTAAATCATTAGCACATTCTGCAAAAGGTTTTTCCAAACAGCCCTCATGCAGCTAGAAGACACTAGCTCCCACAAGTCATGAATGTTTTCAATTGCATGTTTAATGTTAAAATTTTTCCAAAATTCTTGGAGCGTAATCAGATTTTCTCCTGTTATTGTTTCTACTGACTTTGAGGATGTCATTTTAAGAAAATAGACTTTGAAAGTTGCAATGACGCCCATGTCCATGGGTTGTAGCAACAATGTCGTATTTGGTGGAATTTTGGTAAATTTAAAAGCAAGTTAATTAAAACTCTTGCCACATATATAAAGGGATGTCGCAAATAATTTTGCCACGTTAATCAAATCCCACGTTAAGCAAAACTGCATTAAGCAAGGGATACCTGTATTTGTTGTTAGCAATGATCCATCTTTTGGCTTCATGGTCCAACACAATTTAAATACATTTTTAGTGCATTTAAACAGCCAAGTCAACATCCAAAAATATACTTCACTACAGAAAAAGAAATTGATAACTGTCTGCCCTTCCTAGCATACTAGTCACATGACTACCAAACAGTTCGTTATTTTTCATTATTCTTCAAATGAGACACACACAAAGGTATGTTTCATTTGACCCAAGTTCAAATGCCACTGAACTTAGGTACTTCACAACATTTTTTTAGCCAACAGATACAACCCCATACAAAATAGGCAAAATACTGCATATTCTCTTATCCTCCTGTACCCAACACACAAGATCACAGCAAAACTATTCCCAACCCCAATATCCAGAGTATATCTGAAAAGATAGTTAAAGTTCTTACCGAATATAATCTCCATGCTATTGTCAAACCACACATCCAGGTAGCAACCTTCATCCATTCTCCCAATGATCAGCTTCATCCTATTGCACATTCTGGAGTGTATAAAATTACTTATACCTACAATTTAGCCTACTTTGGACAGACTGGTAGATCTGTTAACATCTGCCTTGAAGAACATAAAAACTACATCTCTATGATCATCTACATGGCAACATCTCAACTTTCTCCTAGTCAGGACTGGCAGACCATGCTCTGGATATTTCTTCCATTTTCTTCATACATGATTAAATGGATGAAAACAACTGTGCTGAATAGAAGTCCCTGAGAGACTATTTTTGGAATTGACATCGACTATGAAAGACCCCCTCCCCTAAACTTAACAAGTATAACTAAACTAAAAGGAAAATATATTTACTTCAAGAGCAAATCATACCTTATTATTGCTGTTTAAAAGAGTTAACACATCTCCTTTCTTCATAGATACTTCCCTCGGACTTTTTTCTGTGTAATCATATAATGCCATCACAAATTCCTTTCCAGCATGGTCTACTACAGGTGCTTCTTGTTGCTATAATGAAGAAAAATATCTATTCTCTAAATAAAGTAATAAAATAAAACACATATTTATAATCATTTGTTTTCTGATTCTTTGCATGCTTTTTTATTATTTTTATATTTTAAAAATCTATCAATTTCTTATCATTTAATACTCATAATTTACAGTAATTCGCAATACTTCAGGTGATGCACTAACTATTTAGAACTACCAACACCATGTTTTCTATGCTAAATAACACCATCAGGAGTTATTTAGCATAGATTAGAAACACATTATAAACACTGGGAAGCTAGGCATGAATTCAATATTATGAACAGATATACTTTCTCAACTTTCTCTTCGTGTATATTTATTAACGGTTAGAATATATTCAATACAAGATTTTAAAAAAAAAAATTTAAAACCACAGTAAAAAATCTCTATCTGTGATTCTTGAATCATGACCTGTTGTGATAAATTAAAGATTTGCACTTTAACGTTGGAATATCAGTGACAAACTTTAAAGAAAATATTGATTCAGCTATATGACGAAGTCATCTGCAAGAAAAGAAAAATCAGAAATTCACAGTGGAGACAAGAAGTTAAAGAAGCAGTCCTAGAAAAGAGAGCATACTGAAGGTTCCAAGGAAGCAAGTCAGCAGATGCTTTAAGAGAATACAGAGAAAAATGTAAAAGCCAAGCTAATGTAAAAGTAGCTAAACAAAAAGTCATAGGGAAAACTATAAGAATATGGAAGATAAATATTTGGAAGGTGGCAAAATGTTCTGGAGGCTATTGAAAAAGCTTCAAATCAAGGAAAGAGCAATGTAAAAAGAAACAGACATGATAATTTTAACATGAAAACTGAAACTAAAGATATTCTGTATCTCTGGAATATATCCAGAACATCTTTAGTTTGTTTTCTTTGAAAGAAGAACATATTCAAGTAAAATACAATCAGGAGTACATATCTGTACTATCAAAATTATGAAATGTGGGAAGGCAACTGGTGTAGATGATATTAAACCAGAAATGCTCACATACATATCTATTCAAAAGGCCTGGACAGAATGACATGGAGTAAAGCTCTCACAGTTCCCATCTAAAAAAAGAAAGAAAAATAACACTGACTGAGAATTACAGAAGAACCTAAGAAAAAACTAGAGAAGAGAAACATGGAGAAGAATAAGCTGGTTCAAGCCTAATAGAAGTTGTCAGGAACAAATTTTCACTTTAAGAGAAATAGTTGATAAATCATTAGAATATAACAAAGGATCTGAACTTAAATTTTATAGATCTGGAAAAAGCATACAACAAAGTGCAAAGAGAAAAACTGTTCAGAATGCTACAATTATATGGGATAAATTGAACATCATGCAGAGCAATATGCAGTCTATATTTAAGTTGTATATCAGCAGTTAGAACTGAAAGCAGTACAGGAAGCTAGTTTGATATAAATCACGGTGTAAGAAAAGGGTGCATTCTATCTCCAATCTGATTCATCATCTACATGAATCACCTTATGAAAGAAAGTGGCATTAGTCCTGATATCAAAATTGAACAGGTTAACCTCAGCTCTAACTTTATACAAATAATGCTTAACTTTTAAATAATCCAGTACAAGTCTGGAGGATTCCTTCTGAATAACCAAAAATTGCTGTAATATATTTGGTATGAAAATCAGAAGTAAAAAGACAAAAACTATGAACATAAGTAGAAACATTGAAAATATTAACTGCATCCAAATGGAGAAACCTATAGAACAAGTAAAATATTTCAACTAATCTAGAACAATTTTTAGTGTAGATGGCAAATGAAGTATAGAGACCAGAATTTAAAAAGTTGGTAGGATAGGGAGTCAAATGAATAAATTTATATGGAGTAAGAGAAAAATTAATCAAAACACTAAAGGAACAAATACAAGACACTGAACACAAGACAGTGTTCAAACCAACTTTAACTTGTGGATCTGAGAGCTCATAAGTAAAACAGCTGATCAAAGACTAGAGACCACAGATATGAAACTCCTAGGAAAAATTATGGGAGTGAAGAGATGGCATCAGTGACAGACTGATACTAAAATATTAACTTGATATTGTTAGCTTAAGAATATGTGAGCAGAGCTAATCAAAGGTAGTAGGGTCACTTAAGCATAATGAAAAGGAAAGGTCAGTAAAACAAGTATTTGATATCAAGATGGCAAGAAAAATACCTGGAGGAAAACCAAGATCCAGAAGGAGTGATGCATTCAGAAGTGCCCTAGAAAAGAGAAATATAAGATCTGACAATATTGGCTGCCAAGTGATAGAGTAACTGACAGGAAAATTGCTGAGAGATTAATAATAATATAAGCTTAACCGTGTAGTACTGTCATAGTATCTGAACACCCCCTTGAGGATACATAAATTAGAAAATGATGAGGATTTATTAAAATAAAATCATAACCAATCCTATAGATGTTATATTGCAAAATACCACTCTATATGGCCAATATTCTGGTCATATGCTGCTGAACTGTCCTGTACCCTGACAATATTCCTGCAGCATAATTTTCATCACTTTGTCTCACATAAAATGACTGGATTTGCCCTCCTAGAAATTTGAGTTTTTTTATCTGCAAAACAGGCAAACCAGCTGGAATAAACACAGTGACTGTTAGGCATAATTATATTGGCATCAGTTAATAGCTTTAACCATAATTCCAAACTATAATATATTTTGTCATAAGGCTGTCATGTCATATCTCATAACAAGAATGACAGTTTCCAAGAACTAAGCAAATCAGAGGTATCTATCTGGTTATGATTATTTAGGATATACTTTCCGACCACAGATACCAGACCCCTAGTCTGGCAACTTGCCAAGAAGCGTCAATTCATGTTGAAGGGAAAAAAAAAATAAGCTGGTGTACAAATTGGTCACCAACACACAAAATCACGTGCTTTATATGTAAAATTTTCTAACTGTTATACAAGCAAAATAGTTACCACTTTAAAAACCACAATGTTCATTAAAAAAAATTAATTTTCCAATGTGTAATAATAAACAACTCATCCCCAAGACAGATTGATTACCCTATCATTGGAATAGATTCTCCTTCTTCTGACATGCGCAGAAGTGTCAAAGGGTCTCATATCTGTGGGCGTACAGTACCAAAGTAATTAACATGTTCATACTGGACTGCTATCACATGTGTTTCGTATCAGGCAGAAGCTCAGGATGACCAGTACATTGGTTTGGCTCATTTTTATCAATTAATATTTATAGAATACCAGTTTCAATTTAAGTAGAATTTTTGTGTAAAACTAGTACTTGCAAACTGTTCCACTGGCAAGAAAATTGCAAAAGTTATCTTATTTCAAATCATAAAAATAAAAATCAAATATTCATATTTTTATAAGTATTATGCATTATCAAAGTGGTTGGTTTCTGCACTTGGTAGTCCAAACCTAATAATCTGAAATGCTGTAACTACTTATATTTCCTACATCTGAAGATTAAAAAAAATAAAATAAAAATAAAAATTTGTTGCCTGTGTAAAAATTTGCATGTATGTTCAAACTGTACCTTCATTGAACTTGCAATAATTTTATAAATTGAGGGGTATGCTCCCTTCTTTTTTTTTTTTGTTCCCTTATTGTAATTGAAAATAAATCCAACATTATGTGCAAAAACAGAACATTGTAGCTGTTGTTACGTTCATAAAATAATGAAATACTTCATTATCATCGTTATTACTGCAAACAAAATTCAAAATTCTGAAATATGGATTTTTCACATATATTTCTGAATCAAATCAAATTTCAAAATGCAAATTTTGCATTTTGAAACTTGATTTGATTTATTTATGTATTTATTCCTTCACGATTTATTTATTCCTTATGTTTGCTGCAGGTAATTTCCAAAAAGATTAGAGAATAAATAGGGCTTTTCTTAAAGGATGATTGCAAAATACTATAATAATAGATGAGGATATGGGCTTAAAATGTGAACAAATGCAAGTATATATATCGATTTAGTTAAGAAGATAATGTTAGAATATTACATGAGAGGACAGGCTTCAGAAAATTTTAATGAAAGATTTGGGTATTTTGACAGATATGAAATTTAAACTCAGGAAATTATATAAGATAAGGCAATTAGTAAAGTGCAGCAGATTGTAGGATGAATTAAATGAATCTTGAATTGCAGGCAAAAGTAATGCAGTAATGATACCATTATATGTCTTTCAGACAAATAATAGATCATGGCTGCCAGCTTTACTTGCCAAGGTTTTTAAATGCATGTGAATTCATTTAAAGAAAAATATTAACAAGAAAAATGTGAATCTTCAGAAAAGACTGATGAAATGTACAGAGGAATTGTATTAAAATAGAGTAAACAGAAGTACATTCAGGGTATATATAAGATAAACAGCAGGAGTAGACTGCATTTTTTTTTTTATGTGGCTTACACCCATGAGAGGTTTATTTGTAGACCCATAGTACATTCATACCAAGAGCAGACTAAGGATTTCTTTTTCTATTTTCATTGATTTAAAATTTTTTTTTTTTTGTTTTTTTTTTTACTTATTTTTACATAGTTTGGAAACCTTGCCCTAGAGACCAAACATGGAGCTTTGGTATATAAGCAGGGCAGTGGTCTCACACTGTGCAATAGAATTCATCGGCCGCCTAAATTTAGCTGAACCAGGTTCTAGCAGAGGGCACAATGAAAAGATAGTGAAGAAGAGAGTTTGAACTTCATATATATATTTTTTATATACTGACTTAGAGCCGAGAGTTAGAACAAACAATTAAATTTATTCATAACGCAACATGTTTCGTCGGAAGGCTGACTTCTTCAGGCATGAAGAAACACAGAAAGCAAATAAAAAACACTATAAAGAAACATTATGTCACTGAAATTCGACTATAAACTTCAGTTATCTTTGAATTGGAGCTACAGTCCGTGTTAAAGTTCTATTGTTAGACATCTGTGCACGTGTGACTTCACGAGTGCACCAATATTTGATAGCAGAGTTGAATGAGTCCAGTAAATTGTAACTAAAGTTACTGTTCATATGATGAGGGTCCATAACAATTTCCTTAGACTCGACTATGCGACGTTCTACCTCGTCGTGGCATATATGAAGGTTTGAAGTTGTTGTTCAATTTATCTCATGTTTGCAGCCTTCATTATTTGTGTTTACTGAAAACAGGACATGGCTTGACAGGGCACTTGCTCTAGTTCTTTTGTAGGCAATGTCTCTCTGGTGTTCTTCGAGAACGTAGGAGGATGGATTTCTCCGTCTAGCCATAGTATGGCTTACCACAGTTGCACGTAATTTTGTACACTCCTGGGAACTGTAGATGGTTGTGAGCTGGTTTGTGTTTGCTTATAATTGATCTTAATTTGGGAAGAGTAGAGAAGCACGTTTTTATGTTAAACTTTCTTAAATTCTTCGTAGTTTCTTGGAGAGCGAGCTGATGTATGGTAAGGAGATATAACCTTTGGGGTTGTCCTGTGTTTCTGAGTTGTTTTGATGGTGGCGGTATAGATGCTTGTTAATAGTTTTTGAAGAGTAGCCATTACTCATGAAGGTTCTTTTTAGATGTTGTAGTTCATTTTTTTAGCTCTTCATCATCTGACAGTACAGATCTGGCACGATGCACTAAAGTTGAGATGATACCCACTTTCTGTGCTGGATAGTGATGTGAAGACATATGTAGGTATCTATCCATGTGTGTAAATTTTCTAAAGATGGAGATTTTTATGGAGTCAGATGTCTTGGTAAGTTACACGCACACAGATGCCTAACAATAGAACTTTAACATGGACTGTAGCTGCAGTTCAAAGTTAACTGAAGTTTATAGTCAAATTTCAGTGACATAATATTTCTTTATAGTATTTTTTATTTGCTTTCTGTGTTTCTTCATGCCTGAAGAAGTTGGCCTTCCGACGAAACATGTTGCGTTATGAATAAATTTAATTGTTTGTTCTAACTCTCAGATCTAAGTCAGTATATAAAAATATGAACATATCCCAATTCCGAGTTAATATAACAGATAGTTATATATATATATATATATATATATAAAGTTCAAAAAAAAAGTTCAAAACTTCCTCTGAGTTTTTTTTGGCTTTACCCATCACAAACATAAAACTGACTCTGAAGACATTTGGCAGTCATAACTTTTATAATGTTTATACCAAAGTATAAATATGAATTCAAGTAATTGGTGGAGATCATGCTGCTGCCAAACTAGATGGACTTATGTCTCCTGATGGAAAGCCAAAAATAATGATGCTAATAATGCTTGCTATTTTATTTCTAATAGAGTGACTATCACATTTGGTCTATATGGTTTCTGAATCATCTAGCCATCAATACATTTCATTATGATGGTATTGGGAGACTGTCACTGGAATAATAATTATTTTTAATAATTAGTTTTTAAATATGTATCTATCCAGAATATTAACTGCATATCCTGAACATGTTAATCTGAAATGTCTGTGAATGTTCTTTGAGTTTGAAACAGAATATTATTCTTGCCAATAATCTATGTACAAGGATTATGCTATCAGTGCACCATATTGTAATCAGCTTTCACTATAGCAAAGACTGTTATAGTGAACACACTCAGTATAGCAAATTTAAGTCCTGACAAAAGTTCCACAACAGTGCTGCCATTACAAAGGATAATTTGCCATCATAGCAAACTATTCCTTTGGTTCTCTCTCTCTCTCTCTCTTTTTTTTTTTTTTTTTTTTTTTTTTTTTTTTTTTTTTTTTTAAAGCATTAAGACAGCATTATCACAAATGCACAATGCAGCATTAAAAAAACGCATTTTCCCTTCTATACAAAATGCTCTGTTCCATAGCTCCATCACCATATGCTAATGGTTGTAATAAAATGTAACTCTTAAATATTGTTACAATAAACAGGAAAAGTTACAAAGAACAGCTTCCTCTTCCAGCAGTTAAATCTCCATTGCGAAGATTTCAATATCATGATAATGAACTCATTTCAGCAACATATTGTAGTTTATATAACAAAATAAAAAATGATACTTCATCTTCATGGAGAATAAGTAACAAATGTGCTAGATCTATTTATTTCACGAATAAATTTCTATCTGGAGAATCACATTATGATCAACTCCTCATGATATGCATCTCTGGATTAAATGTGATGACAGGAAAATATGTAATTCTATGTGCTCTACCAAAATTATAGCAAAAAGATATAACTTACCCTACAAGACTGTGCTTGTTCTCTTAATGCATGAATTGTGTTACCAAAGGCTTCTAGATCTGCCATTAAAGCTTCATGTTTTTTCAGTAATGCCTATAAAAAAAATTAAAAACCTTTCATTTACCTGCATAGTATTAGAATTTAAAATAATTTAGAATTTAAAATAACATGACTCATTTGTCTTCCTGTATAGAAGATTTTAGACTGAAAGAGTCTGTACCTCTTTTCATCAAATTAGTGTTACCACCTTTCTAAAATAACCTCTGAATCTTTTATTCCATTAGGTTGCAATTAAGTGCTGGTTGTAATAATCTGGTGTAAGACATTCTCTCTATTCTGAATGCTCTGATTCATGCATTACTTTGATGACTGAACCTTGTACACCTAAGTAAGATTCTAACTTTGTTCATTCAAAACAAAGTTTGTTCTCTTCTGTTTAAACCCACGACACCCTCCTATACATATGAAATGAGTATTATTTATCTTGATCATTGTCATTTTTTGGTCATGTGCTTGCCAAAACGGCTTATTATCATTCCTTTCTTTCTATTATATATTTAAATTTTATGTCGCTTTTTTTTTTCTTAAATGTGAGTCACTACATTTTTCTTCTTCCTTTTTTCTGATGCAGAGCTTTTAAACTTATATTCTTTGGCAATTATGTTTAGATTTTTAACCTCCATTCTTTTGCAATTATTATAAATATTATCTACTCTATAATATAAAATGATAAGCTTTTTTTGTAACATTTTTGTGTTACGTTTTTTGTCAAGTTATTTGAAACGTTTTGAAACTCAGGGTCACTACCCAGACCAGTTTCAACCTTTATTGAGGTCTCATCAGTGAGTAGACAGACCCTGAAATGCCAAGGTTTAAGTAATACAGAGCTTATCAATTTTACCTATGCAAGTTGGCACAAGGTGCTTTGACCTTATTAATTAAGAATCTCCGGATGAGAGAAAGATGTGAAAAGATTTTTACCTTGGGTATAATCTATGTTAAAAATACCAAATAATTTTATAACCTTGGTTTTAATACTTTTTCCCAAGTAAGCAAACAGACAAGTAAGTCAAGTTTGCACCTGAACATGGTGAACCACATTCAGGTGCAAACTTGGTATCTTTAACATAGGTTTGGAATTGTTTCTTTTCCCACCACCATTTCACTATATTTTTTCTCTCATCTGGAGATTCTTAATTAATAAGGTCAAAGCACCTTGTGCCAACTTGCATAGGTAAAATTGATAAGCTCTGTATTACTTAAACCTTGGCATTTCAAGGTCTGCCTACTCACTGATGAGACCTCAATAAAGGTTGAAACCAGTCTGGGTAGTGACCCCCACCCATAATGTATAACATCATACATCTCCTAGGAGATGTGTTTTACATTTATGGGAAATACTAAGGAAAGTGATCAGAACTTAATCCATCTTTACCACGAGTTGCCTTGGTATTGCACCACCACCATAAGTCTTGAACCACGTTCAGGCACAAACTTGACTTACTTGTCTGTTTGCTTACTTGGGAAAAAGTATTAAAACCAAGGTTATAAAATTACTTGGTATCTTTAACATATATTATACCCAAGGTAAAAATCTTTTCACATCTTTCTCTCATCCAGAGATTCTTAATTAATAAGGTCAAAGCACCTTGTGCCAACTTGCATAGGTAAAATTGATAAGCTCTGTATTACTTAAACCTTGGCATTTCAGGGTCTGCCTACTCACTGATGAGACCTCAATAAAGGTTGAAACCAGTCTGGGTAGTGACCCCCACCCATAATGTATAACATCATACATCGCCTAGGAGATGTGTTTTACATTTATGGGAAATACTAAGGAAAGTGATCAGAACTTAATCTATCTTTACCGCAAGTTGCCTTGGTGTTGCACCACCACCATAAGTCTTGAACCACGTTCAGGCGCAAACTTGACTTACTTGTCTGTTTGCTTACTTGGGAAAAAGGATTAAAGGAATATGTTAAAAATACTTGGTATCTTTAACATATATTATACCCAAGGTAAAAAACTTTTCACAATTCCAAACCTACATAAGTGACTTCTTTGGATTTCTTAAAAATTGGCTCATATGCCCAACAGTTTCTTAAATTCTCAGGCACTGTTGACTTACGTTTCTCAACATTGAATTTTTTTTAAAATCAATTATACCCCTGATACATTTATATCGTGTGCATTAAATAAAACCTTAGAGATTTACTTAAATTCTTGCTGCATACAGATCAATAAAACAAATGTTACATATCACAAAACACACTAGATTTTCTTTTAAACTGACGAATATTGATTAGAACAGGATAGATGCATATACAAAGCTCTTTAAACAGATGAACAACTATCATACTATCTTACATTATATAGCTATTGATAATTTGGTTTGAATAACATCTGCATTTAAAATTTCTTTTCTGGAAAACATACTTCTCTGTTTCTGGATATTAGCAAATATTTCTAATAAAAGATTCTATCTACTCATCTCCCTTGCTAGACATGCTCCAAAGCAATCTTTTTCAGGGAGTAGAACTTTTTTTTTGAAATCACTGCTCTTTATAAACCTTATCTTTACTCACATTTTTCAGTGATTATAATAAAATGGATTACCAATCTTTTCAAATGATTTAATTCTGTCATATTGTAAATCTCACTGAAGACTAAATCACCTACCTGTTCCTTTGTCAAAATACTCTTTTACTTACAATAATATATTCTGATGTTGCAGACATCATCTCTACATATAAAAACAGATTTCTTGATTAACTGTTTCCCTAGTTAATTGCTTACAAGTACTAATTTGATATTATGCCTCCAAAGTCAAAATTTGTGTCAGAGAACTTGTTCATCATTATGGTTTCTGATATTCCTGTATTCATCACAAAAGCTATTTGAAATTACTGAAAATATCTCAAACAAAAGAAGTAGGACTAAGAGACCAATTATCATTACTTGTCAATTACATGTATGCTCTGGCCAGCTTGTCTTGTAGAATGAAAAACCTATTTCCAGGAGAAAAAAACATCTTCTTCCACATTTTATACCACCATACATCATAATGGTCTTTGCAAAATGCTTGCTTTCATTGGCATCAAGTATCAGAAAGTCTGGCTTTGCCTTACCTATGCTATCATAAAACAATTGTTTCAACTTGAATGTAAGTGGTATTAAAACATGATTACATACAATGTATGCATGGTAACTAATTTTGTAAAGCATATCAACCACTTCTCATATGAATATAATAACTATTGTATTTTATAGATAGTTTAGTTTTATCATTTAAATTACTGTTAAAATTTCACTAACCTATATGATTAATTATTTTGCACTTAGAATGGAGTTAATCATCTACTACTATCATGATTCTCAACAAATGAATCAAACTCATCTATTATTGAATTAACATAGGTATGATACACTGATATACCACTCCCTTCATATGAATATATTAGTAACATCCCAGTCAACAATAACAAAAAATTAAAATTGATATATATGCATGGTAATTTAAAAAAACTGTTCTGTAATTAGAATAATCAGGGAAACAATGTTTTAAAAAAATTTTCATTCTGAAAATGTTCAACATTCCAAAAACTTTTACATGACAGTTTTACCTTGTGAAGAATACTAAAAAAATAAATTCTTGTTTTTCTGCAAGACAAATAAGTAAATAAAACTGAAGTATTTAAAAAGCAAACAAAAAACTACTATACAATTGGTTGGGGGGGGGGGGGGGAGAGAAAGCTAGGCTTCACAATTATGACATTATGAACTTCAAGGTGACCTTGCATCCTTAATATAGCTGCATACAAATACATATCAGCTCAATGTTCAAAAGTAATTGATTGTTTGAAAGGCATTTAGATGTTTTAGATTTGTAGCCAAAGCAACCTAAGGATATGAAGGCAAGCATTATGTTCATTTGCTTTGTTTGATTTGGGTTTAATGACACAAGGAAAGCTATAATAATACAGTGTCAATACACAAATATGTATGTAATAAATAAGCAGAATACATACACAGGTATAAAAATCTGTATATACAAGGTGGGGGGGGCTGAAAAGTTCTGATAAAAACCTAGAACAAAAATGATATTAAAGCAACTGATCTAACCACAAGAAATAATATATCTTTAAAAAACTCTTTAACCCCCCCATGTTTCATCAAATTGTAATAATTTGTTATTTTTCTTTTAGGATATATAAGAAAAACTGCTACACCCCTTGAGGGTACATTTCAGGAATTTGATGATGATGAAGAAGAATTGCTTTAATATCATTTTTGTTCTAGGTGTTTATCAGAAATTTTCAGCTCCCCTCATAAGCAGAAAAACATAAAAATCAGTCTAGAAAAACAAATGTAAAGGGTGTGTAGAAACAGATATAAAACAAAATATAAAAAAAGTGTAGAAAAATTCATAAAACTTTCATAAGCAGATAGATTTTAAAAGCATATATACAATAAATTAAAATAATAAAACTAATAAGATGGCAAAATATTGATGATAAATATTGATGAATATTGATAAAATGTGTAAGAGTGCATAGAACTCAAGATTATGAATTTAACTAAAATAGTGACTGTACTCATTGTTGAAATGAATGCAGTTAAAATATGAATGACAGTCTGGTGTGATGTGAGTGTATTTGATGCAGCTTCTTGTGTTTTTTTTTTGTTTCTTACTTTGATTTTCTGTGGATGTTTCTATGGTTTCCGAACATGGTTTGGGCCATGATGAGGGCCGTAATAAACAAGAGCATGAAAAATGATTCACTCTCGAAGGGAGTTTAATTTAGTGGCAGAGCTTCTCCACCTATCATGGAGCTACATATGGCTACTCTCCAGCAAGCAATGACTATGGGCACAAGCTTGTGAATGAATGAGTACACATGCCTAGTAACTACATACACTAAATTTTTGCTTTCAGAATTTCAAATTTACAGTCAATAATTTTTGAACATATACGATAAAAATGAATTATATGATAAATCATACTTGCCACTTATTTTATTTGGTAATTTTTCCAATGTATCCACTCCAATATTACTCTAACCCATTCCAACTTAATGCACGCTAGTTAGTTACTTCTAGCCTGCTCTATGTGGACAAATTGATGTTGATGTCCACAAGTTGCAGAGGCATGTTTGTTTAGAGTGCCTACTGTCCAGACAATGCTGTCACTTGAACTCATACAACCGGTTCTAAACAGATGAAAAGTTTAATCTATTTAAATGTTTATGTTTTTGTCATTGGTTAAAATCATAGTAGTAAATTCAATCTAGAAGTCTGGACTGTTTTAAATTTTGCCTGGGGTTTTTAATAATCTTAAACCTCAACTATAATTTAATTTCTTTTCAAGCATAATATATTTCTGTCTTATTAGAATAGATACACAAAAGTTAGCAACTAGTAATGTAAGCTTTTTATTCCTGTCAGATCACAAGGACTGACAACGACATTAGTTCTCATGACATATCCAGAATCACACTAACAAGAATGATGTGATAACATCTCATACTATCTTGCCATTGCAATTACTGAAATCAAGATAAAGTGATTACTCCCATTTTAGCATGTTAATTCCTATCTAAATGTGTATTGTTAAATGGATGGCTGTGTATTAAATGAGATAAGCACAGGCAAGCAAGTTCCAGCACAAGAAGTTCTCTCTCTCTCTCTCTTATTTCCACTGAATATAATAAGCAAACAGTTCAACTGTTTGCTTATTGAGAGTTGAAGTTTGCTTAAGAGTTTAACTGTGAAAGCATGCTGGTTTGCTTCTGCATATGTTTGGATAGATTTACAAGAGTGGGAAAATTATTAATGCAAACTGATGAACAGTGGCTGTAGAAGTATTTATAGAAGATGCAGACTGCAGAGACCGAATGCCTGTGTGAAAGTGAGTGGAGTGTATTAGTGAGAGAATCCAGTATTTTAATGGTACCTTAGTACTGTGGATGGGCAATAAGGAACTTATTCACATTTGATTTGAAAAGCTGTGTGTTGTATTCCTTGGGAAACATAAGAGTAGCAGCACCACCCCATAAACACATGGTGGAAGGGATAAATGAAGAAGATGAGAAACTCATTCTGCAGCTTTGGAAGGATACCTCAAAAAACCTGCAGAACAAATTACAGGGACACCACCCCAGATATGAAAGCAGTATTCAATGGTTGGATGGATTTGTGATTTGTATAGGGTTAAAAGCTGTTCAAAGTTAAAGTAACACCTCGAGCAAAAGAGAAAGCCTAATTTTTTGGATGCAGAAGAGGCAGTAGTTGTGATATGTTTGTACTAAGAGAGAGAGAGAGAGAGAGATTAGAAGTTAGTTATTCCAAGAAAGTGAATCTCATCTTGAATAGAAATTGAAGTATTGTCAAGGGTAGGATTAGAAGAACAGGATTTTTTTTTGTGTGGGAAATAATGCAGAGTTGTGTTTTTCTGGAATTGAAGTTGATAATGTTATCCAAACCCCATTAATGAATGCTTTGAAGATTAGATTAAAGTAGTAGAGGTTAGATTTCTGGAAGCTGTGGTGATTTGTGCTTTGCAGGATTTATCAAACAAAAAGGATTTGTGTAATATGTCATCAGCAAAACTGTGTACTGTATTGGCAGTCAGCTGGGGTAGATCGTTTATGTATATAAAGAAGAGAGTGGGTGAGAGAACAGAGTCTTGTGGGACCCCCAGTGTTAGTTGTATAGATAGAAGATAAGGGGCCATCCATCTACCATCACTCAAAGTGAGCGTCTGGCCAGAAAGCTGGCTACCCAACTGCAGAAGTTGGGGGCAGACTGAATAAATGACTGAGTTTTCCCTAATAGGCCTTTGTGCCAAACCCAATCAAAATCTTTGGAGATATCAAGAGCAACCACTTGAGATTTGCCAAGCCTTTCCAAAGTGTTTGTCCAGAGATGGGTGACACAGGTTAGTAGATCCTCTGTTGATCAACAGTGGTAGAATCCATACTATTGGTCATTTATTAGATGAGAGTCTTCAAGGTAGTGTAGAAGTTTTGCATTTATGGTTTTTTTCTATTATTTTAGAAAGAATTGAGGGACATCCACCCTCAATTGAATAGATATTGAGTAGTTTGAAGGAAAGAATTTGTCACCCTTCTTAGGAATAGGTTGTATATAGGCTAGTTTCTAGACTGTAGAATAGATACCAGTGGAATAAGAAAGTGTAAATAGGTGGCATAAGGTGGGAGTCAGATCTGGGTCACAGACCTTTAGAACAATTGGAGGGCCAGGAGATTTTTTGGTATCCAGTTTGAGCAAAATTTTTCTGATCTCTTTCTGGCAAAAGATCAAATGCAGCATTGAGTTTGAAATGGTTGGGGAACATTTACCATGCAAGAGTAGGAGAAGTAGAAATCAGGAGGTTGGGTTTTTTCTATGCATGATGATGCAATAGTACCATCTGGGTGTAATAGTTGTGGGAGTAGTGTTGGGTAGAAGTTATAACCAATAGCTTTAGCTAGAGCCCAGAGGTGTGCTTTGCATTATGGAATACTGAAGCAATTAGCATGAAGTCAACTCTATAAACAAGCAAACTAGTTACGAAGATACTTCACATGCAAACTATGTTTATTACATTGAATAAAGGATTAAAACAAGAATGTAATTTCTTGTCAAGTACACTGCTTGGAAAGAAGTCAATGGACACCATAGTGTGAGAAACAAACAGCCATGACACCCACCTTAATAAGATGTAGGACCTCCTTTTACTGCAAAGACTGCAGCAATTCTAAAAGGGCATACTCTCCATAAGTGGATGATGATAGAGATCAATGAGAATTTTAGACCATTCTTCCTGGAGGCATGTAATGAAGTCCTGGACTATTGTGGGGCAGACATCCCTTGACCTCACCCAATGTGCATCCAACAGATGTTCAAATAGGATTGAGATCAGGGCTCTGGAGGCCAGTCAAGTGTGGTGACATTCGTATCCACAAACCACACAGTTACAGCAGTATTCTTGTGACATGGTACACTGTCCTCCTGAAAGTTCAGATAATCTTGGAGCTCAATGTTTGTGATCAAACCAGGAAGAACAGGACCATACCATCACACCACCACCTCCAAATTTCATAGTTGGGGTTACACTCAGGTAAGAGATGTTCACCAAGCATCTGTCACACCGACACCTGTCCACTTGCTCGGTAGAGGGTGTAGCATGATTCATCGCTCCATAACACGGTTTTCCAAGCTTCCATGCTCTTTTCACCACTGAAGACAGCATCGCATGTTGGTTCAGGTAATGTGGGGCTTGCATATTGCAGTCCTACATGGAAGCCCATGTTGTGAGCCTCAGTTCTGAATGTTTTGTGTAGATTCGTGTTTCAGTTGTTATTATCATTGTATCAGCTGACGAATGGCAGTTTTTACATATTATCCTTTGTAGCACCCAATGGTTCACCTTCAGTGAGTGTGGTAGGTCATCCACTGCAGGTAGCTCTTGAGGTTGACTCGCTGCACTTCCATCTCAGTATGGTATCAATGATTATTGACCTGGGATGGCCAAATTTGTCAACAATTTGCTGAACAGATAGGCCTGCAATATGGAGTCCTATCACAATACCCCCTTTCAAACTCCATCAGTTCTTCCCTTCTCGCAACCATTTCACATGGACACAATTGCACTGACTTGTGAGTATCATATTCCTCCAATTTATATCAGCTACAAACACATGACTCGTTACATGGCATGATGCACCTTGCATATGGGGGTTGTCTGTTGGCTTCTTTCCAAGCAGTGTATAATATGCTTATTATAAAGACTCATGGGAGATAACCTTACCTTTCCCCTCTCCCACACCTTTCTGCATATGTTAAGTCCTGCTATTACATCTATTCCATTCTCTTTCTCTTCATGTTATCCTTCAACTTATGCCACCATTCTGCTCTATTCTGTTTTCACGTTTTTAATAATTTTATGTTTTAATTTATTCAGTAGATCTTTTAGATTTTTCATTATTTCAACCCTTACATATTATTCTTTCATTTACTACTCAGTTCCCTTCTCACAACCATTTCACTTGGACACAGTTGCACCGACTTGTGATCATCATATTCCTCCAATTTATACCAGCTACATCTGTTTCTCATTCAACTTTCCCAAGTTGAATGGGAAACAGATGTATTCCTTACTTTATTCCAAACTCCTTTCCCCCTCTTTTCTATAATTATCACACTCATCTCTCTCTCTTTCTCTCACAATAATTCTACCTACTGTTTTTCACTTCTACTTTTTATTACCTAACTTCCCATTTAAACTCTCCTGAAAGCTAACAGAAATTTAGAAATTTCCTCTGTGCTCAAACAGTCTCTCCTTCCTTCCTTCTGCAATCTTCACTTAAAAGAATCCATCCTAGCCAGGCAGGCACTGTGAATTGGCCTGACAAGTTCCTCTCCCCCCATCTCCTCAATATTTATTCTCAAGGAGGTTGCAAAACTTGTTAAAGATTAGAAAGTAAAAAAATGTTTCTTGATGTAATCTTCGTTATCTTCATTAAATCATATCAGTATTAACTCTTTACTTGTATTACTAAAATTAATATCATTTATTATATTTAAATAAGCTGAATGGAATTTAACATACCTCTGCAGAATCTTCATCTTTTCCAAAATCTTGACTCCCTACAATTGGTTCTTTCTCTTTCATCCATGACTCTGCTTCATTAGCATCAGCAAAATATTGATGGGCTTGCAAGGAATCTTCAAGATCCTGTTTTCTCTGTAATGCCTTATCCTAAAACATACACATATGCAATATACAAATTATTCACATATATATATACAGCATATAATATTTATAATATTCATATGTCTAGCAATCACAAACAAATTTATAATACATAAGTTTTTCTTTCTTCTTTTTCATATTATTATTTGTATTCTTTATTCTTTCTTTCAGGGTTACACAGTAATCAACAATCATTATGAATAATGATTATGGAGACCATTATGTTTAAGAACTTATTTTAATTAAAATTAAAGTTAATTACACCTGGTGGGGGTAGCTATATGCTACCATACTAGGGAAATGATTATGAGCAAGGTGGTTTCCCATTGCCTTCCTTGCCGTACTATATCCTATGACAGTAGCCTGTGTGTGTTCACGGGGCCAGTTTGCCTGCTTGCAGGATGAAAAACCACAGATAAACTGATGGAAAAAACTCTGCTGTCCACACCCAAGACTGAGGAATTGCCGAGAAAGATCCTTAAGCTCCTCATGTTGTCAACGGGAATCGAACCTAGGACACTCCTTCCCCAGGCATATGGTTGCGAAGTGCATAGCCACTAGGCTAACTGCGCAGACTATATACGGCATATAATATTTATAAAATTTAAATGTTTGGCAATCACAAATCAATTTTTAATAAACAATACATATAGTTTTTTTCTTATTTTATTGCCAATCCCATCCACAAAAGAGCTGTAAAGCTATACCGCTCCTCTCTGTGAGCTTTGGGAAACACAGAACTTTTTAAGCTATTTCAAGTCTAAAATAAGCAGGATGGTGGCCTTACACAAGATAATGAAAACAATCTATCATCTAAAGATATTCACAAATCCATGTCTGCAGTGAAATTCAAATCCACAGGCTGATGCTTGGAGAATATGATGCTATCCACTCAGCTAACTAGACTAGGAATGTCAGAAACTAATAACATGGATTGATATCTGAATAATGGAGCCATAATGCACAAATTCATAGTCTTAATTGTACTAAGGATTTGGGTTATTGAAATTATGTATGAGATTATGTTAAAAAGTTTAAATATTAAGTCAAGTAGTACAATTCTGTCTCTTAGTGAGACAAAATTTGCAAGCATTTTACTTCTCAAATAGTTGTAAAGAGTATAGTAAAGAGTATGAAATATGATAAGGAGTTTGGCAATAAGATGAAATATGCCAGGTGAGGATTAGCCAGGTTAAACAAGGCCTACATGCTGCTATCAGTGATGTTCATCTATTTAGATTCCCTGCAGTCAATGATAGCTTCCTGAGACAGCTCTTGACTACTTTCCATGCCCTGTTGATTCCTCTATCATGCAGTTTCTGATATAAGGAACAGCTTCAAGCTGCCTTTTCAGTTTATTATAATCACCTGCCTTATAGTTCCATATATATATATATCCCTTTTTAATCAAAACTACCACATGATATGCTATCACCCAAGTTAAAATTGCATGATCACTGTCACCAACCAACTAGAAGAAAAGTTACTGCACTTGGTCACATTCTTTGGCAGTTGCTGTAACTTTTTTCTCTTCTTCTGAAAGATGGTGTATTTGCCTGTTCTGGCTTTATTGGTCTTTCCACCTTGCAAATTGTATTTCTCTCTCTCTCTCTCTCTCTCTGTTTTGCTTTGGTCTCTATATATCCAATTCTTTTGGTAGTCGATATCACTATAACTAATATCTCTTCTGACACTTAAGTCCAACTTCAACAATTTGACACATGCAACATTCCTTCCTTCCTGATTTATGGTTACATGTAGACTCACACTTTCTGTGTAAGTATTCAAACTTATTAACTTACTGATCCTTAACATATTAACTTATTGATCCTTGAGATGAAAAATCTGAGTTGCTAAGAGAATAAAAAAAGCTCCACCTCCATATGAGAATGGCTAACTCACCATTTGATTGAAAACACCTGATAAAGGTTTCTACATTGTAGATGAGAGTGAAACCAGAGTCATTATAATCAAAGGGCTCATCTAAACTGAGTGAGCTATGAAGTTGCTTTTGACATTAATATACTTAACTTCATAATTCCATTTAATGTACTGAATCAAAGTAATCAACAATAATCAAATTCATAGTCTTCAAATATCAATGTGAGAGTTTCAACATGGAAAAAGCAATCTTTTCCACAGCTTTGTGCACTGTTAGTCAATTCAAACAAATTCACCAGGACAACTACTATTACTTTTGCTGAAAAGACATTATAATATTGCCTTAAGAAAACCAGGAATAGATTTGTAACTGCAATACTTTATTTACTGTACTGCTTGTTGGCCTGGCTTACATGAGATCTCTGCTTTCCAACTTAAGTGTTTGATGAAATTTTAATTCCTGGTGCAAGATTACCATAGTGCTTATGGGAGGTCTCAAGTAGCCTGAGGCCCCCCCCATAAAATGAGGGTTTTCTAACAAAACTCTTGCACTGCAAATGCATTTAAAACAGTATTTGTGTTTCAACACAACTTATTCCATGATAAAATTTTGTCCTTACTGAACTTCATGTTCACCTGATTGGTTACTGTTTATGACTGAGACACATATGACAAGAATGAAGCTTTAATGTCACATGGCACAAGCATGCATCATATACAGATATGTACCAGCTTACCGAAGTTTTGGGGGGATCAAGCTAAGAACTGAACTATGAAATGAAAAATCAGGTAAATTTTTTATATTTTTTCAGGATAAAAAAAAATAAAGTGTAAATTTAGAAAACACACACACACACTGAAGTTTTGATTTTACATTGCTCAAAATTTTACATTTTTCTCAAATTTACACTTTTTAGATGGTCCTGACAAAATGTCCATTATAAGAGCACTCTTATTTCACTCTCTGTGTGTGTTCAAAAGAAAGCTAATGTAAAAAAAAAAAGTAAACATAAATTATGGGGATAAAAATGTATAAAAACCTACTTTTAATTGCTGCCACTTTTCATCCAATGACTGAAGCCTTTTATGAATTTCTTCTGTGGCAAAATGGCCTTTAAAAAACAACATATTACTTTACAAAACAGAGAAAAAGAAATACAAAGTATACATTCGCATCATCATCATCAAATTCCTGATATACCCTCAAGGGGTGTACAGGATATGATAGTACTACATGAAAAATTTACATCATTACATTCACATTTAAGTAAAAAAAAGTAACACATAATTTTCTGTTTCTACTCACCCTCATGAATCATTTCTTCTCCCACCTGACCAACAGCTCTGATGCGATTCTCATGGTTGTTAATTTCTGCTAGAACAGCTTGATGCTTCTTAATTAAATTCTGAACTCCAATTAGATCTCTACCTAAATAATATTTTTTTTTAATTATTTAAAAAACTTATTCAAACTTATTTAGAAAAATAATCATATTCTCAGAACATTTTTCAAAAGAGTCTCATCTGATATTTTTAATAATTTTTACAGTCCCCTATTTTAAATAATGTTACTGCTTCAAAACAAAATAAACTATTACCATTCTTTTACTTTCTTTATGCATAATGAATTGTTAAAATTTCTGCTGTTCAGATGAATAATAGTAAATAATTGTGTAAAGAAAGAAGAATGAGCAAAACTTGTATTAAGAATGGATACTCAGGTAAAGGCCGGCACAAGTGGTTATCATGTCTGCTCTTCAGCCAAGAGGCTGCGGGTTCGAATCCCGCGTAGGGGTTCATTCACCCCACTCTCCCAATATGGACTGGGTCACCATGGGAGAAGTAGACCCAAACCTCCCTCAATGGGAGAGGCCTTCACCCTGCAGTGGGTAGAAAAATAGGCTGTTCATCATCATCACTCAGGTAAAGATGACAGAAATGCAGTCTTTAATACAAAAGCCATTAAAAGCTACCATCCAATCTCTTTTCCTTATAGGAAAAAACTTGAGAGCATGAGAACTGGTTTTTTTTTTTTTTTAACATTTAGACCCACCCACACAAGATGTTGAAATATCTATTGTACATCAGGGCCAAGCATATCAATAAAGATAAAGAAGGAACCTGTTGATATGTTTCTTGAACAGATGGAATCAAAGAGAAGAATGAGAAGTTGGTATGGTAAGCATGAAGAGCTAGAATTGACCATGGGCAGCAGTTATTTGTGTTTTTACAGGCTTAAAAGAATGTGGAAGAAAGACGGTGGCCAGTTTGGTTGAACAACACACACACAAAACTATAAGAAAAAGCACAATGCAGATACAATGTCTTTGAGAAACTGATTGAGAATGCCTGGGGGATGGGTGAGAGAGGCATCATTTGAACTGTCTTCTTGATCATTCGTTATCTCACCTATAGCATTAGCAGTTGTACAGATGAGAATTAGCATCTTGAAGGATTTTTTTTTTTTAATTGTTTTTAAAGAATGAGAGGGATCATGAATGTGGTGTGTTTGTGCCAGGAAAGTTACACTGTAAATCATTACAAGAAGCAAACTGTAATCTTGCTAGGAAAACTGAGTATTACCTAATTGTTCTTAATTACTTAAACAGTTCTTTCTTTTTAGAAAGAAGTCAAGACTGTGAACCGTGTTCACAGTCTTGACTTCTTGCTTGTTTAGAAAAGTTCAACAAGGTTCAACTTCTCAATGGAGTGACTTTGCCACTCCATTGAGAAGTGTTTGAAATGTTGAGTAGTGTTTGAAATACTGAAATGTTTGAGCACTACAGTATTTGTAAATGAAAAAGATGAATGAAGGCTGATGTCATCACAAAAACTACAAACAGGATTTGAGATTAATAAGAGTAGGCCATATATGTATAAGAGGAGAGAGAAAATAATTTGAGACCATAAAGTGGCGGCAATCAAAATAAGCACATGATTAATAAACAACAGATATAATTCATATAATTCACTGGTAACCTGCCTTCAGCTGAAAAGCCCTTGTAATGATTTACGAGGGCTTTTCTGAATTCAAAAAATTCAAACTCAAGTATTTCAAACCAAAGGAAATTATCATTACCAAATGGACTACAAATTCTCCACTTCCTAAGAGCAGAATGTAAAACACTTTTCTCCACTAGCACCAAATCTCACTTGCTACTTTTATGCAAGTGAGAGAGCTCAACTGTCTCATTTACAATGGGGGGGGTGCAGAAAAGTTCTAATAAACACCTAGAACAAAAATGATATTAAAGTGGCTCATAATTTCTAAAAGAAAAAGAACAAATTATTGCAATTTGATGAAACATGAGGTTAAAGGGTTTTAGATATATTTTTTCTTGTGGTTATTATATCAGTTGCTTTAATATCATTTTTGTTCTAGGTGCTGATCAGAACTTTTTAGCCCCCCTCATACATTAAAAAACAAAAAATTTCATAAAACTTAGTCCCATGCTCATTAAAACTGCTGTCACTCTGAGATTGCAAATGTTCCATCTGTGTTCATCCATTTAACATATTTAAGAAGCAAAGTCACATTCTCATATGGATATCATATGCTACAGGAACAGTGTAATATTTATTTTCAGTGTGTAGAAGCACCCTTCAAGTTCTTCAATTCAACTATAAAACAATGCCATGCACTGGAATCATGTTTTCTCCCAGGTACTAACATTATTCCATTACAATTATTGCAAAATAAATAAAAGGAAAAATGTACATGGCAGATTGATTTTAAAGAATGCCGATGGTAGGGAGATAACTGAATCAGTTGAGATAGTTGAGTTACTGAGTGAGCACTTTGCAAAAGTATATCATCCAGGTGGTGACATTGCAGAAACGAATAAACCAGTAGATTATACGGGAATTGTGGTTAATGAAGTGGAGGTGAGTAGTCTATTGCATAACCTCAATGTCAATACATCTGTGGGATTGGATGGTATACCAGCTCGTGTTGTACGAGAAGCAGCTAAAGAATTGTCAGTACCCTTGACCATTTTGTTTAATTTGAGTCTTGGGTCTGGGTTAGTCCCGAGCGGGTGGAAAGAGGGGAAAATAGTTCCACTGCATAAAGGTGGTTCCAAGACTGCTGTTGTAAATTACCGACCGATTAGCATATCAGGAATCATCATTGTCAAGGTCTTAGAGAAATTAGTCAAGAAAAGAATACAGGATTGGATAGATGAAAATGGGATATTGTATGGGGGACAACATGGTTTTGTGAAGGGTAGATCATGCCTCAGTAACTTGCTCACGTTTTATAACACAGTGACGGCTGAACTGGATACGGGTAATGGGTTTACAGTGATACTACTGGACCTTGCCAAGGCCTTTGATAGGATACCACATGGAACCCTAATCAGTAAACTGGAGCAGATGGGTATAGATAAAGGGTTGGTGAGATGGATAGGAGGGTGGTTGAAGGAGAGATATCAAAGAGTGGTTTATTCAGGAGTGGAGTGTAAAAGACGTCTTGTGACTAGTGGAGTGCCACAGGGCTCTGTTCTTGGACCACTGCTTTTCAATTTGTTCATCAATGATATTGGAAAGGATCTGAGAGGAAGTGTTCACTTGTTTGCTGATGATGCAAAGTTGGGTAGAGCAATTGTGAGTGCACAGGATGTCAAAATTTTACAGGATGATTTGGATAGTTTGGAGGACTGGGCTAGGAAAAATGGATGTCAATTTAATGTGGCAAAGTGTAAGGTTATGCACTTTGGGGTGAAAAGAATAGCAGCAGTATATCGCATTGGTGGAACCATACTCCAGGAGATTGATGAGGCCAGGGATTTGGGAGTGTTGGTGGATAGGGAGTTGAAGTTTAGGGGGCACATTGCAAAAGTAACTAAAACAGCTCACCAAATCACTTGGCTTCTGAAAAATACTTTAACATGCAGAGACGAACAAGTTGTTGTTCCTCTGTATCGAGCCTTGATAAGACCCCATCTGGACTTCTGTGCCCAGCTATGGGCACCAGGGTTTCTTCGTGATGGGGAGGAAGTGGAGAGGGTCCAGAGACGAGTGACCAAGATGACAGCAGGTCTGTGGAATGAACCTTATGAGAATAGGTTGAAGATTTGTGGGTTGCAGAAATTGGACGATAGGCGGAGGAGGGGTGATATGATTGAGACATTCAAATTACTGAAGGGTTTTTATAAGATTGATCCAGAAGATATTTTTGAAAATATGACTGGTGGTGGGAGGACTAGGGGCCATGCATGGAAGCTGGGCAAGAGCGTGGTTGACAAGGGTGTTAGAGCTAGGTTCTTTACTTGGAGAGTGGTAAATGAGTGGAATAAGCTTCCAGAGTCTGTTGTGGGTGCTACGACCGTGAATGAGTTCAAGGCAAGGTATGATAGATACTGTGTGAATGTTGAATAGTTGTTCTTGACATGATGTTAGGGCCTCCCTCGATGAGTCTGTCGACTCCTTGGAGTTTCCCGGAACAATAATAATAATAATAATAATAAAAATAAAAGGTCAGTACTCATAGAAAAAAAATTTTTTTGAATTTTGTCGATGCTTTCAAATCAAGTGATTTTTGTGCCTCCTTTTGAGGAAGTTCCAATGTTGCTTGTCTAACTATAAAACTGCAGTCTTGTATTTAGAAAGATTCAGATCTCTCACAAAATCATTCGTCTCTGTTGGTTATCAAATAAGTTACACTCATAACTAGCAACTGAAAATCCAGAGCTTATTCATAAGAACATCCTGCATCTTCAAGTGCAATAGTAGAGTCGCCTTCATCCATACTTTACATCTCAATGTACTACTACGAGACATTCTTCTCATGACAAATGGCAAGACTGGGTATTTTATTATAGGTTTTGACTTTGCAGAAAAGTCAGATGTTTGTTGCTATTCTGAATGGTAAACAATCCTTCCACCAGCCAACTAGAATAGCAAACATCACTGATAATATTTAAATGTGTGGACAGACTTATGTGTTCGTCGTACATGTTGTTTATTTTTTATATTAGAACACAGAAAACATAAGTGAATAATTAATTTATTAACTTATTGCTGATATTTCGCTGGTGTTATAACCAGCATCTTCAGAGCACAAAACCACAGTTTGTCACAATACGTGAGACTATAACAACATGGTGGTGCAATCACCAGACTAGTTAAACAAAATTGTAGTAGCAACACAAAGACTAGAGTCCTGATATTGACACCCTCTATCTGAAAAAAAAAAAAAAAATTGCAGCTATCACATAAGACTAGAGTCCTAAACAGAGAAAAAAAAACTGGTACTAGTTTTTTCTTAAGATGACTGTTTTCCCAGATTTTAGGCAAATTTATCTTCGCTCACCTTAAGCAAAGAAGCCACTAGTGCTTAAGTCGAGGGCACAATTTTGCCGTGACTCCTAAACCAGTTCCAAAAGCCGAAATAATGGCGTCCATCGAATGGGGAATATACGACCTGCCTCCAACAATAGCCAACAACATACGTTTAGATGTGGCCAACATCCTAATCAAATCAGCTAAATCAGCTAAAGCCTTTTTATTCCCGTATATGGGAGTAGGCGAGGCAATTTAGCCCTATCTAACTTTTGGAGACTGAGTGGGCAGTTCAATCTCCACTGGTACCAATCAGAGATAGATGGCCCAAGGCTATCACTAATTAAGTGGTACACAGTGAAGAGAGACGGCTCAAATGTGCCGCCATATCGTGGTCCCTAACACAATATATTTAATGTCTGAAATGGTGTGGGTTCTACGGTCGATTTTCTTGAGTTTACGGGACGAAAAACGCGAGTTTCTGGGAGGAAAACCCGCTTGCCCATGCCAGAGATCGACTAACTCGGGAACCGGTCGAAAAAAGGCTTAGAAAAATTTCCTGTAGTCGCCGACTAGACTCGAAACCAAGTCTTCCTTCGTGCGGCCAAGCGCCGTGGTATGCAAACGCCACATCCACTGAGCTACACAGGCAAGTCCTGCTGCGTTCCCGCCCTGGGCTGGTTCGCATCTCGTCACTCAACCTGGTAACCCTGAGCTCCCTCCAAGTTACCATATTGACGCCGTGCTTAGTGCGGACATCCGATCGACACAGGAACGTTGCGAAACAGAACTCCAGTTCTCAAACCATCCTCCTATTCAAGCCTCCAAGAAGCTGGATTACAAGAGACCGCCACAACTCCCGGCTCAAATCAAAATCCCCTAATCAAATCAAAGCCTCCCAAAAATAATATCCCGCATAAGGAAATCAGTGATTTCCTTATGCAGGATAAAAGAGCTACAGAATAATAGCCAGATTATCATAACAAAAGCAGACAAAGGGAATGCAACCATGGTGATGGACATGACAGAATATGAAAACAAAATGCACACACACTGTTACAAGATCAGTCAACATATAAAATTATAGATCGCAATCCCACCAACACACAAAAGAATAAGGCACGTAAATTATTGAAAAAAAGTCACTTCCTGGCCCAAAGACACAGGAAGTGACTTTTTTTAAAACAAACTTAAGTCCTTCCATATTAAAACACCTAGGATTTATGGAGCACCAAAAATTCACAAACAAGGTACACCCTTACGCCCAATTGTGTACAGTATAAATAGTCCCACATACAAACTGGCTAGACATTTAGCTAAGCTACTAGCCACCCTCACAAACAATTCTCCCTCCTTTGTCAAAAATGCAGCCCACCTAAAAAGCGTCTTACAACACCATACCCTAAAAAGCTCAGACTTAATAGTAAGCTTTGATATCACCTCACTATTCACAAATGTACCACTAATAGAAACCCTCAATCTACTAAAGTCACACTTCCTCCCTGATATATTTCAGCTATTTAAATTCACAGTACAGGCAGGTTATTTTACATGGAAAGGGAAAATATACAAACAATTAGATGGGACAGCTATGGGATCCCCTCCCCTTTAGCCAACTTTTACATAGAACACCTGGAAAAACTAGCAATCAATAAGCCGCTCTCAAAACCAACACTTTGGCTATGCTATGTTGACGATGTGCTTGCTATTTGGCCACATGGCCCAGAGACATTGAAAACATTCTTAGCGCATTTAAATAGCCAACATCCAAAATCCACTTTACAATGGAACTGGAAGCTAATAATTGTTTGTCCTTCCTGGATACACTTATCACACATCTTCCAGATGGTTCCCTATCATTTTCGGTTTTTAGAAAACCCACATATACAGGGAGATATTTACACAAACAATCACACCATCACCCTTCTCAACAATATGGCATTTTAAAAACACTAACCCACAGAGTGAGAGCAATCTGTTCTGATGACAACACTCTTGTTGCTGAACTGGCTCACCTACGCCACACCTTCTTGGCCAATGGCTATAATCTCCATAAGATAAACAAAATACTAAACGCTCCTAAGAAACCCCTCCCACTATCCACCACAGAGAACTACAACAAAACAGTCAGCATCCCATACATTAAAGGTACATCCGAAAAGATTTCAAAAATTCTTAATAAACATGAACTACGCACCACATTCAAACCGTGGAGCAAATTAGCAACCCTTATCCATTCACCCAAGGACAGCATTCCCCCTTTATCACATTCAGGAGTCTACGAAGTACCCTGCTCATGTAAGCAAGCTTACTACGGTCAAACAGGAAGAACTGTGAACATCCGCAACAACAAACACAAAAGATACATCCGGCATTATCACTATGGCAAGTTGGGCCTAGCAGACCATATTCTGGATACCCCTGCACACAGGATCAACTGGAAGAACACAAAAGTACTGCACAAAAGCTCTTACAAGTCAGAGAGATTGTTCTTAGAGGCAACAGAAGCCCTGAAACACACTCCAAATCTCAACAAATATGGCTGTATAAATTTGCCTAAAATCTGGGAGACAGTCATCTTAAGAAAACACTAGTACCAGTTTTTTTTTCTCTGTTTAGGACTCTAGTCTTATGTGATAGCTGCAATTTTTTTTTTTTTTCATATAGAGGGTGCCAATGTCAGGACTCTAGTCTTTGTGTTGCTGCTACAATTTTGTTTAACCAGTCTGGTGATTACACCACCATGTTGTTATAGTCTAGCGTATTATGACAAACAGTGTTTTTGTGCTCTGAAGATGCTGGTTATAACACCAGCAAAATATCAGCAATAAGTTAATAAATTAATTATTCACTTATGTTTTCTGTGTCCTAATATATCTTGTTAAAAAATAAACAACTGATAATATTTATTTATTTATTTTAACTGCTCTCTCAGTCTTCAAAAAAGTTAGATAGGGCTAAAAATGGCCTTGCCTATTTCCTATAAGGAATAAAGGGCATTAACAGATATATATATATATATATATATTTTTTTTTTTTTTTTTTTTTCCCCCATAGGTTTCCAAAAAATACATTTTTTTCATTTAAATTTTGGTTTAATTTATTTTTTGTTGTTGTTTTACTAAATTGTAATTTATAGTTTATTTTTCCACAATTTCTTGAAAAAGGCAGGGTATGAACTCGTTTTATTAACATATTCTTTATTAAAATACCATCTATATATCTTTATAATTAGCAACATAAAAACAATCTAGATAATTTTATTAGGAAAAAAAAAAATCTGGTCCCCATTGCTAACCAATCATGAAATTTGCTTATTATGATATTTTTTTTCTTTTGGTTTCAATGAATCGTGGTAAGCACACATCCACTGTAGTATGAATGAGTTTAAGGTTCAATGTGACAGAGTTGCTGGTTAAGCAAAGCCTCCTGTGATGAATATTAACTCCACGGAAGTTTTGGTAATAAAAATAATGATGATGAAGCTCTTTTTCTTCTGACTAGAAGAAAAAACTTCTAGTCAGAAGTTTTTTCTTCTTTCCAGCTCTCCCCTTCTTGCTGGTGTTCTTGTTACCCAGTGAACAGCTGTTCTAAATAGCACTCCTAATATGCATAAAGCAAAACTCGAGTGACAAAATGGCTGCCATTACTACTACTACTATGCTTGTACATTGTAAGGGTGCAAGGCATAAGGACACTACTATAAACAAACATACAATAATATATGTGCAATGTTATTTCTATGTAAACCCATAAGAATTACAACATACATTAAGCAAGTAAACTACTAAAAATATGCTGAAGTCTCCTTTGTATGGCCATTGCATATCCACATGGCAGTTCTGATGATACGAAGCATACAATTGCATTAATAAATGCAAACAAATGCACGTGTGCATGAGTATGTGTGTGTGTGCGTGCTTCATTTTTAATTATCTTATATATAACAAAACTTAAATCTTAAATTTATGAAATCTTCACTCACTATGCATAATACCATAAAAAATTATCAACCTCAGCAGCAGACCACCATGGAGTCAAGAGACTCATTGTAGGAGGTCCCACTCTCACCGCACTCTCAGGCAATGCATTCTAATCACCTACCACTCTCCGTGTAAAAAAATCTACTCCACACCCCCCCCCTTTCTCAACCCCACCTTATACAGCTTCCAGGAATGGCCTCTCGTTCTTCCCCATCTCCAGATATTCTATGAAAAATTTTATCTACATTAATCTAATAATTACTCCTCATCAACTTATAGGTCTCAATCATGTCTCTCCTCTTCCTTTTATCCACTAGGCTCTGTAATTTGCAATCTGTCAATCTGTCCTCATATTCCACGTTCCAGAGACCAGAAACCAACTTAGTCAATCATCTCTGAACCCTTTCCAACATCTCATCATCCTTTTGAAAACTTGACAACTAAATCTGTGCACAGTGATCCATATGTGGCCTGATCAAAGTCCTGTACAATACAATTAAAACATCCTTACTTCTAAATGTCAGTGTCCTGTGCATCATTCCCATACTCTGCTGTGTCATTCTCACAATTTTAGAAAAATGTCCACTAAATTTCAAGTTCCACAACCCCCAAATCCCAAAGTCTTCATCTCCTCCACCTCCTCCAAAATATCCCCACCAGTCCTATACTCTGCATCCCATCTTTGCTTTCCAAATTTTAAAACCTTACACTTTGCAACATTAAACTGACATGCCCACACACTTGCCCATTCAGACAGTCTATTTAGGTCCTCTTGCAAAGCTACAACATCTGCTCTACTTCTCATAATGCTCCCCAACTTTGAATCATCTACAAGCAACTGTATATCACCATTTAAGCCCTTTCTGATATCATTTACATACAAAATAAACAACCCCCTAAAACAGACCCCCCTGGCACACACCACTAGTGACTTTGCTCTTCTCTCGGATATCATTCCTTCATATACAACCTGCTGATACCTATCACATAGCCAATCTCTGATCCAATGAACTAATCTATCCAACCCCCACTTGTTCCAATTTAACTACTAGTTTGTCATGTGGCAATCTATCTAAAGTCTTTGCAAAATCTAAATATACTACTGTATATGCATTCCCCTTGTCTAATGCATTCATCGCCTTGTTATAATAAGTAAGAAGATTGCTAAAACATGATCATCTTTTAGCAAACCCATGCTGTCCATTAAAGAGAATTCTATTGATGTCAACCCAGTTCTGAATCCTTGTCCTTACTAGCTTCTCCAACACCTTGACCACAACTCCAGACAAAGCAGATTAGCCTATAATTTTGAAGCCTTAGTCTTACCATCCCTTTTATGAAGTGGAATAATTCTGCCATCTTTCCATTCCTTTGTAACCTAAATTAATCTATGACTCAGGTTAAAAATGCAAGTTAAAGATGTTGACTCTCTGGAACATTCCCTCAAGACACTTGGTGATATACCATCAAATCCAATGGCTGTGGTGACATCAAGTTTACTCAATTTTCTTATATAACTCATGCTCCCTCACCATCATTAGTTCCTCCCCCTTTCCCACTGCTCTCAAGTTCTGCATTATGTTACAAGCACAAGAATAGAATATTTTAATGAACTACTAAGGAATTTATTAAATACCTCTACTATATCGTACTCAGTGTTTATCATCCTCCCATTATCACTGGCATCATCATCCTCCCATAATCATTCTTCTTCTACTGGCCACATACTGAAAAAAACTCCCTAGGATTTCTTTTAGCATTAATTGTTAACTGCTGCTCATACTGCACTTTTGCTACCCTTACTAAGTGAGTCACCTTCCTTGCTTGCTCTTGTATTCCTCATGTATCTGATTATCTCCACTTATCTTGTGCCAACTCCACAATGACTTTTTCTTCCAGAACACATGCTTCACCTCTTCAGTCATCTTAAATAACATTTTACACCTATGTTATTTAATCTCCTGTGGCTGTGGTGACATCGAGTTTACTCAATTTCTCATATACCTTTGGAATACACTCAGTCATTGCCTCTGCCAAATACTTCCTAAGTAGAGACCAAGCAGCATTGATTACCTTCCCATGCAATTCATGATTCCACATAATATCACTGCAAGCTGCCTCCTGAGTTTGCTATAATCACCTGCCTTATAGTTCCACATATAACTCTTTCTCACAAAAGTCCTGATATGTCTGGCCATGAACCCAAGTGATCACTTCATGGTCACTTTCACCAATTGGAGGAAGATGTGACACTTCATTTACAACAATATCTTCTAATGGGATAATCAAATCCAAGACCCTCAATCCACTTGTGGCCTCTGTTATGTACTGTTTAAGGTATGGTTTGGTTTATTTAGATTTACTCAATTTCTCATATACCTCTCATATACCTTTGGAATACACTTAGTCATTGCCTCTGCCAACTGAAGCAACTCGGGCTATGAGGTCAGTGTATTATGTATGTTAATTGCATGTGTTCTACTGACTGGTTTGCCTGTTGTGAGGGATGAAAAACCTGAGTTTCAGGGAGAAAAAAACCCTCTACCTCCATATGAGACCGACTAACTCACCTTGAGTTGAAAAGCACTACTTAAGGTAGTTAACCCTTAAAAATTCAAGATATTCATTCTCTTTGGTTCTTAATGTTGTCTCTTCATTCCAGTCTATATTACCATAATTGAAATCGCCCATAACGATCACCCTTTTCTTATTAGCCAGAGACCAATTTGTCTAAACACTGCCTTCTACATTATCAGGTCTATAGCAACACCCTACTAAACATTTTATCCTGTCCACCTCCTCTTCAAACCATACTGTTTCAAAACAACTGTCAGTAATTGCTCCTTTCATCTCCACCCTAGATGGGCAGAACTCCTCTGCCACCATCAATAACACTCCTCCTTTTTGCTTTGCTTTGTCTGTCTTTGCAAAAGACTACATATCCCTCCATCTCTATTCCTGTCATAATGTCATCTTCACGAACAAAATGAACATACTGAAGTGAATAATGAACATAAATCACAATTATGCAAGATTTTGATATGATGATCTGAGAGACCATCAGGATTACTTTTAGAAGACATTGTAACTGCTATATGAGCAATGGTAATTCAGGAACAACAGAAAAAGATCTATAAACTTCTCTGTCATAAACAGGATTTATGTTCTGACCTCTAGCCATGTTTTTATCTTGTTTATGAAAAAAAACATGACTACAAAGACATCTGGAAAAGAAATTGCAAAAAAATAATAAAGTAATCTTAAGTTTAAAATTTCATAAAAATGACCTAATTATAAAAATTCCAAGAAACTTGGAATTTAAATAAAATAAAAATGGTCCATTCCAAGATAATGGCCCATATGGTCTGTTAGAATAAATACATAAAAATATTTCAAGCCAATTAAAGCACAGTACTATCATCATCACCATTGTTCACTCTATTTTTCCAATTAGGTCAGTAGTTGTTTTCTGAATAATCTGGAAATGGAGAGAGGAGTACTGCTGATGATAGCAGATAAATTGCAGCCAAAAAGAATAGGAGATCAGTGGGAGGGTGGCTGTTCATCTGAAACAATCTGGTGTGAGATTAAGGCAAGTAAGACAAAATATATAGTTGGTGTTGATATAGGCCAGAGAGTTCTACAGATGATCTGGAAGACATGCATCACCAAATTAGCACAATGAGTACAAGTCAAGTGATTATTATGGGGGACTTCAACTATGGAGATATAGACTGGAAGGAAGAAAGATCACATGGCAGGAAGGAAATAAAATTTATCTTTCTACTAAGAGATAATTACTTAAAGCAGCATGTGATGGGGGGGGAGAGTATTGGACCTGGTCATAGGATCAGAAGAGCGATCTATAACCAAGGTGACCACATTGTCTCCAACTGGTGAAAGTGACCATGTGGTCTTGACTTGGGAGATTGTACAACATGAGGAATATTCTGTCAAGAAGGGGTATATGTGGAACTACAAGGCAGATGATTATGACAAACTTAAGAAGAAGCTTAAATCTGTGCCATGGCATAAATCACTGAAGGGTGATAGTGCATAGAATATAGTTTAGGATCATCTAGAGGAAGCAGTATTAAATTGTATACTTAAAGTAAGGAGGGTAAATCAGGTAGGCATTAGATGGATGACTAATATCATTAAGCATAAGCTACAGAAGAAGAAAATGCTGTGGCGGGTATATAAAGAGAAAGGTGACCAGCAAATTCACGAACAATATAAGGCTCAGACAAGAAAGTGACTAGCATGGCAAGGAAGGCAAAATCAAATTATAAAAAGAATCTAGCTGTGCAGGCCAAAGGAAATCCCAAAGAGTTCTTTTTTATGTGGCAAGAGTAAGAGCAAAAATGACTATTCGTCCTCTTACTTATAGAGAAAGAGTGACCACTTTGCAAGAGTATATCATCCTAGTGAGGTTACTGCTTTAATACAGCTGTGGAATTAGATGGGATATCAGCTAGGGTTTTGCAAGAATGTGCAAGGGAACTGGCAATTCCTTTGACTAGGCTCTTTAATTTAAGTCTCGGCTCTGATAGAGTTCCAAGGGAGTGGAAAGAGGGCAAAATAATTCCTTTGCATAAGTGAGGTTCTAAGACTGCAGTAGCAAATTATATACCAATCAGTATCTCAGGTGTGGAGGTAAAAGTATTACATAAATTGGTCAAAAAGAGAATTCAAGAATGGGTAAATAAAAATATGATACTGTATGAAGGTCAACATGGCTTTGTGTCTTAGTATTTTACTAACTTGTTATAATAGAGTAACAACTAAGTTGGATAAAGGAAATGGCTACATAATGATTTTGCTGGATTTTACAACAGCATTTGGCAGAATACCACATGGAAGTCTGTTACGCAAATTAGAACAAATGAGGATGGATATGACACTGGTTAAGTGGATAAGGAAGTGGCTGCTCGATAGATATCAAAAAGTGGTATATAGAGGGGCAGAATCAAGTGACTAGTGGTGTGCTGAAAGGTTCAGTGCAGGAACTGATACTGTTTAATTTGTACATAAATAATATAGGAAATAACCTAAAGGAAATATTCAGTTGTTTGCTGATGATGTGAAATTAGGTAGAGTAATAGTTAATCAAGCAGATGTGGAGAGCTTGTAGGATGATTTAAATAGGCTATCAGTGTGGACAAAAGATAATGGGTATCAGTTTAATGCATTTTGCTATTCAAGAAGAACAAACACTACCTGGTGCAGATCATGGAACAGATCATGAATTATTGATAGCTGAAGTTAAATTGAAATTAAGGACAAAGAAGAAACAAAAGGACAGTGCCAGATTTGATTTAAATCCTTAAATGAAGCATTTCAAATAGAAGTCAGAAAGAAATTAAAAAGTTTGGAGAAGACAGGAAGATAATTAGAACTAAATAAAGCAATAAGAAAGAAAGATTGTAAATGGTTGTCAGAAGAAGCTATTCAAATAACAGAAGAAAGAAGAAAATGAAACTTCAGAGAAACAAAGAAAGGATTAGACAATTGAGTGCAGATTTCCAGACAGGCTAGGAAAGATATGGAAAAAACATCTAAACAAAAGGTACAAGGAAATTGAAGAAAGCAATATTACGGGTAGAACAAGAGATCTATTTAGAAAAATAAATGATGTTACAGGGAAGTTTATCCCTAGATTAGAAGTTGTAAAAAATAATTCAGATAGATGTCTGATGGAAGAAAAAGCAGTGAAAGAAAGATGAAAAGGATATATAGAGAATTTGTAGAAGAAAGAAAATAATATTGAAGGAGAATTTGAAAGGAGAGAATTTATTGAGGAACCTATGATAATGAAAAAGTGAAGTCATATCAGCAATGGAACAGCTGCCAAAAGGAAAAGCTCCTGGGGCTGATGGTGTGTCAGTGAAATTATTGAGAGTAGCTGGGGATGAAGGTGAATATATTGACTGAAATATGTCAACAGATTTGGAAGAAAATATACTAGCCTAGAGATTGCAATCCCAAAAAAAATCCAATACCAGAGAGTGTGATATATATAACTATTGCTTTAATTTCACATGCAAGTAAAGTTATGCTGAAAGTGATCCAACAAAGGTTGGAGCCATATGTGAATAGAGAAATGCCACAAGAACAAAACAACTCTCTTAATGCCACAGGCTTAAGAGAGGTAGAAAAACTAGACACCAAATAGGAAACATGAGGTGGATTATGGAAAGAAGAAGAGAATTTCAGAAGGATAGTCATGGGGAAAAAAAAAGCAATATTAAACCTGACAAAAATTATGAAAGATAGAGGTGTGAGTAAGGCCATGAAAGTTAGAATTGTCAAAGCAATGGCATTTCCAGTAATAATGTATGGATGTGAAAGCTGGATTATTAAGAACGACAGAAAGCAAATTGATTCATTTGAGTTATAGGTGTGGAGGAGACGATTAAGAATCCTATGGATGTAAGATGAACAATAAGAAGGTTTTAGAGAATATAAAGACAGAAAGCTCCTCAGAAGCAATGATTGCTAAACAGAAGTTGATGTACTTTGGTCATATTATGCAAGCTGATGAATCATTGGAGAAGGCAGTTATGTTTTCGAAGATTAAGGGAATGAGAAGAGTAAGACCACAAAAGAGCTGGATGGACAACATAAAAGAACTTACCAACTTACAATTACTGAAAGAAAGGACAAGAGGTCGAGTGGGATGGAGAGCCTTTGTTCACAAGATCATCAAGAGTCAAAAATGACTGGATGGTACATAACAACAACAGTAGGGTTTTGAAGACTAGATTTTTTGCTTGGAGAGCTGTGAATGAGTAGAATGGGTGGCCAGAGTCAGTTGCGAGTGCTTTGTCTGTTACTAGGTTCAAGGAGAGGTATGATAGATTGTGTCTCCAGTAGTGAATCATCAGACTCCATGGAGGTGCCCATATAATAATTATAATAATAATCTCATGAACTCATTTTTAGCCAGTTGCTGGCTGGATCATCAAACAAACTAGTTTTCACAAAACGGGTTTGTTGTTTTTGCTGGAGAAAAAAGTCAGTTTCCCAAATGGAAAAATCTTGCTACTTTGGCATAAGACCAACCAGAACTTGCCTGAAAAGAACTAAACTAAATTCCTCCCATCAACAAATTTGAATCCAGATCAATAAGCTCATCTATGAAAGTGTCCTGAAAGCATTTTCCAAGCTAATCAGATATATCATCCTGAAAAAAGCATTTCTAATAAGGAAATTAATAATATGCAAGTATATTTCTAAGTATATTGTAGTATGAACTACAATGATCATTAATGAAATACTTTTAACTAGTTCAAAATAGCAAGCAGATGGAAAAAAGTGAGAACAAACTGGAATCATTCTGGAGATATATGCAAAATCAAAAACCTCCAGCAGTACATAACTTGCTAGCCACAGCTATATAAAGTCTGCATGGTTTATCAACAGTGTCAATAATAGTGTAAGTGACAATGCTCTCAGTAGAGGGAATAACTTTTAGGCTTATCTAAATCTGTCTAAATTAGAAATCATAGTGAATTGAAATCCAAAGTATACCTCCTAGATGTGGCCAACATCCTTTCCCAAGCTAAATCTCCTCAAAAAAGCATTTCAAAATTATATAATAGCAAAAAAAAAGAAAGATTATTACATCAAGGAAGATAAAAGCAATGCAGCTGTCATAATGGATTGAAGAGCACACTAGAAAAATGAATAATCTTCAAGCAGATCTTATAATGATAGCTTTTCATAACCCTATTATTTCTTGCTTCAAAACTGTACTTACACAGTTACAATATCTAAAAATCATTAATCAGTTTCATACTTTCCTACCTAAACACTTTACTCTTAATGCATAAATGTAACATTTTACTTTACTCAAAACATTAATCGTTCCCCAAAAACATATAAAACTGGTGCTTTACTATTAAATGAAAAGAAACACAAACTTCTTAACTATGTTAACCTTGCCTAACCTCTATTTGTGGAGGCAGCTATTGGCTCTTTTTCTCTTATCCATGATTCTTCATCTTCCACATCCCTGAAAAGTTGCTGTACCCTCAGAGAATCTTGAAGGCGTTGACGTCTTGCTGTCATAGGTTGTTGAAGACCATTGTAGCGCTGCACTAAACTAGTTTCTTTAGCTAATATTGACTCTGCATCAAAATGGCCCCTTTCAGCAAACTGATTTGCTTGAATCACAACACCATCTATGCGATCCTAAATATGGAAAAAATATCATAATACAAAAAAAAAATGAAAAACAAAACTAGGTTTATGATTTAAAACAGAAAAGGATAAAAGCATTTAGTTAATGTAATGTTAATAAAACTCATGCCCCATACTAGAATAGTAAAACAATATATTTCAGATACAATCATCTATAAATAGTTTGAGTTATGAGTGAGTTACTCTGGTTTTTCCCTCACAAACACATGACCCCAAACATATTTGATAGAAGATGATATGTGTATATCATATAATGTCATGGCATAATTTAATATGCATATATATCTAATTTAAACATGAATTTGGATAATTCAGAAAATTCAGATCATCATCCTAGATGGACTTATCACCTGGTGGAAATACGATAATAATAATGAAATATCTAACTCTGCATGTAAAAACATAAAAGTAGTAAAATAGGTAATAGCAGCATGAAGCAATGTAAAATACAGTAACAGTAGAATCACCTGCTATTCATAGAATATTTATGATCTTTACATGACTAGCTTTAGTATTTCACTACTAAATGTCTTAATATTCAAAGAGACAAATACACACATCTTTATTAGTACATTATAATTTTAAAATATAATGTTCCAATAGTTTGAGTTTCTATCAATCTCTGAGGAAAACTAATGAGTTTAAAAGACTGCTGCCAGGTCAGTGAAACCCATTAATAAGAAACAAAAGAATCTTTAAACATTGTGTTTTTAAGTAGTGTAATATCAAGGAAAATTACGTAGCAAAGGTAGTGAACATTTTGTGAACATAATGTAATACTACCAGTTATTTTAATTTCTCAATTGATTCAAAACAAAAAAGGTGGATAAATTCATAGAAGACTATAGAATCTCAAATATAATATATCATGATAAAGCAATTGACTAATTATATCAAACTAGTAGGAACCAAAGGAATAATCTAGATCACGCGTGGCCAACTTCATTCTATACGAGGACCAATATATGATGAGTGGTAACGTCATGGGCCGCACACTTTTAGACAGAACCTTAAATAAAAACAAACTCTGCATTTTTTCAAGGCAATAGTTATATGTATTGAATTACTATATTTGTTAAATCATTTTACTACTGGGAGAACAATATAAAATACTTGATTGATTTAAATATAAGTTGCTAAATTAAACTTAATTACATATTTCTGGTTTTTTATACATGTAACAACTTAATGAGTGCACTGTGGGCGTTCATGTGCGGCAACAAGTTCATCAAAGTTGATTTTCAACGATGATGACGATATTCGTAACAAATCCTGAAGGTGGCCATCAGTCAGCTGGCTTCTTTGTGACGTTTTTATCCTGCAGCAGGCTGCACAAATCACGTTATGGGCTGCATGTGGCCCACGGGCCTGTTGTTGGCCACCTATGGTCTAGATAATGGAAGGTTCATGATGAATTTCCTTTACTATTAACATGTATATATCTTGATGGAGTCTGAAGAGACTTACTGCAAAAGGCGTGCACACACACACTATACCCATTATACCTTTACTGAAATTCGTTTACTCACAATAACGCAAACCTCCAGTAACCCATTCCACTTGTTTCACAACTCTCCAAGCAAAAAAAAAAAAAAAAAAGTCTGCATGTCTATTCTTACACTATCAATTAATTACCTCAGGAGAGAAAATTCACTATTCAACTCTCACTATCGCATTGTAAGAGTTGAATAGTGAACTTGCAATTTCTGTTCTGTACAGAAATAGTTTGTTATAGTGAACAGCTTGCTACAGCCAATTTTCTACAGAATAACATTTTGCTTATAGGCCTCTGTGGGAACATTTTGGTAGTTTATTACAATGAACAAGTTTCATATAATGGAATTTGCTAAAAAGAGTTGCCTGTATTCACACTTAATAATAATCCAGAAAAAAAAAAAAAAAGTTATACAACCAATGTTAGATAACTTTAATGTACAGTAATCTTTTGATTATCTGACAAGAGTGGAAAGGCAACTTATCATTCTGATTACTGAAGCATCAGATTAATGAAAAACAATTACATGGTGCTCTGCCATAAGTCAGGTCAGTTAATTGAAGGATCATTGTTTTGAAGGTCAGATAAATGGCAGATTACTATATCTCTTATTCAATGACTACTGTCTATGAGCATGAATTGCTTGCCAGCTGTTGACAATGACACCGGTGATATGTTAAGTAGATAGTATCTCTATTCAACATCCAAAAGACTGGCTTAAAATTCAGTCTTTTGGATGTTTTGGATGTCATATAGCATGGCTGTTTGTGAATGTTTTTAGGTAGCAGATAGTTTTTGTTACTGTGTGTAACCAATACCCTGCTCATTAGAGGACTGACGTGACTTAATTTTCTCTCCTGAGGTAATTAATTGATACTGTAAGAATAGACATGCAGACTTTTTTTTTTTTGCTTGGAGAGTTGTGAAACAAGTGGAATGGGTTTGCTGGAGGTTTGCATTATTGTGAGTAAATGAATTTCAGTAAAGGTATAGTGTGCGTGTGTGCGTGCACGCGCCTTTTGCAGTAAGTCTTCAGACTCCATCAAGATACATACATGTTAATACTAAAGGAAATTTATTATGAACATTCTGTTATCTAGACTATTCCTTTGGTTCCTACTAGTTTGATATAATTAGTCAATTGCTTTATCATGATATATTATATTTGAGATTCTATAGTCTTCTATGAATTTATCCACCTTTTTTGTTTTGAATCAATTGAGAAATTAAAATAACTGGTAGTATGACATTATGTTCACAAAATGTTCACTAACTTTGCTACGTAATTTTCCTTGATATTACACTACTTAAAAACACAATGTTTAAAGATTCTTTTGTTTCTTATTAATGGGTTTCACTGACCTGGCAGCAGTCTTTTAAACTCATTAGTTTTCCTCAAAGATTAGAAACCCAAACTATTGGAACATTATATCTTAAAATTATAATGCACTAATGAAGATGTGTGTATTTGTCTCTTTGAATATTAAGACATTTAATAGTGAAATACTAAAGCTAGTCGTGTAAAGATCATAAATATTCTATGAATAGCAGGTGATTCTACTGCTACTGTATTTTACATTGCTTCATGCTGCTATTCCCAGATTATTTAGCTCTTAGTCTACTAAGCATGGCATGACCAGGTTGAATAACTATAAACTAAAGCAGTGGTTCTTAACATTTCGAAGTCACGGAACACTTTTGATTATAAGAAAAATTTGGGGAACACCAAGAGCATTAGGGTCATAAAACTGACAATAAAAATATGCATGGAGTTACTTTTAATAAAAATATAACTTACTTTAATGCGATACTTGAGCTTGTCGGCTTTCAGCAATATCAGGTCTAATATGTGATATAGCTACTCTCATCTCCTTGTCTATATTAGTAAGTCTTTCACGCCTTTTAGTTTTTATATGGGTTAATATTGAGAAACCGAGCTCACAAGAATATGATGATGAAAACTGTAACAAAATTTTTAGTGCCCTTGTGGAGAGAGCTGGGTATTCAGCTTGGACAAAAATCCAAAATTCCTCAAGAGTTATTTCAGAGAATTTCATTTTTAGAGTATGATCCGTTGACAAGGTAACTAATTTTCTTCTTTTTGTAACAAAAATTCACAACTTGATGTATTAACTGTGCCAAATGAATTTCGTATCCAGTCATAATTGTGTGTATTTAAGGAAGGAAAGTAACTTGAAATCTTTTCTTCCAATATTGTTAATTGTTCTGTTATAACGGAAATAATTCGCTTGACATTTTTATTCAGAGTAGCCAATCTGACAGGTGACATTTGTATTGGTCAATTACAAATGTCACCTGACAGAACTGTGTCAGGTGACATCTTTCACCGGCGGAACACTTGTAACCAGTTCGCAGAACACAAGTGTTCCAGGGAACACCAGTTAAGAACCACTGAACTAAAGAGGTGTACTATGTGTGTGCATGTTAGGGTGTTTGCACATTATTACAAAAACTAGAGACTGGGTATGCTAGTCTAGTACACTAAGTCTCTAGTATACAGCTAGAGAGTGGGTGTACTAGAGACAAACACTACTTTTTATGTTTTTTTTTTGTTTTTTTTTAAATTCTTTAAAGAGGAATTTTAATATAGCAAAGTTTAAATGTTTTGAATTTCATATGAGGTATCTTCTCATTGTTTTTGCAATATTACGAAAAAAAATTTAAAATTTGAAATGATTTGGAGTATATTTAGGAGTCGCGATGATTAGTTTTTAATATTACGCCCAGTAAATTTATGTTCTCAGTGAAGGTAATAATCTTGCTGGCAATGTCAGTGACTTTTCATTCATCACACTAGTTTAAAAGTTGGAATGGTCCAAGGCTGTCCAAGATTTTTGAAACTCTTGAACAGAAGTATTTCTGAGTCTGTAGAAGGTCCAACTGAGAACAGCACTATGAATTCCAGAACTATTTCAAGAATATGGTGATGGCAAAGCAACCACAACAGGTCTTTGTCCAGATTTCATTCAAAATGGAGGAAGCCCATTTATCAGCTCAGTGTTTGCAGAAGTAGTGTTGAAGCACATGCATTTAACCTTGTCACAGATATCCTATTCAACTGCTACATCAAAAACTGCTCATGCTATCTGTTCTTCTATTCCAGTCAGGAGTTTGGAACACCAAGCAGTTGATCAACTCCTCCAGCAGAAATGAGAATCAGGAGGCAGACAACCAAGTTTCTTTTGTCAAAATATCCTCTAGTATTTTATCATTCCAGTGAATGGTTAAAAGCACATCGGCTTTAAATTCTGCATTAAAGAATTTATAAAAAGTAGTCGGTGAATGAAGGAGAGACTGACATTGTATTCCACAAGATTGTGGCCTGGGTTCTTAACTGACAGGATTAGTACCATTACAGCTTTCAAATCACTAAGTTTGGTAACGTCAAGGCTAGCTACTAAATCAACAATCATTTTTCTTCTACATTTCAAGTGTGATCCTGAAGGTGATAGTCTGAATTGTTCATTACAAGAATCATTTCACTCACTTTCAGATGACAAAGATATCAAAGTGGTTAACATTCTTTTCATTTTCTCTTTCCCTTCATTTCTGAAATTTTCTTCTCACTTCTCAGCTGTAGCTTCTTTCTTTGAAAGTGCCCTGTCTATACTTCCCATTTTCTCTCCTACTTTTGTCTCCAATGGATATAATTCAAAATTAATAAAATTATTAATAATTATGGCCCACACCCAAATCCTCCTCTAGAAGAAGTTTCTAAAATTTCCATTTCATATGTAAAGGATGTATTGGACAGGACTATAAGACTTCTTCACCAAATTGACCTATATGTATTTTTTAGGTAGTATAGTTCAAAAATATTTACTGAATGGCTTCTTTTTACAAAAAGAAACTACCAAAGTTGGCATCAGGATTCAAACAGAAAAGAGAAGAGAATGAAGATATTTTTAGCATAACCATCAGTAGGGATGAAAGCTCTCTAAAAACTATGCTGGATGTATGATTGAAGATATTCACTTACAACTTTATGAAAAAAATGTGGTAAACAAGAGCAACTGTAACTGGATGGTAGAGAGTATAAATCCATCTTCCTTCTTTGGAATAAACACTATTCTTGAATGGTGAAGACAAGATGGCATATATTTGGTAAATAAAAATAGATCAATTAGATCTTGTAAGAAAGGCTGAGTGATCCACCAAAGCTCAGCAACAGTAAAGTTTTGGTACTGCAACTGATTAAAAGACTGGAAGTGAAGACTTTATTTCATCAAATGAGGAGAAAGATGGATGGATGGATGAATGGAAAAATTCTGCTTCTAATCACTAAAGACTTGGGACATGGGTCACATGCTGCCAAGCGGGTCCCCAGGTTGCAGATAGGAATGGCCTCTGGATACAGAGGTTAGCTGAATAAACAGGGAAACCTATGAATAAGACAAAAACTGGTGAGATCTTTCTGAGCAATAAATACAAAATGTTATATTCAGGAAATGACAATCAAGGAAAAGAAGGAGTAGCTATAGTATTCAACACTGAATATGAGGCTAATCTTCTTGAATGGTAGGCAGTCTCAAATAGAGTGATGTGGGCAAATATGGGAATGGAGAACTGGACAATGAGACTTATTTGTGCCTATGGTCCCACAGAAGGTTCTACTAGGGTAGAAGTGGAGGAATTTTTTTGAGGCTTTAGAGAAAGCTACTGAAACAATGAAAAAGGAAAAGTTGGTCCTTGTTGGGGATCTAAATAGCAGAACAGGAAATGATTGTCAGACATACAAAAATATTTTGAGAAATTTTGAAGAAATTTTGAGAAAAAACGCTACAGTTATATGATGTCAATGGGGCATCATATCAAGCAATATTTAGTCTTTATTTGAGTTGTAAGTCAGCAGTTAGAAGTGAAGGAAGTACAGGAAGATAGTTTAATGTTAAATCTAGTGTAAGACAAGGATGTACATTATCGCCTCAGTTATTCATTATCTATATGGATCACATTATGAAGGAAAGTGGTATTAAACCTGATATCAAAATTGGAGATGTTAATGTCAGCTTTTTGCTTTATGAGGATGATGTCATACTTCTAAATAAATCCACTACAAGTCTGCAAGATTCCCTGACTAAATTGAATAACTGTTGTAATAGATATGGTCTGAAGGTCAGCAATAAAAAGACAAAGACAATGAAAATAGGCAAAATCGTTGAAAATGTCAACTGCGTTGTGAACGGAGAACCTGTGGAACAAGTAAAACATTTCAGCTACTTAGGCACGATTTTTAGTGAAGATGGTAAATTAAATATGGAAATAGACAACAGAATCAATAAAGCTGGTATGGTAGAAAGTCAACTGAATAAATTCATATGGAATAAGAGAGAAATTAGTCGCAACACTAAATTATCTGTATACAAGATAGTGTTCAAACCAGTTTTAACTTAGGGATCTGAAAGCTGGGCTAGAAGTAAAACACTTGACCAAAGACTAGAAACCACAGATATGACAGTGTTGAGAAAGATTAGAGGCGTGAACAGATGGCATCAATTGCAATATTATATTAAAAACGAGTATATTGGGAAAGAACTTGACATTGTCAGCATGCAGGAATGCGTTAGCAGAACTAATCTCAGGTGGTGTGGTCACTTAAACAGAATTGGTGAGAAAGATTAGCAAAAGAAGTGTTCTCTGCCAGGTTGGCAGGAAAACGACCTAGAGGAAGACCAAGATATAGGTGGATTGATACGCTACAAAATGCCTTAGACCAATGGTCTCCAAACTTTTTTGATCACGTACCCGCAAGACAGAAAAAATAAATAGCACGTACCGCCAATTGATTGAGCAAAAATCTATTGTAATAAGTATTATAAATAAAGAGGAGATATGCCTTGTATCATCATATAATAATTAAAAGCGCTAGATATTTTCACACATTATTTTTATTATTAACAGCTTACAAACATATTTATTATAATATTTAACGTGAACAATGGCCTTGCATTTCTTTCATAATTTCTTGAAATTCTGGTTTGATGGCTTCTGATACTGCGATACGAAAGTCTGGTTCCAAGTTTAATTTATTTCGCTATTTGGTTTTAATACCTGTCATTACAGAAAATGATACCTCACATAAATAAGTAGAACCAAATGGTAGGAGTGCATCATTTGCTGTGTTTACTAAATTGCTATACTCGGACTTCGGTCCCATCCACCAATTGTGAAGAGATTTCTGTTGAAATTTGTTTTTCAAAGTTGTGTTATCTAATGTCAATTAATTGCTCTTGAAAAATAATTGTAAGGTGGTCAATTTTTACATTTTCTGCAAATGGGTATAAAATCCATTGAAATTCTTTGTCAGGAAGATCTGTGAATAAGTTACAAAAATATGTCTCTAAACTTTTTAAATGTGCAGATATTAGACTTTTTGTTTGTTTTACATTTATATTTATTTTCTGTAACGAAATCAGATAAAGATGGAAAAAACATCCCTTTTCAAATCTCCACAGCACCATTTTCTTTCGAAATGCAGTTATTTTCTCATTCATTGTTAAAATGTTACCTTTTCCTTGAAGAGATAAATTAAGCATGTTTACTTTTTCAAAAATATCAGCTAGGTAGCATACTATTAATAACCACTTCTCGTGATTGAAAAGATCTGCAAATTTCTGATCTTTATCCAGTAGGAAAATGCGTAACTCATCTTTTAGTTCTACAACTCTCTCTTAAGCACTTTTCCTTGAGATAACCAACGAACCTCCGTGTGGTATAGAAGATTTTCGTGGATACTGCCCATCACTTGACATAGTACTGTAAATATTTTACTATTCAAAGGCCTCGTTTTTATAAAATTAACTATATTGATAACATCCTGCAGTATTTTGTGTATATCAGGATGCATTTTTTTTTTTTTTGCCGCAATAGCTTACCTGTGGATAATACAATGAATGAATTTGACATGTGGCGCTATTTCGATTACTTTTCCTTTGAATCCTTTCTTTGTACCAATTGAAGTAGCTGTTCCATCGCTAGTTATACTTAAACAGTTTTTCCATAAAATATTGTTTTTAACAAAGAAGTTATTTACTGTTGAGAAGATATCTTCCCCTGTACATCTTTTCTGAATTGCCTCACAAAAAAGTAGTTCTTCGTGTAATTCATTATTAAAATAATATCTGGTAAATACCAATAACTGAAACATGTTGGCAATATCTGTGCTTTCATCAAGGTATAGCAAATTTCCCACATTGAGTCATTTGTTTTAATAGCTGCTTCTTTAAATTATCTGCAATGATTTCTATAGGTCTACCAATAGTATTTGCTGATAAGGGAATACATTTAAGTTTATCTGCATATTCTTTTCCATGGATTATTTCTAACATTTTTATGGTTGGGAGTACAAGTGTTTCCCCAATGGTATGTGGCTTTTGGTCTTTTGCAATTAAGAATGCAACCTCAAGAGATATTTGAGGTTGCATTTATCGTTAATTTTAGTGAATTTTTTTAAGTTGTTGGATTGAAAATTACATGTCTTCAAACATCGTTCAAAGAAATGTAAAGATTTGTGTTCATGTTCAGGATTTTTAGTTTTTAAGTGTCTTACTAATAATGATGGTTTCATACTTCCATTACATAGCATCTCATGACGCAATACACATGTAGGACGAGGTTCATTGTTGACTATCGTCGATGTAAATCCCCATTTCAAGTAGTCTTCTTGATAAATTCGAACTTTCTTGGGCAAGGTTTTGTTAAGTTTCAGATTAATGTTTTTATCACTTAATTTGACTGATAACGAACTTGTTTGCATAGAAGAATCAATCCTATCTTTTCCTTGTTGTTCATCTGATGTAGAAGTACTATCATAATTATCTTCAATTCGCGGTTTCTTTGGAGGAAATTTTTTAAACCATTTATCCATTTTGCGATGGTTAATTTGTAAAATTTAAATATAATTCATTTACTATTGATAATATCAAACACTTTTAAAAAATGTAAGCAATTTTGATAATATTAATTCACTATTTCTAGTGTAAATAAAAGTAAGCACAAAAAGGCATTTGAATTGCACAGAAACAATATATACTAAAAAATCGTTAAACTTACTACTAATAGTCAAATAATTAATACAACTGTGGATTAATTCCACAGTTGTATTAATTATTTGACTGTCATCTGTAGATAGCAGGATAACTAAGCAATTTTCCTTCTCTAGTTTGGCTTGTCAACACTAGGATCCTCTACAAACAATGGCAATGATAAGAAGTAAGAGATTTACTCCCTAGTTTTAAAAAACATGACAGCTTTGCCACAGACGATTATGTGTGCAAAGTCACCCAATGTGCGCTACTCGCAAATTTAAGTTTACAGGATCTTTATAACGTCTTTGTCTATATTAGATATATGTTTAAATGATGAAAGAAAGTAATATTCTTTATCTTTAATTATTTACTTAATTTTTTTCCTATCAATATAAAACTTTTTTTGACGTACCCCCACGTATTGACTCGCATACCCCAGGGGGTACGCGTTCCACACTTTGGAGACCACTGCCTTAGACAATAGAAATATTAGATCTGATAATGTTGGAGTCTTGACAAGTAACAGACTGATTTGGAGGAAAATTGTAGATAGGAAGTTAGTAATGATGTAAATTTTTCATGTAGTACTATCATATCCTGTACACCCCTTGAGGGTACATGGCAGGAATTTGATGATGATGACCTATGAATAAGCAGTCATGGACAATTGAATGGCATTTACAAACAGGAAGTGGTAAGATAGACAGTGGCATGGATATCTCTATAAAAAGCCACACATTTCCACTGATGGGGATGCGGCATAGCAGATGTAACTGCCATTCAATAAGTCCCAGCAGGCTGTAAGTTGGGGCAGCAACAACTTTCATCCAGATTTCATCCAGCAGAAAATCACCATAAGTGACAATGGTTTAAAGGATACTGAGGTAGGCGGACAATCATGAAGAATGAGAAATGGCTAACACACTGAGCCTCTTTAGAAGGTACTGCTGGACAAAGAAGGCAACGGGATACCACCTTCTATTTTTCCCTAGTAAGATAGCAGTATGGATGGACATTACTAAAAGATAGTAAAGCGCATAATGGCTCAATACTTGTGCACAGCAGGGGAAGAAGCAAAGCTTACCAGGTCATAAACCAGCAAAATCCTTGTACGTTCATTGAGACATGGAATGTGAGAACCCTCCTACAAACTGGAAAATTGGAAAATTTGAAGAGAGAAATGGATAGATTAAAAATAGCCATATTGGGAATTAGTGAAATGAGATGGAATGGAACTGGAGACTTTTGGAGTGGTGATTACAGAATCGTGTATTCAGGTGATGAGACGACAAAAAATGGAGTCGCAGTGGTTCTCAATAAGGAATGGGGAAGAAGAGTAATCAACTCAGTAAAATGTAGTAGCAGACCGATAACGGTAAAACTAGAAGCAAAACCAACAAATATTATAATAATACAAGCTTACATGCCTACTAGCGACCACAGTGATGATGAAGTTGAGAGAGTATATGTAGATATTGAGAATCTAATCAAACTCACCAAAAAGGAAGATAATCTTGTTTTCATGGGTGATTGGAATGCAATCATTGGTGAAGGCAAAGATGGTAAAGAGATGGGGAAGTATGGACTGGGATGCTGAAATGAAAGAGGAAACAGACATTTGCAGTTCTGCCACCAATTCAATCTGATCATTACTAATACCTGGTATGAGGTACCAAAAAGAAGAAGACATACTTGGAAAATGCCAGGGGACATAGGAAGGTACCAAATAGATTATATATTATGACAAGAAATAGATTTAAAAATCAAGTAAAATCATGCAAAAGTTATCCAGGAGCTGATGTTGACAGTGACCACAATTTGGTTTTATTGAAATGCAATCTGAAATATAAAAAGCTGTCACAACCTAGGAAAAAGCCCCAATGGAACATAAATAACCTGAAAACAGAGGAAAACTACAGAAACTATAAACAGCAAACTGATGAAAGCATTAAAACTGGAGAGAAGGAAAAGAAAAGCATAGAGAAAAAAATGGATTCACTTGAAGGATACAATCATCAAGGCTGCCAATGATTGCATAGGATTAAGGAACAAGCAAATAAAAAAGCCATGGATCACCCAGGACATTCTAGATCTAACCGATGAAAGAAGAAAATACAAAACTTCCATAAATGAAGAAAGCAAAGACAAATATAAACATATAAAAAATATGATAAATAGTTAGTGTAAAGAAGCAAAAGAACAGTGGTATACAGAGAAATGTAAAGAAATAGAAGATCTAACAAAGACAGGGAGAATCGATAAAGCTTATAACATTATAAAAGGAATAAGCCAGCAAAACAAGACAAGAAGTACAATTATCAAAAATAAACAGTGGAACATACTTATAGATAAGGAAGAAAGTTTGGAAAGATGGAAAGAGTACTTAGAAGATCTATATAGTGGAAAAGATCTAGACACCAAGGCTATAGAAGATGAAACAAGACTTGATGTAGAAGAAATTGGTCCAACTATATTAAAGGATGAATTTGAATGGACACTAAATGAATTGCCAGCCAAAAAGGCACCAGGCATTGATAACATTCCCTCAGAATTAATAAAATATTCAGGAAACATAACAAGCCATACCTTTTCTAGATCATAAAGGATGTATATGAAACAGAGATCATTCCCAAAGACTTTAAACAATGCTCTATCATACCCATTCCTAAAGTGGATAATGCAAACAAGTGTGAAAATCATCAAACAATAATCTTAATATCACATGACATGCTTTGAAAAATACTAAAAATTATACAAAAAAGACTAACAAGGAAGGCTGAAGAGTATATTGGCAATGACCAGTTTGGATTCAGGAAACAGCAGGGGACAAGAGAAGCAATCCTAGCTCTAAGAACAGTTATCGGAAGAAGACTTGGGAAGAATCAAAATATTCTGATAATCTTTCTTGACTTTGAGAAAGCCTTTGATAGTACTGACTGGAACCAAATGTTTCACCTCCTAAAAACAATAAAGGTAGATTGGAGAGATACAAGGCTCATATTTAATCTTTACAAGCACCAAGAAGCCCTAATAGAAACACCCAGCAATAAAACAAAAACTGCAATAGCAAGAATATACAGAGGTGTAAGCAGGGGTGCTCTCTTTCACCCATACTGTTTAATCTCTACATTGAAGATGCAATACATAAATTGAAAGAACTAATAGAAACAGGAATTAAGATAAATGAAATTGATATTAACTGGCTATGGTTTGCAGATGATATAGCAGTTAGAGCTGATAACGAAAACAAACTGAAATCCACCCCGACAAAGATGGAATAAATTTTCACACAGTACAGCCTAAAAATTAATTACAAGAAAACAAACTATTAATTACAAGTAAAGCAAATCCAATGAAAATAAACCTGGAAATAAATAATAACCTAATACAACAGGTATCCTCTTTAAAATATCTTGGAAGTCTTATCACGGAAGATGGAAGAAACCAATCAGATATTAAAGCACGAATAATCTTGGCCAAAAAAGCATTCTACAACAGAAGAAACATTTTTACCAGTAAAGGACTTAGCACCCAGCTCAAAAAAAGGCTAGTGAAAACATACATATAGAGCATTGCATTATATGGTTCTGAGGCCTGGACGCCAAAAAAACAAGACATCAAAAAGTTAGAGGCATTTGAACTTTGTGCTGGAAAAAATGATGAAAATTTGATGGACAGAAAGAAAAAGGAATGAAGTTGTAAATATATGAGGATGGTCTGAAAAGTTCTTGGCCTAACAATGAAAAATCAAATTTATAATTTCAAAATTATTTTTATTTTTCAACATAATCTCCCTTAAGACAAATACTTTAATTCCAGCGATGATCCTGCGCCATTATCCCGTCCCTGTAGTTGTTCTCAGTAAGATCTGCAAAATACTCCTCTACAGCTGCAATCACCTCTTGATACAAAGAAAAACACTGAGCAGTGAAGAAAAGTTTTAGTTTTGGGAAGAGATAGAAGTCAGAGGGAGTCAAATTTGGGAACAGGGTGGATGTTCCAACAATTCATAATGCAGATCCCTTAATTTTCCCATTGCCAAAACACTTTTGTGGGCAGGTGCATCGTCCTGATGAAAGATTATTTTTTTCTTCTGCAAACCAGGTGTTTTCTCACAAATTTTTTCATCCAGTCTGGTTCAAAAATCAGAATAATATTCCCAGGTTATTGTTTTATCCTTTTCAAGATAATTAACAAACAAAATGTCTTTAGCATCCTAAAGTACCGATGCCATGGCCTTTCCTGCTAATGGAACTGACTTTGTCTTCTTTGGTGCTGAACAACCTGCTTCTGTCCACTGTTTTGATGTTGTTTGAATTCTGGCATACAATGGTGAATCGGAGTCTCATCCACAGTAATAAATCGATGCACAAAATCAGTTTTATTCTTGTTAAAATGCTCCAAGCACTGTTCAGAAATTTTCATGCGAGTGCGTTTTTGATCTGCTGTGAGCAAGCGTGGCACCCATCTTGCACAAAGCTTTTTCATATTCAATTCTTCATGCAAAATATATCCTATACGTTCTTTTGAAATGTCTATAGTCTCAGCAATTTCATGCACTTTGACTCGCCAGTCATCCAATACCAAATCGTGCACTTGATTAATGATTTTTGATGTTGTTACACTTTTTAGACGTCCTTCACGAATACCATCTTCAAGGCTGGTACGGCCACGTTTAAACTCAGCAGCCCATTTCTTAATTGTCTAAAACGAAGGAGAAGAGTGCCCATAAACTTTTATGAACTTCAAATGAATTTCTTTTGTTGTTAACCTTCTTTTATAAAGAATTTTATAACCGCACAATACTCAATTTTATCCATTTCGTTTCAAGGGATACAGACAACACTTTTGCTTCAGACAGCTGTATAAAATAAACTACTTAATAGAATGACTTGCAATTTCACATGGACACTTATGACAGATATACGAACTTAGAAAAAAAAAATTTTGCTGATAGTATTGCCATCTATCGTCGAGGCTGAGAACTTTTCAGACCGCCCTCGCAGTTCATGAAGAGTGGTCACTAATGAATCACATCAATAAGAGAAGAAAAAGCCTAATTGGACACCATCTGAGGCATGGGCGACTTATTACAGAAATAATGGAGGGGACTGTAGAAGGAAAGAGGCCACGAGGCAGACCAAGAATTTCATATATAAATAACATAATGCTGCTAACTGGAGCTAAGAGTTATGAAGAGATAAAAAGGAGGTCACAAGACAGGATGTTATGATGTGCTGCTATAACTAATCAATATTCGGATTGATGCACCAAAGAAGAACAATTACTAAAGAAAGAGCCATACAGCATCATTTCAGCAACATAAATAATATAGAAATAGTGGAAATTAAAGATCTAACATTTCAAAGCTGAATGTATGTAGAAACTAAAAACGTTTCACAAATTTCACAAGAGATCTTATGGGAATACAATCCTTGGCATCAGAGTTAAGTTAGCTTGCACTACTTAAAAGAATGCTACTGCCAAAGAATCCATATATTTGCCTTTTATTAATGCATCTGATCAAGGTTTCATTAGCCTAGCAGCTGTTTCAAACTGGTTGGTTCTCTTCAAAGATCAAAAAAAAAAACCTTAAGAGAGCAAAAACTCTCATTCAGGTACTAAAGCAATCAAATGTCAAAGTTGTATTTCTACATACATTTAGCTTTGAAATAATACTGGATCTTTAATATCATATTTATATATAATTTACATATATAAAAGGAAGCCATATGGCTCTTTCTTTATTATTACGCACCAACCGAGAATTCACTTATGGAAAATAAGTGAACTCTCTGACATTTGATTGCTTTAGTACTGGATGAGAGTTTTTAGCTCTCTTAAGGTTTCTGCATGGTCTCTCCTACAATGGGAGATACCTTCACCCTGTAGTGGGTGAAAATACAGGCTGATCATCATCTCTGAAAAGAACCAACCATGGATTACCACGCAGAGTGATCAACATCAAAGCATGTGCATCCATATAAATAAGTACTTTCTTTCTGTTTGCATTTACTAACATACTGTTTAACTTTAATACTAACTTCAATGCTTTTAATACTAACTTTTATGCTGGTGATGATGGTGTAGTTTTAACGATTAGCATGGAATTATGGCTTCCTATTTTCCCCTATTTTTGCAAGCAGTTTCCCGATGCAGGATTGCTAGTGATCTGCATACATGTATGCAGATCACTAGCAATTAAAGCTCTAAGCAGTTAAATTAAAGCTCTAAGCAGTTAAATTAAAGCTCTAAGCAGTTAAATTTCTATTGTCTCATAAGAAACAGAGAACAGAGCTATTGTAATGGTATCTTTACAATGCAGAGCTTATAGATTTTAAAATGAGATCATTCATCACAAGAGAGCAAACTATTGATTTCAAAATTAAGAAAGAATGTGAATCCAGGTAGGTGGCTAAAGTCCTTATGGACAAAGTAGATTTATTTTACCTCCTTTAAAGGAGGTAGGTTCCAAGTTCTAACTAGCAATACTGAAACTAGAAATGAGCTATTAGAGCAGTGTTTCTCAATGTGGGGCATATGCCCCATGGGGGGGGGGGATTTTAATATTTTGGGAGGCAATTAGAAAATGTACATGCACATATTTATATTATACTTTTTCAGAACTTGGCTGACAAGTATGTTGGGGGGGGGGGGGGGCATCAAAATCTTTGAGATGATGAGGTGGGGCAATCCAAAAAAACGTTGAGAAACACTGTATTAGAGGGTTTCCATTTTAAGAACCAATTAATTAGAAGTTCAGTACATACTATAAAGATTGAAAGATTTCCACTTGAGTTTACAGATGACATCATTGTTAAAACTCTCTCTAAATACAGTATGATTAAAGAAATACGAAGAGGAAGTTTTGAGTATTTAAAGTGGAAATATGGAGAGATGACTATTCTCATAGATATGAAAACATCAATTATTAATCTGCTTAACATGGAAGGGGTCAGAGTTATGTTGAACTAACCTGGCGTGAAAAGGCAGTGTTTGAATTGTGGGTCAACTAACCACATTGGCACAAATTGTGAAAAAGCAAAATGTTTTAATTGCAACAGTACAGGGCATATCACTAGTCAGTGCACCATGCCCTGCAAAAAATGTCAAAGCACACTGCATAAAATAAACAACTGTCCACATGAAACTGCAGCTGAAAGTCTTGGTGGTACCATCCAGCGACTGGTAGAAGCATCTGTGTTGATTAAGGACATTCTGCCTCTAGACAATCAGTTAATAGTACTAAGGAAAATCCCCACAAAAAAGGGAAAATAGAGGCAGCAGTAGAAATTTCAACAACACTTACATCATTCTACTCAAGAGGCAAGCAATGGTCTACATCTTACACCTAAGAATAATGTCTTCCCATTATTTGTTTATGATTGTGAAAATACTAGTGGTAGTGGTGGGCAGCAGATGGCATTGGTGTAATTGTGGTTCATTGTAGTTGGTGGATTGTGGCTAGTGGAGATAGAGTTGTAGAGTAGATGCCCTCCCTCTATGAGTCTTTGGACTACCTGGAGGTGTCAGGTAATAATAATAAACTGTGACATCATGAACATATAGAGTACATTGCTTACTGTGGAAAGAAGTTGTTCAGTGACGGAGTTTACTTTGACAACAAAGTGTCACACTTAAGACAGGCTCTGGGAATACCTTCTTCTTGGCAAAATGGCTGGGATAATGTGCTTCCCACTCAGACTTGGAAGATTCAGCTGGGAAAAAATGTTCATTAAAAATAGGAAGATACTCCCTGAGACCTAAATTATGGAGGTCTTTTAATATGCCATATCTTCAGGCTGTGCCATAAGATTTTTCCATATAAAACAATGCTGAAACTTGATGTTGTTCTAGTTTCAGGAATGGACTTCTTATACATACTTCTAAAAGGATCTAATGATCCAACATTAAACAATGTCTATGAAAGCCACATGATATGTTGGAGAGAAGATTGTTGCTTTTTGAATACCAGAGAATTTACCATTTCTCCAATATCTTACAAAGACAGTCAGAGCAATAGGTCAGTAATTGGTTCCTTGTGTTGGATCTTTTCTGGTTTCTGGATGACAGTGACAATTATGTTATGCCATGAATCTAAAAAAAGCTTCTCTTTGGTAAATATTCTGCTGCACAGTAAGAGAAAGAGATCCAGGGAAGATAATAAAAGATGTTTTATCATCAACAGATGTCCATGGTCAGCCACACTGCCATGCAAGAGTTAAAGAGCTCTTTTTAATTCCTCTTTAACAAATGGCTGATTGTATAGCTCTTGCCCATTTGTAGAAAAGTTGAGCTGTGTTTCTCTTGTTCTTTCAATATCAAAAATTCAGGAAGATAGGAAGTTGTTGTTGTTGATTTTTAGCAAAACTTTTCCCTAAAGTGTCTGCAACTGTTTTGGGTTTAGCAACTACATATACATTATGTTCCAAGGTAGACAAGTGGTGTGTTCTATATCTACCCTTCATTTTTCAGATCTTATCTCATACAACTTTTGCACTGGCTGTGTAATTGAAAAGTATATACGTCTGTTTTTCACTGACATCTGACATATCATACTTTGGCCCAGGCATATTTAAAAGCTATGAGATTTGATGTGGCAGGGTATCTGTGAAATATACCTCATACTCTGTCTAAATATTTTTGGATGCTTGACACTATGGATTCAACCATGGCTTTGGATAGAATGGAAATTAAGATGATATTCTTGGAAATGCAGTTTGTATTGCCTGGATAATACAATCTGTGACATACCTCACTGCCTCATAGGTGTTTGGCTGGCAGTTTTTGGTATCAAATTTTGCAAGATGACAGGCAAAAAATATTCCAGTCAACCAGTCAACCAGTGAGGATATAGTATAAATCACAGGAAAATGACTGCTTTCACATGTGTTCTCATTAACATACCACAAAAGCAGAAGAATGACATCAGACCAGACTATAAGAGCTACTGAAGAATATAAAAATGGAGACATATGGAAGAAGGAATTGTTTTCATTATTAAGAAGGAAGAGGTTGTTATTGTCAAGAATGTGCTCAATGATATGGCCTCATCCATTTGTGTTGGCACTACCTCACAGAATATTGTATCTATTAAAGTCATCAGTAAGAAGTAGGAGCTGGGGTAGTTGCAATATGAGATTATCAATGTCAATCTGATTTTACCCAGAACCCAGTGGTAAATAAATGGAACATACTGGAATAAGAAATCCCACTGATAGGTAAACAGCTACCACGTCTATGAGCAGGGCCATCTTCAGTTCTGTCCTTACAGATAACAGTGAAATATCTTAAGGTGAGGACCTGGGTTTTAAATATGTTTTTGCAAACAGAAACAGACTGGTTTGTGTTTCTGCAGAAGAACCTTGATATCACAAATATTCTGGTGGAAATCATGACATTCCACTGTAAGAATTTTTCTATTCTTTTGGTTTGTAGACTTGTTCAATTATCAGGAAGTCGGAGCCTCACTTTTGTCTAGTTTGTATTTTTCAACTGATTTTGGGAAGTATGGACAGACAGTGTCCATCTCGTCCTCTGGAAAAATATTTAATACATCATCTGTTTTATTAGGATCAGTTGCTGAGTTTAGTTTACTTTCAGTGGAATCAGAAATATCCTTTTTTTTTCTGTAGGGGTGGGGTGGTTTTTCTTTCAGTGGTACCTTTGTCATAATTTTCTTGACAAATGGGTTCTCACTGAATAGTGATTTGGAGTTGCTTCAGAAATGAGACCATAATAGGTCTCATTTCTGAAGATTTCTATTACATAATAGATCACATGAGAAGCACTCAAGATCATAAAATTCAGGTATGATGAAATCATTGGATGATAGAACAGAAATATGCTTTTGATATTTTCTTAGACCTTTTCAGCATAAGAGGGTTACAGGATAGGTGTTGTGGTGGCTAGCTTCCTCTTTGCATCATATGTTTTGTTTTCATCTTTTGTATTTCTATTTCATCCTTCCACCTCTCCCCCCCACCTCACAATTGACACATTTAGGTTTCTGTGCAGAGCAAAATTTATTATTATTGTTATGCTCTTTACTACCACATTAGGCAGGTGGTGGAGCCATGACAGTCAGTTTGAGCATGCTCATATTTCTGGCATCTGAGTGAATTAGAGATGTACAACCTAACAGGATAGTTGAAATATCCCGCTTTAACTGATGTTGGAGGTTTGGATGTATCAAAAGTAAGAATGATATTCCTGGTCTGAACCAGGTGACCATCCCTATGTATCAAGATGTGCTTCATATCTGTCGCCCCTTGTTCTTTAAACTCTGTTCGTAAAATAAAATACTCAACTATTCTAGAGGTGTAATATCAGAATGGGATCTCCTTGGATTTCATATGAAGAGATAAGTTCAGATATCACACCTCTAGAATAGTTGAGTATTTTATTGTGTGTTACAATAATCCATTCTAAACCATTTTGAATGAAAAAGGGTGACATTGACATTTTTCCAACTGGCTTTTCACTTGTTGCATGGATGATATAAAACAGTAGTGCATTTATATACATGTCAGATGTTTGTTTTTTTTTTATTTCTGTTATCAAATGATGTACCTACAGTATCTGTATTTGAATGGAGCCTTGTGAGGCCCTGTTAAATTTCAGAATGAAGGATTGATGCTCAATGGATTTTTTTTTTTTTGGTTCATCAGCATCTCTGCTGATGAACCAAATGATGATCCCTATCTAGCACAGAGCTCATGCATGGACACCCACTATCTGGGAAGTAATAAATGTACTATGAACTGGAATGTTGGGGTTATCCCAGAGGAAATGACAGCACTGCAGGGAACCTTTGGCCCTGTCCCTGAACCATGAGGTAGGAGACACTGCAAAACCACTGATCCTTGCAAGCTACTAGCTGAATGTTCAGAAACAGGTCATCCATAACCACCTGTCTTGCCAAAACAGGGATCAACTAATGCAATCCTACTACAACCATCCTTTCTGGATGTCCATGGGTCACACCATATGGGAACACAGTGGCAGGACGTTGGATCCCAGTGAGAAATCACCCTCTCCATCATAAACAGATGCCTCGTGTGAATGGGTTTAAGAAATGAGTATAGTCTACTAAAATATGGTGGATGCTTGAAGCCACAGAACCACAGTACTCACACATAGACATGCCATCATCCCTCAACAGAAAGGTGACCATCATGGAATATTGGGATCAGCAAGAACAACTTCTTCTATGGTCCTTGCAAAGATTACACAATTTAACTTCAGGCTTAATATGATACAGTTAGTTGTTAGTCTCTCTATTCTATGATGCTTGATACTGAAATATCAGTTTCTGTCTTATGATCTGAGTGTAATAAGTGTAAGCCACAAGCAGATCTAGTAAGGTGAAGGCAATCTTGTAAGATAAGGGAGGGGTAGTCATATTGTAAGGGTCAAGCTGACCTAGCTGCAGTGTCTACAGCTTTGTTTCCCTTGATTCTTGGGATCAAACGTAGTAGCTCTGGATTCTATTTTGGATCCCAAGCCATGTTCAAGTTCAAGCCTCATTTTCCTTGATAAACACTATCTGATCTCCATTTTAATAGAAGTTTTCATCAAGAAGAGCCATTTGCAAGCCTATAATGCAAGCTACCAGCTACCATAATAATACTGAAGTGTGTGTGTGTGTATCATTGCAAGCTGAAGACACTTCCTTATATTCTACAAATATCAGATACATCCTATGAGCTACTGTTCCTTTCAGAAGTTACAAACAAACCTTTACCTAAACTATGTTAAACAGATAATAGTTCTACTGTTAATAATTCCTAACTTATCAGCATGCAGATCCGAGTCTCTATCATTCTGCCATAATAGAATGATCATTATCCAGCATTAATCCTCATAACAACCTATTAACATGCAGTCAATTAAAGCAAATATCAAACTTTTTCATGTGAACCTAGCTCACACATTGCATACATTTTCATTTTATGTGAGGAAGGTTTAGAGAAAAAAATTAATGAAAAGAATAAGAATCGTGTGTGTTGATTAGAACTCATCAGGTAGATTTCATGGAAATAACACACAACACTAAAAAATGAAATTAAACATTAATTAACAATTCCATTATTTCATCTCTATGAAAAGTACATCATCATCAATGCTAAGTCAGTACCTAAAGAAAACATGCCTTTCCTAGGCCTGTAGGCTGTAAGTACTTAACTTCGCATCAAATAGATAGAAATTATTAAACAGTTCTACTGCTTAATAATTCTTAAACTCATTAGCACACAGTATGTACAGGATATGTGTGCACACATGTATGCTCACACATTCTGTATAATGTGGTATAAATGTAATGAAAATAACGATCATTATTACAATTTTACTTTTTAAAACAGCTACCCTACCTGATGAGATGCTACATCAGCTTCCAATAAAGCATGTTTTTTCAAATGATTCTGAACACTTGTTAGATCCTAGAATGAGAGAAAAACTATTCTAAATGCTTTTAAAACTCCTATTTATGTTAAAAAATAAAAAAGAAAAGCAATTGCATTTTAAGCATATCTGTTATTAAAATAAAACAAATTATCTTGAGTATATTATACATTTCTATCACATTCCTCTCCTTACTGCTTTTAATTAAACTTTGTAATGGTCTTCCATCTACCTTCACAGATAGTATTACACAACCAGTCGCCATTTGGATCACTTGCTTCTGAATTCTATCCATATCTCCACATCTCCAGAAACCCAAGTGACTAAATCAATCTTCAAGATGAACAATAACCTTCCTAACTCTACTTGTCAATGCATTCAACATCCAAGAGATTCTTAGAGGGGTTTTTTTTTGTCCTTTTTTTGCAACATGCCCTCTAAACTTCAACTCCCTGCCCACCATCACTCCACAAATCCCTAGCTTCATTTTCCTACAGTCCATTTCTATCAATGAATTACGAAACATGTAAGCTTTTCATCCCAAAATGCATTACATTACACTTTAACACATACTGAATTAACAGCCATTATCCTTTGCCAACATTGCCAGTCTATTTAATTTATTCTGAAAATCTCTACATCACCTTTATTAGCTCTTACTCTTCATTCTAGTATAGCATCATCAGCTAACAATGTGCATTTCCCCTCGAATCATTTCCAATATCAGTAATGTACAAATTAAACAGCAGCAGTCCAAGTACAAATCCCTGCGGCACATAATGGTCACCTGCATTCTCTTTAATACAATTCTACCATATACTATTTTCTGATGTCTATCCATCAACCACTGTCTTATTTGGCTCACACTTTTCCAATACCTTAACCACCCTTGATATACTAAACAGTCTATATCAAGGGTGGTCCTATCACCTCTCTCTCTCTCTCTCTCTACCAGTGTTCATTCAAGTTCTTCTTCTTATCAAAGATTAGGGATTTGTCTGTTCCAACTTCACTAGTCTTTCCATCTTATAACTGGTCTTACTCTCTCCTTTTCCTTTTGGTCTATGTTTATCCACTTCTTTTGGTAGCCAATATCTTTCCATCCTATATAAATGCTCTTTCCACTTCTCTCTATATCTCTTGATATTTTCATTTAAACTACAGATACCTACTCTCTTCTAATGTCTTCATTCTTTATATGGTCTTATTTTATGCATCTTCCTTTGATTGCTCTTAAAAATCTTATTTCTGCTGCTGTATTTTACATTGGTCTTTCTTTTAATAGTCCATATTTCTGAACCATATAATAAAGCTGGCATTACTTTATAAAATTGAAGTTGGATTTATTGTCTTGTTTTTTTTTTAATTCAGTGTCCTTGTAACTGTTTCACGGAATTTTTAAAATTTTTTTTAAACTATATCTTTATCTTTTAGATACAATATTATACAACATAAATAATTAAATTGTGCTATTATTTTATCTAATATGACTATTTTTGATCTAATATGATCTCAGCCTGATTTTTGCTTTGTTTTGTGAAATCTTTGGATCGATTATTAAAGAATAACTTTAATGAAACTACATTCTTCATTTTACTTGCCACACAGCAAGCTATTTTTCTTGCACTTTCCTGTAAAACATGGGGCTGATATCTCATCCATTCCCATAGGTATTTTCATGCTGAGATTTCTTAATATCTTAAACACCTCCAGCTTATCTACCTCTATTCTCCTATCAATTTCTATCATTTCAATCACTAAATCATCACCACCTTGACCTCACTTGCTAAAGTGATTACTCAGTTCAACTATTTCTTTTGCTCCTGTCACCTCCTTACTACTGTTCATTAAAATTATCCTTCTATAATTTATTCATTTTTCTCACCACATGGGGAAAAACTCTTGGAAATTTCTTTTGGCCTGCTTGGTTAATTTCATCTCATAATCTGATTTTGTCTTCCTCATTACCCTTAGCATGTTGGTCAATCTTCTTGATGGTGCTTTGTGTTGATCATATGCTTGTTTATCACCTTTATTCTTATATAACAACCTCATCATTATCATCACAACATTTTGTTGTTTTGCAAATAATGTTTAATAATACTAGTTATCCATTTAACACCCATGTGATTTACCCTCTTGACACTGATGACTAGATATGCAATCTAATACTGTCCTACTTAAATATTTTGATAATTTCAAAATTCAGTGACATCCTTCCCTGGTAGTTTCTTATGACACAGAACTGCTCCAAGTGCCCACCGCATTTCTTGTAATCACCAGCTAACTCTTATTAATTGAAAATTCCAAATATTTGGACACTTCCAAGGTTAAGAATGCATGATCACTCTCTCCAATCAAAGTGAGTACCTTGGTTATGTGAAAATTCACTGATGCTATCACCAGATTAAATACTTTCAAACTCCAGGTACTTAATCACATGCTGTTTTAGGTAATTATCTCTCAGTAACCACATAAATTCTATTTCCTTCCTCTGCCCATACCTTTTCCTCCTTCTAATCTATGTCCTCATAGTTGAAGTTCCTCATAATTATTAGTGCTGTGCTCAATGAGCTTATTTACCACTGCCAATGCACATCATTCATATCTCTTTTTGTGTCCCCTGGCCTAAAGCAGCAACCAATTATATCTTTTGTCCTACTGGCTTTTATCACACACTAAATAACTTCAAATACTCTCTCTCTCTCACCTCTTCCTTCTGTTAAAACTATTTTTGCCAGCTGCAATTCTTCTGCTATTATCAGCAACATCCCAGTCTAGTTCTCTCTGTCTTCTTTGAAAACACAATATCCAACACTATACAGTATGTTAGCAGAAATAACATTCAATAATTTACCTGCTAGTTAGTAGCAAAGTGAGAATAAAGTTAATTTTACGGAATAAATAGTTTACAATACAGAATTACATAAACAGAATTATTATAAATATTATCTGAAATTACTACTCTGTCTTTTCAAAGATTTTAAAAAAATTCACATAACATAGAAATGAGATGAATGTGTAACTACCTTTCCATAATCTTCAGACAAGAGCTGGCCTTCAATCTCTGAAAGCCAAATTTCTATATCTTCACAACCACGGTTAAATTGTTGTTGAGCTGATGCTTCTGCAAGCTTCCCTCCTTTTCTTTCAGTTGCTTCAACTAGAGATTGCCAAAGTTCAACTATTTCTGTCATCCTATGGCTATAAAAATGAAAATGCTACATTTGCAACCTTCGATATTTTAATCATTTCTCATATTAAATTATTATTATTATTATTATATGACACCTCCAGGGAGTCCAGACTCATCGAGGGAGGGCACCCACTGCACAACTCTCTGTCTCCACCACTCAATCCACCAACTACAACAAAACCACAACTACACCAATGCCATCTACTGCCCACCACCACTACTAGTATTTTCACAGACAATCACAAACATCCATGCTACCATGGTGGGATTCGAACCCACAGCCTTTTGGCTGGAGAGCAGATATGCTGACCACTCGACCAATATACCAAGATAAACAATTAATATTCCACAGACATTCAAAAATCAGCCACTTAAATGTACACCTTAGAATTTGTACAATATGGCTTCTCAAAATTCCCTGACATTTGAATTATGTAATGCAAAAAATGTGAAAAAAACACTACTCAAGGAATGGACATCAGAACTTTAAGCAATATTCCATTAGTACTATTTTATCATTATTTTACTATATGTTATATGTGTGTGTGTGTGTGTGTGTGTGTGTGTGTGTGTGTGTGTGTGTGTGTGTGTGTGTGTGTGTGTGTGTGTGTGTGTGTGTGTGTGTGTGTAAATCTTATCCCAGAAAGGTTGTAAACCTATCTAATATTAGTACTATGGATGGACTAAGAGTTAGATAATCCAGAAACTTTGATTGAAAGACCAAACATGGAACATTTTCAAGACACTTCAAGTCTGTAACAAGCAGGATAGTAGTCTCAAACCGGGCAATGAAACTCATCTGCCACTTAAATGTGGCCTAAATATAAATATTAGTTGTAACTTAAGCATAAAATGTTGGGGTCACTTAAGGGTCAAAGCCAAATAACTGGGAGGAGACCTTCACATCACTTTTAAGAAATGTGAAGAACCAACTGGGGCTTCTGACCTTGTGTCCAATCCTCACCTTCACATGATGCACCAGATAAGTAGGTATCCACTGGATACTGAATGAACGAAGATAGGCTGGCAATTTGGGACTTAGCCATCTCTCTGTTGGCTTAAACCACAAATGCATATGATGGTACACCATGATGAGATTTCATGCAAGCTGAGGCTGTCACCCAGTTAAACAAGGCAACCACTGTTTTTCCACAGGGAAGAACCAGGGTGAACAGTGAACAGTCAGCTACTCGAACAAACTCCAACTCAACATCTAGAGAAGAAGACAAATAAACCCAATGTCATAGGAACCATCAATAACAGAAAAAAAATCAAACTTGCAGAAGAATTGGAAAAGTACCATGTGGAAATAATTGGCATTACTGAAACAAAAAAAGACAAAAACAGGTGAGCTCTTACTAAATAATAAGTATAGGATGTTGTATTTGGGCAATAACGATCAAGGAAAGGAAAGAGTAGTGATAGCATTCTGTAAACTAAAGTTATCTTCTCTATTTAATAAACACCTTTTATTTATTTATATATCATTTAAATATATATATATATATATCTTTATCTCTTATCATATGTATAAGTGACCGTCAGATGCGGTGATTGGAATACCCTTGGCGGGTAATGGATGGCAATGTCGTAACCAATGAAGTTCTAACTGAGGCTCAGCTATTGCTGTTACCCTCCTGCCATGATCAGAGCTTTAATAGCTCAATAACACCTTATCCCTATACTGTCCTCTACAGATAATGGGGAAGATGAAAAGCATTCTTGCTTCACCCCTTTAAGCCGGTCCTTATAAGGACTATCATATATATATTTCTTTAACTTAATATTCTTTTTGTATTTTCTTTTCTTATTGTTCTACCTTAAGTATATTTTTTCTCGCCTGGGATCTCCAGATATTTATTTGATTAAAGACTGCGCCTCTGAAATTCCCCTATAGGCAAAAGAAAGTTTTTATACCCTAGTAGATCAAATAATCACTAATATCCTACAGGGTGTTCGGGATAAATTTGACAGTTTCGTAAGGAAAAAGAAAATCTTCTTTGTATCTATTAAATTTAATGAATTGACAAAAAAACATTACAGGCAGAGTTAATTACAATACTATCAACAAGATTTACTCAAAATAACCACCATTAGCATCGATCACAGCTTCAATTCTGCTTCGGAACCTCGAACAAGCTGATGCTACAGTCTCCCTGGGAAGGGCCGCAAAAACTGTTTTAATTTTATCCATTAACTGGGCTTTTGTATTACTGGAAGTGCGATTGGTGTCTTTTTCAACTGCGCCCCATACAAAATAATCCATGGGGTTAAGGTCTGGGGAGTTTGGAGGCCAAACATTTGGACTGGTGAAGTCGTAGAAATTTTCAGACAACCATTTTTGACTTTTCCCAGAGGTGTGGCAAGGGGCCGAATCCTGCTGCCATACATACGGCCTACCATTGGCTACCCTTGTTATCCAGGGCTTGACTACAGTTAGCAACTCCACGAACAAAGCCCGAATTCCAATGCCAGGGTTCTTCAACACCTGTTCCTGCAGATTTGCGAGGAATTCTGCTGTACGAACGCAATCAGATCGTCTGCTAGGGATCTTTCTTCTTGCTACATCCTCGTAGTCACCATTGCAAGTCTCTAGTTCATGCCTGATTGTTTTTGCTGTATTCAGGGAGCATTGGGCAGCAGTCGTAATATCCTTATTTTGATGGCGGGCACGAATCATCATGATACAAGTTATTCTCTTCCATGATTCAGGTGGGTTCCAGCTATCCATCCTTTCTGACATCTTGTATATGAATGAAGAAGGGTCCAAACTTTTAAATGAAGAGAAGTGTGTGTTAATACATGTAACTTACGGAAAAATATAATTAATTATAAATATGTCAAATTTATCCCGAACACCCTGTATTTTAGCCAAGGTTTTGCAGTCATGGCAAAAATTACTCGCTTTTGATCTTAAATCACTACTAATCATTAGGGTTCCGCTATCAGGTCCGAATAGTGTTTTTAGGATCAGTGCATTGCAAAAGATTGAATCGGACAACTATTTTTATCAACAATAACAATAAGTTTAATTTCTGGTCTAATAATTTTACATATCACATGAAATCACAAGATTCATTTATGAAAGGTAATTCTTAGTCATTCTCAATCACTCAACTTGGTTTCTATTAAATTCTCTCACACTTAGTTAGACCTTCAACAAGCATACTTTATATTACAAATATCAGGAAGTTATACATATAACATGAAATCGTTAGTTGTGCTTGACATTCCTAATTTAGCATCAATCAAAATACAACATACATGTATACAAATATATCTCTCAGAATCTCATTCCTTTCAAACACTTAATCATAATCTAGGCAATTATATTTATACAATCCACCTCATTGAGTTTCAAACATTCCAATGGTATGATATCAAGAACATACTCTATCATAAAATTAAATAAGTACACATATAATCAATCAAAGAAATTTCAATAGCAAAATATTTTCTTCCAGGGAAATTAACTGCACTCATGTTTCACTCATTAGTGATTACACACTTTATGAGAAATGTTAACACTCTAAATACTGTCTCTGTAAACTAGACAATTTAACAGTTCAATAGGGAATTCTGTCTTAAATCGCAAACAAATTATGAATAAATAGACTCACATGGGTCTCTTCCTATCTTGCATGTGTCTTCCATCCTTTTCCTTATTCCAGCGCTTGGGGGGGGGGGGGGGTTGCTCTCCTCCATTCCATGTTTTGGAAGTCTCCTCGAAGCATTACAGGGCACCGATGAATAGTCGCGGCAGCTGGCGGGATACAGGGTAGGCTTTTCCGGCATCTTGAACTGCCTGGCGAAGGATCTCTGCATAGGTCAGGTCATATGCTTACTTGACTTCAGGACCAATACGGCAAGATTTCTCCTTAACTTATCGCCTCCGGATATCTTCGGCTGTGACTGGAATGACTATCAGTGGATGGGTCTCTCTCTACCCCACTGGAACTTACACCTCGGGTCCTCGATCTCTCGTGGATGGATCACTCAGGATGAAGAAAAGGAAGCCTTTCTCATCTCAGAACCAAGCCATATAAACACCAGAGTCCCTGCACCTTGGATTAAGTTTTTGGGACCCTTAGCGTCCCCGTGCGAGTCTTGCGAGTAGTTTTGAGAACCCTGGATAATGTTTCTCGAATATTCGCCACCAATCTTACTTCCTCACTTTACCGCCTTAATCCTGCCTACGGGCCTTTCCTTTTGATTTGCACCGTGCCCTTTCAATATTGACCTTGAAGGTCACCTGCGACAGGTCTTTCGAATAATTTTCAAAAGACATGCCGAATTTCGGGCGATGCTCTTGGTTTCAATACTTCTACATCCCTTCTTAAACAATGAGCGAGTTAATTCCCTTTGGGCTTATTTTGCTCTTTATACAAATAGCTTTACATAGATGGTTAAAATATACATTTTTACAAGGAAATTTTAGGTGAATTCCTAATGTAAAAAGTCTATATTTTAGATAATTTATTTTGGCAACATCGAATTTTTACAATTCAAACACCAAACATGAAGATAAACTTCTTCATTGGAAGGACGTTTCAAATAAAGTTATATGGACAAACTTCAAAATGGACAAAAAGTTTCTCCTAAGGAAGAAGTAGAGAACTGTTCCAGTGATTAGAGTGAACAGTCTACACAAAGACAATGGAAAAAGTGGTCCTTGTTTGGAGATCTAAATAGCAGAGTAGGAAATTAATGAAATTTAAAAGATTCTTTAAGAAAGTTTAAAAAAATTTAAGAAAGCATGGAATTTACAAGACAAATATCAATTTTAGTTTGCTTCAAAAGGGTAAAATCTTTACTGTTTTTTAAACAGAATCCGTCCCATCCAAACCTGTCATACATGTCAAACTGTATCTTGTAAAAAAACTAAAATATGACATATACAGATAGTCAATAAATACTAAACATTTTTCCTCTATGACTTCTTTAAGAAGAACAGTAAATTAACAGATATGATCTGTAAAATTAGTATTAATCAAGATTAAAGAAAAAAAATGAAATACCTTTCACTTCAATCTTATTTTACCTTTGCTGTTAAAAGATTATTCTATTACCTGATTCGCTCAGAAGCATAATGATCAGCATCCATTAACTCTTGTCCTGTGCTAGTAATTTCATCAATTCGACTCTTATTGGCATTCAGCTCTTGCTCAAAATTCTGATGTTTCTGTACTTTGCCATTTAAATTAGTTGGATCCTATTCAGTACAAAAAAAAAAAAAAAGACAACTGTTGATAAAACAATACACCATAAACAAGTAGAATATGCAAAAGAAAGTGATTTGATACAATGTAAATTAGAATCAATAATCATTATTCCCTATAGTATAGTAAAGTAGCATACTGCTACTTTAGTATACCACAGGATCTATATGGTTTAATATACCATATGGATGAGAAGAAAAGAAGAGAATGACAGAATGGAAACCAATGAGGCTTTTTATTTCTATATTGTCATCATCTAGAAACAGACAGTTGGTTATATATGAGAGTTTATTGTAAAGGACAGCCAGAATGAGCAATGCATACACAAAAAATAAGCCCATTATATTGAAATAACACTGAATAATAACCACCATGTTGCATTCATTTGCTGGCTCTATCACTCCCCAAATTCCAATAGCCATTTTGACCTCTTCAATTCTTCTTTCTCATCCATCAGATGAGAAAGAAGAAAGCTTGAGTCACCTATGTGCAATTCTTTGCCATCTGGTTCTATCTCTGGTAATTTCTGTCATCTCTCTGAAGCTCAATAATTGTGACCTTTCCTTCAGAGACTGTAGCCAAGTTCCTTTTGGTCTACTTCTTGATCGCCTTCCTCCAATGATTCCATTCGAGACTATATTTGGTATTCTTTGAAAGGACATTCTCTGGAAGTGTCCAAACTATCTTAATTGCTGTTTAAGAATTACAGCTATGATATCTTCTCTATAGTTTAATTTGTGTTTGACTTGCTCATTTGTTTTGTGTTCTAACCAGCAAGTTTATTTATTTTTCTTAAGCATTCATTTCAAATACTCTGATTTTCTGTATTTCTTTCTGAATGAGTGTTCATCACTGCTCCATATGTTCCTGTAGGTATAATAATGGTTTTATTGAGTTTTAGTTTGAGGCTTTTTGAAATGCTGTTATTTTTTCCATATTTTGTTTTTAATTTATTCATATTAGACCACCTTTGTTAAGTCTGTATTTTAATGTTTCTGTGTTGTCAAGGAGGTTGAGTAATGAGACTGCCATGATATGTAAATTACTTTGCATGTTCAACTATGTGATTTTCTAAGTTTATTGAAATATTTTCCTCTCTCTTCCCATTTTCATTATTTTAGTTTTGCTTAGATTGATTTTCATTTTAAAGTTTTGCATTCTTCCTTTAAAATTTTTATTATTTTTCCAACTGTTCTTTAGATTCTTCAATTATCTATTTCTAAAGCTTAGCTTCCTGCACTCAAAATAACCAAACAGTGAGATCATCATCCTTAAGAACTCCAGAGCCTGGAACTCACCTTGGATTTCCTTTTGCAATTCCACTGACCAAGATGACAAGGGAGGATGCCAAAGCATTCACTATTAGTAATGACCTAATACAGAATAGAGATAATTTTTACCATCTTACCAATACTCTTGATCTATTCCTAACAAGTTTCCAAATTTCCTTCAGAGCAACCTACACCCCAAATCTTTCTCAGTTTCATATCCTCTGGCATTACAAGGATGCCAGATTAGACAACCTCCATGATTCTATTTCTCCTTTAGTGTGATTACTGTGTCAGCTCCTCTGATCCACCTACTCAGACTGAAGAACAGAAATAATTCTAACTGGAACGAAGGCCATCATCTCTCATTCCACTCAAAATTCCTGACTATTATTCAAAACTTGGTTCTTCTCCAACAAGTGTTCCAAGGCAGTCCATGACAAAAAATTCAGCATATCACACTCAGTTTTTGAAAGGACCAAATGCCACACTCTAACTTACTTCTAACAGCAGTCAAGCCTTCTAGTCTCCATTAAGTTTAACTTCTGCTCATACAAGTTTCCACTGCTTTCACATCAAATGGTTTATTGATAACACTGTAACATCACCCAAAGACAAGCTAACCTACTGGTATTATTCTTCTCTTCCAATTCCTGCACTGATATTCATGGCAAAGTACCCCCACATTCTACCAAGAACTACTCACTTCATGCCACCTCTAGTTTTCTGTGAGGAAGAAATCATAAAAATCCTGAATAAATGGATACGAACAAGTCATCTGGTACTGAAGGAGAAATATCTACTCGAAAAACTTGTGCTCCAGAATTAGCACCTATCCTATATCATGGAATATAGCTCACACATTTAGGGCAGTATGCCCAAAGCCTCACTAACATTGCTTAATGCTATCCAAAAGAGATTGATCGGATTAATTGACTCTCTCTTACAGAATCATCTGAGTCCCTCTTTCACAGATATTCAGTGTGTGTGTGTGTGTGTGTGCCTTATACTTCTTCTACAAGTGCTTTCATGGTCAATGATAGCAGTGGAGTAAGTAGTTTGAGTCAGTTCAGCTATCACTTACTCAACTTTCTTCTAATACTCTAAGAAGAAGAGCAACTGCTGGTCAGCATCCATTTACTATCCACATCTCTTATTGAACCGTCTCCAAGATCTTTTATTCCCTCTATCTTTGTTCTTTCGAACTGCCTCCACTCTATCCCGAAAGAACCTCCAACTATTCAAAAAAACACATCAACAAATTTCTTCTTACCCTTTTACCACACTCAGAAGTGCTATACAGCTTGCAATCTTTCATTTGTGGGTTGGTGATTGTCTATGAAAAATCTATCCAACATGATATTGGGTAGATTTTTTTTTTTTAATCACCAAAAAAAAAAAAAAAATCTATCCAATATCATGTTGCACTTCCTTGGGCACAAATAATGGTTTATACTTACCTTTTGTGTCATGGATTCAGCTAGTCGTGTAGGATGTGGATATGACGTTAGTAAGAATGCTCTGGAATGTATGAGGCATACAGACTCCTTTTTTTTTATGTTCAATTTGACTGAAATCCATTAAATTCAAGACATTCATGATGGTGATGTCATGTTGTTGTTCCTCACACCAACTTGTTACAGCATTAGCAAAGGAACAAGTGCAACATAGTAGAGTGTACATCAATTGCTACAAGATGGAGTACACCAAGTCAATCATATGATATACATATATATATATTTTGTGACTCTTGTCCATAAAGGTCAAAAACTAATAATACACTACTATTGTGAGCACTAAGAGTTAGATAATTTGGAAACCCTACTCTAGAAGAGTAAACAGAACTTTCCTAAGTCATTTCAGGCCTCCAATAAGCAAGATGGTTGTTTCATGCTGGCAATAAAATTCACTTACAACCTACAGATATTTACAAATATCCATGCTCACAGTGCGGTGGATTCTAACCCATAGCCAAGTGGATGAAGAACAAAAGTGATATCTACTCAGACAATCACAATGGCAACAGGTGTCCTGATTCTGACCAGAAAAATATATTCCATATCATGTACAATTATGGATGATGTGGTATCACGATATGGGAGTGCTACCAGCCTGGATAGTGGAAACCATGACTCTTGCACCCTAGAGACAAATACACAGAATGCCTGCATGATGCCTGATGTCAAACAGGTGTGCAACTAACACAGTAGTCATATTCATTCAATAATGAGGATATCTTCTGGATCTTGGGAACTGGATCTCCATATGTCCAAGAATGTAATGTACTGTCATCCGGATAATGCTCATTTACTTTTGGACATTAGTCCATAAGAAGAACTGCATCTTTTGCTCACTATGAGCATCTACTTTCATCAGTAGGAGATGGTGTCATCCTTCCCCCACTGGTTTTAAATCAACTCCACACATCTGACGTCACAAAACCTACAATGGTGCAATGTGTGGGCCACAGTGTATAGTGTTAAGTACTATTCAACAGTGGTTAGCACTCTTCTGAGTACACCTGAGCCATTGTAGCCATGAACAATGAATATGGCATGTGGTATCCAAATGGAGACACCTCATTAAGTTTCAACAATTATGCTCATTTTGAACTCCACAATATCATTACTTTTTTGCCCATGACTATAACCTTTTAATAACTAGCTAACATGGCGAACACACAAACAGTATGAATGTGTTATATAAACCATATAACCAAATACACTGTGTTGGTATATAATATACATACTTGCATTTTGCCAATACCTGAAATCAATTGGGGGGGGGTTTCCATCTTTAATCACTAGGATTTTCATTTAACTGTTACCCAACCAACTGGATAAATGAAGAACTACATAATACAAAAACTGTGATTTCAGGATTCGAAATAAACAGGATAGCGATTGCAAACTGGACAATGAAATTCATTGTAAAATCTAAAGACATTCACAAATATCTATGATACAGCAAAATTTTAAGTCTGGTGGTTGGAAATGGAGATACTATTTACTTAGTTAATCAGACCAGCTGCTGATATCAGCAGGATCTTGATAACATCAAAGGCATCTTCACCAAAATGACATTCAAATGACATTATTCAAATAATACATTCAGAAATGCCACACACATTCAAGTCCCCCAGAAAGGCTTATTATCAAACACCACCATGGTCCCTCATGAAAACTAAATATAACCTTCCTGCAAACCACCAAGAAGGATCAAAAAATAATACAAATGATAACCAGCGCCTGTCTTCTTTCTAACAGTAAGCAAGTACATAGAACCTACAGTTCTATGTACTTGCCAAAATTAATACTATTAAAAGACAAAACCAGCAGGATACATAAGCCTCTAAGAACTTGAAGAGTTCATTACATTTATATCAACAGTTCTGCCAAACTCGTCCTGCAACACTGGCCACAGAATCAAATAGAATCAAATAAAAAAAATGAGATTGTGGGTAAGTTAAGTTCAATAATGAACTTAACTTACCCACAATCTCATTAACATGCAAGTGAGACAATGTTCCTCCATATACTACTTCTGACATCTCTCTGGCAGTTACTTGCATATTCAAGTCATTATAAGTCTAATATCAATCCTGTAACTATTACACAGTTGGCTGTTACTCAACTTCTCACTCTCTAAATGCAGTGTGAAGTTGAGCAGGATGTGATCTGCTGGAAAAAGTGAAAAGCATTTTTGTTTGTTTGTTTTACATAGGGGAGAAGGAGGAGCAAGTTGGATGCAATTTCAGTGAACGTATAATGAGCACATTGAAGCTGAATGCATTTAAGCAGAGGGAGTATAATGGACATGATAAAATATAGAGTGGGTTTTCCACAGTGAAATCTAGAACTACATGGAAATCTGGAAGTAATAATAATATTTCTTCTACAAAATCATCTAACATTTGACAACATATGCTAGAAAAATTTCACAGCATACTTATTTCTAGCATTTGACATCAAAATAATATCTCTCCACCGGAAATAACAGTAAAAATGTGCAGAAGGAAACAAGAGGGAACTTATACAGAGACTGATATATTATACATGGTAGAATAGAAATGTAGTGGGGTGCTGCCAAATATATTCAACAAAATAAATTCACATTTATCTTTTATCCTATATTCTTTTTACAAAATGTTGAGGTAAATCAATATTCAATATTTAGAAAAAATTTTGTGCCACCCTAATATGAGCATGCAAACGCCCTAGTTGGGAGCCACTGTATTAGATTTTGCTACCTACCAGATAGCTTTCATCAGTAGCTGTTTTCAACTTCTCACTTATCCATCCTTTAGTTTCATCACAATCTCTCTCAAATTGCTGAAGCCTGTAGGAATCTTCAAGCATAGCACGGCGAATTGCTGATTTTTCCAAAAGTGCGCCTCTACGTTCCAAAAGCTAGGAAGGAAATTAAATATAATGAAAATATTAACTACTTAACAATAAAGAAAATTATAAGAAACAGGAAACCTATAATGAGCAACAGATATGGTACAGACAAAAAAAAAAATGTTTATGAACCCTAATTTTAAAAAAGTTCTAAATATACAAAAAATATGTTTAAATATCTTAATTTTTTTATAACTATCTTTCGAGCACCTAAAATTTTAGGAGTTCAAAAGGTATCCTAAATTTTAATAAGCTTCACTATACTACCACAAGTCATAGTACAAACATCCAAATTGCAAGAAAATGGATACAGTTAATGCAATATGCAAACTTACATTTTGTAGCCTATAAAAAAAGATCTGTGGTTCAATCAGAAATCTTTTTAGTCTTTTATGCTGAACAATGAATACATAAGAAAGTTGTATTCATTGTTCATATTGTATGTCTGGCAATACAATTACATTAAGTAACTGGGCTACTTTTTGGTCGGAATTTTCTACATAGAAAATAATTAATTTGGGCTATTTTTAGCAGAATCCACTACTTTAAAAGCTTTATCTACTACTTTTTCTAATGCCTATCTGAGAGCCTTGGTTTGCAGTTTGCAGTTTACATCTAGATCATGGTATCGTGTGTTGGCGCACTTCATCAATATTGTGTAACACTGTAGTCCACTAAAATGAGTGAAAAAAGAACGTGTAGTCAATATTCAAGTGAATATTTAAAATATGAAGTTATTCCATCTTTAAATAATGAGCAGTTACCAATGTGCTTAATATGTGAAAAAACTTTCTCAAATGAAGCCTTCAAGAATGATTGAGTATTTAAGAACAAAGCATCCAAATAAAGCAAAAAAAGGATGTAGAGTACTTTTGTGAATTAAAGACTAAATTTAAAAATCGTCCTGGACTTAAATGGTTGGTTGCAAAACAAAGTAACCAACAAAAGAAGGGAGACTTGTGTCTTACAAACTTTCAAAATTAATTGCCAAATGTGGAAAGCCACATACTATTGGCAAAACTCTCATCTTACCGGCTATAAATGAAGTTTTAGATAACATGATTGGCCCAGGTAAAAATAATATGACATCGTCAATTACTCTCAGCAATAATTCAGTATCAATATGAATTACCAAAATGGCAAGGACATTAAAAAAACTTTGCAATGATTCAAACACCATAAAATTTTCTTTGCATCTTGATGAGACAACAACCTCAAGTGACAATGAAGCTTTGTTAATGGCCTAATTGCATTATTGAAGAAATAATTAAATAATTTCTATTTGCTGAACAACTGAAAATTGATACGAAAGGTTCTACAATTTTTAAGGTTGTTAAAGACTTTTTTAATGCTAAAAACATTCCTCTCACAAATATTATTGCTTATGTAATTGATGGAGCACCAACTATGATTGGTTGTCACAGTAGATTTATAGCACATTTAAAAGAAGCAGTTCCAAATATCTTAACAATTCGCAGCATTCTTCATAGACAGCACTTAACTGCAAAATATCTTAGTGGTAGATTACATAAGACTTTGGATGATGTTATTAAACTTACTGTGTTTCTTGTTAATGATCCAACTTTCACATCCATACATCACTACTGGAGATACCATTGCTTTAAGAATTCTAACTTTTGTGGCATTGCTAAAATTATCTTGCATAATTTTTGTCAGCTTTAACATAGCTTTTTTTCCCCCCATAGCTATCCTTCTTTTAATTTCATCTTCATATTAACCATCATTTCTTATTTTGGATCTCAGTAAATCACAACTTTCGACCACCTGAATTTTATCTTTCTCAGTCATCAATTCATCCAAATTGCCAGAAACCATCACTTTTGTTTAACTGAAGTTTTATAGTAATAACAGCTTTTTTTTTTTTTTTTTTTTTTTTAATAAGTCACTCCAGATCTTTAAATTCAAAAGCATCAATCACTCCAGATTCCTTGCTGGGATTTTGTCCAAGTCAGCTATTCTCATAATATTTTCATGATAAACGTTAAAAAGACAGGGAAACAATATACAACTCTATTGCAACCCCTTTTTTGTAATCAAACACTTTTTCTCCCAAATCTTTTTTCTCTCAAATAGTTCTCTAATTAATAGAATTAGATGCTCAGGGCAGTGAAGGAAAAGAAGAAAGCATATCAAAAGTTCCTGGCAAATAAGTCAGCTTTTACTCTTACAGAATACAGAGACAAATGTAAAAAAGCTAAACAGTGTGTAAAACTAGCTAAACAAAAGTCATGGGAGGACTTTGGCAAGAATATAGAAAATAAATATCAAGAAGGTGGCAAAATATTCTGGAGGTTGTTGAAGAAGCTTAGAAATGGAGGAAAGAGTGCTGTAAAAGGAATTAGAGATGATAAAGGTGAAATGAAAACAGGAGAAAAAGATATCCTTGAAGTATGGAGTAATTACTTTGAAAAACTGCTAAATGAAACAAGCAGTGATGATAGCACAGTGATAAAAAACACTGACCAGGCATGCAGTCAGGAATACATATCCATACTTGAAGTAGAAAAAGCCATCAAAGGCTTGAAATGTGGAAAGGCAGCAGGAGTAGATGATATTCGACCAGAAATGCTGAAGTATGGTGGTATAAGAGTCTTACAGTGGCTGCACTGCATATTTCAGAAAGCCTGGACAGAGGGACGAATTCCCGATGATTGGAGTAGAGCTCTCATAGTACCCATATATAAAAAGGGAAATAAAACTGAATGTGAGAATTACAGAGGTATTTCCCTACTGAGTGTTCCTGGCAACATCTATGCAAGTATACTTGAGAAACGGTTGAGAAGAATTGTGGAAGAAAAGCTTGGTGAAGAACAAGCTGGATTTAGTCCAAATAGAGACTGTCAGGATCAGATCTTCACTTTACGACAAATAGTCGAGAAAGCATGGGAATATAACAAAGATCTGTATTTAAGTTTTGTCGATTTGGAAAAGGCATATGACAAGGTGCCAAGAGAGAAGCTATTCAATACGCTGCAGTTATATGGTGTCAATGGGGCATTATATCAAGCAATACTTAGTCTTTATTTGAGTTGTGAGTCAGCAGTTAGAATTGAAGGAAGTACAGGAAGATGGTTTAATGTTAAATCTGGTGTGAGACAAGGATGTACATTATCCCCTCTGTTATTCATTATCTATATGGATCACATTATGAAGGAATGTGATATTAAACCTGATATCAAAATTGGAGATGTTAATGTCAGCTCTTTGCTTTATGCGGATGATGTTATACTTCTAAATAAATCCGCTACAAGTCTGCAAGATTCTCTGACTAAATTGAATAGCTGTTGTAATAGATATGGTATGAAGGTCAGCAATAAAAAGACAAAGACAATGAAAATAGGCAGAATCATTGAAAATGTCAACTGTGTTGTGAATGGAGAACCTGTGGAACAAGTAAAACATTTCAGCTACTTAGGCACAATTTTTACTGAAGATGGTAAACTAAATATAGAAATAGACAACAGAATCAGCAAAGCTGGTATCGTGGGAAGTCAATTGAATAAATTCATATGGAATAAGAAAGAAATTAGTCGGAACACTAAATTAGCTGTATACAAGACTGTGTTCAAACCAATTTTAACTTATGGATCTGAGAGCTGGGTCAGAAGTAAAACATTTGACCAAAGACTAGAGACCGCAGATATGAGAGTCCTGAGAAAGATTAGAGGCGTGAACAGATGGCATCAATGGCAATATCATATTAAAAATGAGGATATTAGGAAAGAACTTGACATTGTCAGCATCCAGGTGGGGGGGGGGGGTGGGGGGGGGGGGGGGTGGGGGGGGGGGGGGGTGGGGGGGGGGGGGGGTGGGGGGGGGGGGGGGTGGGGGGGGGGGGGGGTGGGGGGGGGGGGGGGTGGGGGGGGGGGGGGGTGGGGGGGGGGGGGGGTGGGGGGGGGGGGGGGTGGGGGGGGGGGGGGGTGGGGGGGGGGGGGGGTGGGGGGGGGGGGGGGTGGGGGGGGGGGGGGGTGGGGGGGGGGGGGGGTGGGGGGGGGGGGGGGTGGGGGGGGGGGGGGGTGGGGGGGGGGGGGGGTGGGGGGGGGGGGGGGTGGGGGGGGGGGGGGGTGGGGGGGGGGGGGGGTGGGGGGGGGGGGGGGTGGGGGGGGGGGGGGGTGGGGGGGGGGGGGGGTGGGGGGGGGGGGGGGTGGGGGGGGGGGGGGGTGGGGGGGGGGGGGGGTGGGGGGGGGGGGGGGTGGGGGGGGGGGGGGGTGGGGGGGGGGGGGGGTGGGGGGGGGGGGGGGTGGGGGGAGAACTCCCTGGTGGACACAGGAAGTTAAAGAGGCAGTGAAGGAAAAGAAGAAAGCATATCAAAAGTTCCTGGCAAATAAGTCAGCTTTTACTCTTACAGAATACAGAGACAAATGTAAGAAAGCTAAACAGTGTGTAAAACTAGCTAAACAAAAGTCATGGGAGGACTTTGGCAAGAATATAGAAAATAAATATCAAGAAGGTGGCAAAATATTCTGGAGGTTGTTGAAAAAGCTTAGGAATGGAGGAAAGAGTGCTGTAAAAGGAATTAGAGATGATAAAGGTGAAATGAAAACAGGAGAAAAAGATATCCTTGAAGTATGGAGTAATTACTTTGAAAAACTGCTAAATGAAACAAGCAGTGATGACAGCACAGTGATAAAAAACACTGACCAGGCATGCAGTCAGGAATACATATCCATACTTGAAGTAGAAAAAGCCATCAAAGGCTTGAAATGTGGAAAGGCAGCAGGAGTAGATGATATTCGACCAGAAATGCTGAAGTATGGTGGTATAAGAGTCTTACAGTGGCTGCACTGCATAGTTCAGAAAGCCTGGACAGAGGGACGAATTCCCAATGATTGGAGTAGAGCTCTCATAGTACCCATATATAAAAAGGGAAATAAAACTGAATGTGAGAATTACAGAGGTATTTCCCTACTGAGTGTTCCTGGCAAGATCTATGCAAGTATACTTGAGAAACGTTTGAGAAGAATTGTGGAAGAAAAGCTTGGTGAAGAACAAGCTGGATTTAGGCCAAATAGAGGCTGTCAGGATCAGATGTTCACTTTACGACAAATAGTCGAGAAAGCATGGGAATATAACAAAGCTCTTTATTTAAGTTTTGTCGATTTGGAAAAGGCATATGACAAGGTGCCAAGAAAAGAGCTATTCAATACGCTGCAGTTATATGGTGTCAATGGGGCATTATATCAAGCAATACTTAGTCTTTATTTGAGTTGTGAGTCAGCAGTTAGAATTGAAGGAAGTACAGGAAGATGGTTTAATGTTAAATCTGGTGTGAGACAAGGATGTACATTATCCCCTCTGTTATTCATTATCTATATGGATCACATTATGAAGGAATGTGGTATTAAACCTGATATCAAAATTGGAGATGTTAATGTCAGCTCTTTGCTTTATGCGGATGATGTTATACTTCTAAATAAATCCGCTACAAGTCTGCAAGATTATCTGACTAAATTGAATAGCTGTTGTAATAGATATGGTATGAAGGTCAGCAATAAAAAGACAAAGACAATGAAAATAGGCAGAATCATTGAAAATGTCAACTGTGTTGTGAATGGAGAACCTGTGGAACAAGTAAAACATTTCAGCTACTTAGGCACAATTTTTACTGAAGATGTTAAACTAAATATAGAAATAGACAACAGAATCAGCAAAGCTGGTATCGTGGGAAGTCAATTGAATAAATTCATATGGAATAAGAAAGAAATTAGTCGGAACACTAAATTAGCTGTATACAAGACTGTGTTCAAACCAATTTTAACTTACGGATCTGAGAGCTGGGTCAGAAGTAAAACACTTGACCAAAGACTAGAGACCGCAGATATGAGAGTCCTGAGAAAGATTAGAGGCGTGAACAGATGGCATCAATGGCAATATCATATTAAAAATGAGGATATTAGGAAAGAACTTGACATTGTCAGCATCCAGGAATGCGTTAGCAGAGCTAATCTCAGATGGTATGGTCACTTAAATAGAATGGGAGAAGAAAGATTAGCAAAACAAGTGTTCTCTGCCACGTCAGCAGCAAAACGACCCAGAGGAAGACCAAGATATAGGTGGATTGATACGGTACAAAGTGCCTTAGACGATAGAAATATAAGATCTGATAATGTTGGAGTCTTGACAAGTAACAGACTGATTTGGAGGAAAATTGTAGATAGGAAGTTAGTAATGATGTAATTTTTTCATGTAGTACTGTCATATCCTGTACACCCCTTGAGGGTACATGGCAGGAATTTGATGATGATGATGATGATGATGAAGTACAGTATTATTGCTTACAAGAAGGTTTTGAGTGTTCTGCCCATATCCCATTTTCCCAGAAGCCCTGTTATTTTTATCATGTGGAATTCTATACTGCAGTGATTTTTAGGAGAAATGACAGCAATATCACTTCATGAGAAGATGTGAACTGGATATTATACTGAAATTGCCTAGTTAGTGTTCTGCATTCCTTCAGTGCTACTGTGGAGATCTCCACAACCATTAAGTGACTCATTATGTGTGTATTTCAATAAATATCAAATCAATTGAAGTTACAACGGGGTGCTTAAGGGTCAAAGCTGTATAACTGAGAGGAGACCTCCACATAGCCTTTAAAGGAATGCGGAGAACCGACCAGGGCTTCTGACCTAATGTCCAATCCTCACCTTCTCGTGGTGCACCCTGTTGGGTATCTACTTTGATACTGAACGAACGAGGATGGGCTGGCAATTTGGGATTTAGCCGACCAAATTGTATTCTTATTGGTTAAACCAAAATAGAAAATGATGGTACAACATAACAAAATTTCATGCCGGCTGGGGCGTCACCCGATTAAACAAGGCCCCCGTTGTTTTCGCCAGGGAACCAGGGCGAACAGCGAAAAGTCAGCTACTGGAACAAATCTGAAAACAAACCCCAACTCAACATCACCAGAGTTAAAGGTCAGTACTATCAATGTAAGAAGCCTGAATGGCAAAGAAATGGAGCTAGCTGAGGAATTAGATAAGTACCAGATCGACATAATAGGGGTGACTGAAACAAAAAAGACCAAAACTGGTGAGATCTTTCTGAGCAATAAATACAAAATGTTATATTCAGGCAATGACAATCAAGGAAAAGAAGGAGTAGCCATAGTATTCAACACAAAATACGAGGCTAATCTTCTTGAATGGCAGTCAGTCTCAAGTAGAGTAATGTGGGCAAATATGAGAATGGGGAACTGGACAATGAGACTTATTTGTGCCTATGGTCCCACAGAAGGTTCTACTAAGGTAGAAGTGGAGGAATTTTTTGAGGCTTTAGAAAAAGCAACTGACACAATGAAAAAGGAAAAGTTGGTCCTTGTTGGGGATCTAAATAGCAGAGTAGGAAATGATTGTGAGACATACAAAAATATTTTGGGAAAATTTGGAGAAAAGAGCAAAGCTAATAATAATGGCAAATATCTGTTGGATTTCTGCTCAGGACATGGACTGGTTATTACTAATACCATGTTCCAACATAAAAATGTGCACAAATTCACATGGAGAGAAGAGGCTAGGAATAAGAAAAGACTCATTGACTATGTTATTGTTGATAGTGATGTTTTCTCCCTGGTGCAGGACACCAGAGTGTACAGAGGATTTGAAATTGGAAGTGATCACTATTTAGTCTTGAGCAGGATAAAATTGAATTTCATATCGAAAAGAAAAACATGTAAGAAAGTTTTAAAGCGAATAAAAGTTGAGCAGCTCTCAGATGTGAACTGTAGACTAAAATACACAAAGATTATTGAAGAAAAAATGAAAGAGTTTGAGAACAGGAATCAAACCTTGGAGATTCAGTGGCAAACTCTGAAGAAAACATTGATTGATTCTGCCAGAGAGGCATGTGGTGAGGTTGTGTGCAAGGATAAAAAAATCAGAACTCCCTGGTGGACACAGGAAGTTAAAGAGGCAGTGAAGGAAAAGAAGAAAGCACATCAAAAGTTCCTGGCAAATAAGTCAGCTTTTACTCTTACAGAATACAGAGACAAATGTAAGAAAGCTAAACAGTGTGTAAAACTAGCTAAACAAAAGTCAAGGGAGGACTTTGGCAAGAATACAGAAAATAAATATCAAGAAGGTGGCAAAATATTCTGGAGGTTGTTGAAGAAGCTTAGGAATGGAGGAGAGAGTGTTGTAAAAGGAATTAGAGATGATAAAGGTGAAAACTGGAGAAAAAGATATCCTTGAAGTATGGAGTAATTACTTTGAAAAACTGTTAAATGAAACAAGCAGTGATGACAGCACAGTGATAAAAAACACTGACCAGGCATGCAGTCAGGATTACATATCCATACTTGAAGTAGAAAAAGCCATCAAAGGCTTGAAATGTGGAAAGGCAGCAGGAATAGATGATATTCGACCAGAAATGCTGAAGCATGGTGGTATAAGAGTCTTACAGTGGTGGCACTGCATAGTTCAGAAAGCCAGGACAGAGTGACGAATTCCTGATGATTGGAGTAGAGCTCTCATAGTACCCATATATAAAAAGGGAAATAAAACTGAATGTGAGAATTACAGAGGTATTTCCCTACTGAGTGTTCCTGGCAAGATCTATGCAAGTATACTTGAGAAACGTTTGAGAAGAATTGTGGAAGAAAAGCTTGGTGAAGAACAAGCTGGATTTAGGCCAAATAGAGGCTGTCAGGATCAGATGTTCACTTTACGACAAATAGTCGAGAAAGCATGGGAATATAACAAAGCTCTTTATTTAAGTTTTGTCGATTTGGAAAAGGCATATGACAAGGTGCCAAGAAAAGAGCTATTCAATACGCTGCAGTTATATGGTGTCAATGGGGCATTATATCAAGCAATACTTAGTCTTTATTTGAGTTGTAAGTCAGCAGTTAGAATTGAAGGAAGTACAGGAAGATGGTTTAATGTTAAATCTGGTGTGAGACAAGGATGTACATTATCCCCTCTGTTATTCATTATCTATATGGATCACATTATGAAGGAATGTGGTATTAAACCTGATATCAAAATTGGAGATGTTAATGTCAGCTCTTTGCTTTATGCGGATGATGTTATACTTCTAAATAAATCCGCTACAAGTCTGCAAGATTCTCTGACTAAATTGAATAGCTGTTGTAATAGATATGGTATGAAGGTCAGCAATAAAAAGACAAAGACAATGAAAATAGGCAGAATCATTGAAAATGTCAACTGTGTTGTGAATGGAGAACCTGTGGAACAAGTAAAACATTTCAGCTACTTAGGCACGATTTTTACTGAAGATGGTAAATTAAATATAGAAATAGACAACAGAATCAGCAAAGCTGGTATGGTGGGAAGTCAATTGAATAAATTCATATGGAATAAAAAAGAAATTAGTCGGAACACTAAATTAGCTGTATACAAGACAGTGTTCGAACCAGTTTTAACTTATGGATCTGAGAGCTGGGTCAGAAGTAAAACACTTGACCAAAGACTAGAGACTGCAGATATGAGAGTCCTGAGAAAGATTAGAGGCGTGAATAGATGGCATCAATGGCAATATCATATTAAAAATGAGGATATTAGGAAAGAACTTGACATTGTCAGCATCCAGGAATGTGTTAGCAGAGCTAATCTCAGGTGGTATGGTCACTTAAATAGAATGGGAGAGGAAAGATTAGCAAAACAAGTGCTGTCTGCCAGGTTGGCAGGAAAACGACCCAGAGGAATACCAAGATATAGGTGGATTGATACGGTACAAAGTGCCTTAGACGATAGAAATATAAGATCTGATAATGTTGGAGTCTTGACAAGTAACAGACTGATTTGGAGGAAAATTGTAGATAGGAAGTTAGTAATGATGTAATTTTTTCATGTAGTACTGTCATATCCTGTACACCCCTTGAGGGTACATGGCAGGAATTTGATGATGATGATGATGATTGAAGTTACAACTTATTAAAACTATGTTTAACAAGTACTAAACAATAACAAATATAACTTCTATTGAAAACTCATTTCATGCAAACTTTTAACTGAAAAAAGCTAAAACTCAACTTACTGCTGCTCTGCGTTGTGCAACATCATCAGCTGCATAATGTTGGCCCTCAATTAATTTTGTAGCAAACTCATCCAGTGCCTTGAAAATCATTATTAAAATAAGAATGAGAAAATACCTCAGTAGTTACTCTATTATGTAATTAATAATAAATCAATAAAGAAAAATTAAAATATTTTGAATTAAAATCTTGAGGAGTAGGGAATAACATCTGCATCCAATTTTTTTTTTTTTCTATGAGGTTACTATTATCATTATCAAGCCCAGCTTTTGGAAAATGTCATCCATTTTCAAAAAGCTGGGCTTAATGACTCAAATTCTTGAGGCAAGATGGTGTCAGCAGAACCCGAATTATGCATATGATTGATTAGCATATTTATCATACCAGAAGTTTGACAAGGAAGTTGAAGAGACATGGTATTGATGTATCTCCTGAATTAATCTTCTGTGTACTGTTAATATCAATATCTAAGAAAGGAAGAACGAATACTGGTTTCAACTTTGAATGTAAATGAATTCTTGAAAGAAATGAATTACTCTTTTAAAGTATGATTTATCATTCAGACAGACAAATTCCAATTGCAAAGACATTGTCAACATACCTGATGGAAATAGATGAACAGGAACTAATGGTGCTTAAATTGCAAGTGCTCTCTCCCCCCTCCACATACACACAACATATCCTATTATCTGTTTAGTTTCTATCAGAAGTTCAGATTACCAATATTTCCTGGATGTGATATCAGGCTGCATTACATCCCTCACTAATGCTAAATTTCATTCCACTGATTCATCTTTCAAATTATTTTTTGCATGTTCTCACTGAAGAAGACCGTCATACTCAGCAGAAAATTAAAGCGAATTACTTATATGATAATTAATTTGCTTAAGTCTATCTAGTTTAATGTAGCATAACATTTTTCATGAAATTTTTTTTAATTTCAGAATACACATGGCATACCAATCCTTTCCATTTAGAAAAATCCTACAAATGCTGAACAGACCATTTAAATAATATATGTTGCCAACATTTAGGCATAAACACTAGCAAAATCAAAATTTCCTTAAAAACAACTTAAAAAACTTAAAGAACCTTCTAAACAAAGTTTAGAAGGTTCTTTTGTGGTGGTGGTGGGAGGGAGGAATGATATAAATGGAGCACAATTAAGAATGTTTCACCAAACTGAGTAAAAAGCCCATGAGATTATAAAATTTATATAGTTATACTTTGTTTAAAACATACCTTTCTCTCTCTTCTTTTTTTCTGCCTTGGAAAATGTACATAAAAGTGATTTGATAATCTCAGATTTGTTTGTCAGTATAGGGATCAATGAACAAATTATTTATCATGTTATTTACAAATATTTTATGCGGTACAAAGAGTTCCTCTTTGTAGAACTAAATATCTGTCTTTTAAAAGGCAATGTAATTTCTGATCTGATAAAAAGGAAATTGATAATCTATGAAATATATACTGAATACATATATCTCTAACATAAAATAATAAGAATGTTTTAGAATAATAATTGTATTTAAGTATGACCACCAGATACACACCTAGTAAAAAGGTCAGAAGCAGGCAGCTTTGTGCTTCATTCTTTTCTTTTTTTGCATTTTTAACAAAATATATATGTGCACAATGAATGATCATGATCTCTAGAGGATCAGACACAACCAGTAAGTTCAAAAAGTTGTACTGGGCAGGGCATAATTTTCATATGCAAAATTACAGTACTCTTAAAAAGACAAAAGTAAAATTTTTGATAAACGACAGGAAAACCTAGGACAAGATGGACAGACACTATCAGTCAAGACAATGTCCAAACTGGAGAAGTAAAGTTTTGGACAGACATGATTGGATGCAACATATGCAGGAGGCCAGGGCTCGATTTGGACTGTAGATCCATAATAATCATTCTGAGCAATAAATACAAAATGTTATATTCAGGAAATGACAATCAAGGAAAAGAAGGAATAGCCATAGTATTCAACACAAAATATGAGGCTAATCTTGAATGGCAAGCAGTCCCAAGTAGAGTGATGTGAGCAAATAACAGAATGGAGAATTGGACAATGAGGCTTATTTGTGCCTATGGTTCCACAGAAGGTTCTACTAAGGTAGAAGTGGAGGAATTTTTTGATGCTTTGGAAAAAGCAACTGACACAATGAAAAAGGAAAAGTTGGTCCTCGTTGGGGATCTAAATAGCAGGGTAAGAAATGATTGTGAGACATACAAAAATATTTTGGGAAAATTTGGAGAAACGAGCAAAGCTAATAATAATGGCAAATATCTGTTGGATTTCTGCTCAGGACATGGACTGGTTATTACTAACACCATGTTCCAACATAAAAATGTGCACAAATTCACATGGAGAGAAGAGGCAAGGAATAAGAAAAGTCTCATTGACTATGTTATTGTTGATAGTGATGTTTTCTCCCTGGTGCAGAAAACCAGAGTGTACAGAGGATTTGAAATTGGAAGTGATCATCATTTAGTCTTGAGCAGGATAAAACTGAATTTCATACTGAAAACAATAACATGGGAAAACATCACCCACTGGTGCAGGACACCAGAGTGTACAGAGGAAGGTGGCAAAATATTCTGGAGATTGTTGAAAAAGCTCAGAGGAAAGAGTGCTGGAGAAAAAGATATCCTTGATACAAGGAGTAATTACCTCGAAAAATTGTTAAATTAAACAAGCAGTGACAGCAGAGTGGTAAAAAACACTCAGCAGGTATGCAATCAGGAATACATATCCATACTTCAGGAAGAAAATAAACCATCAAAAGTCTGAGATGTGGAAAGGCAGCAGGAATAGACGATATTTGACCAGAAATGCTCAAGTATACAGTGGCTGCACTGCATAGTTCAGAAGGACTGGCCAGAGGAACAAATTCCAGATGACTGGAATAGAGCTTAGAGAATAGAAATGTCTCATTGATTATGCTATTGTTGATCCTGCACCAGTGGGAAAACATCACCCATTGGTGTAGGACACCAGAGTGTACAGAGGATTTGAAATTGGAAGTGATCATCATTTAGTCTTGATCAGGATAAAACTGAATTTCATATTGAAAGGAAGAACATGTAAGAAAGTTTTAAAGCAAATAAAAGTTGAGCAGCTCTCAGATGTGAACTGTAGACTAAAATACATAAACATGATTGAAGAAAAAATGAAAGTTTGAGAACAGGAACCAAACCTTGGAGATTCAGTGGCAAGCCCTGAAGAAAACACTGATTGATTCAGCCAGAGAGGCATCTCGAGAGGTTGTCTGCAAGGATAGAAAAATCAGAACTCCATGGTGGATACGAGAAGTTAAAGAGGCAGTGAAGGAAAAGAAGAAAGCATATCAAAAGTTCCTGGCAAATAAGTCAGCTTGTGCTCTTAGAGAATACAGAGACAAATGTAAGAAAGCTAAACACTGTGTAAAACTGACTAAACAAAAGTCATGGGAGGACTTTGGCAAGAACATAGAAAATAAATATCAGGAAGGTGGCAAGATATTCTGGAGGATGTTGAAAAAGCTCAGAAATGGAGGAAAAAGTACTGTAAAAGGATTAGAGATGATAAAGGTGACATGAAAACAGGAGAAAAAGATATCCTTGAAGTATGGAGTAATTACTTTGAAAAACTGCTATATGAAACAAGCAGTAAATACAGCACAGTGGTAAAAAACACTCAACAGGCATACACTCAGGAATACATATCCATACTTGAAGTAGAAAAAGCCATCAAAAGCCTGAAATGTGGAAAGGCAGCAGGAGCAGATGATATTCGACCAGAAATGCTAAAGTATGGAGGTATAAAAGTCGCACAGTGGCTGCACTTCATAGTTCAGAAGGCCTAGACAGAGAGATGAATTCAAGATGATTAGAGTAGAGCTCTCATAGTACCCATATATAAAAAGGGGAATAAACTGAATGTGAGAATTACAGAGGTATTTCCCTACTGAGTGTTCCTGGTATACTTGATAGTATACTTGAGAAACGGTTGAGAAGAATTGTGGAAGAAAAGCTTGGTGAAGAACAAGCTGGATTCTGACCAAATAGAGGCTGTCAGGATCAGATTTTCACTTTATGACAAATAATTCAGAAATCATGGGAATATAACAAAGATCTGTATTTAAGTTTTGTAGATCTGGAAAAGGCATATGACAAAGTGCCAAGAAAGAAGCTATTACAAACGCTACAGTTATATGGTGTTAATGGGACATTATATCAAGCAATACTTTGTCTGTATTTGAGTTGTAAGTCAGAAGTTAGAATTGAAGGAAGTACAGGAAGATGGTTTAATGTTAAATCTGGTGTCAGACAAGAATGTACATTATCCCCTCTCTTATTCATTATCTATATGGATCACATTATGAAGGAAAATGGTATTAAACCTGATATCCAAATTAGATGTTAATGTCAGCTCTTTGCTTTATGCAGATGATGTTATACTTTGAAATAAATCCGCTACAAGTCTGCAAGATTCCCTGAACTAAATTCAATAACTGTTGTAATAGATATGGTATGAGGGTCAGCATTAAAAAGACAAAGACAATGAAAATAGGCAGAAACATTGAAAATATCAACGGCATTGTGAATGGAGAACTTATTGAACAAGTAAAACATTTCATCTACTTAGGCACGATTTTTAGTGATGATGGTAAGTTAAATATGGAAATAAACAACAGAATCAACAAAGCTGGTATGGTAGGAAGTCAACTGAATAAATTTATATGGAATAAGAAAGAAATTAGCCAAAACAGTAAATTAGCTGTATACAAGACAGTGTTTAAACCAATTTTAACTTATGTATCTGAGAGCTGGGTTAGAAGTAAAACACTGGACCAAAGACTAGAAACTGCAGATATGAGAGTCCTGAGAAAGATTATAGGCATGAACAGATGGTATCAATGGGAATAGCGTATTAAAAACAAGGATATTAGGAAAGAACTTGACATTGTCAGCATCCAGGAATGCATTAGCAGAGTTAATCTCGGTATGGTCACTTAAGCAGAATGGGAAAGGAACGATATTTGCAAAACAAGTGTTCTCTGCCAGGTTGGCAAGAAAATGACCCAGAGGAAGACCAAGATACAGGTGGATTGATACAGTAAAAAGCGCCTTAGAAGACAGAAATATAAGACCTGATAATATTGAAGTCTTGACATTTAACAGACTGATTTGGAGGAAAATTGTAGATAAGAAGTTAGTAATGATGTAAATTTTTCATGCAGTACTATCATATCCTGCAACACCCCCTGAGGGTATATATCAGGAATTTGATGATGATGATGATGGAATAGAGCTATCATAGTACCCATATACAAAAAAAAAAAAAAAAAAAAAGGAAATAAAACTGAATATGAGAATTTCAGAGGAATTTCCCAACTGAGTGTTCCTGGTAAGATTTATGCAAGTATAATTGAGAAACAGTTCAGAATTATTGTGGAGGGGAAGCTTGGTAAAGAACAAGCTGGATTAGGTCAAATAGAGGCTGTCAAGATCAGATTTTCATTTTACAACAAATAGTTGAGAAATAGTGGGAATATAACAAAGATCTGTATTTAAGTTTTGCAGACCTGCAAAAGGCATATGACAAGGTGCCAAGAGAAAAGCTATTCAAAAATGCTAGAGTTATATGGTGTCAATGGGACATTATATCAGCAATAATTAATCTTTATTTCAGTTGTAAGTCAGCAGTTAGAATTGAAGGAAGTACTGGAACATAGTTTGATGTAAAGTCTCGTGTCAGACATGGATTATCTCCTCTGTTATTCATAGATCACATAATGAAGGAAAGTGGTGTTTAACCTGATATCAAAATTGGAGATGTTAATCTCAGCTCTTTGCTTTATGCATATGATGTTATACTTTTAAATAAATCAAGTGCAAGCCTGTAAGATTCCCTGACTAAATTGAATAACTGTTGTAATAATTTTGGTATGAAAATCAGTAAGTGAATGAAAATAGAATCGTTTGAGAACATTCTCATGATGGCAAGCAGTACCACTTTCACAGCAGATAAAAGTGTCATCTAGTATTGGAGGAAAGACTAAAAGGACTCATCTATCAAGAGTACATTAGCCTACTGGTATCTTGTCGAATTTTTATGGATACAACACAACTAAAAATGTGCCCTACAATGAGTTGTGGATAAATGGATGCAGGCTACAGGCTTTCAGACGTATGGCCACAGTTTCTCGAGATATCCACATACCTGTGTTTGAATGGAGCTGACGTGCAAACTTACCTGCCATGGTGCATCGATTTCGTTTTGCTGTTATAACCAAAAATGTTCCAGATTACTGGAGTAGAGTTCTCATAGTTCTCATCTAGGAAAAAAAGGGAATAAAGCTGCAGTTCTCACAAAATCAGAACTGGATTTTGTGAGAACTGCAGAGGAATCTCTCTGCTAAGTGCTTCAGTTAAGATTTATGGAATCTTTTGAAAAGAGGTTGAAATAAATTGTGGAAGAGAAACTTGGAAGAAAAACAAGCTTTGTTCATGCCAAATAGAGGTTTTCAAAATCAGATTTTCACTTTACGACAAATAGTTGAGAATTACAGGAATATGACAAGGATCTGTACTTAAGTTTTGTTGATCTGGAAAAGATATACTACAAGGTGTTCAGAGAAAAGCTTTTCAAAACACTACAGTTACATTGGTGTCCAAAACCTAAGGCCAAACCCTATTTCTGAAGATTACAATGACAAATTCAGATGAATCAGATCACAGCAATTTGTATAACTGATGATTTTCAAGTAGAAGGTGAGTACACATTCTAATTTTTGAATCGCATGCAAAGGAGTCATGTGGTAGCACTCAGCAGGATAAAAGCAAACAGCTGAACTAAGTGAATTGTGTTTGAAGGAAGCTCTTTTCATGAAGGAATAAAGTTGCAAACTTGGATGTCTTGTAATGTCTCAGATACATCATCTAGATGATTTCATCTGGGGAAGAATTACTGGAAAGCTTGAAGAAGACTGCAGAATTACTCGTATTGCTAGAGAGTTTGGAATCTCACACAGTGTTGTATCTAGGTCCTGGGCAGCATTTCATACCAATGAAATGTGTTCCAGATGTTTGCTAACCACAGAGCATGATGACACAGGGGCAACATAAGCTTGATCTTACTTACTCCACAAGCATTTCTTCATAAGATCAACTCCACCCATCAGAGAATCCAGTTTACACTAGAAATTGAATCTAATAATCTTCCTTTCCCTCACACTTAAGCAACCTAATAGCAGTCTTCAATTCTTTGTTTACAGAAACACAACTGACACAGGGAGATACTGTAATTCTAAATCTCATCACCATCCTATCGAAGTCTGGTACTATCAAAAACTTAAATCACAGTGCCCATGACCTTTTTTTCCACATAAGCAGCAACAAAAGGTGAATTTAAATTGACATTTCAGTCTGATGGTTATGACATTTCATAGAAAAAATTATGAGCTTCACCCACTTTTTCTATCACCTCAAGAAGAGATCTAGAGCTTCTACTCTTTATGGTCTGCTTCAAAGATGATAGCGAGACTTCTGTGTTCTGAAAATCTACAAGTTTCCCTTCATCCTCTTTGCAAGTTATCTTTCTTTCTCTACTCTGTATATATATAAAAAAAAAAAGATCCAACTTCACTAAAATGAAGTTGGATGCATTTTCCTATATGTAGGTTGTGTAGGCTATCTTACTTGGAACAAACAGGATAGAGTTTGTTTGCATGGATAACATGAAGATTACATTGTTCAACTAATTTTCTCTAAATTTTCAGTATATATTCATTTGCTATGTTGCTTAAAGTCATTGAAAATTTTTTTGCACAATCAGACCAAAATGGTAAGGAGAAGAGCAGGGAAATTTACTTTCTATACAAAGAATATATAGAAAGTAAATTGCTGCCAATACCTCTACAGGATGAATCACTTAACCAATTTCAACTAGTTATTGTCAATTAATTTACCTGCTTCTTTAAAAAAATAAGTGATTCCTAAAAAAAATTTATATGTAAAAAAAAAAAATTTTTTTTTGGAAGCATACTAAAGAAAGCAGAAAGTTAGTTGCAATTCAGAAGCCAGTTGGTCTGGTAATAATTTTACTGAATGATAAATTTCTGACATTTCAGAAACAGAATAACAGCAAAAACAATACAACAAATAAAAACACTACCAGAAATAATACTAATCAACAGTCACTTCTAAAATTACAGCCAACTTCCTGCTTTATCAGTATTTCTATCTTCTTTTATATATGAAATTTTTTTTTTAGATCATAACACTCAAAGAGAATATGTTATGGAACAGGAATAGAATTAGTTATAAAATAAGAATTTCATAAAAGAGAAGGTGGTTAGTGACTTTTTTGTAGTTGTAATAAAAATATTGCCCACTCACAGTATCAATTTACTATAGGTTCTGATCTGATGTGTAGAAGTGACATTATATTAAATTTTTAAAAAAATTAAATTAAAATGAAAAAAATGAAAAATACATGTAGCTTTAAAAGAAATTAGCTTGCTTAACATATAACTAGAATTTCAGCTTTATAAAATTTTAAAATTTTCCAAAAAGATAATCTAGGTTTCATTGAAATTCTGAATTTAAAAAATAAATGAATTATACCTTGATTTTTTCTTCTTGAGCCACAAGTGATTTTTCAAAATCTTCATGCTTCTTGATAAGAGCTTCTACAGAATCTAGAGAGTCACCTAGATCCTCATTTGCCAAGAATGCCTAGCAATTAAAAGACATTAAATAGTAAAATATTTAAATATATAAAAAATAAAAATAAATAAATGAAATAAAATAAAATACTTGAAAGATCTTTAATAGAAATAGGTGTATATTGAAATAAATATACTTCCAATACATTTCCTGCTTTTTTTCTTCAATTCTGAGATACCTGGATAGGAATAATCGCACATAGAAAAATTACATCTATTTGCAAAAATGGATGAAAATCTTTTCCTTCTTTTCAGCTTAAGAGAAAATACATCTTAATGTAACATGTTCACACAGGGGGAAAAAAAAACTAATTTATAACTACATTAATCACAAGAAATTACAAAACTTTCAAGATATGTATCAATACAATAACTACCAGTGCTAAGAAGCCAAGCGATATGAAAACTAAATGCAAGAGTTGCAAAACTCAAAATGTAAAAAAATTATATTCTTATAATTTTTTGACATCTTTAATTTATAGTATAACTAAGTGAAAAAACTTTTGAAGGTTTCACTATTCAAACTTTTATCTATTTCACTATTCAAAGTATTAACTACATGATCCTCTTCTGGAGAGCATCAAACCTCCAAATGTAAAAACAATAAGTTTCATGGACAGCTAGAAGTTATATTCCTTTTGAAAAAGGATATGAGAAAGGCTGTTATTACAAAGAACAGAAGAAGATAGAATGAATGAGAAAGACAAGAAGCTGGCTCTAAAGGTCAAAAGTGGAATGCATGGATATTAACTAGCAGTTTTGTGTTTTTACATGTTTAACCACTTCTACTGGCCATGATGTGTTTATCCATCATCCAAAACATGGATGCAAAGGGTACCATTGAAATAACATAGATAATACAATTTAAGATAGCTGATATGGTTCATCTGTCATCAGCAGCTGAGTGGTTAAACAAAAATTGGCAAATGATGGTGGCCAATTTGACAGAAAAATGTCCCATGAAAATATAAAAAAGATGTAAAGCAGAAAGAGAATATCTGTAAATGATTAGAGCAAGTCTGTTAAGAAAGATATAGGTTTCATCTATAAATTAAAGATGCAAAAAATTATATTTTTGGTTTACTTCCTTTATCCAAGTGTAAGCAAACAATATTTGTGCATGAAGTATCTTCATGGGCTACTTGTATATAGAGGTTAATGATTATTTCACATCAACTGCCTTAGTATCCCATAATGCAAAGCACACTAGGAGATTATGGGATACTAGGGCAGTTGATGTGATGCCATTAGCCTTTATATACAAGTGACCCAATCATGAAGATATTTCACGTGCAAACTTTGTTTGTTTACACTTGGATAAAGGATTAAATCAAGAATATAATTTTTTGACACCTTTAATTTATAGTATAACTAAGTGAAAAAACTTTGGAGAGGTTTCACTATTAACTACATGATCCTCTTCTGGAGAGCATCAAACTTCCAAATGTAAAAATTATATTTTAAGGTTAAGTGGACTTTGAATTTATATAGTGTTAGCAGCTATACAAGTTACAGGTAATACATGTGTGAAATGCATAGGTAGTGTGTGTGTGAAATGCATTCATTGCACATGAGTACAAGGTGGTATCAAAAGGTTTCGAGACTAGCTCTGTTTACGAGAAATTACTTTATTTATCTACATTTACACACTATCATCTTCAAAATAGTGCCCTTGCATAGCAATACAGCACTCCCAGCATTCCTGCCACTTGTGGAATGTGTCCTGGAAGTCTTCTTTTCGAAGCATGTCATGCACCTTTTGCGATTCGCGCTAGATCTTTGCAATGGTGCCAAAACAGCGACCTCTGAGCTGTATCTTCATTTTTGGGAAGAGGGCGAAGTCCGCAGGAGCCAAATCGGACGAGTAGGATGGGTGCAGAAGTGAGATTATGTTGTTTCTGGCGAGAAACTCACGTGTGAAGAGAGCTCAGTGACAGGGTGCATTGTCATCATGGAGCATCCAGTTTTTCGAGTGCCACAGATCCAGTCGCTTTCGCCGAATGTCCTCCCGCAGATGCCTTAAAACCTGGCAGTAGAACTCGCTATTGAAGGTCTGGCCCCTGGGGATGAATTCTCAATGCACAATGCCACGAATGTCGAAAAAAGATGATGCGCATGCACTTGGTCAAGCTGCGGACCTGCCTCGCCTTTTACGGTTGTGGAGATGATGGGCTCTTCCACTGTGAAGACTGTTGCTTCGTCTCAGGGTTGTACCCGTACACCCAAGTTTTGTCACTGGTAATGATCCTCGACATGAAGGACGGGTCATCCATGGCACGTTGATGGAGTTCTTGGCAGACTTCGACACAGTGTTCCTTCTGCTCTTGGGTCAGCAGCCTAGGGACGGACTGTTCTCTATGACACACCAACAATGGCAGCGATGTTGTGGAGTGTTCTCCGACGATCCTCATGCACAAGTTGCCGAATGGTTTCGACATTTTCGGGGGTTGAGCTCGTTGAAGGTCTTCCTGATCTCTCGTCGTCTTCCAGTGATGTTCTTCCACTCTTGAAGCGCACGCACGTTCCACTCAAAACACCTTGAACGACTCATTGCAGCATCGCCGTAAACTTGCCGAATCATGTCAAACGTCTCTGTGGCAGATTTGCCCAGGTTCATGCAGAATTTCACGTTCGCTCTTTGTTCTAACTTGCTGTCCATGATGAAATCACAGACGTGGTAATGCATGTGGTCAGAATAGCACCAGTTGTACAACATCCAATGTACACAGGATGATGTCTTTTGGCACACTAACTTATGAAGGTTGGTGCTGACTGTGCATGCAGTCACAGGGAGCATCTGTTAGCATGTTACAAAACTAGTCTCGAAACTTTTTGATTCCACCTTGTAGCTCGTGGAAAAAGGAAATGATACCATCTGACATAGCATCTGTGGTTGCCATATAACTAAAGAAATGTTAGATTTTGGATGCAAATGAAATTTCTAATAGAGATAAAATGAACTAATATGGAATGTAGTGATAAGTGAGAAAGAAGTGAGTGTAAATGGGTGTGAAAGAGGTAAGAGACAGTGTGAGATGGATAACATGTTACCTATCTCACACTAGATATGGAAGTAGAAGAGTAAAAAACAGAAGGGTGCAATATGACAACAAAAATCTCATTCATGACTTCAAAATAGCAAATGAGAATAGGAAAGATTGAAAAAGTGATTAGTATCAGGAAGATAAAAAAGGAGAAAAAAAAAATTGGAGGGAGGGAGGTGCAAGAAAGCAGAAAAGGATGAGAAAAGATATGGTGATGTGCAGTGATTCCATAATCAATGGAAGTGCGTTTTCTGGAAGTGAAGATTCATGGTATGATTAATGCTATATGGAAGCATTTAGAACAAGTGGAAAGTATGATATTGGTCAGAACAAGTAACTTGAAAATAGATATAGGAGAGAAGATAAAAGAGCTATTGAATGAGATAAAAAAAAAAGACTATGCAGAAGAAATGTTGTACAGCATGTTGATGGATAGAGCATTTTTGATGGTAAATAGGATAGCTGCACAAGGGCTTGGACATATACACCAAAGTAAAACAAAGAGAGTAAAGGAAAACAGCAGTATGGAGAGGCCAATCCCCAGAATAATGTCCCTAGTTTTGTCTGACAAGTAAAACAATAATTATGACAGTGAAGAAAAAAATTTAGTTGATATTCAACTCAGGCTACTTAGTCAATCCATCAAGTTTTAAGAGTTACTTGAATATGCATTGGCCTGAGAGTTGGTTATCATGCATGTTCACTAATGTGAGAAGTATCAGGAATAAAGGCAATAAATTTTTAGCACTGGTAAATGGGATAAACTGCTGAAGAAGTTTATCCTTTAGTAAAGAAGGATAAACTGCTGAAGAAGTTTATCCTTTAGTAAAGAAGGATAAACTGACTGTTGAAGTTTAATTGATACTGTTCATGTAATATTATTATTATTCGTGACACCTCCAAGGAGTCTGAAAACTCATTGCAAGAGAACACCTAATGTGCAACTCTCCGTCTCCACCACTACACCGAACCTCTACTACCAATCATCTACATCAACGGCATCACCACTACAACTACTATATTTTGTCTGTAAATTGTGTGTGTTCAGAAGGGCCGATTTGTCTGTATGGGGGATGAAAAAGCCGAGTTTCCGGGAGGAAAAACCCTGCTACCTCTGTATGAGATTGGCTAACTCACCTTCAGTTGAAAAAGTCCATATAAAGATTCTTCCGGTAATGATGATAATCAAATTTAGGCCTTGTCCAACCAAAGGGTGCAATGTACCGTCGTTCTTCCAATTGCGCTACGGAGGCGCTTATGATAAACTGTTCTTTGTACTCTGAAGATGCTGGGTATAACACCAGCAAAAATACAGCAAATAAGTTAAATATTAATTATTTTCTTATTATTCTTGTGTTGTGAATTAAAATCATTAAAATAAATGAAACAAGATAAACTGACTGTTCCTGACATTCCTACAGAATCTTATAGCTTAATGTAAGATTCTAGAAGATTAAATTATCAGCTCATGTGTATATGCTGCATGTATTCCTGAATTTTACATATACTCCTGAACATAGCCTTAACACAGCAGCTCAAACACCGAGTGCAGAAATTATTTAATAAACCTGGGATTCAAGATGAAAAGATGATTGGAAACCATTAGCAGCAGATAACTAAGATAATACCATGAAGATTCATGAAGCTTGAGAGGAATGTGGTTTTCAGAGTTTGAGAAATAAATGAAATGGGGAGGGGGGGGGAGATAATGGAAACAGACAAGTGAGTAAGGGAATCATAGAGCATAGGTACAAGGGAAATTTTGCAGCTTGTGACAGGTGGAAAAGAGAACTCCAGGCATCATCCCTAGAAGCTGAGTAAGGATTAGGCACACCAAATTCAGGTTAATATTGTAGGTGACTGGCTGTGAGCACGAGTTACAAGTGCATCTTCAGTGAAACATTCTAGGAAAGGTATGATAGGTATTTAGATTTGTGCGATGAGAATAGCTTCCCCTCAATAACTCCTTGGATTCCCAAGAGAAACCATAAAATAATAATAATTGTCTAATATGTAAGTTCTTTTAACATTTTTTTTTTGTACTGCACCATTGCCTGATTTATTAAATGGTATCTGCTTTATTAATCTGTTTGAAGAAGGGTCAAAGCTGTATAACTGAGAGGAGACACCTCCACATAGCCTTTAAAGGAATGCGGAGAACCGACCAGGGCTTCTAACCTAATGTCCAATCCTCACCTTCTCGTGGTGCACCCTGTTGGGTATCTACCTGGATACTGAACGAACAAGGATGGGCTGGCAATTTGGGATTTAGCAAACCAAATTGTATTCTTATTGGCTTAAACCAATATACAAAATGATGGTACAACATGACAAAATTTCATGCCGGATGGGGCGTCGCCCGGTTAAACAAGGCCCCCGTTGTTTTCGCCAGGGAACCAGGGTGAACAGCGAAAAGTCAGCTACTGGAACAAATCTGAAAGCACACCCCAACTCAACATCACCAGAGTTAAAGATTGGTACCATCAACATAAGAAGCCTGAATGGCAAAGAAATCGAGCTAGCTGAAGAATTAGATAAGTACCAGATCGACATAATAGGGGTGACTGAAAGAAAAAAGGCAAAAACTGGTGGGATCTATCTGAGTAATAAATACAAAATGTTATATATAGGAAATTACAATCAAAGAAAAGAAGGAGTAACCATAGTATTCAACACAAAATACGAGGCTACTCTTCTTGAATGGAGGCAATCTCAAGTAGAGTGATGTGGGCAAATATCAGAATGAGAAATTGGACAATGAGACTTATTTGTGCCTATGGTCCCACAGAAGGTTATACTAAGGTAGAAGTGGAGGAATTGTTTGATGCTTTAGAAAAAGCAACTGACATAAGGAAAAAGGAAATCTCGGCCCTTGTTGGGGATTTAAATGGCAGAGTAGGAAATGATTGTCAGACATACAAAAATATTTTGGAAAAATTTGGAGAAAAGAGCAAAGCTAATAATAATGTCAAATACCTGTTGGATTTCTGCTCAGGACATGGACTGATTATTACTAACACCATGTTCCAACATAAAAATGTGCACAAATTCACATGGAGAGAAGAGGCAAGGAATAAGAAAAGTCTCATTGACTATGTTATTGTTGATAGTGATGTTTTCTCCCTGGTGCAGGACACCAGAGTGCACAAAGGATTTGAAATTGGAAGTGATCACTATTTAGTCTTGAGCAGGATAAAATTGAATTTTATATTGAAAAGAATAACATGTAAGAAAATTTTAAAGAGAATAAAAGTTGAGCAGCTCTCAGATGTGAACTGTAGACTAAAATACACAAAGATTATTGAAGAAAAAATGAAAGAGCTTGAGAACAGGAACCAAACCTTGGAGATTCAGCGGCAAGCCTTGAAGAAAACCCTGATTGATTCAGCCAGAGAGGCATTTCGTGAGATTGTCTGCAAGGATAGAAAAATCAGAACTCCATGGTGGACACGGGAAGTTAAAGAGGCAGTGAAGGAAAAGAAGAAAGCATATCAAAAGTTACTGGCAAATAAGTCAGCTTGTGCTCTTCGAGAATACAGAGACAAATGTAAGAAAGCTAAACACTGTGTAAAACTAGGTAAACAAAAGTCATGGAGGACTTTGGCAAGAACAGGGAAAATAAATATCAAGAAGGTGGCAAGATATTCTGCAGGTTGTTGAAGACGCTTAGAAACGGAGGAAAGAGTGCTGTAAAAGGAATTAGAGATGATAAAGGTGACATGAAAACAGGAGAAATAGATATCCTTGAAGTATGGAGTAATTACTTCGAAAAATTGCTAAATGAAACAAGAAGTGATAGCACAGTGGTAAAAAACACTCAACAGGCATACAGTCAGGAATACATATCCATACTTGAAGTAGAAAAAGCCATCAAAGGCTTGAAATGTGGAAAGGCAGCAGGAGTAGATGATATTCAACCAGAAATGTTGAAGTATGGTGATATAAAAGTCTTACATTGGCCGCACTGCATAGTTCAGAAAGCCTGGACAGAGGGACGAATTCCCGATGATTGGAGTAGAGCTCTAATAGTTCCCATATATAAAAAGGGGAATAAACTGAATGTGAGAATTACAGAGATATTTCCCTACTGAGTGTTCCTGGTATACTTGATAGTATACTTGAGAAACGGTTGAGAAGAATTGTGGAAGAAAAGCTTGGTGAAGAACAAGCTGGATTCAGGCCAAATAGAGGCTGTCAGGATCAGATCTTCACTTTACGACAAATAGTTGAGAAAGCATTAGAATATAACAAAGATCTGCATTTAAGTTTTGTCGATCTGGAAAAGGCATATGGCAAGGTGCCAAGAGAGAAGCTATTCAATACGCTACAGTTATATGGTGTCAATGGGGCATTATATCAAGCAATACTTAGTCTTTATTTGAGTTGTAAGTCAGCAGTTAGAATTGAAGGAAGTACAGGAAGATGGTTTAATATTAAATCTGGTGTGAGACAAGGATGGATATTATCCCCTCTGTTACTCATTATCTATATGGATCACATTATGAAGCTAAGTGGTAATAAACATGATATCAGAATTGGAGATGTTAATGTCAGCTCTTTGCTTTATGCAGATGATGTTATACTTCTAAATAAATCCACTACAAGTTTGCAAGATTCCCTGACTAAATTGAATAACTGTTGTAATAGATATGGTATGAAGGTCAACATTAAAAGACAAAGACAATGAAAATAGGTAGAATTGTTGAAAATGTCAACTGTGTTGTGAACGGGGAACCTGGAACAAGTAAAACATTTCAGCTACTTAGGCACAATTTTTACTGAAGATGGTAAATTAAATATAGAAATAGACAACAGAATCAACAAAGCTGGTATAATAGGCAGTCAACTGAATAAATTGATATGGAATAAGAGAGAAATTAGTCGGAACACCAAATTAGCTGTATACAAGACAGTGTTCAAACTAGTTTTAACTTATGGATCTGAGAGCTGGGTCAGAAGTAAAACACTTGACCAGACTAGAGACTGCAGATATGAGAGTCTTGAGAAAGCTTAGAGGTGTGAATAGATGGCATCAATGGCAATATCATATTAAAAACAAGGCTATTAGGAAAGAATTTGACATTGTCAGCATGCAGGAATGCGTTAGCAGAACTAATCTCAGGTGGGTATGGTCACTTAAACAGAATGGGCGAGGAAAGATTAGCAAAACAAGTGTTCTCTGCCAGGTTGGCAGCAAAACGACCCAGAGGAAGACCAAGATATAGGTGGATTGATATGGTACAAAGTGCCTTAGATGATAGAAATATAAGATCTGATAATGTTGGAGTCTTGACAAGTAACAGACTGATTTGGAGGAAAATTGTAGATAGGAAGTTAGTAATGATGTAAATTTTTCATGTAGTACTATCATATCCTGTACACCCCTTGAGGGTACATGGCAGGAATTTGATGATGATGATGATGACGACATCTATAAGCATCTGATAAGATCAAATTAGACATAAATCTGATGGAAAAACAGTAATAACACATCTGGGCATATACACCAACTCTGTCCAGAAATGAATCTGATCACACTCTTTCAGATCCATTTTTGCTCTAAAATACTTTCTGCCATAATTTTAATTAGTGGAGGCATACTCATTAGGCATCACTACTATTCATTAGAGTCAATCTCATGTTTATTCTGCATTTTTGATGCAAATTCCATCCACAAAAGGTTATTAAACTAACTTGTAACATGGACAAGACTAGGGGTTACATAATCTAATCTGGCAATCATATTCTGGAGTCCAAAATTCGAAATTTTTCAAGCTGCTTAAGACCTCAAAATAATCTGGCAGTGGTCTCATACTATGGACAAATAATGCACCTGCCACCTTAAGACATTCATAAACATCTATGCTTATAGCAAGAATCAAACTCACAACCTGTTAATCAGAGAACAGAGATGCCATCCATTTAGCCAACAAGCAGGTACAGCTGATAACCTTTTACTGTTCACACATAAAATGTAGTTCAAAGTACTTAAAAAGTCTTACCTCTTGTTTAGCCATCCACGTATCTGCCTGTTCTGTATCTCTGTAAAACAACTGCAGATCCATGCACTGCTCATAAAGAATTCGCCTTTCTTCCCAGAGAGACAAAAGTGACTGTTTTTCGTTAGCTAGAGTCATTAACTGTAAAATAAGGAAGTATGTTTCTTTAATTATTTTTCAACAATTAGAATACTTATATAACACAAGAATATAATATAATATTAAACATAATACAATATAAAGGTCTTCTGTTGTTCGAAACAAGACTTTCAAACATTGTCTCATGGGAACAATCACAAATTTTGCACAATTGTAGAACACATCAAATTCTGTGTGAAATTTTAGCTTGCTATAAGTATCCAAAAAAAAGTGTACATTTTTGTTGGTGGTGTGCATTGGTGGCATGAATATGGAAAATGACTGACTGTCACATCTCTGGTTGTGCAGTTGAATGTTACAAAATTACATTTTTCTATTTTAACTAGAAGAAACAATATAAATTTAAATAATAAAAGGTACTGAATAACCATAAATTAAAGCTACCAAGAAATTATATACTTGGTTTAATCCTTTATTCAAGTGTAAGCAAACAAAGTACTGAATAAACACAATATAATAAAAAGACACAGTTAACATAAGATTTTTTATTTGTTGTTGTTTTATTTTAGTACATATACTCTCTATTTACAATAATTACTAAATCAGAATAAAAAGCCAAGAACTAAATTAAACTATTATTGAAAGAGGAAAGAAAAATAAAAAAAAAAGTGCCTTATTTAAGTTTGATTATTACACTAAATGACAAAATTAGGTACCAAGTAACAAGTTTTACTTTAACTGAAAAGAAATTGTAGAAAGTGGTTTAGAGCAGGGGTTCCCAACCTTTTTGTTTCCTAGAGCACATTCTAAAATACCGATAGGGCGACAGGCACCATCTATTTTTTCAAGCAAATTTTTTGAATTCATTTGTTAAATGAATACATACAAAGTCTGCATTATAATCAAATGTTTTATTACTTAAAAGTTTATATTATATAAAAATTTAAATATATACATGTAAGTTAGTGTGATCTTTGGCATTGCATTTCATTGGCCAGTGCTTCATAATTAGGAGAATATGATGATATTCCAGTTCTTAAACTGGAATGAACACCTTCAAATGCGTGTCTACTTTACATTGTATGCGTTTAATACTCGTCATGTGTCATTAACGCATGAGTCATATAGCATGCCATGAATTGTTGCGTGATTATTTCGAACTATATGGCACACGATTGAACAGCGGCGGGTGCACACAAATTGGTTGACGGGTGCTATGGTGCCCGCAGGCATAGGGTTGGGAACCCCTGGTTTAGAGGGATGAGAGAAAAAAAAAGTGAGAAACAGAGATTAGAGACTAGAACAGAAGAGACTAAACTAACTATAAACCTACTCCCTCTTTCTATGACTCTATTACTTTCTCTCTCTCATTCTATTTTTTTTTTATTTCTTTTGAGTTAACATAAATTCCATCTTATTGCCTAGTACAAGTTTTTATTTTTTTATTTTTTTCCAGCCAGCATTATGATTTATCCATTAAGATACATCTTGATATCCTCCTTTAATAACAATTTAATTCAGCTTGGTATACTTTTATAGTACTTTTATCAGACTTTATTTTACATTGCTACTTAAAAGTAAAGCAGAAAAGAAAAAATAATGTTGTTAATTAAGCTTCACAGCTAAAGATACCACAATCACAATATTATCTTTCCATGGAGTTATAATGTGCAATTCCTCCCCCTCCCATCTTTACTCCATGCTAAGCCACATATAGGATGGATATAGTCATGAATAATGTACAGCTTCAAAGTGGGTAGCTCAGTCAGTAGCAATAATGTCTTGGAAAAGCATTGATAGTATCTCCTCTAGGATATGAAAAAACCTTTATAGGGCTTTTCATATAAAAGTGAGTTAGCTAGACTCATGTAGAGATGGCAAGGCTTTTCCTCCCAGAAACTCAAGCATTTCATGTTACAAAAACAGAAAAGCCAGTCCAAAAGAACATGCACACACACACACACACACACAATGAATGGACACAATATACATTGGCCTTCCACCCTGAGCTGTTTTGTTGTCCATAATTAAAAAACAACACTGCTTCAAAACAGCTGGTAGGTAGCTAAAATTTTTTGCACAGAAGTATTATTTGATATGTTCTATAAGCTGAACAAAATTTTAGATGGGTGTTTTTACATAAATCTGAAGATTCCCTCATAAGGAAAAACAGTTATTAAAATCCAAAGAAAAACTATATAAAATGTTATCTATAAGGGAAATTAAAGAAATTCTGAAGGGTTTAAAAGTGTAGTTATTTAAAAGACAAGAAGAGCACTCTTGGCACTCATACTTGCTGCTAAATTAACAATTAAGGTTCCTTTCATCAATATAATGCCTATGCTTGACAGCAAGGAATCAACTGTAAGAGCAGTAAATGCTAAATAGATTCTATGCAAACTGTGCAGTGTATATAACTATGGTTTTATTAATTCATTGGATCAGTCTACTGAGAACTGGAGACAGTTTGATGGCAATAAAATTCATCTAAATATTGGTAGTTCAACTTCATTAAAACCTTGCTGTCAAAAAAAGTTAATTTGAAAATTTAAGACATAAGACTGGGATGAAGGATATTTAAAATGATAACAGAAGCAGCAGTCAGAAGGATGAAGAATTAAGACATTAAAGTGTGCTTTGAATAATATGTTTAAATAATTAATTGGCAAAGTTAAGTTGTATGACTGTGCATATTTCAGAATTGGGCTTAATAATAAAGTTAAATCCCACAACAATAACAATATGATTTCTACAGAAAAGACTGAATAACGATATAATTGCTTAGTAGGAAAAATTCAGACCATGAGAAATGAATTTTTATATGTGAAGAAGTTTGAGACAGTGTTAGCTTAATAAGTATGAGAACTCTGCAGTTGATGGTGGGAGCATGTTACTATAATGAAAGAAATAGTGACAGGCCAGTTACTTAGAGAGAGAGAAGTATTATTAACAATTATACACCAATAATACAACATATTTACATAATACAGATATGCCAAGTCAAATAATAATTTATTAATATTAACAAATATTTCATTTTGTCACATAAAACATCAGTGTGGATTGAAGAACAGTAACAGAAATTTGAATACAACTGAATAGTAAAATACATTCGTCTTTAAAAGAGACATGCAATCACATAGTAGCTAGCATTAAAACACTTTTGGTATATATAAGCTATTTAATACAGCTGAGGATAACAATCTTTCATGAAAAAGAAAGTAATCATTACTGTTTAAGTTTTAATAAAGTAGTATGTGGGTGTTATGCAGATATGGAAGTTGTGCAGGTGTCTTTACACAAATAATAATAGAACAGATAGTTAACCTTCGGAGCAAACTTAGCTGGCTGAGTAGGGGGGGGGGGAGTTTAGATTTAATTATGCAACAGAGGAACTAATGATGGAAGGTCTGGTTGCTCAAGGATAATAATTATCAGGAGCTAACATAAAAAATGCATACACGAAATCAAAAATGAGGCAACTAAATTCCTGTAGACCAGTTCCACCCTTCTTTCATTCTCATCTCTTTTCCCCTCTCCTGCTCCCTCTCCCAATGCCATTAGGATGCTCGAAGCTAGGAGTAATCTTACTTTTTTTTCCTCCCTTTTCCTTGGAGTGGGAGTGTGCCTTCTCACTCAAGGTTCCTAGGCCTAAGTCCTTAATGGATTCTCCACCAGCTGTAGTATTTTGCCTATAACTACTACTATGAACAAATTGAAACAGAAGAAATTATATTCTTCTTTAATACTTTATCCAGTGTAAGCAAACAAAGTTTGCGCAGGAAATATCTTCATGACTAGACTACTAGTCATGAAGATATTCTTCACATCAATTTCCTCAGTATCCCATAATGTAAAGTATGCTTCCTTTCTGACATGTATATTGTTAGGCATTATGGAAAAGATCATTACCCAGACTGGTTTTAACCTTTATTGAGGTCTCATCAGTGGGAGCCAGAACCACGAAAATACCAAGGTGGAATTAATGTAAAAGTCAGTCATAAGGTGATATATATTGTCATATATAAGTAATAAAAAAAAGTGTGACTTATGCATTAATTCGACCTTTATTTCTTCCTGGGTCTGGCTCCCACTGATGAGACCTCAATAAAGGGTCAAAACTGGTCTGGAGCAGTGACCCTTCACGTAATGCAAAGCAATATACAAGTGCAAAAGGAAGTGTACTTTACATTATGGAATACTGAGGCAACTGATGGATAGCCAGCAATCCCCATATACAAGTAACTTGGTCGTGAAGATACTTCGCATGCAAAGAGTGCCTAACTTAGGTAAAGGATTAAACAAGAACATGATTTCTTGTCAAGTATAATTTACTTTGTAACCAAAAAAAACTTTTTACAAAATGGTCATGGGATGTGTTAAATGTTACTGTGTTTGGTTCAGTCAATATGTCTCCTCAAAGATCACTTTAGGGAGATGAGAAGTATGACATGGTCAGCAAAGACCATTATATTAAAAATCAATCAACAGTTAATGTCAGAACATTATTTAAAACTGGAAAACTTAAACTGTTACAAGAGGAATTGAAAAAATTTAAGTAGAGTACAGCAGGTATGACAGAGACCATGGACAAATGAGGAATGCAAGAATATTTTACTCAAAAAGAAAAGATAGAGATACATAGAAAATGAACAACAATTATTTAAAAAACATCTTTTAAATTCAATAACAGCATTTATTCCAGCATCATCAAGATTAATCTAACTAAAATTATAAGCAAAAACACACATATGATGATAATACAGATTTGGACTTCACCTGATGACAAAAGTCATCATCAGGAAAAAAAAAGTAGTAGCTATAGTCCTTTCTTTTATCAAGAGCAAAGGGCTCTTGATTCCGCCACGCTTCGACCGACAATCTGGCTCAGATACGTTGACGACGTGTTCGCGATCTGGCCGCACGGTCGACAAACGCTAAACACATTCCTCAGCCACCTAAACAAACAACACGAACGCATACAATTCACCATCGAAATCGAAAACCAAAATTCGCTCCCGTTCCTAGACACACTAGTTACACGTCTCCCTTCAGGCAATCTATCCTTCACGGTCTACCGAAAACCGACACACACGGGCCAATACATACATGCGAATTCATATCACCACCCAGCACAAAAATATGGAGTCATAAACACCCTTAAAAACAGAGCCACAACTATTTGCTCTAACCAGCAGGCCCTGAAACAAGAACTAAAAATCATTAGTGACACATTCATAAACAATGGCTATAACAAAAATACTGTCAATAAAATACTCTATAAAACCACAACAAAAACGAATCTAGACTTCAGTAAAACCATAGCCATCCCATACATTAAAGGGTTATCAGAAAAAATCAACAGAATCCTACAACATTATAACCTTAATGCCACCTTTAAACCACCCACTAAACTTAAAACCATATTCAGCTCCTCTAAGGACCCTCTCCTCCCATTAGCACATCCTGGAGTCTATTGCATCCGCTGCACCTGTAACTTACCGTACATTGGTGAAACAGGACGGACAATCCCTATACGCAAAAAAGAACACATTAGACACATTAAATATAACCATTATGGTGAAGCAGGCCTCTCAGACCACGCACTCAACACCTTACACCAAATCAACTGGAAAAGCACCTGCTCCTTACACCGTACAAAAACATGGTACGAAAGAAAATTTAAAGAATCCTGCGAAATCCTGATAAACCACCCAAATATCAACAATAAAGATGGTATGAAAATTCCAAGGATCTGGATGGCACACATTCAGCCAACCTAATTTGAAAGATTCAACACAAGTCAGGACTCTAGCCAATCTGCTATTATTAGAAACCATTCCACTCCAACTGGCTGGAATGATGTTAATATAATGTTAATATATGTATATAGTAGCCAACACAAATAATAGGACTTTAGCGCTGATGTATAATTTTTTTTTTTTTTTTTTTTTTTTTTTCCCACCAGAGGTCAGGCCAACAATTGTGGTAGCGGTTAGTCAGTGTCTTTAACGAACCAGTATGATTGTAGTATAGCTTGTTTCCTGTGTATATTTGTACACTCCAGAAGATGACCTTAACATAAAGGTCGAAACGTCGAATTGTAAAATTTTAGTAATAGTAAACTAAAGTTTTTATTCAAACACGGTAGTTGTCTCCATAATTTCCAAAAATGTAGTAGCTATAGTATTAAACACTAAATACAAGTATAACCATCTTGAAGAGAGGCAACATTAAGCAGAGTGATGTAGGCAAATATCAGAATGGGGAACTGGACAATGAGATTTATTTGTGCCTGTAGTCCAACAGAAGGTTCTACTAAGGAAGAGATTTTTTGAGGCATTAGAAAAGGCAGTTGATGGAAAGATAAAGGAAAAGTTGGTCCTTGTTACAGAACTAAACAGCAGAGTAGGAAATGATTACCCAACATATAGAAATGTTTTGGGAAAATTTTGAGAAAATATCAAAGCTAATAATAATGCAAATACCTGCTGGCTTTCTGTTCAGGACATGGACTAGTTATTACTAACACCCTGTTCCAACATAAAGATAGGCATAAATTCACATGGAGAGAAGATGCAAGAAATAAGAAACATCTCATTGGATATGTTATTGTTGATAGCAATATTTTAATGATAGTTCAGAACAACACAACAGTATACAGAGGATTTGAAATCTGAAGTGATCACCATTTAGCTTTGAGTAAGATAAAATTGAGCATCATATTGAAAAGAAAAGTGTGTAAGAAAACTTTAAAATGAATCATCTAAGTTGAGCAGCTTTTAGAGGTGAACTGTACACTCAAGTACACAAATGTTATTTGAGAAAAAAATGAAAGAGTTTCAAAACAAGAACTTAGCCTCTGAGAGATTCACTGGCAGATTCTGAAAGAAAAAGAAAAAAAGCATTAATTCAGCCAGAGAGGAATAAGGTGAAGCTGTATGCAAGGACAGAAAAAATCATAACTCCATGGTGAACCCAGGAAGTTAAAGAGGCAATTAAGAAAAAGAACAAAACATACAGAAAGTTTGGCAAAAAGTAAGGCAGCTTGTGCTCTGACAGAATATAAATGATTAAATGTTAAAAAACAAAGTACCGTGTAAAACTAGCTAAATGAAAGGAAAACTTCGGTGAGGACGAAGGAAACAAACATCAGGAAGGGGGACAAAATATTTTAAAGGTTATTGAAAAAGTTGATAAATGTAAGAAAGAGCACTATAAAAGTAATCAAAGATGATAATGGTAACATGAAAACTAAAAATATTCTAAATGTCTGGAGTAATTACTTTGAAAGACTATTAAATGAAATAATATAAAGACGAAGACAATTAAAATAGGCAGAAACACTGAAAACATCAACTACATACTGAATGGAGAACCTACAGAAAACAAGTAAAATAAACAATAACAGACAACAGAATTAGCAAAGCTGGTATGGTAGGAAGTAAATTAAATAAATTTATATGGAATAAGAGAGGTTTTTTTTGGGGGGGGGGGGGGGCTTCCAACTATGAATGGTTCTTGTAAACCAGAAGTATATTCATGTTATAGGTGAGTTTATATAGGTGAGCTTAGGATTTTTTTTTCCTATTTTTATATTAACTTTATGTGATTTTTATTGATTTTTTTTACACAGTCCAGAAATCCTGCTCTAGAGACCACACATGGAACTTTTTCAGTCACTTCAGGCTTTCAATAAGCAGGACAGTGGTCTCATACAAGGTGATGAAATTCTTTAACCACCTAATGACAATCACTGAAATTAGGTCCATACCCACAGTGTGTTGGATGGACAGCATATGTTTTAATCTCTAGTCAACATCTTCAAGAAATGGGCAAAACTGTTTTGAAAGCATTGAAGGTGACCAGGTTGTTAGAGCACTGCAAGGTTTATCATATAAGTAGGATGAACGGAGAGTGCAATATATTATCAACAAAACTGTGAATATAGTTTGAGGTCAGTGATAGTAGATCAATTATATATATATATACAGAAGAGAGCGAAACAAATGAGCCCTTAGGAACACCTGCATTAACAGGAAAATCTGAGGAAAGAACACTTTCCACCATTACACATAGTGAGCGATCTGAGAGAAAACTGGCAATCCAATTACAAATGGAGGAAAATAGACCATTCAACAGCCCAAGTTTCTCTGAACTTTTTCCATGACACATGTTCAGAGATAGATTATGTAGACCAGGAATCTGCTGTAGATCTTGATTGGGAATATCCATATACTGGCAGTCATTGATCAGTTGACAGTTCTCCGGATATCAAAGAAGTTGATTATTGATGACTTATCCATCACTTTGGATAACAGCAAGGTGAGATCAATATGTCGATAGTTGGATGGTGTATACTTATCACCTTTTTTTGGAACTGGCTGTATGTGGACTTTCTTCCATACTGCAGGGTGATGTATAGATAATAAAGAACAGGTGTTAGTTCAAGATCACATCTCCTGTGATGGTGGTATTCCATCAGGACCAGAAGCCTTTTTGGTAGCCAGGATATTCAAGATTCTTCTGATGTCTTTCTGGTGGAAAGCTATAGGAGGCATGCAATGCAATATTCCAGATAAAGGAGGTAATTTGTCTTCATCTATGTAGGAGTTGGATGAGAAAAAATTATGCTGGAAGATCAGCTTTATCTTTAGGTTATGCTGAAATGCTGCTATTTGGATGAGAAAGAGGTGAAAGCACAGATGAACAAAAGTTACACCCATCAGCTATTGCGAGGGTACAGAAGGCACAACTGCCATTAGCACAGATGGCAGTCACACCTTCTATATTTAGTCCTATCAAGTTCAGAGAGCTTTTTTTATGATGGTTTTCAAGTATCGCAAGCTTCAACATAGGCAATGAACGAAGCTAGTGTTTTTTATTGTCTCAAGCCACTCCTGATAAGCAGGTTGCTTTTCTTGGACTGCCCTGGCACACTTTTGGAAAACCATGGCTTGTATATAGGGTGGGAACTTCCACCATTCCAGTAGTCCGACCATGGAAAGGAGGAGTAAAAGTCACTGAGATCGTCCCACTTGGCATTTTTGTCATTCCAAACAAGATGAGATTGTGAATGTCTGAGAGGAGGACATTCCACAAGAGATGAACGTTGGATGAGACTGTGATCTGAATTACCAAGAGGGGCAATCACCTCAACAGTGTACCTCTTGGAAGGAGAACTAGTTAAGAAAAGATCTCCAGTGCTGAGGACCGTCACAAATCCTGGTTGGGAAATGAATGGTTTGTTTAAATCGTTATTTACACCAAATATATTTGCTTCCTCCAAAATAGGTAAAAAAAACACAAGATTCAAAATAAGGCATCCTCTGGAAAGGGATGTCAGATCACACAAAAGCATAAGCACCATCCTTGTGGCAGAAGGAATCATATAAGGTGTAGTTTGGACAGTTAAGATGAGCTGAGGTTGTTGTGACAGTTGGGGTTCAGTCAAATGATCAGGTTTGGAAATCTTCATTGTATGTGGTGATGCATATAATTTAGGTTGGTGTTTATATAATGAAAATTGGTGAGGTGAATATGAAAGAAATTTTGTAAGAATTTTTAATTTAATAAATTTTTATTTTTTGGGGGGGAAGGGGTATTTTTTTGTAATTTTTTTTTTTAGATTTACTTTCAAGCTTGTATGGTAAACATGAAGAGTAAAAGAGCATGAAAAACACTGTAAGAGAAGATACTCTTAGACATGTCATTCATATAGAGGGCAACTAGATTCCATGCTATAACATGCCCTTGACAGTGCCCCACCCTACATACTATTACACAGCCTCCATCCAGGCAATTATAACTAAAATATTATTATAATTACCTTTTCTTTAACTTCTCCAACAGCATAATGATCTTCATCTAAAAGAACTTGTCCAGCTTCAGCTGTGGTACGAAAACTATCTTCACGAGCATCAATTTCTCCCTAACGAATAACATAAATAAAAAAAGTTTTTAATATTGTAAAATATATCCTTATTTTTTACAATCAATTAAAAAAATTTCAGTCAATTAACTGCCTGTAATTTCAAAAATTTCGACTAAAACATACAAAAATAGATATCCACACATGATTATATATCATCATTTTTAAAAACTGTACAAAGGATTCCCCACCCCCTTTCTCTAAAGCACATTAATTTTCTCAAAAATTTGCTTCCTTGACATTTTCTTTTGGCTGGTGAAAATTCAAGACTTCCAATAATAGTTGGTGTGCTTCTAGTAGTAGTAGCTCTTTTTCTTAGATAAATAATTAGAGCCTTGCAACTAAGAATGACTGGTATTAACTTTCCTTATACATAAATACATATATACAGTATATGTACATATATATGAAGGCAAGAGCCTCCATAGCTCAGTAGTATAGAGGAAGCCATCTGGTCGGAAAGACCTGGGTTCGATTCCCATCAGATGTATGAGACTCTGTCTCTATATGAGACTGGCTAACTCCCTAAAGGTAATTAGCCAGTCTAATACAGCGGTAGAGGGTTTTTTTCACCAGGAAACTCGTTTTTTTGTCCCCCAGAACAGACAAACCTGCCTGCAAACATGTGCATCTACAGACATAGGACACACTAGGATGCACAGGGCTAACAACCTTATTCTCGATACAGTAACGGTTAAACTTGGAAAAATCCTCAACACTGCAAAGTAAAAGATGAGGGAAGGAATAAGAAGAAGATATGAAGGCAAAGGTTCCCATAATAATATATCATCTTATTCTTTAAACTTCTGCAAAAAATAAAAATAAAATATAAAATCCAAAATGTTAACTGTCAGATTTTAGGGAAAGACAACATATACTAGAATATTAATTAAAAAAACTTTAATTAATACTTCCTATATTTCGGTAATGCTACATTACCATCTTCAGGGAAGTAAAAATATGATATGCGCATGCAGGCACTAACACTAAACAAATAATGCTGAAGAAAACAACTGAAGTCGGTCATAGACTCCCAAATGGTGCCCCCTAGTGGGCTAAATTAGGTTGTCTTGGCTGTTGGGCTGATGTTCTTAGAATGCAAACTTCTCATATTTGGGGCAGTCTCATGCATCCAAATTTGTTGAGGTTTGGGGAGGTTTTTTTTAGAGCTGAGGCTGATTCCAAGAATAATCTCTCATATTTATACTTGCTGCAGTGTAGTGAAGTGGCTTTCTTCCAGCATTCTTGCATTCTAAGAACATCAACCCAACAGCCAAAACAACCAATTTAGCCCACTATGGGGCACCTTTAGGACTCTAGGAACGACTTCTGTTGTTTTCTTCAGCCATATTTGTTTAATGCACATATCATTTTTACATTCCCTGAAGATGGTAATGTAACATTACCGAAATATAGAAAGTATTAATTAAAATTTTAAATTAGTATTCTAGCATACGTGTCTTTCCCCTAAAATCTGAGAGTTATGTATTACCAATGTATCAGTTTATCTTCAAGAATCCAAAAGGTTACTACTTCAAGATCACATGTTTTACTTTGCCTAAAAGGATTTTTTTTTTTTTTTGGACATGCCATCGTGCAAATCTATGATATTTTTCCCTTTGTATTCATTACTGCCATTATGTGGTGCATATTTCCTAAATGACAGAAAGTAACCATAATCCATTGTTGATCATCATAAGCAAAACTTGAAACGACTTTACTTAATTCTAAATAAGCATGTACCACAGGAGGAAAAAAAATATTGAAATTTAATTACTACAAACAGTTTACAATCGATATTTTGCTATAAGTCTTTCATAGTATCAGTATGTTGCATTTGAATTTCCCACATTAAGAGAACTATGGGAAATTCAAACTTAATGGATTAAAGGTGCACATTTAAACAGCAGCTATCTTTCTTCTGATGGAAAGACAACTATGGAAAATCCATTGAAATAAGAAAACAAATGCAATCACAGTAAAGATATTTCAGAATGATTTGATTGAAATATCTTTACTACTGCTATATGTGTGTGTTTTCTTATTTAAGTGACTATCTTTCTTTCTATTTTTTTTTTTTTTTAATGTGAATCCCATCCAAGAAAGGCTTTTAGCTTATAGTACATTAGTATTAGTACCATGGGTTGGGCTATGGTTTAGATCAGTGATTCTCAACCACTGTGCCGCAGCACTTTGGTGTGCCGTGAGATTTTTTAAGTGTGCCGCCACTGTGAATACCCATACATAAGTGGCGTCAGACAAGTGGTTCAATCAGTTCTACCTTCCTAGTGGGGACTGGCTGAACCAATGCACATGACTATTATAGTTCTGGCTACTGCTAACAAAGCTACATATTAGTTTAGTCTACTAGTCGCCCGCTTGATGTGTGCATATGGTTAGTTACAACTTATATATTCGTTTTCGTACGTGCAATACCACAATATTGTGTAGTCAAACTTAATTAAAACGGATTCAAAGGCAATATACAATATGTTGTTTTTAATAATTTTTTGACAAAATTATTTTAATTTTCAATGAACCCCCTAAAATGGATAAAAAAAAAAGAAAGCTTAACAACGATAATGATGATGCTAGCGATCATGCTAACGAGCCCAGTACAAGTAAAGATGTTTCCTCCGCCAAAAAATGTAATGTTCATCGTAAGTATAATGATGATGACTTCTTAAAATTTGGATTTACATCTACAATGGAAAATGATAAAACTGTTCCCGAGTGTGTGGTATGTGGCTGTAAATTATCAAACAGTGCTATGGTTCCGAGCAAGCTCCAATGTCACCTGCTCACTAATCATCCTTCGCTAGCATCAAAAAACAAAGCCTACTTTCAAAATTCATTATCTGCAAGATCCAAACAATTAAAGATTTTTAAAAAGCAAATTAGTGTGTCTGAAAAAGCTCAGATAGCTTCTTATGAAGTGGCTGAATTAATTGCTCTCAAATTAAAATCTCACAATTTGGCAGAAGAAATTATATTACCTGCTTGTCGTAAAATTGTAAAAAGAATGATCGGTAAATCAGCAGAAATTGATGTTTGTAAAATACCACTTTCAAATGACACAATTCATCGCAGAATTATAGACTTGTCCCGAAATATTGAAGAAAATACTGCTAAAACTCTTGCAAATTCAAATTTTGCTTTACAAATCGACGAAACAACTGATATTATGGGAAAAGCACACTTAATTGCATTTGTTCGATTCATTCACGAAAATGATATAATTAATCAATTTTTATATTGTCGTGAATTATCTGATTTCACAACAGGAAAACATATTTTCAATGAAATTAATTCTTATTTACAAGAAATTAAAATTTCGTGGAATTTGTGCATTGCCACTTGTACAGATGGTGCTCCGGCTATGACAGGATCTATAAAAGGATTTGTAGCACATGTAAGAGAACATAATGCAGATATATTAGTTACCCATTGTTTTTTGCATCGGGAAACACTCGTTACAAAACAATTACCATCAGAATTGAAAGTAGTGCTGGAACAATGTGTTAAAATGATTAATTATATAAAATCAAGACCATTAAAAAGTCGCCTGTTTAGTCAATTATGCCAGGCTCTGGAGTCTAAATACGAATCATTATTACTACACACGGAAGTCAGGTGGTTATCCAGAGGGAAAGTTTTGTCTCACGTGCTTGAATTAAAAAACGAGATAAAGATATTTTTTGAACAAGATAATAATGATTTTGTTGGTTTGTTGGATGACAAAATATGGTGTACTAAGCTGGCTTACTTATCTGATATTTTTGTTATTTTTAATAACATAAATAGAGTTTGCAAGGACCAAAAGAAAATATTTTAAACTCAACCGATAAATTGTTGGGATTTCAAAAAAAAATTACTTTATGGAAGAATAAAGCACAAGAAGGTAGTTTAGAAAAGTTTGAGTCAGTTCCAAAAGATTGTTATAAAATAATTCATAAAATAGTTATTGATCATTTGACAATACTAGAGCAAAAAATTGTTCATTACTTTCCAAATTTAGAAATAAAAAAATTTGATTGGATTCGGAATCCATTTATGATAAAGGCCACATCGGTGTATGAACTAACTTTGAAAGAAGAAGAAGAACTGATTTCTGTGTGTAATAACTGAGATTTAATTTCAAAACATTCAGAAGAATCAATTCATTCGTTCTGGATTAATCTTAGATACGATTATCCAACAATATCACAAAAAGCTTTAAGTGTGTTATTACAATTTTCCACATCTTATTTGTGCGAATTCGGATTTTCAGCTTTGACCGATATAAAAACGAAAAAAAGATCCAGACTTTTAAATCTGGATCACGAAATGAGCGTAGCATTATCATTTATACACTCAAATATAAATGAAGTTATCAAAAAAAACATGCTCAAATTTCGCATTAAATGTAATTTATCATTAAATAAACATTTTGTTTACTTTGTAATGCAATTTCATTTTATATTTTATTGCAAACTATTATTGTATGCTATTTTTACAAAATATATTATAGGTACATGAATTAATTAACCAAGTAAAATTCTTTTAATTTATCTTATTGTTAGTGTGCCGCCAAATTTTAAAATTATTAAAAATGTACTGAGATGGAAAAAAGTTGAGAATCACTGGTTTAGATAATCTAGAAACTCTGTTTAGGAATCAAACATGGAATTTTTTCAAGCCACTTTAGGCCTCCAATAAGCAGGCTGGTGGTCTCACACTAGGCAATGAAATACATCTCCCACACAGTTAGAAAGACATGCTAACTAGGCCAGAAAATATACAGTGCTTGGAAAGAACTCAACACATGTTTCCCATAGGCAAGGTGCATCATGCCACGTAACGAGTTATGGTTGTAGTCAGAATAAACTGGAGGAATATGATGCTTCCAAGTCAGTGCAACTGTATTCAGGTGAAATGGCTGTGAGAAGGGAACTGATGGAGTTTGAAAGAGGCAATGTGATAGGATGGGTCTGCACCCCATTTGGAGGAGGTAAGCTTCCTTAGTATGTTGTTTCTTGCATTCACTTTTGCCTTTGTTTTTTCTATGTAGGTTTTATATGAGAGGGTGCAATCAAGAGTCGCACCGAGGTAGATTGGTTTCCAGGAATGTTCTATATTAGAGCCTTCCCAAGAAATCTGTAGCTTCCTGTTGGCTTCCTTATCGTTAAGGTGGAAAAGGCCAATCTGGGTTTTCAAGGGGTTTGGTTTTAGTTGATTGCTGGTATAATATGTGATTAGACTATTTAAGGCAAGTGATAGAGTAGTTTCAATGGACTTGAAATTTTTTGACTGAGTAGCTATGGCAAGGTCATCAGCATAGATAAAATTTCTAGTTCCTGGAAAGATAGGGAGATCGTTGACATAGATGTTGAAGAGTAATGGTGATAACACACTTCCCTGGGGTAGGCCATTTTTTTGGTGGTGCCAGCAGCTCTTCCTACCCCAAGGTCCACGTAAAAGCGTCTGTTTTCCAAGAGTGATTGGATCAGGAGGACAAGGTGATAGCCTCTAGTTATTCTGTATATTTTATTTCTGAGTGTGAGATGGTTTATGGTATCAAATGCTCCAGTTAGGTCTACAAAGACTACTCCTGTGGCTAGTTTTTGCTCATAACCATTTTCTATATATTGAGTGAGGTTGAGAATTTGTGATGTGCAGGATTTGCCCGGTCTAAAGCCAGCCTGCTCAGCAATAAGATGGGATTCAATTAGGGGTTGTAGCCTATTCAAAATTAATCGTTCATAGAGTTTAAAGAGGTTGCTGAGTAGTGATATAGGTTTGTAATTTTTTGCTTCAGTTGGGGTTTTCCCTGGTTTCAGAAAGGCCACCACTTTGGCATGCCTCCAGATAGTTGGTATCCTTAGGGTTCTGAGGCAAGTGTTGTATAGGTTTAATAACCACTCTTTAGTCTTAGTTTCCAAAATGTTTAATCTGTTCATTACAGACATCATCAAGGCCTGCAGATTTTCTAGGTTTTAATAGGTTTATGGCAGCGTTGAGTTCAGTGATGGTGAAATCTGAGTTAATCATATTTTGTTCCTCACTTGAGGTTCTAAGTATCTTATTTTTTGTGTGTTTTTTAGTGAATTTTCCATTCAGCAGCAGCTGGTGACAAGCAGGAACAAAATTGTCAATAAGTTTGCTCACTTCAACAGATGGTTGGGTTTGCACCAAGTGAGCTATGATCGCCCCGACCTGAACATGTTTACCTCCTTATCAGCCTCAAAAATTTTTACATCAATTAAAATCCAGATGTGAAGCATACTATAGAGTTTAGAAACATGGAGAAGTGCTAGTAATCAATTATCTCCATGAAGGAATGTAATAATCCTTCACACCTAAGTGAACCCTTAACTGGATTAACTTGCAATCGTAGTTGCATCAGAACTGAACAGTGCGAAACACATAATTCCTTACAATACTTGCAGCATAATTAATTTTAAATCAAGATATTGACTAAATGTACACAATATCTTTTTATATTTCTAGTTCTTTTATCATGTTTTATAATGTTTGTTGTTAATGCCAAGAAAAAATAAGAGAAACTTCAATTTCTGAAATACATGTTATGTTAGAGAGAGAAAGAGAGAGAGAAAAAACATTACGAGTTATTTGGAAAATGGTTGAAATCCATTAGTGCTCATAAATCTTATGTGAACATAGGAAAAAAAATTGATTTCAGCATTTATTTTTAGTTTATTTATTCACCTAATTACCATGATGACCATGGTAATTAGGTGAATAAATAAACTAAAAGATGACCATGCTTTTTTTTTTCAGAGAACTTTATTAAAAATTATTTTGACAAAAAATTATTTTCTAAAATAATTGCAAAGGCATTTATTTTTAAAGTGTGCTCTTTCTTTCTAAGTTAAATCTAAACAAGACTTAATTTTAGAAGTGTGCCATTGTTTATTCATAATTCTAGTTATAAATATCTTCACAACAGAATGCTGGCCATTTCTACACTTGTACAGTTCTCATTTACAGAAAACAAATCATGACATTTATAATAAAGTCTAATGTTATCTTTGAGTGACAGTTCATCTCCAAATTTCCAAGAATTAAATTACACATTAAGACAAACAAAAAGTTATGAAACAAATTATGTATTAGCCTAGCTTTCTGCACAACATGCAACTAAAACAATTATTAATGTCATTCTCATGATTATTTTCAATGTTCAGTTGGCAAAAATAGTGAGAAAATAATCTTCTGCACTTTGTTTTGAAAAATGAATGAATGAAAGAAAGAGAGACAATATTATAGATAAAATTTGGCCCTGAAACAGTCTTACCCAATGAAGAACAAAATGCTACATATTATTATTATTACATCAAAAATTAAATTACTGCACATTTGAAAAGAAATATATCTATTGCTAGATTTGATATGCAGCATTTTTGAAGTAAATACACTTGTACTACTATTTTACACTAAAAATATATAAGTAACTCCCCAAAGGATATGTTTCAATTCTCTTTTGAACAGTTTTAAAAATAAATTATTAATCTGAAATATTTGCAGTTTGTATATGCTGGTAATTCCTCCCCAAAGGGGGAAAAAAGTTAAATGTCTACATAACAACATCTGCACTTTTTCCCCTTCAAATCATTCTTTGTTCCCAAGATAACTGTATCAGATAATTTATACTTTTTGATAAAGGGTGATTAGGCATAATTATTATTATTATTATTAAGAGAGACCTCCAGGGAGTCAGAGACTAATCGAGGGAGGCCACATACTACACACATCATTTATCATACTTATTCTTGAATTCATTCACACTACTTGCACTCACAACATCCAATGGCAATCCATTCCAATCATGCACCACCCTATGAGAGAAATATCTAGCCCTCACACCCTTCTTGGCAGCCTTCATTCTCGGCTTCCAAGGATGCCCTCTCGTCCTTTCCCCACCCTCCATAAATTGAAAAATTCCATCAACTGAAATCCTGTGATCCTTTCACAAGCTTGTAAGTCTCAATCATATCAGAGCTCTTTCTCCTGTTTGCTAGTGTCTGCAGTCTACTAATTCTCAATCTGTCTTCATAATCAGTATTCCACAATCCTGATATCATTTTTAACACTCTCCTTTGTACTCTCTCCAATATATCAGAATCACAATGGAAACCAGGAGACCAAACCAGCGCACAATAGTCCAAGTGAGGTCTTATCAGGGCCTTGTAAAGAGGCAAAATAACATCCTTATCTTTACATTTGAACGTGCGTTTCGGCATTGCAATTATCTTTTGAGTTGTATTTGCAATTTTTGACACATGGCCCCTAAACTTCAACTTCCTATCTATTAATACTCCAAGATCCCTAGCCTCATCAGTTTCTTCTAGCATAATCCCACCAATATAATACGACATTGGATATCTAATCATGTCGAAGTGAATGACTTTACATTTACTGACATCGAACTGACACACATTTTCCCATGCCCACAATTCCAGCCTATTCAAATCATTCTACAAAGACTGCATATCAGCAGCATTCCTGATTACCCTATCTACCTTTGCATCATCAGCAAATAACTCTGTATGTCACTTGTCAAAACCTTCCCAATATCATTAATGTACAGATTGAATAACAGTGGACCAAGCACTGATCCTTGTGGTACACCACTTGTTATTTCATTTTATTTATCTTTGTACCGGTTAATGGGCAGTACTACCCTTACATCACGTCCAGATTTGATATAGGCCTAAGCCTTTACAAGTGTTTTACCCTATGCCTGTTCTAGTTATCATTGTAGTCATTCTCTGGTGGCAACGCCATGCCACCAGTGTGCCCTGTAGGGCCCTCAAGGAAAGAACTTGTATATCCTTCTGCATAAGCCCAAGCTGTTTTAAGTCCTTATAACTATCTGCACTCCATATGCCATGTAAAGAGATAGTGGCGCTGGTAAACCTCGGAGTTGCCCCATGCTCCTCCCGTATCTTACTAACTAGATCTTGGTTATTTTTATAGTAGTTCACTTTATTATTATGGCTATAGGCTAGTGGGCGCCCTGTTCTCGCCACCTGGGCATCAGTTACCCAAACGTCACCATCTCTTTTAATCACTAAGTCTGGCTTACGCAAACCTGCAGAGGTCCTATAATGTGGTTCCACCGCGGTCACACCTTTGTTCTTAAAGCAGTTGTTCAGAATGGAGACCACGGCGTCATGCCTCTACAGACAGATCCCATGGGTGCAGAAGCAACACTGAGCTATATGAGACAATGTCTCACTGTAGTGGCAGCCACCCCTACAGCTTGAGTCGTCACTACTCCATCGAGTTGTGCAGGCTTGAGAAGGCAGGGCATTGATCCTCATACTGATAAGGTCAATATACTCGAACCCAGGGAGAAGTCTGGTACCATCCCTTACCCCAATCATGCTGGGGAGGCACCAGATATGACTCTTTTAAAGGAGCACCATCTACAGAACAGTGCAACAGAGATGCCCACCTCTTGTGTTCTGTGGGTTCTGACTCAATTAAGGTACCCTGATAATGGGACCAGCCTTTAGTCTGCCTAAAGTCTTCTTGTATTAATGGGCTATAGAAAGCCTCTCTGCAGACAAGGGAAGAAGACAGTTCTAACTTCGCGATTCCTGACAGCTGCAGGCGTGGGATCAGCCATCTATGTGATGGAACCCTGAGCCCACCATCCTTCACCATTGCGTGGAAATATGCAGTAGGGTTGTCAGGCGGCAGTCGGAGCCATGATCTCATGGCTGAATGGATAGCCATGAGATCGTGAGATATCATGAGCCATGATATCTCGGTACTGTCCATTTGAGACAATACCAAGATATGTGTCCTACCAAGCACCAACTTGTGGTAAAAGCAAGGTAGGAGATAGTGGGAAAGGAGAAACAGTCTTTGCTGGGGCTCAAGAGGAGCTTTCCTCAAAGAAGCGATTCCAGCTTTTAGGAAGGGAAAAAAGACCTTCCCTTTGGGGTGAACATGATACTGAGGTATCTCCACTCTTCCAGGATGGTCAAAGCATGCAATGGCCTCCCGTGCAGGGAAAACTCTATAGTCTTGACCTTAAGCTTCTTCTCACAACCAGAGGGGACAAGAGCTAAAGAGCAGGACTTCTCTACATTAATAGAAAGGCCTCGAATAGAGAAGAAGTCAACTGCCCGGTCAAGGAGTTCCTGCAAGCCTACAGTATCTTAGTAGAGGCTACGAGAATAAGATCGTTCGCAAAGGCCATAGCATTAAAGGAAGAAGCGCCTAGAGAGTAGCCTATATGGCTACGAAGAGAGTGAAGAAACTCATCTATGACGCAGTTAAAGTAAAGGGGAGATAGAGGATCACCCTGGTGAACACCCTGCACTGCGGGAATAGAAGTTGCATGGGACCCTGTAGTGATAGTGATGGAGCTACTCGAGTATAAATCTTGCAGACTCAGATCCCCCATATACCACTTTTTGATATTTGTCAGTAAGCCATCCTCTTATCCATGCTAATATTCTATAACCCAAACCCATTTTCTCCAACTCATGCAGCAGCCTACCATGCTGTATTCTGTCAAAAGCCTTAGCAAAATCCAAAAGTATCATGGTGTATCCATTCCCCTTATCTAGTTCAATGGTAACATTGTTATAGAATGTGAGCAAGTTGCTAAAACATGACCTTCCCTTAGTAAACCCATGTTGTTCATTACAAAGCAGAGATTCACTGTCAACCCATTTCTGAATGCAGGCCCTAATCAATTTTTCCAAAATCTTCACCACCACTCCTGAGATACTAATTGGTCAATAGTTGGATACATCGGTCTTTGCACCACCTTTGTGCAATAGAATTACCATATGTTCCTTCCATTCCTGTGGAATCTTCCCTGTTCTGAGACTCATATTAAACATCCTGGTCAAAGGAATGGCCAGTTCAGCTGAACACTCTTTTAGCACACGTGCTGATATTCCATCAGTCCCTATTACTGAATTCTTATTCAGTTTATGCAACAGCTCTAGTACCTCGGCCTCACACACCTGCGTTTCTTCATCTAATGAAGAGGTAACAGTGAGCTCAATGTTGCATTCACCAGGTTGATAGCTTTTAACAAAATGGGCACTCATTAACTGAACAACCTCTTCTACATCTGTAACCCTCACACCATCTGGATTTAGAAGAGTTATTCTTTCATATTCATTCTTTCTTTTACTTGCAGCATATCGATAGAATTCTTGTGGGTTGTCTTTAGCATGCAGAGCCAGTTTCTTTTCATAATCAGACTTTGCTTTCTGTACAACAGTTGTGAGTATTCTAGCCTGCTGCTTATAACATTCATAACAGATGTCATCCTTATGCAAACGGTATTCCTTCCACATTGTCCTTTTCTTACGAATCTCTTGCTTAATAAGATTACACATCCATTTGACTCCTACTCTATTTATTCTTCGAACTCTCGGAACACATTCTGATATCGCATCATTTAAGTATTGTTTAAATGCTTCCCATGCACTGTCGATATTCTTTCCGTCCAGCAACTGATCCCATTCCACTGAACTCAATATACTCCTCAGTTGGTCATAATTTCCTGCTTTGTAGTTCAGCATATAACCTTTTCTGAATGGAACATTCATAAACTTAGTCACTTCCCAAGTGAGTACCACATGATCACTGTCACCAAATGGAGCAGAATAGTTATGTCTTTAACTGAAACGCCCTCTAACACTATAATGAAATCTAACACACTTTGACCTAGAGTTCCTTCTGTCACATGCTGCTTAAGGAAGTTGTCCCGGAACAGCTCAATAAATGCATGAGATTCTACTGCTAAAATAAATAATTTTGATAAAAATACTGTATCAGTCTGCAAAATAAATATCAGCTTTATTTGTTAAAGATGTCTGCTAACTGATCGAACAGATGAAAACAAAACAAGAAATTGCTGATGTATACTGAACTACTACTATCACTCATTAGTGTGACTTCTGGAGAAGTGTTTCTTTTCTTTCTCAATAGTGGTGAGAGTAATCTAAGCTTTCAGGCTGTTTCTGGGGCAGAGAGGATTATTTCCTCATATTTCTAAGACACAGCTTATTTCAGAAATGGCAACTAGTGACAGTAGAAGTACTAATATTAAGAGACTTCAAGAAAAAAAAAAATTTACAAAAGTAAACTTTTTTTTGTGGTATAAATATAAACTATTTTTATATAGTGAAAATATGATATGAAATTTATTTGTAAAATTTAGAATAATTTTAACAAACAAGCTGAACAAAGCAGGAAAAGAAGGTACAAAAGTAAACTTTTTTTTGTGGCATAAATATAAACTATTTTTATATAGTGAAAATATGACATGAAATTTATTTGTAAAATTGAGAATAATTTTAACAAACAAGCTGAACAAAGCATGGAAAAGAAGGTACACACACACAAACTGGTATTTGTGCACATGTCCACTCTACCATGTCAGAAAGTTTTAACTAACAATTTCCTCTTTGTTGTTCTTTGGCTAAAAATTTCTCAGCCCCATTCTATCAGATTCATATGATGTCTCTATCACTCTCCATCAGAACTTTGATTTCCTTTCTTTAAATACTGATTTTATCCAGTTCAATTTTCCAGATAGTAAGATGATCTTTTTTTTGATATTGTAATGTTCACAACTCAAATGGCTTTTCTTTTCCAACTGCAGAAATCAAGCAGTTAGAGATCCTGAGACATTTGCTATCACCTAAAGTTTTATGCAAATTGTTCTCATGCCAACCAGAATATATGGTAGCTAAAATCACTCTGCAAACATGCTAGACCTCCCCTCACTCTCCTGACTCTTCTAAATACACTGTGGATGCTGCATAATGCATATATAAAAAATATACAAAACATCTAAATATACTGCAGTTCAGACCACAATCAAATGTTCTTTCTTCCATGTAGCAACACACATCACTCTCATCCACATATTGTTGGCATTACTGACTTGTAATAAAACTCTTGATCAAAGAACTGGAGACAACAGTTCTAAGAATTCTGACAAATATTACAGGAGTGAACAAATGGCATCAGTGACAGCATCATATTAAAAATAAGGATATCAAGTGGTATGGTCACTTACATAGAATGGAAGAGGAAAGGTTGGCAAAACAAGTGTCCTTTGCCAGGAAAAAGACCCAGAGGAGGACCAAGATCTAGGTGGATTGATACATAAAAAGTGTCCTGGAAGAGAGAAATATAATATCTGATAATATTGGAGTCTTGACAGAATAGATTAATTCAGAGGAAAATTGTTGATAGTAAGTAATGATGTAACTTTTTCATGTAGCACTATCCAAACTTTACATGTCTGGAATTTGATGATGATGTTGGGGGGGGGGGGGTAGTTCCCTTTGTCCACCCACGGTACCAATATACTATGGATCTACAATCTTTCACAATTGAGTATCGCATAAAACGTAGGATAATCTTTGCACCTTGCCTCATTTCCTTAGTTGCCTCATTTTCAGTCTTCTGATCCAAACATTTGCATTAAATACACCACCAAAGCAATTCTTATAGCTATGAAAACATTTATTCCTCAATTCACTTTAAACTCTCATCCACATCCTAAGCCTTGGTTCTCCAAAAAGTATGTCAAAGCCATACAAGAACTGCAATTGGCTTTCATTGAAATCTTTCTTTCTTTCTTTCTTTCCTGTTTATACTAAAGTGCAAAAATAGTCAAACTATCAGTACATCCAAAATTGATTCTGAAATGGCATGAGAAGGAAACACATCATGTCCAAATGTTGCAATGCTTTGTGGTCTCCTGCCAAAGATACTGACCATAACCTTTCTCCAATCATGCTTCCATCTCTTTTGCAGATGGATGATTCCAACATTATTACCTACAGGAAAAGTCAATCTCCTGACTTCTTATTTCTCCTCTAATTCCTGAATAGCAGATCTTGGTAAATATCCTACTGCAATTCCAAATATAATAACATTCAATGTCTCCCTTTGAGTTTTTGCCAGAGATCATAAGAACCATGTCCAAACTAGATAACAAAATCTCCCAGTCCAGATGACATTTCTAAAATTGTACTGAAGGTTTGCTATGAAGTTGACTTGTGTTCTAAGTTACCTTTTTATTGTCTCCTATTCAACTGGTATCTATCCTGCAGCTTAGAAATTAAAGCCCACATTCAACTCATTCCTAGAAGAGCAATAAATATCTGCCATCTAATTACTATCCAATTCCACTTATGTCAGGTCTTTCAAAAGTAATAGAGAAAGCTATTAACTCTCAACTTCTACACTACCTTGAATCTCTCAATAAATAATTTCCAGTATAGATTATAACATTGTGGCTAAGCAAGGGACTCACCTTTGAACAAATACCATAGAAATATTTGGAGAATCTCAAGTGGTTGTCCTTGATATATCTCTAAGGCATTTGATTAGGTTTTGTACAAAGATATATTAAGTAAAATATGTCTTCTGACTTCTGCAACTGAATTGCCAGATTTCTTTCTGGATGCACATCACATGTAATGGTGGATAGATCTTTATCCTCAAACTTTGCATTTAATATTGTTGTTCCACAAGTCTCTGCTGTTTAAACTACTTTCTTCCTTCTGTATATCAATAACCTTCTCCAGTTGATTGCAAATCTAATATACAATTTTGCTCAAGACAGAATACTGCACTCTTCTATATCATTTAACAATTCTTGCACTAATCACCAAACAAATCATCAAAAGTTTATTGCAATTTAAACTGATCTCCAAGCTATTCTTCAATGATAGTAAACATCATATCTGTTTTGTTTCTCACAAAAAACTTTTTTTCGGCCTTACTTTTAACAACACCCAGATCTCTAGACAAGATGAGATTTCTCTTCTTGGGATCTAACCTCATATCTCTCTTTGCATAAGCACATCATAAAAATTGACTCCTCAGCATTCAAACTATTAGGTATTTCTCTTGCGGTACTGCTGTATTGCTCTGTATATGTGAACTCTATACAAATCACAAATCCATCCAGTCAACGTATACTGTTCTCACATTTGGGCTTGTGCAGTTACTAAGAGCTTTCTAAAAATACTTCACCCAATACAGAAGAGAGCAATTAGGTTGATTAATCATCTCTCACTAATTGAACCCACTCTTTCACAAGAATGTTCAGTTTTTTCTGCTTGCATTTTCTGCAAATATTTTCATGAATAGTATCAATAATTCCCTCATTCTCTTCTGAATCTGTTGAAACATGCAGCAGAAGCAGCTGTACTACAAATCAAACTACCTCTCATGGATGGGATTACCATAAAACAATAATGAAGTAAATTATTTTCAAAGTTATGAAGTGCCAAATAAAATAATAGTAACTGCATGAGTCAAAAAACAGAACTGAAAAATTTTCACGGGGTATGCCATTTACTGCTCCAATACAAATCAGCATTAAATGTATTAGAAAATCAAATATGAGATTACTATTGGAAGGTTGAAAAAAATTGAACATTTTTCTGTTTCATAACATTGATTTAGACTCTTCCCTAAGGTAAAACCCTGTCACAAAATTGCAATTCCATTATGAGCAATGTGTAATTTATGGACAAGCCTAAATTGAAAATTTTCCATTAATAATTATAATTACATCTATGTATATTAAAAAAAAAAGTGTTAATACAGAGCTAACCTTATGTTTCATAATGATACAAAAATTACTTGCATACTAAACATGAGTAATAAATTGCCAGAATTCAACAGGATTTCTGGGATGCTCTGCATGTGATAAAATCCTTTTCATATAAACATTCTACGAAATATTTTTCAAGACTTCACTTAAGGTTGTCTCACATTATTTAGAATTACATTTATTTATAATTGCTTCAAAATACAAAATGGAGATCAGGAAGGAGGAGGACCAACTTCACGGTTTCATTTTATAATCTTAGACATGGCCACAGATCAGCAAAATTAAACCTACTTGGTGCTTATTTTTCAAGATTCCTGGTTGCAGGAATTCCTGCTTTTGTTTTTTTACTCCTGTTCCTAGGAAATTTTATATTTTTTGTATGTCTTTCACCTTATTTTCCATATAGCAGAACTGAACCTGTGAGCATTTTAATTATCAATCAGTTTAATTATCAATGCTATTTGGATGAAATCAGACTTGCATTAAAATACCATCTGTTGAAAGGTCCTTTAAAACTTTTATAAATTAATTACTCTTTTCCCCAAATGCATAAGAACAAAACTAGTCATAAATACAATATAAATGGATTCAATAACATAAAGCTTTAGTCTAATAGAAGACATGAACTTCTGCTACACTGAAGTCTGATTATAAAAATCTCTTTAGAATATAGATGTGCTCATTAAATTTCTTCACAATCTTTTCAAATTATGAAAACGCTGTTGATCATGAATCTATCCAGTCAAAATGGTTTCTAATGATTTATTTCCATAGTTATAAACCAATGGGGGAAAAAAATTATATCAGATGAGCTGAGTATTTCAAATCTTGTTTTTGACTTGTTTTTAAAACAAGCAACAATATCAAACCACTGAATTGATATCTAACTTTATGAAGCAATATAAATCAAATCTTCAAATTTAGGATTATTATTAAATCACAGCAATGATCAATAACACAAACTTTCAAGATTTAAAAAAAAACAAAAAAAAGCTTTTTTGTTATGTTTGTCGAATGTCAGTTTGCTGGAAAAAAGATTTGACATGATTTTTTCAATATCCCAGAAAAAAAAATTCCTCAATTCATATAAACAAAAAAAATGTGGAATGAGAAGCCATGCTACCTTATGTTCCTGATGCCTTTCTAATAGGGCCTCAGCTCCAGCTACATCTTTTGCCAATTCATCAGCAGATATAATTGTTTTCATATCATGAATCCAAGAAATCAGGTCCCTGAAGTCAGCAAGAAAATGATGAAGAAGATAAGATTCATCTAGTCGTCGACGTCGTTCTTGTGCCTGAAATTAAATTTGATTACTTTTTTATGTGACAAATTCATTGAAAGTTATTACACTTTATAGCTTGGAATGGATAAATATAATGTTTAATGAATATACAATTATAAACTGATGGAAGGTGCTATAATGATGGATGAGATTATAATTAATTTATCATTTAATAATGAAAATTTACAATACAATACCTTCTACAATACATTTATCATGGAAATTTTCATTGATTCATTCACTGATAAAGCATTCCCAACCTTGGCAATCCATTCCATCCATTCATGATCCTCCAAGAAAAAAAACCTAGTTCTAACATCACTACTAGCAATACTTTTAAACAATTTCCAGGGATCCCTTGTTCTCTCCCTTCCTGCCCTGTACTGAAAAAAGTCTTCAGTGTCAATCTTATAAAAACCCCATTAATAACTTAAATGTTTCTATCATGTCAAATCTTTTTTCACCTACTGGCTAGTTTGAAGCCCACAGACCTTCATAGACCTTCAACCTATTCTCATAGGGAGCATTTCATAGACCTGCTACAATCTTTGTCACCTGTCTCTGGATTGGATGATTTCTACCTCTTCTTCATCCCTATGGATAAAGAAGAGGTAGAAAGTAATCAGATCACAAATGTGGTCTTATCCACCCTACTTGTCAGTGTATGTCTAACAGCCATATAATCTGATGTGCAGTTTGGCCACCTTTGAAATATGACCTCCAAACTTCAACTCTGTGTAAACAATCATCCTCCAAATTCCTGGCATCATCAATTTTCTGCAGTTTAATTCCATTAATATAGTACACAGCTTGTGACTCTTCTTCTGCACAAAAGTGCATCACCTCACACTTGATGTTAAACTGGCAGCCATTGACCTTTGCCAATACCGCCAGTCTTTTTAAGTCATCTTGTACAATCACTACATCATCTTCATTAACTACTGTCTTCATCAGCAACTGAACATTTTCACTCAAATCTCTCCTATATCACTGACATACAAATTAAATAGCAGAGGACAAAATACTGAACCCTGCAGTACACCACTTGTCACCTGCCTTCTCCTGGACTTAACTCCTCCATAAACCACACCTTGATATCTGTCCATCAGCCATGCCTTAATCCAAATCAATATATAATACTCAATCCAAATCAAGTAAATCAGGATGGATGTTTCATATCCATCCCGATTTACTCCAATTTATGCACAAAGTTCAATGTGGAATTCTGTCAAATGCCTTCAAATCCAGCAGTATCGCTGAGTAATCAACCTTTATCAAACTGAATTGTCACTTTATCATAAAGTAGGCAAATTACTAAGGCAAGACCTACCATTCACAAAACCATGTTGTCCCCTATAATGCATCATATTGCTGTCCACCAAGTCCTGAATTCTGTCTTTTATCACTTCAGTACCTTAACCACCACTCCTGAAATGATGATTGGCCTGTAATTTGTTACTTCTGTCTTGAAGCCTCCTTTATGCAGTGGAACTATTTTGTCCTCTTTCCACTCTATTGGCATCTTCTCAGAACTAAAGCTTAAATTAAACAACTTGGTCAGAGGTCAAAATTCATGTCATAATTCTCTTGCACACATTCTCATAACACATAGCCTAATATACTATCTAATCCCACTGAAGTGTTTGCATTAAGGTTTTGCAATGCTAATGCAATACTGAAGCCACTAATGGAAAGAAATGCACAATATACAGCATCTCCCTGTAAAGTCAATCCTGCCTTCCTACACTGTTTCCACAAACAGAGACTCTGGCAAAACCAGCGAATATTTCCATTACAAAGGGATACCTTCCTATGTGGAGCACATGCCAAATAGATACTAGGTAGCAGATGTTTCTAAAATGACCAGTGAAATACCACCACCCAGCTTATTGGAGGTCTGAAATGGAAAATTCCATGTTTGGTCTCCAAAGCATGGATTTTGGTTTCTGTTCCACCCCTTTCTCATGCAGTATGAGTGGTACCCTTCAAGGCCATGACAAACATTCTTAGAGACCCATAGTAGTGATCCAAGTAGTGATGTATGTGTGTGTGTGTGTGTGTGTGTGTGTGAGTGAGAGAGAGACACTGTTAATGCCATAAAAATGCACTTTCACATCCACTTTACAAACATCTGTGGCATTAACACAAATGTAAATGATATTCACCCCCACTTGCAGTCTGCCAGACCAAACATCTTATTCCTGACAGAAACCCAGACTGCAGTTACATTTATTACTGTCCACATCCAATGCCCAAACTATACACTCCACGATTCTTTTCACCATAAAGGTAGTGCCTGTGCCTTTGTGAAATCTGACATAGCCTGCAAATAGCTATTTTAGAATCCCCTGCTTTTGACTTTCTCTGGCTCAAGGTTTCTTTTCCCAATTTAGTAACATTCATTTGTTGCATTTACCAGTCTCCAAACACTGATAACCATTCAGACCTCTTCACATTCCTTTTCACAAAACTCAACCATCTGCAATCAGCTATCCAAATAGTGAGGTCATCTTCTTGGGTAACCTTAACACCCACAGTTCAAACTGGCTCCCTTATTCCAACACCAATGACCAGGCTGAACGAAAAGCAGAATTCTCTGATATAAGTAACAACCTAACAAATTGTACATCTACCTCCTGATAACTCACTTCACTTTGCAAATACTTGATCTCTTTTTGACCAATTCTCCTTCCAGATACACCATAGAGATCACCTCTCCTCTCAGCTACTCAGACCACAATCTTGTATAAGTCTCTTCTCCTCTCTCACACAGAACACCACTCCTCCTCCTCCATCCATTCCCAAACATGCATCATCTGGCACTCCAAAGGAGTCAATTGGAATGGCCTCCAAAATACTCCTCCTCCTTTCCTTTGTCAGAATATTGTTTCTTCTCATCTGATCCTAGCACCTGCTGTGAAAAAGTTACAGAAATTATTCTCACTGGCATGAAGATCTTCATCCCTAATTCAACCCATAATCCTCATCTGCTTTCCAAGCCCTGGTTCAACTGAAAATGTATCAAAACATTGAAGAAAAAAATTTAGCTTACCACATGTGACTTGCATCACGAACTCCAGCTTCATAACTGGTTTCATAACCAAAACTGATTTCATAAAGGTCAACAGCAAAAACTTCTAATAACTTGGATACTAAAGTCTTCTGGTCCTGACAGCATCTGTCCAATTGTTTTCAAAAATTATGCTCCAGAGTTAACACCAATCCTGGGCTCTACAATCTCTTAACCCAATGCATGATCTCACATCCATTCTATTCCAAAAAGGGCAATAGAAGTCTACCGTCAAACTACTGACCAAATACCATCACCTTAGTCCTCTCCAAAATAATGGAGAAAGTCATCAATAGCCCACTCCTCCACTACATAGAGGCCCACCAACTAATCAGTGATCACCAGAGTGGATGCTGAGTCATTCAAGATCCACAGCTGACCTCACAGCTTATATTACTCGCCACTGAACACATGGCATGGAAACATTTGAAAAAACTTGTTCTGTCCTCAATATTTCCATAGCTTTAAACTATGTGTAGCATCACGGCCTACTAAACACTACTACTACAGCATACTAAAAAACTACTACTTTGGTCTGGCTGACACCCTGTGTAATTGGGTAACCAGCTTTCTCTCTGATCATTCTCTGTGAACTGTCGTAAGATGGCTCCTTCTCTTCAAGCATCGGCATCAGTGCTGGAGTACCTTAAGATTCTGCCCTATAACCTACTCACAATCATCATTAATTCTATCCACAGCTTTGCAGATGATAATACTCTCCACACATACTACTCACTTAACAAGCCATGCAGCACTCTGATATCCCAGGCTACAACCAGTACCTTAAACATTGATCTACATACTATCCTTCAATAGGGTGAGGACAACCTTGTCATGCTCAATGCCACCAAAACACAATCTTGACTTTTCTCTCACAAAAGAGATCTCCACTCACCACCCTTACCTTCAGTAATACACAAATCAGTAGACAAGATGGATCTCTCTCTGCTTAGACTAACATTTACCTCCACTCTCTTCTAGCATAAACACATCACATCAATAGCGTCTTCAGCATAAAAAGAACTACGCATTCTCTTTTGTTCAAGAAGAAGCTATTTTACACCCAACTTACTCTAACTATACACAAATCCCAAATCTGCCCGTGCTTAGAATACTGCTCATGTTTGAGGTGGTATACCTAAAACTTTTCTTAAAATCCTTGATGTTGTCCAGAGGCGAGCAATTAAGCTCATAGATAATCCCTCTCTTACAGGTTCACGTCAGCCTTTATCTCACAGATGCAGTGTGTCATCACTGTGTCTATTTTACAATACTTTCATGGTCATTGCTCCAGTGAATTGGCAACTATCATTCCTCCAGTTTCTGTTGCACCTGTTAATACAAGAGCATCAGCATCCCTTTACTGTGCAACTGCAAACACACCGAGCCTACTTCTCTTCTTATTTCATCTGCCTCTATCCTCTGGAACAGGTTTCCTGATGAAGTACTTCCAAATAACTACAACCTGCATCTCTTCAAAAAAAAAAAAAAATCATCAATAAACTTCTATCTCAGTCTTCATCTGCACCCCACACACAGCACTGATGTGCTTATAAGTCTCTCGACCTTTTGTGTATGGGATCAATATAAAAATAAAAGTCAGTGTCACATCTGTACACTGCATAATCACCATCTGAATTGTACATACTTGCAAAATGATTACCCAATAACACAACTATTTCATTTGCTGCTGTTACTTCCCTTCAGTACTTATTAAGGTCACTGTCCATAGTCACTCTTCCTTTTACTTGCCACATAGCAAAAGAACTCTAGGAATTGTTTTGGCCTCATTAGTTAGCTTATTTAGTTTTAGCCTTTCTTACCATACAGGTTTCCCTTATTGCCTGTGCCTTGTACTGCTCATGGGCATGCTGATAACTTTTTCTTTATACTCTCTCCACAACTTTTTCTGCAACTCCTGCTTAATGATGCCATTCATCCATCTAATGCCTAATTTATTTATTAATCTATAGTTTATCCTTCTGACTCAGGGTATCCAGTCTAGTACTGCAATCCTTCAAACACCAAGTGACCATCTCCTATGGACTGGCAACACATCTCCCCCTCCAAATTCTTATGCCATCTGCAAGCTTACTCCTCAGCTTGTCATCAACTGCTTTGTAATTCCACATATAGCTCTTCTTAACAGAAAATTCTGCATGGCTAGCAATCTACCAGGATCACTTTCTCCAGGTGGAGGCAGCATGATTAAATTAGTCACTGCTAAGTTTTCTGATGCTATGGCTAAATCAGAACTCTCAAACCTCCTGTTCTCTCAATTACATGCTGTCTCAGGTAATTATCTCTTATTCTTCTTTTCTTCCATCTTCAAGACAGGTTGAGTTCTACATGGATAAGAGCCCTCCACCTTCTCTGTTCAAAGCAAGCTCCTTTGTATGCCAAAAACTTTGAAAGCCTAATGCAGTGCAGTCTAAGGGCTTTCCAACATGTTAATCTTCGTCTTCCCCTAGTCTTGTACCCTCCATAATGCCCTCAAATACCAGACAAGGAAGTCTATCTCTTAGCAGCTGTATAAATTTCATCTCCTTCCAATCTACCTCCCAATAGTTAAAATCATCCCCCATAATAATTACTCAATCTGCACTCATCATGCTAATTTGTTAATGCATGCCATCTGCATTCTCTCTCTTATCCTCTCGTCTATAACTGCCACCGACTACATACTTCATCCTGTTGGCCTCTAATCTCACACCAGATAGCTTCAAATGAACTGCCCTTGACACCCCTGTCCTTCTGACATACTTCCACTCTTTTTTTTTTTTTTTTTTTTTTTTTTTTTTTTTTTTTTTTGGCTTCTTCCACTATCATTAGCAAAAACTTGTCTCCTTCCTGTTCCTTCTGTCCTCTCTGAAAATACTATATCCCTTACATTCTATCCCTATACCATCTTCAGTTAACCAAGTCTCACTAATACTTATAACCTTTAACCAAGTCTCACTAATACTTATAACCTTTAACCAAGTTGAGCTAATCAATGCCATGTGTAGTGTCTAAGTAATACTTTATGCAGTGACACAAACACTTCCTTATTCCTACCTGTCATTGTTATTATGCTATGTATTAAACAAGTTAGGAAATGTTTGAAGATTGCTGTTGTTGCTGTTTGGAATTACAAATGAGGCTACAAGACCACTGTATTAACTGCATGTTCCTTTCGCTGGTTAGACTGTTTCATGTCACAAAAGAAAAAGATTTTTACAAGAAGAAAAAATGCTGGCATATCCGTATGAGACCAGCTTATTCATCTTCAACTGAATAATCAATTTCACATTTTAAATGAAATTCAAAACCCAGGTTTCTTACCCAAAGTGTATCATCAATATTGAGCTAGAGAGCCTCACAATGTGTTTGTTTGCAATATTAAGCTGTGTCACTTAACTACTGTTAACTAACATATCTTAATATTGCAAACACATTATTAATGTATGTAAGATAAGGTTATAAAGTAACTTAATAAACAAAATATAAGATTATGTGATTAATATTCAAAGGAGTAATGAAAATAGTAATTAAGTAAAAGCAAGAAGATTACTGTGAGATTATATTTATTGGTTGCAATGATTATCCAGAGGGTATTATTTCAAAATCCCCAGTGTAAAAGGGTAACTCCACTGCTTATATCATCACTCATATCTTAAATAAACTCACTTGTGGGGTTAAAAAAAAGTATTTTAGCCTTCACAGGAAGTGATAGTTGTCTAATTTCAAGGGGAAAAAATAATTAATTATTTTAATAAAAATTAAAAGATGAAATGATAAAGCCGACATATGCTGTATGCTTGCATATGACTAAAAAAAGAAGTAAAATTAGTTAATCTATACTGAGATACTCCTTTCCAGGAGCAAACTTATTTAATGAAGAGTGAGTATCAAATGAAAAAGATTATTAATCTTGTTGAAATTTAAATTATGAACAAAGAGGTATGCAGATAATAAAATTGTAATTACAAGTCATTTCAGGAATCATATTTATCTTTCCAAACCAAACATTTGGGCTTAATTAACAATATTTATATAGAAATATTAATAATATACATAGGAAAGCTTATAAATATCACTTATCTGGATATTTAAATATACATTAGTAATAAATAACACCCAAAACTTTGGAAGAAAAAAAAATGCAAAATCACTGCACTGAATCATAAAAGTAGCAACGAATCACTAACAATAACTACAATAACAATTTACGTTAACAATAATTAAACTAAAATAACAATAACATTAACAATAACTACTCCCCTGCTGTCACATATAAATATGTGACAGTAAGGGAGTAGTTACTGTCTAATAGTATATAAATTAACTTATCATCATCAATTTACTGATATGTATCTTCAAAAGGATGTTCAGGCTACTATGACAGCACTACATGATTAAGTTTACATTATTAATAATCTCCTATGAATAATTTTCCTCCATATTAGTCTATTGTCAGCACTCCGATATTGTCATATCTAACATTTTGTTCTTCTAAAGGCACTTCTGAGTGGTCTTGCTCTGGGTCTTTTTCCTGCCATCTTAGCATCAAACACTGCTTTGTTATTTTGTAAACTATGCTATTTTGGACAAACTGGCCAATTTACTGAGATCAGCATTTAAAAACACAAAGATTATATCAAATACTTATATGATAAATCTGGCCTCACATTCCATGTCACTGACACCAGTCATAAAGTTTGCTGTAACCAAACTAAGACTGATTCAAATTTGATTGTCTCTTCTTGGAAACATGTGAAACATTCCCACCATAAACTCTATCTTTAATTTTTATTATTATTAATATAACATATGTGTGTGTGTGTGTGTATATATATAATCCTCGTATTACATAATTATGACTACTCATTGGTTCTTTTGAACTCTAATAGTGGGTTCACTTCATCATACTGCTGTGACCAAGACCTCAATCAAGCACATGCTACATGGTTTATACTATTTAAATTTTTTTTTTTTTTTTTTTTACCATTTCCCTATTATACTCTTTTTAATGGCCCTTGTTATAGTCATTTTTTAGTATATCTAAAGTGTTTTTTTCTAAAAATGTAATCTTAAAGCAAAAATAAATATTAATCATTTTTCTACAATATGCTTTTCTATATCAGTACATATCCATATTAAACATAAATATCATGAAATACACAGTCAGCAGTGAGAAATTAACAAATAATGAAAATTATCATCTAGAATCATAAAAAATGGTATTTCATAATAGCATTCTTGTACTGTTACTTCATTAAACAAGCTGTTTTCTGACAATTGTGATGTCAGAGTAAATTTGGTTTTACCTCATTTTGCCATTAAAATTACACAACTATCAGGGAAAAAAAAAAGGAATGAGACTTAACTTTATGATACATACCTTGGATTTCAACATTTCCCAATTAGCTACAATTTCAGCATGCTTAGCTCTGATCTGATCACCATGATCTTCATGGATACTGCAAAGACGTTCAGCTTCTTGTCCTAGTGTCATTACCTAAAAAATACATAAAACATATATCATCATTATCAAGTTCCTGATATATAACCTCATGGAATGTACAGGATATTATAATAGTATTACATAAAATGTTTACAATATTACCAACCTTCCTGTTGAGAGTTGTAGAAAATTAATCTGTTATCTGTCAGGACAATAAATATTATCAGACTTGACATTTTAGTCTTCTAAGGCACTTCTTCCAGTCAAATCCACTTAGAACATGATATTCCTCAGGGTCTTTTTTCATGCCATTCTAACAAAAAAACACTTGCTAACCTTTCTTTTCACATTCAGTTTAAGTGACCATATCACCTGAGATTAGCTCTGCTCACACATCCCTGATGCTAAAAATGTTAAGTTTTTCCCCATATCCTCATATCTGTCATATCATAACTGTCATATCTGAGGTCTCCAGTCATCTTTGATTATGTTTTATTTCTAGCCAAAGATCTCAGATCCACAAGTTAAAATTGGTTTGAACACTAACTTGCATACAATGGATTTAGTGTTTTGACAAATTTCTCTCCTATTCCATATCAATTTATTCAAATGACTTCCAACCATATCTGTTTTGCTAATTCTGTTGTCTGTTTCCACATTATCTTGCAATCTTCACTAAAAATTGTGCCTAATAACCGAAACAGAGTTTTCAGCTATTAGGCACATTTCAGTTTAGTTAAGGCATCCTATATACTTCTGCTGGATTTGCTTAGGACATTACCAGCATAAAGTAAAATGCTGAGCAGAATAGCTCCAATTTTGATATGCAACTTTCCTTTATAATGTGATCCATACAGATGATCAATAAGACTGAAGATAATGTGCATCCTTGTCTTACACCTGATTTAACATCAAACCATCTTCCTGTACCACCTTCAATTCTAACTGCTGACTTACTACTCAAATATAGACGATATATCGCTCGATATATATATATATATATATATATATATATATATATATATAGTGTGTTCCGAACAGTTTTTCTTTTGGTATCTTGTTGCATGCTGTTTTGAGATCTACATAACTCAAATACACATCCTTGCTATATCTCCAATTCTCATTTATTTGTCTTAAATATAATACATGATGAAAATATATATGAACTCTAATATGTGAAAACTCTCTACTATGATGCCATTCACAAACATCCATGCCACAGTTTTGAGATTCAATCCCAAAGCCTGTTGGTTGGAGGGTTAGTATGTTATTCATTGGCCAATCATGCTGCCATCTTTATGTAGTATGTCCATGTTAAGATATCTATCTCCCTTAAATTTCCACTTGAAGTGGTAGCCCTCTAATCTAGCAACTCATTTATTTTGCCACATGCTGAATGATAGTGTCAGTGACACAGATATGTTTATTGCCTATAGATCTATAGGCCCAGTGATCCAAATGCTGCAAAACCTTGCAGGAATACATTAAGCGTCATGTGAAAGTGATATCTGAGAAGAAAAAAAAAGTAGTTCTAAAATTCACCACCACGGATACGTTATAAACAGCAAATGCATCGAATATGCATATCTACTAGGCAAGTGCCAGCAGGGTTTCAAAAGATGGATGTGAGATTTTTCCCTTAATTCTGGTTGTTAATACCATCTACAGTGATGAAATTAACCTTGCCCCAATGTGCTTTGCTTATGAAGCTGTACTACCTCAACTGCAATGCTGTTGCTGAACTCAGTGAATTTCATTGCCTGAACAATTGTTCATGAGAGTGACTATTTCCATTTACTCTACAAAAAATGATTAGTCGTTTTGAAAAAACAGGACCATTGGGAGTTAGACTTGACAGAGGTTGGAAACCAATTAGTTCACAAGTGAATGAAGTTCTACTGCCATAGTAGAGCAGGCCAAGAATAACAGCATTGATTCTTGCAGTGCATGTGCTGTATCAAGACACATGGATGTGTCTTACACAACTGTCTGGAAATTCTATGGAAGATTCTGCATTTCTGCCCATTCAAGATAACCCTGACAAAGGAATTGCACCTGCAGGACATTGAAAATCGACTGACAATTGCTTTAACATTCGTTGCTTGAGTGCAGTTGGATGCTGTGTGGTCATGGATGATTCTGTGGGGGGAGGTGAGGCTCACTTTCACCTGAACAGAGATTGCTGTTCAGGTGAAATTGGATATGGGCTTAGCAAAATCTACATGCAATCCAACAAATTCCTTTGAATTCTCCTGAAGTTACTGTCTGAACCATTTATCATTGGACCATTCCTCTTTGAGGACATTTGCTAGTCAGGTCCTATGACCTGCTCAGTTACTGCCCAGAGGTATTGCGATATGATAAACAATTTTGTCGTGCCACAGCAGCACCTGTGCATGTATTCAGTCATTTATATGCAGAATGGGGGCCCCCTCAACACATCAATTCATCCACACAGGAGATTTTTCAAGAACATTTTATAGAAGCCAGAGTGATCAGTCATGCATTTCCCACTGCATGGCCACCTTGTTCACCTGATCTGAAACCCCCCTGTGACTTCTGGCTCTGGGAATTTCTCAAAGAAAGGGTTTACTGGAATCATCCTGATAACTTGCCAATGCTGAAAGGCTGATGCTGCAAAGGATGCAGTTTGTAGCACACCAAGAAAGGCAACACATTGAACAATACAGCCCATGAATGCATAAGGGAAATTAATAAAATTGTGTTATTTATGCTTGTTACTTTTCTCCTTCTTATTCACAAAAATATTACTACATCTACATTCAGTATACCATACAGTGCCCTCGTGATGAATTTTGAAGCTATTTTATTTATTTTTTTCCTCAGATATCACTTCCATATGATGCACACAACATATTCCTGCAGTGTTTCACAGCATTTGGATCACTGGGTGGTGCTCCACAAGGACTTAAACAGAGATATTTAAATTTTGATTATCTTGTATGTGTGATTTTAAAGTGTTTTGCAGGAGAGAGAAACCTGTCACTACTCTAGAGACTGGCTAACTTAGCTCTGGCATGGAAATCTTATAATAAATTACACACACACACACACACACACACACACAATCAAAATTATGTGATACTCCCTCCAACTGTGCAAGCATAGATATCACTAGTCAATATGCATATTTTGCCACCTAGAGATAACCAGTTCACTCGGAAGTCATTTCAATCTTGTATGTGGAATGTTGAATACGTAAAAAGAGTTAAGGCATTTCACAGAGGAGACTCATAGTCAACTGTCATCTGGGAAATTTATGAATATATACACTACTGCAGAGCAATATTTAATTGCTCTGCAGTGGTACATATATTGTTTAGTATGATATGCTAAAGAAATAGAAGCCATATAGGCTTGTATTTCTTAGGTGATAATGAGTTAGTAGGTCTAAAATACTAACAAGAAGCTAACGTTTCTTAAGAAGGCTGGTTATCTTATCCTATTGTCAGATCATAGGGAATTGTATTGAAGAATTATGTTGAACACCCATAAACAATCCCATAAATGCTTCAACGAAACAAAAAACTGAATGCCATGAATTTTTTCTCATGCAACAGCTTTGGGATTGTACAGATGTACACTTGCTCTACTGTTATTTTCATATCATAGGCAAGTCATTGAAATCTTACTTCTCCCAGAACATTTTTGGCAGACACGAATTTCATTTGAGAGCATCTCATACAGGGAAATTTAGGTGAGGATCTGTTGATTGAATCATAGTTTTCAGAAAGGGTTCCAATAGGAAATCTGTGAAACCTGGTGAATCCATTTAGAGAATATTTTTCATTATAATTACAATGATAGAGAATTCACATCTATATTTAGCTTTTGGTATTTTGCTTAGGATAAACCCACTGAATTCCACATAAACCATATTACTGCCATCTTTTTATTCAATTATGAACAAAAGATTTAATTACATATTTTTAATGCAAACTAATATTTTCTATATTAATAGAAAATCAAATAATCAAAAAAACAAAGTGAAATTTATTATAGCAGTTAAAATAATCAAATTCTATAAAAAGCATGCTGTTAATAGATGAAACAACTGTATACTGCAAACTCAAAACCCAATATGCTTCAGGAATTAATTTTTAAAAAAAATTAATTTCAATTATTAATAACAGCGATGAACAATATATATATTATTACATGACATCTCCATGGAATCCCAGGACTATGTATAATAATATAATACTATATTAATCTATACTATATTAGAACATATGCAGTTAACAGATAAAATGCTATATGTGCTGGTGGATTATATTGTTTAGACAATAGGTTATGTAGTGTTGTCTAAACAATATAATCCACCAGCACATATAGCATTTTATCTGTTAACTGCATATGTTCTTGGGCTGATGTACCAATTTTGCAACAGGTTTCTGGGAAAAACTCAAGTTTCTGGGAGAAAAAGCTGTGCTATCTCCCTATGAGATTGGCTATCTCACCTTTAACTGGAAAAAACCATATAAAGGTTCCTCTCATCATGATGTGAACTGAATTAAGGTCTTTTCAAATCAAAGGACACACATCCTGTTGTTCTTCAAACTGCACAACAGATGCATATAAAAGAGCATTGTTACAGAAATGTGAAAGCTTTATACAGTCATTTCTGTCAAGGTTAGATAAGTGGAGAAGGACCTCACAGTTTTCATTAAAAACATGAAGAAAACTCATACAGATTATTAGAATAAACCCACTGGATTCCACATAAACCATATTATTGCCATCTTTTTATTCAATTATGAACAAAAGATTTAATTACATATTTTTAATGCAAACTAATATTTTCTATATTAATAGAAAATCAAATAATCTTCATATTTCCTTCATTACCTTCATATTACTTCAAATCATCATCATCTTGAACAGAAGTCAGGACTATTAAAACATCCACAGAGTCTACACATGTTACTCTACTGAAGCTCTCTATGGAAAGCAAGTGACTGGATCAAACAAACAAACAAAAAAAATCTTATAACTTAATGGTTATAAGTTGGAGATTATATAACTACGACCCCTGCAACTTCAACATTAAGGGAATATCCATTATACCTTAATTTCTAATGTTAATGGGATCTCTGAACATCTCTACAATTCTAAGAAACCCCAACTCACACTTCTGACACCTAAAGTTACCTTCACTCCTTGCACTATCTGGCAAGCAACATCTGATGTCTTATCCAAGTGTTTACTGCTACTCATTCAGCAGTGCATATTTAGATTCAACTGGAAATCTACAGAAGTTCAGAAATTCATACAGAAGAAAAACACCGGAACATGGGGGTTGCTGAGCATGCTATTGACAACAGATAGAGTTATATAAGATAAAAAAGACAAAAATTTTACATTTTTATTAAAGAATCAAGTTTTATATAAATATTTTTTTAAAGAAGGCACTGCAAGGCCCTTCTTAACTCTTGTAACTTTATAAGAAATGATCACATAAAACTTATGCAGTTAGAAAAAAAATTACTGCTTTGAATACTGTTAATTAATGATAGTTTAATTTGTTTTTTTTTTAAATAATCAGTTGACCATAGAATTCTATTTGCTTTCTAGCTTTATATCATGCACTTATATACTATATTTAATTTTATAAAATTCTAGTGATTGTATTAACCTTCATCATCACCAATTTCCTGATATACAAGGTGTGACAATTTAATTCCCAGGTGGGCCACGTAGCGTCGCCGGTGTTTTGATTTAGTTGGAGTCACATGAGTAATCGTGTTTATACAATTCTTTTAACTAATGCAAGTAAACCTCAAGCCAACAAAACCATTTGCTAGTTGGCTATTGCAAAAATAATAGAGATCTGCATGTAAACTTTGGCATAAAAATGTGCGATTGAAATTTGGAGCAGCGTGTTAACATCAAATTTTTGTGTGAAAATTGGCAAAACTGCTACTGAAACGTTGGCATTGTTGAAAGTGGATGCTCTGAAAAAGTCAAGTGTCTTTGAGTGGCATAAGAGATTCAAAGGTGGACAAGAAGATGTGAACGATGATCCCAGAAGTGGGCAGACAAAAACAAAAACAACAGATACAAATGTGAATAGAGTGTAAGATTTAGTACAGTGTCTGATAGATGATTAAGTGTGCGATTAATGGTTGATGAATTGCAAATGAATCGAGAAACAGTCAGGGTAATTTTAACTGAAGAAGTCAGTATGCAAAATTTATGCCTCGAATCTTGAAGCAATGGATTCAAGTTGCAACTGATCTTTTTGCAAATAAGCATGTTTCCAAGAGCAATTATGGGTGATGAAACCTGGTGCTTCCAGTATGATCCCGAAACAAAATGCCAGAGCATGCAGTGGAAAACCCTGAGTTCGCCACATCTGAAAAAAGCACGTCACATTCGAAGTTCAAGACCATGCTGGTGTGTTTCTTTGATCACAAGGGGATAGTCCACTATGAATTCATTGAACAGGAACAAATGGTCAACCAACAATGCTATTTAGAGATGCTGAAAAGATTACAAGATTCTGTTTGGGAAAAAAGACCTGAATTGTGGCCTGACAAGTGAATCATCTATCACAACAATGTGCCAAGCCACAGTGCGTTCATCATGAGAGAGTTTCAGGCCAAAAAATCGATTACTGAATTAGGTCATCCTACTTATTCACCCAACTTAGCTCCCTGTGATTTCTGGCTGTTTCCAAAATTGAAGACTGCATTAAAAGGATGAAGATTTTCTGACATCACTGATATCCAGCATAATGTGATAAAAGAACTCAAGAGTATTCCAGAAAAAGAGCTCCAGGTCTGTTTCCAAAAATGAAAACACCGTCAACCCACTTCATATACCCTCAATGGCCGTTTAGGCTATGACAGCACAACATGATTAAGTTTACATTATTATTAATCTCCTATCAACAATTTTCCTCCAAATTAGACTATTACTTTATCAGCACATCAATCATGTCATATCTCATATTTTGATTTTCTAAGGCACTTCTGGCTGAATCAATCCACCTAGACATGTCCTGCTATAGGTTTTCCTGCCATCTTAGCATCAAACACCTGTTTTGCTAACCTTCTGTCTCCCATTCTTTAAGTGACTATACCATCTTAGATTAGCCCTGCTCACACATTCTTGAATGCAAACAATATTGAGTTCTTTCCTAATTGTTTCATTTCTAATATGATTCTGCCACTGATGCCATCCATTCACTCCCATAATTTTTCTCAGAACCCTCATATCTGTGATCTCTAGTCGTTGATTGAGTGCTTTATTTTTAATCAAACTCTCAGATCAATAACCTAAAACTATTGTAGTTTTAACACACTGTCTTGTATACTGCTAGTTTGGTGTCTTGGCTAATTTCTTTCTTATTCTATAGAAATTTATTCAACTGGTCCCAACCATACAAGTATGGCTTATTCTATTGTCTATTTCCAAATTTAATTTGTCATCTTCATTAAAAACTACCTAAATAGCAGAAATATTTTACTTGTTCTATAGGTTCTCTATTGAGAATGTAGCTGAAGTCTATTTTCATAGCTTTGGTTTTATTTTTATTGCTGATTTTCATGCCAAATTTGTTACAGCCATTAATCATTTCAGACAGAGAATCTCAGAGATTTGCATTGAACATGTTTAGGAGTACAATATCTGCATAAAGCAAAGAGCTAAATTTGACAGCTCTGATTTTAATATCAGGTTGTGCATCCTTGTCTTAACCCTGATTTTGCATCAGACTATCTTCCCGAATTTCCTTCAATCCTAACTGCTGACTGACAACTTAAATATAGACTATGTAGTGCTCTGTATAATGTTCCATCTATCTCATATAATTGTAGTGTTTTGAATAGTTTTTATCTGGGCACCTCATCATATGCTATTTGTAGATCTACAAAACTTAAGTACAGATTCTAGTTTTATTCCTATGATGCCTTAACTACTTGTCAAAGTAAAAATCTAATCTTGACAATCTCTATTTGGCCTGAACCCAGCTTGTTCTTCTCCAAGTTTCTCTTCCACCATCTTTCTCAAATTTATTTCATTTCACATTTCATTATTTCATAAATTCTACCTGGAACACCTAGTACAGAAATTCCTCTGTAATTCTCACATTTAGTTTCATTTTTTATAGATGGGTACTATGAGAGCTCTACTCCAATCATTGGGAATTCAACCTTCTGAATTATGCAAAGTAGCCACTGCAAAACTTTTATACCTCTGAACTTGAGCATTTCTAGGCAAATACCAGCTGCCTTTACACATTTCAAGTTTTTGATGTTTTTTTTTCCTACCTCAAGTATCAATATGTAACTCAAGTAACTCCTGTTTGCATTCCTCTTGAAAATTTTCTACTATTGCTTTGTCACTAATTGTTCATTTAAGTCTTTCAAAGTAATTACTCAAGACATGTCAGATATCCTTATTTTCTGCTTTCACGTCACCTTTATCATATTTGATTCCTTTTACAAGTACTCTTTCTTCCAATTCTAAGATCTTTTAATATCCTTCAGAGCATTTTGCCTCCTTCCTGATATTTATTTTTCATATTCTTACCAACGTCTTCCCTTTGTTTAGCTACTTTTACACACAGCTTATCCTTCTTATATTTTTTTCTGCATTCAACTTGTTAGCTAGGAACTTTTGGTATATTTTCTTCTCATTGTTGTCCAGGACTGCTTCATCATCTCATGTACACCATGATGTTCTTTCTATCCTTACAGCAATTTAACCACATAATTTCCCAGATGAATCAACCAATATTTTCTTCAGAGTTTGCAACTGAGACTCCAAGGTTTGGTTCTTGTTTACAAACTGTTTCAAATTTTTCTTCAATAATGTTTGTAGAAGTGAGTCTACAGTTTACCTGTAAATGTGGCTCATCTTTAATTCTGTAAACTTTCTTTTCAATGTGATATTCATTTTTATACTACTTAGCAATGAGTGATGGTCACTTCCTATATTCATGCTGGTTCAGGATACAAGAGTGTACAGAGGATTTGAAATTGGAAGTGACCATCACTCATTGTTAAGTAGTATAAAAATGAATATCACATTGAAAAGAAAGTTTACAAAGAATTAAAGATGTTATTGTTATTCACCATGTTATTATTATCAACAACAACATGGTGAATGAGGCTTTTCTTATTTCTTGTGTCTTCTCTCCATGCAAACTTGTGCATATTTTTATGTTGGAGCATGGTGTTAGTAATGACTAGTCCATGTCCTAAGCAAAAATCCAGCATACACTTACCATAATAAATGGTATTATTAAGCTTGCCCTATTCTCCAAATTTTTCCAAGACCTATATGCCTGGTGGGAGTCACTTCCTACTCTGCTGTTTAGATCTCCAACAAAGACAATTTTTCCATTTTCTTTATATCAGCTACCTGTTCCAGTCACTTCAAAAATTCCACCACTTCTTCCTTACCTTTTGTGAGCCCATAGGCGCAAATAAGTTACACTGTCCTTTCCCGATTTTGAAGTTTGCCCACACAACTCTGCTTGAAATGCCTTCCAATGAAAAGTTTATCATCATGTTTGGTGTTGAATGCTATTACTACTCCTTCATTTCCTTGACCATTATTGCCCAAATATAATATCCTATACTTGTTATTTATTAAAATCTCACCTGTTCTTGTCTCAGTAGCATCAATTATGTCCACATTGTACTTTTCCAGTTCTTCTGCAAATCCGATTTCCTTTTTATTGATACTCTTTATATTGATGGTTCCTATCTTCAGTACTTCTGATGTTTGGTTTATTCATCTTCTTCTAGATGTAGAGTCAAAAGTTGTTCCAATATATGACTTTCATTTTTTTGCCCACTTTCCCTGCCTTCTGTTTTCAGCAAGGAATCTTTAAGAAATATTGAGAGTGGTACATATTATTAATGTACCAGGTGACACCCCGGTCAGCATGAAATCTCGTCATCTTGTACCATCATATGTATTTGTGGTTTAAGCCAACCAAGTTCCAAACTGCTAGCCCATCCTTGTTCATTCAGTGCTCTGTGGGTACCTACTAATAAGGTGCACATGTAGGTGAGGATTGGACATTAGGTTAGAAGCCCCAGTTGGTTCTCCACATTCCTTAAAGCAGTTGGGAGGTCTCCTCCCAGTTATTTGGCTTTGATCCTTAAGTGATCTGCCTTATATTCATAATACAGCAATTTAAGTGTAATTTGGTATGGCATCTTTTGTAGCATGCAATAAACTTGTCTTGAATGGTCAATTAAGGCAAATGTTTAAGATCAACGTGTATGGCATAATCTTTCTAGCATGCAGTACTTGAGCTGACTGATTAATTAGTACATTCTTATTTGAGTGTTTGATACACTGAAACTGCTGATGGACTGTTATTTTCAGTCTGAAATAGCTATTGATTTTGTTGATTTATATGATAAATAAAATTATTTTGTATTTCTATTATATCCATGTTTTTGCACTGCACATCAAGATATAACAATCAGAAAAATTTGAGTTTGATGTAAATGAAGAGAACCACAACATTTTCAAATGCTGTGGTTCTCTTCAAATGTTGTGAGAAACTGCTGATGGACTGTTATTTTCAGTCTGAAATAGCTATTGATTTTGTTGATTTATATTATAAATAAAATTATTTTGTATTTCTATTATGTCCATGTTTTTGCATTGTACATCAAGATATAACAATCAGAAAAATCTGAGTTTGATGTAAATGAAGAGAACCACAACATTTTCAAATGCTGTGGTTCTCTTCAAATGTTGTGAAATATGAACTATTCCACAAGGACTGTAGCAGTCTTTTCTAGAGCTTTCAACAAGCATTTCACTACTAACTGTAGGCAATACTTTACAGAATTCCTACCTTATCCTCCAAAGCAGCTAAATCTCTCTCAATCCCCTCATGCTTTCTTTGCAATGTTTGTACACTGACTAGGTCACGTCCATAATCATCAGATGATAGCACAACATCCTTTTCTGTAATCCAAGTAATGGTTTCATCAGCATCCCTAAATTAAAATGATTCATTAGCAGTCATTGATATTATTAACATAAAATAAAATTTTACATAAATGTTTTAACAAAAAAGTTTTTTAGTTAGAAACTATTTTCTTCTATAAGAATGCTGACAATAACAACATTAATAATATGTACCACTCTCAATATTTCGTAAAGATAAATTATTTATCAGATCATTAATATTCTCTGAATTCAATTTTAAATTACAGTAGATAAGCAAGTGAGCACTGAGTGAACATCAGTCATTAAAACTATTAGTCAAATCTCAGTATAGTTAAGAAGGACACACAATAAACTGAAAGATATTAATTAAATAATCATAAAAAATAAATAAATAAAAAGAAGAAAAACTTGAAAGCAATGCATGGCTAATAAAATAGCAACCAGCATAAAAATGACAGTGTCTCATGTAGAATGCAACCATGTGAAAAGCACAGATTACCACTATCTCAACTTCGAAATCAAATAAATTGAAGCATATAGATTGTTCAGACAGACTAAAGACTACCTCAGATGTGAAAGGGAAGCCAAATACTTTTTTTTTTTTTTGAATATCAACATGTGAGAATGCCAATTCAATTAAGCATTCTATGGTGTCTTCTTACTAGCACTAATTCCTTGAAAATGCATTCATGTTTTCTTCTGCACAATAATGGATTATTCTTCTTCTTTTCTCATCTCACACTCAGGTACCTGTACTAACAAGAATGTGGAAGTTTGTAAAAGATTGTTCCAATTTTGTTTATAAGTTTGCATGCCATAATATCACTTAAAATAAGATTATTATTATTATTATTATTATTAAGAGAGACCTCCAGGGTGTCAGGAACTCAATGAAGGAGGCCATACTATTCGAACCAGCTGTCATACCTGTTCTTTAATTCATTCACGCTACTTACACACGCAACATCCAATGGCAATCCATTCCAATCACTCGATAAGAGAAAAATCTAGCCCTTCTTGACCATTCATTCTCAACTTCCAAGGATGCCTTGCATCCTTTCCCCACCCTCCATAAAATGAAAAATTCCAGCTAATGAAATTCTGTATAATCCTTTCAGAAGTTTGTAACTCCCAATCGTAACACCCCTCTTTCTCCTCTTTGCTAGTGTCTGCAGCATATAAATTCTTAATTTATATGCTGCATAATGAGTATTCCACAATACTGATATCATTTTTGACACTCTCCTTTGAGCTCTCTCTCTCTTCTGTATCGAAATGGTTACAGAAACCAGGAGACCAGACCTGCACACGCGCACACACACACACACACTAGTCCATCCAAGTGAGGTCTCATCTTGCAAATTCTTATAAAGAGGCAAAATGACTTCCTTATCTTTACATGTCAAGATTCATTTCAGCATTGCAATTATTCTCTGAATTGTATTCACAATTTTTGCTATATGAACTTCAACTCCCTGTCCACTAAAACTCCAAGATCCCTAGCCTCTTCAGTTTCTTCTAGCATAATCCCACTAATATAATACACTGGATATCTAATTACAACAAAACACATGACCTTACATTTATTAACATTAAACTGACAACCATTTTCATATGCCCACAATTCCAGACTATTCAAATCATTCTGCAAGTACTGCATATCAGATGCATTCCTCATTACCCAACCTATTTTTGCATCATCAGCAAAAAACTAGATGTCGCATGTTGTATTCATTGCTTCCCAATATCATTAACGTACAGATTGAATTACAGTGTACCAAGGATTGATCCTTGAGACACACCACTGATTACCTTGAATCTTGCAAATTCACCCATCCCCATACATGACTTTTTGATATTTGTCAGTCAGCCATCCTCTTATCCAGTATAAAACACTAATTTTCTAAGGAAAAAGCACAATAAAAATCATCAATTTTACATGAGCACTAAATTACACCAACCACCCACAATATAACCTTTAAAACTTTTTAAATATCATTTCAACTCTTTGAAATCTTGGAAACTTCATGAACAATTACACCCACAAATGCCAGAGTAACTTTTCTCCATAACTCTGGAATGTTTGCTACATCACAAGAGAATCCCTGAAGGGCAGTGTGATATATATATATATATATCACATATATATATGTGTGATATATAATTTTTTTTTTTGTGTGTGTGTGTTTTGTTTCTCACTGTAGCTTCCATAGCTCAGTTAGTAATGATGATGCACTTCAGCTGGAAAGAAGATCTAGGTTTGTATCCCATCAAAAATGTGAAGAAGCTTTTCAAATGAAGATAAATTAGCCAGTCTCACACAGAGGAGGCAGAGCTCTCTCATTCCCAGAAACTTGAGTTTTTCCATCCCACAAACAGAGACAAACTGAAGAGAAAATACAAAGTAGCGGACATACATAGCAGATCATGTAGATTAACCACTAATTAGGTTTCTATTAGGGATGTGCTGAACCATGATTTGGCCAAATAACCAAATATTTGGTTTGAAATATGACCAAAGCACTGAATATTTAGCTGAAGCATACTGAATTAAATTTTACAAAGAAATGTTTGAAAAAAATACACTCATTAAAAATTGATAAAATATTTTATAAAATATTTTAATGAGTACATTGTTTGTTCAAAGCATTTGTTTATAAAATTTAACTCAATGTTTTTAAAAAATTTTCCAAGTTTATATATATGTGTGTGTGTGTGTGTGTGTGTGTGTGTGTGTGTGTGTGTGTGTGTGTGTGTGTGTGTGTGTGTGTGTGTGTGTGTACACATGGAACGCTTTTTTAGAGTACTTGTATCCTCATAAGCTCTCTGGTCTTTATTTGCAACCTTTTAAACTTTTGTACACGTATTCAGATATGAAATAATCATGGATCTTTAATATCCCTATTTCTGTTTATTTTACATTGCAGAAATTACGACTTTTAAGCCCTTTGTTAAAAAGCAAAAACAAAATTTCTGTTTTCCACAAATATAATGAAATTATCAAATATTAGAAGTATTGAGCCAAGAGGACTTAATTTGGCATTAGTAAGTAAATTACTAAAAGGAAGGTATTATGGATCCATCCATGTTTTATAGCCAAATGTAGAAAGTTTTGAAAATTTATCAGACTTTGTGAAAATATAACTTTCTCATAAGTGTTCTGGTAAATTTTTGAAACTTTTTAAGATAGTTCACTGATGATGAATTTAACTTTTTGACATAGGACTGCTATGGTATGTTTAACTAAGGGTTGTTGCTGATCGTTTGAAACACCTCTCAGGCCAGTGAAACAAAAGCTGAATATACAGGTACCTGTGCAGAGTTCAATGTCCTTTAAATAGTGCAAGCCAAATAGAATTGCAATGCCAAAGGTTATGTTCTCATAAGCTTGCTAGTAAAGTAAATTTTCAAAACTTTGTTTCTTTCTGAATTTGACTATAAAATATGGTTGGATCCATAATATTTTCCATTTCAATATAATAAAACTATGATTTAATTTTATAGGAAACATTTATGTAAGAAAAAACAATAACAATATCAAAATATTAATGAAACCTATTTTGAAATGTGAAGTAGAGAATAATAGAAAAATATTATTATTCTATTATTATCTATATTTCACATAGAAAATAAAAGAAAAATATTAATGGAACTTTTATTTTAAATTGTGAAAAATAGAGAATAATTATGGATTTATTTACCAAAATGAATTAGCAATAAATTATGATACCGGAAAAGAAATTTTTCAGCATTTTGGGAAGAAGTCTACATCTGGTATCTTCATATATGAGGGGAATCCGGAAAATTCTGATAAACACCTAGAACTAAAATGATATTAAAGCAACTGATATAACCACAAGAAAGAACATATGAGGATATAAGAACATAAGTTACTTTCATAACTCTGCTACTAGTATGTTCTTTCTTGTGGTTATATCAAGTTGCTTTACTGAAAATTTATATGAAAATTTTATTTTTGTTCTAGGTGTTATCAGAACTTTCCAGATCCTCCTCCCCCTTCACATATTTCCTCTGGCTTCCAAAAAAAACTCTTTCAATGAATATGCTAGTAGTTAGTGGCAAAAGAAATTTTCTCTGAGAAATTGCACTGCAGAATAAGTTCACTCATTCTGCAGTGCAATTAGCCTAAGAAATCCTTCTTTATTTGAACAACTGTGTATGGCCTGTTATCCAATGCAATCATTAAAGCTATAGTTTAATGCAAAAATGTTGTCTGTTTATCATCTACATCTCTTTTTTTTTTAATTCATTGACATCAAATAATGTTTGATGTTTTGGTGAATTTACTTTACATTCTCAGTGCTTACTTGTTCTTGTATTGTGCTTTGATATTTCAGTTTCACTATGTTTTAAATATTCATCACTATGCTTGTGTTTTTACATGATTAATCATAGATGAGTACTTCATTTTTTCTGTATCATGCAGCTATCCTATTGTTTACATATTTTGTTTGAATAAGGAAATACCATGACTAGCCATATTTAAATAAATTATAATAGTGGAATAAAACTCACATAATATCTTCTTTTATTAACATAGAATTTTCACCTAAGTATCAAAGGCACCTTCAGTACAAGAATGCTTTTTAATAAGTTAGGAAATTTAATGACCTTTTTTAGTTATCTTACATTAGATACTTAGGTGGCACCTTTTGGAATTGTCTGTTAACATTCAATTACAATTAAGTATTCTTGTACTAAAGATGCCTTTGATACTTAGGTGAAAATTTTACATCATCATCATCATCAAATTCCTGCCATGTATCCTTAAGGGGTGTACAGGATATGATAGTACTACATGAAAAATTTACATCATTACTAATTTCCTATCTACAATTTTCCTCCAAATCAGTCTGTTACTTGTCAAGATTCCAACATTATCAGATCTTATATTTCTATCGTCTAGGGCACTTTGTACCGTATCAATCCACCTATATCTTGGTCTTCCTCTGGGACGTTTTCCTGCCAACCTAGCAGAGAACACTTGTTTTGCTAATCTTTCCTCACCCATTCTGTTTAAGTGACCATACCACCTGAGATTAGCTCTGCCAATGCACTGGATGCTGATAATTTTTAATATGATATTGCCATTGATGCCATCTGTTCATGCCCCTAATCTTTCTCAGGACTGTCATATCTGCAGTCTCTAGTCTTTGGTCAAGTGTTTTACTTCTAACCCAGCTCTCAGATCCATAAGTTAAAGCCGGTTTTAGCACTGTCTTGGAAAGAGCTAATTTAGTGTTCAACTAATTTCTCTCTTATTCCATATGAATTTATTCAATTGACTTCCCACCATACCAGCTTTGCTGATTCTGTTGTCTATTTCTATATTTAATTTACCATCTTCAGTAAAAATTGTGCCTGAGTACCTGAAATGTTTTACTTGTTCCACAGGTTCTCCATTCACAACACAGTCAGTTGACATTTTCAGTGATTCTGCCTATTTTCATTGTCTTTTTATTGCTGACCTTCATACCATATCTATTACAACAGTTATTCAATTTAGTCAGAGAATCATGCATACTTGTAGTGGATTTATTTAGAAGTATAACATCATCTGCATAAAGCAAAGAGCTGACATTAACATCTCCAATTTTGATATCATGTTTAATACCACTTTTCTTCATAATGTGATCCATATAGATAATGAATAACAGAGGGGATAATGTACATCCGTGTCTCACACCAGAATTAACATTAAACCATCTTCCTGTACTTCCTTCAATTCTAACTGCTGACTTACAACTCAAATAAAGACTAAGTATTGCTTGATATAATGCCCCATTGACACTATATAACTGTAGCGTATTGAATAGCTTCTCTCTTGGCACCTTGTCATATGCCTTTTCCAAATTGACAAAACTTAAATACAGATCTTTGTTTATATTCTCATATTTCTCAACTATTGGTCGTAAAGTGAAGATCTGATCCTGACAGCCTCTATTTGGCCTGAATCCAGCTTGTTCTTCACCAAGCTTTTCTTCCACAATTCTTCTTCTCAACCGTTTCTCAAGTATACTTGCATAGATCTTGCCAGGAACACTCAATAGGGAAATACCTCCATAATTCTCACATTCAGTTTTATTTCCCTTTTTATATATGGGTACTATGAGAGCTCGACTCCAATCATCAGGAATTCATCCCTCTGTCCAGGATTTCTGAACTATGCGGTACAGCCACTGTAAGACTCTTATACCACCATACTTCAGCATTTCTGGTCGAATATCATCTACTCCTGCTGCCTTTCCACATTTCAAGCCTTTGATGGCTTTTTCTACTTCAAGTATGGATATGTATTCCTGACTGCATGGCTGGTCAGTGTTTTTTACCACTGTGCTGTCATCACTGCTTGTTTCATTTAGCAGTTTTTCAAAGTAATTACTCCATATACTTCAAGGATATCTTCTTCTCCCATTTTCATGTCACCTTTATCATCTTAACTCCTTTTACAGCACTCTTTCCTCCATTCCTAAGCTTCTTCAACAACCTCAGAATATTTTGCCACCTTCTTGATATTTATTTTCTATATTCTTGCCAAAGTCCTCCCATGACTTTTGTTTACCTAGTTTTACACAGTGTTTAACATTCTTACATTTGTCTGTGTATTCTCTAAGAGTGCAAGCTGACTTATTTGATGGGAACTTTTGATATGCTTTCTTCTTTTCCTTCACTGCCTCTTTAACTTCCTGTGTCCACCATGGAGTTCTGATTTTTCTATCCTTGCAGACTACCTCACTACATGCCTCTCTGGCTGAAGCAATCAAGGTTTTCTTCAAGGCTTGCCATTGAATCTCCAAGGTTTGATTCCTGTTCTCAAACTCTTTCATTTTTTCTTCAATAATCTTTGTGTATTTTAGTCTACAGTTCACATCTGAGAGCTGCTCAACTTTTATTCGCTTTAAAACTTTCTTACATGTTATTCTTTTCAATATAAAATTCAATTTTATCCTGCTCAAGACTAAATAGTGATCACTTCCAATTTCAAATCCTTTGTGCACTCTGGTGTCCTGCACCAGGGAGAAAACATCACTATAACCTAGTCAATGAGACCTTTCTTATTCCTAGCCTCTTCTCTCTATGTGAATTTGTGCACATTTTTATGTTGGAACATGGTGTTGTTAATAACCAGTCCATGTCCTGAGCAGAAATCCAACAGATATTTGCCATTATTATTAGCTTTGCTCTTTTCTCCAAATTTTCCCAAAATGTTTTTGTATGTCTCACAATCATTTCCTACTCTGCTATTTAGATCCCCAAGAAGGACCAACTTTTCCTTTTTCATTGTGTCAGTTGCTTTTTCTAAAGCCTCAAAAAATTCCTCCACTTTTACCTTAGTAGAACCTTCTGTGGGACCATAGGCACAAATAAGTCTCATTGTCCAGTTCCCCATTCTCATATTTGCCCACATTACTCTACTTGAGACCGACTGCCATTCAAGAAGATTAGCTTCGTATTTTGTGTTGAATACTATGGCTTCTCCTTCTTTTCCTTGATTGTCATTTCCTGAATATAACATTTTGTATTTATTGCTCAAAAAGATCTCACCAGTTTTTGTCTTTTTTGTTTCAGTCACCCCTATTATGTCGATCTGGTACTTATCTAATTCCTCAGCTAGCTCCATTTCTTTGCCATTAACGCTTCTTATGTTGATAGTACCGATCTTTAACTGTAGTGATGTTGAGTTGGGGTTTGTTTTCAGATTTGTTCCAGTAGCTGACTTTTCGCTGTTTGCCCTGGTTCCCTGGCGAAACAACAGGAGCCTTGTTTAGCTGGGCGACGCCCCAGCCGGCATGAAATTTTGTCATGTTGTACCATCATTTTTTATTTTGATTTAACCAATAAGAATACAATTTGGTCGGCTAAATCCCAAATTGTCAGCCCATCCTTGTTCGTTCAGTATCCAAGTAGATACCCAACACGGTGCACCACGAGAAGGTGAGGATTGGACATTAGGTCAGAAGCCCTGGTCGGTTCTCCGCATTCCTTTAAAGGCTATGTGGAGGTCTCCTCTCAGTTATACAGCTTTAACCCTTAAGCACCCCCATGAAAATTTTACGTTAATAAAAGAATATATTATTTGAGTTTCATTCTGGTATTATAATTTATTTGCATATTTTACAATTTGCAAATTTTGAATCTTTGCATAAATCTTAAAACTTCCAAATATTGCTTTCTTATTATTCATGGCCAAAAATGTAATTTTTCAATATTATTATTATTACGTGACACCTCCAGGGAGTCCAAGGACTCATCGAGGGAGGACACCTACTCTATGACTCTGTCTCCACCACTCAATCCACCAAATGCAACTACACCAATGCCCACTATTACCATTAGTGTTTCCACTGGTGGCAGCTGGTGAAATTTTAAGTGGGGGTGCTACCTATACAAAATAAAAAAAATAAAAATAATTATTTTTTTTTTCCTAATCAGTAACCAATTTATTAATAAATAAATCTACAGATTTATTTTTTTTTTATTTTGTATAGGCAGCACCCCCACTTAAAATTTCACCGGTTGCCACTGGTTTCCACAGACAATCACAAACATCCATGCCCACAGCAGGTTTCAAACCCACAGCCTTTTGGCTGGAGAGCAGATACACTAACCACTCAGCCAACCAGGCTGGCAATATTTAAGACAAATTAATATTTAATACTAATACAAATTAATATTTAAGACAAATTTTAAAACTCATAATATAAATAACTTTTAAGATAGTAAAATGTAAACTAAAATAAAAACACCAAAAAAAAGCGGCTATAGCAAAACAGAATAAGCCTTTATATGGAGTTGCATAAGATAATGGGAGAATTCCCAATTAATTGCATCTATATGATACATGTAATGGGAAGTTTTTCTGCTTCAGCCAGCCGAATATCAAATCTTTCCAGTGATTCAGTCAAAGTTGAATATCGGAAAAACACACTAAATCTGCTGAATACTGAAGCAAAACCAAATATTTAGTGCATCCCTTTTAACCAAAGCTACTTAACTCTGGAAGGCTAACATGTCTAACACAATAAGAGGAAGCAGTAGGTGAGTTTCTTATTGTAGTATTCTTCGAATGATCATTTAAGTCTTGAGAGTTTTTGTTGCAATGCTCTCTGGTTGAAAAAACCTGAATTTGAATCCCATCTAGGGATTCAAACACATTCACAACCCAAACCTGAACAAATACAATTGCCTAAAACTTTCTCAGTTTTGGGAAGTTATACTGACTAATACTCACCATTCACATGTTCCTTAATTCGTAATTAATTTTTTTGTTTATATTTACAAATAATTTATTAACTAAATTATTTTAATTTACTTTGGATATATATTAATTCAGGTGGAGCTGAATAGTGCACATAATATCACATTCTGTCAATTCTATTGTTCTTTTACGTGTGTTTTCCTATAACTGTATAGATAATGGCTAAGAAACTAAACCGAAAATTTTACAAATAAAGAATTTAAATTTAAATGCGACTCCAGTAATAATATTTTATAATGAATTTGCATTATGCATTCTGCAAACAGGCAAAGTGTTCAGAGAATACATGCTTCGACAAACACAGCAAACAATGCAGGTAGGATTAATTGCCATATTATGACGGTAATAAGGTTTATATGAAACAAAGTTTTTTGGCTGTAACAGGACAATGTGCCTAACATATCAAGGTAAAAAATGAAGGTGAAAATGACTGATAATAGTTCAGCAAAAGTGAAAGCACTTTTAGTTTGACGAATAGTACAATTATTAGCAAAATAAATGACTAACTTAATTTTCACATTTAATTAATATGAGAAAGCCAACTTCAGAGAATGAGCTACTACTCCATTTTTTAAACCATGGGTATGACAATGTCATCACACAGAAGTTGATTTGTTCAAGAAACAAATCCATATGTTTCTACTTTCTCTTTAATCCCTTGCCTAAATGACAGTATCTGCTACAGGTTTTGCAACCCCCTCATCCATAGGGTCAATAAAAATAAATAATTCCACATTCAGTAAAGCTATCGTTCTGCGATCATTCTTTCTTTTTTACTTTTCACATAATTTCCTCGAATATCCTTTAGCTTGTGCAAGCTAACTACTTTTTGCAATCTGATTTTGGTTTCCATAATACAATGCTTTTCATTCTTCTAGCCTGTGCTCTCTACTGCTCATATCTAGATTAAATTTTAAAAAATAGTTTTTGGCAATAACTAAGAATATATGTCACTTGACACATGAGTTTTATATTATGTCATAACCATCATCATAAGTATAACATAATCCTCATAACACAAAAAGAATATACTAATAAGAGTCAATTTTCAAAAAATTGACTCTTATTAGTATATTCCTTTCATAATTTCACCAAACAAAAATGGATGTCATTTAATATCTGGTTAAATTATGAAAGGAATATACTAATAAGAGTCAATTTTTTGAAAACACTGATTTTTGTTATTCAAATTAAAGATAATAAACATATTAAGTCAACTGGAAACCTGATGTGTCTTGAAAAAGTTCCCCAGATTATGTAAAAAAAATAGATAAAAATACAAAACAAATTATATATATATATCATCAAATTCCTGACATATATATAAATGTGTGTGTGTGTGTGTGTGTGTGTGTGTGTGTGTGTGTGTGTGTGTGTGTGTGTAAAATTAAAAAAAAAAACAGAAAAAAATCCTTTTGTCCGTCCATGGTACTAATATACTATAGGTTTACCTTTTGTGAGGAGTCCCATAAAAAATTTTTAAAAAATACTTTTTTCCTCCTCCCCCCTGTTGGAATTCTCAAGGACCTATGGAAGTTCAGAGATGGAAATTCTCTACTCAAATGTAGTAGTCCTTTCCCTTAAATAAAGACAAAATTTGGTCATTAATATAATTGTTCTCTGCCAGGTTGGCAGGAAAACGACCCAGAGGAAGACCAAGATATAGGTGGATTGATACTGTACAAAGTGCCTTAGACGATAGAAATATAAGATCTGATAATGTTGGAGTCTTGACAAGTAACAGACTGATTTGGAGGAAAATTGTAGATAGGAAGTTAGTAATGATGTAATTTTTTCATGTAGTACTGTCATATCCTGTACACCCCTTGAGGGTACATGGCAGGAATTTGATGATGATGATGAAATGCATAAAGAAACATGCAGATATCATTGAAGGAAAAAGAGAGAGAGAGAAATGGAATATTTGTACTAAAAATTTTCTGAACTTCCCTTACTCAAATATCAAAGCTAACTATCCAGTTTTGTCAAAATGAATCCCAAGTAAATCCAAATGTTCAGATAAAATTCATAGAGACTCTCTCTCTCTCTCTCTCTCTCTCACACACACACACAAATATATGGTTGTGCAGTGCTAGTCTAAGTTAGATGACATGCTAATTGGTTCAAGGAGTGGTTAAATGAGAGTTTGGTAATTTGAAGATTGGATAACTAAGAGATCAGTGTATTACAATACATTATCTTCCACCATAGTATAATTGCCATTTCATTCCATTTTTAAAACACAGACAGATCAACATATATCGATACATCATATGGAAAGAATCAAACAATGTTTACCTATTGAAACGTTGAATTTCATGAGCACCAAATAGTTTTTCTTGTCGGAGAAGAGTGAGAGCCTTCAATCTTTGCCAAGCATCATTTAACTCCTATAATAAATAATAGCAATTATGAAGTTATTAGTACCAATAAGTGGTAAATGATTTGCATGCAAACTTGAATTTCACATTATTTTGCATTTCACTAATTGCTCATAATTAGTTATCGAGTCCTGTCAGACTCGATAACTAGTCTGAGAGGACTACAATAGGAATCATTTTTTTTTAATCTCATCTGAGGTTATATAAATATTGAAACTAAGTACAGTTTTTTAAAATGTGTCATCTTGGAAACCTATTAATAGACAATGTGATTATTTTTTACGTATATGCGAAAAACAAAAATTCCTTCTTGTATTCCACTTATCAATGTCTGTTGTGAATACAAAGAGTGATAAAACGATTTTCCTATTATAGCTTTATTTTTATTTTATTTATTTATTTATATATTTTATTTTTTGCTACTAAGAAGGGAAGTAAATTATACTTAACAAGAAATTATATTAACAGTTTTATCCTTATTTTTTGTCAACTTTGCATCAAGTTGTACTAGCATCCCATACTGCACAATCTAATTCTCTGCTTTGGTCATGTATAATCCATAAATTACAGGAAAGGTTATCAACCTTTACTGAAGTGGAAAATTTGTTTAAAAAAAATTCCACCAAGGTTCTGAAAACTATTAGAACTCAATATAGAGTTGTATTATTCCAATAATAAAAGACAATTGTTTTCTATTTAAAAACAGTTGTTCCTTTGAATTCTAAAAGTGTAATTCTGTCGACTCAGCTATGACCAAAACACAAGCTAGTAAGCACATGCTACATGACTCATTCTTACCAGTAATGTTTTGAATCAGTTATTGGTTTTTCTCTCTGATGATATCTATTTACATTGAATGAAATATATTAAAGTTTTGAAGTGGAAGGGGGGGGGGTCCACAATACTATGAGAAAACTATATTTACCTTGACTTCATATTAACACTTTTCCTCCAAATCTATTAATTGTTAGATCTCATATTTTGGTCTTCTAAGGCACATTTAACTGCAACAACCCACCAAAATCTTGATTTTTCTCTGAGTCTATTCCCTACCATCCTGGCATCAAACAATTGTTTTCCTAAGCTTCCATTCTGCTTAGGTGACTATACCACCTTAGATAAGGTCTACTCACACATTCATACCTCTCTAACATCTTCGATGTTCATGACTCTGCCAATGATGTCATCAGTTAACTCCCATAATTTTTACCAAACATTTCAGTGTTGTCTCTTGTCTTTGATCAAATGCTTTAAGCCTAAGTCAACTCTTCAGATTCTTAAGTTAAAATATGTTTGAAAACTGTGGCTACTTCATATAAATTTGTTCAATTGGCTGCCCATCATACCAGCTTTGCATATTTAATAGGCCATCTTCACTAAAAATTGTGCTTAACTAGCAGAAATATTTGTACTTAGTCTATAGCTTTCCACTGAGAATGCAGTTGATGCTTTCCAAGTTGCTCATTATTTTCAGAGTTTGTCTTTTTATATCTGATTTTCATGTCAAATCTGTTACAGCAATGTATTCAATTTAGTTAAAAAATCCTCAAGATGTACTGCATTTATTTGGGAGTATAATATCACCTGCATAAGGTACAAGCTAAGTTGCATATCTCCAATTTGATAACACGTTTAATACTGGTTTCCTTCATGGTGATTCACACAGATCCTTGTCATCCAATCCTATTACCACTAGCCACTGTAGCAAAAAGGCCAAGGGCTTGTGACCAAATTGGTACAGTGGCTAGTGATGATAGGGTTGGATGACAAGGATCTAGTGCCACGAATGTCAGTTTATAAATATATACAAACATTACAAAAAAAAATTAAAATTTTGTACAAAAAAATAAGTTTTATGACCTGTATACATGGGTCTACCATTTTCACCTGTTGTGCACTGTATTATTTTGCCACTGCATTAGAATGCCCATAAGGCAGCTACAGGTCAATAGGCTGTAGCTGCCAATGGACATTTGAAAATATGGAGCCAGAACTAATGCATTAATTCCATGCCAAATTTAAATCTTTCATATCAGGAAAACAATGCCAATTATCACATTAATGAAAATAAATGTTAAGTATATGCTTTTCTGTTAAAAAAAGTGTAAAATATTGTGAATTAAAATACATGTTGTATACAAATATAATTCAACTTTTATTGCAACAATTACCATCTTTTATATTTACTCATAAACGTATACCTCCTTCAAAAAAAAAAAGAAATAATCTGATATGTAATTATATACAATTGATGCCAGAAACTACCGTGGCAAATGCAAAAAAAAAGATTGGACACCATTGATAAAAATGATGAATAAGAATGGAGATAGTGTGCACCCTTGTCTTACACCTGATTTACATCAAACCATCTTCTCTAATTTCTCTTCCACAATTATTCTTAACCTCTTCTCAAGCATGCTTGCAAAAATCTCACCTGGAACATTCAGTATAGAAATTCTTCTGTAATTCTCACATTCAACTATATTTCCCTTTTTTATATATGGGTATACTATGAAACTTTTATGCTTCCATATTTGAGCATTTCTAGTTGAATATCATTATTCAATCAGAAATGCTCATATATGTAGGTGGAAGCTGGAGTAATTATCTTCAGATGCTTTTCCACATTTCAAATTTTTTTGTATTTTTTTTTCCTACTTCAAGTTTTGATATATTCCTCACTGCATTCCTCTTAAGTATTTTCTGCACAATGTTCTGGGTCTGCTTATTTCACTTATTAATCTCTCCAAATAATTACTCCAGAATATTTTTATCTTCAATTTTCATGTCATTCTCTCTCTCTCTCTCTCTCTCTCACACACACACACATCCAGGTGATATAGCATAACATCACCCAACAACTCACTACATGCCACCTCTAGTTATTAAAAAGATATCAGAATAATCCTTAATAGCTTGAATAACAAGTTTTCTAGTTCTGATAGCATTCACCATTCCCAACATAACTGTTACTATGTTCAAAAGTTGTGTTCCAAACTAATAACCCATTACTCTCGTCTGTTTTATTAAAAATAACAGAAAAGGTCATCAATGGCTAATTTACTCACCACCTGGAGATCCACAATTCAATTAGTAACTATCAATATGAATTTTGCTGCTCTCACTCCACAGCAGATCTAGCAAACACTATCCACCTTTGGATAAAAGTCATGGAAAGGTTTGGAGAAATTTGTGTGGTTACTCTTGATATTTCCTAGATATGATCAGGTCTAGCATAGAGTCCTACTTACTAAACCACGATCTTATGATTCACCTTCCACATTTTGTAACTGGGTCATTAGTTTCCTCTCTTATAATTCATATGTTGTGGCAAATTTCCCAAACTTCACATTTCCTGCTGGAGCATTCAAAGGCCCTGTACATTACTTTTTGCACATGCTCTTCTTCTTCCTATAAATAAATTACCTTCTCTTACTAACATCAACTCCTATATAGTCTGCTGATGACATACTTCATTTGACAAACATTACAATAAAGTGATATTTTATTAAACAGAGTTGAAATGTGGTATGATACATTTACAGTAGGGAAATTTACAGATACAGGTAGGGAAATGATGCCAGATAATATTTTAAGCAGCAAAAATTACACCACTGTCCTCAATCTCAGAACTCCATAAATCTCCCTTACTGAAGAAATAATCAAAATAATACTATAATGTGGATGGGGAGACTTCTTGCAACAGTTCCATATGAATATACTACACAGAAGTCATTTTTATGTATTTTTTTTATTCATATATTCAACCAAAACATACCTCTTTTCTCTTCAAAATAACTTCTCTTTCTGGGTGACCTTCTGTTATTAGTTTATCTGCCTGTTCATTAACTTCAATAACTCTGAATTCCTGACTTGTCATATCCTGAAATTAAAAAATCACATTATTATGTCTTGCAAAACAAATCAATAAACAGTATGTAAAGCTTAGCATTATTAAATTACTTAAAGGAAAAGTTAAAGAGTAATTTAAGTGTATTTCTCTATGTACTGTTTAGGACTGAAATATATCAACCATCAACTTAGATTGTCTAATTTAATTAAATCAGTCAGTCAATTACTTATACTCTAACAAGTTAATAAATTGCATTTATTGGTCTGGTTGTTTCAAATGACTATTTTACTATTACTATAATTTGTGTACTAGACAAAGATTGTCAACTTGCTCAAATATTCTTTACAAGAATAACTTCTTTAAAATGTGTGCAAATATACTGGCTAATATCTGTGATACTAATATTCCTTCTTCAGTAAAGTGAAATAAATAGGTTCTGTTCAAAACTATTTTCTCTGAATATTCTTCTTTTCACTGCTCCAAGGCGACTCTCTCACAGAACAGAGAGATTTTTTTCTTATCAGCAAATTTGAAATGTGCTGATTCCTTAGACAATTAATGGAAACAAATTAGGACTACTTCCTACTTGTTCAAGCTGATCTTATCTCTGATTTAATTCTAAGATAATGATAGAATTGGACTTTATTTAAAAAATGTAATATAACAATTAACCAAGAATGGCAACAGTTCCAAGAGATGTATGTGAGCATTCAGCTGAACATTAACTAAATGATCAACTTATTAATGAAAAAAAAGACCTCAGAAGGCTTTTTCAACTAGACAAAAAATATTACAAGCAAGACTACCATTATTTTATACTGAACTATGTAAGCAAAAACTGTTTGTTACTGCTGAGTTTTGAAAAAGAATGAGAAATTATGAAAATACAAACTTTTGGCTTGAGTTGTCTTGATGTTGTGCTACTGAGATAAGACCTCTGCCAAAGAACTTGTATATTTGCCTTTCATTAGCGTTTCAAGAAGCTTGAATGGCAAAGAAATGGAGCTAGCTGAGGAATTAGATAAGTATCAGATCGACATAATAGGGTTTACTGAAACAAAAAAGACAAAAACTGGTGAGCTCTTTCTGAGCAATAAATACAAAATGTTATATTCAGGCAATGACAATCAAGGAAAAGAAGGAGTAGCCATAGTATTCAACACAAAATACAAGGCTAATCTTCTTGAATGGCAATCAGTCTCAAGTAGAGTAATGTGGGCAAATATGAGAATGGGGAACTGGACAATGAGACTTATTCTTCTATGGTCCGACAGAAGGTTCTACTAAGGTAGGAATTTTTTGAGGCTTTAGAAAAAGCAACTGACACAATGAAAAAGGAAAAGTTGGTCCTTCTTGGGGATCTAAATAGCAGAGTAGGAAATGATTGTGAGACATACAAAAATATTTTGGGAAAATTTGGAGAAAAGAGCAAAGCTAATAATAATGGCAAATACCTGTTGGATTTCTGCTCAGGACATGGACTGGTTATTAGCAACACCATGTTCCAACATAAAAATGTGCACAAATTCACATAGAGAGAAGAGGCTAGGAATAAGAAAGGTCTCATTGACTAGGTTATAGTGATGTTTTCTCCCTGGTGCAGGACACCAGAGTGCACAAAGGATTTGAAATTGGAAGTGATCACTATTTAGTCTTGAGCAGGATAAAATTGAATTTTATATTGAAAAGAATAACATGTAAGAAAGTTTTAAAGCGAATAAAAGTTGAGCAGCTCTCAGATGTGAACTGTAGACTAAAATACACAAAGATTATTGAAGAAAAAATGAAAGAGTTTGAGAACAGGAATCAAACCTTGGAGATTCTGTGGCAAGCCTTGAAGAAAACCTTGATTGCTTCAGCCAGAGAGGCATGTGGTGAGGTTGTCTGCAAGGATAAAAAAATCAGAACTCCCTGGTGGACACAGGAAGTTAAAGAGGCAGTGAAGGAAAAGAAGAAAGCATATCAAAAGTTCCCATTAAATAAGTCAGCTTGCGCTATTAGAGAATACACAGACAAATGCAAGAATGCTAAACAGTGTGTAAAACTAGGTAAACAAAAGTCATGGGAGGACTTTGGCAAGAATATAGAAAATAAATATCAAGAAGGTGGCAAAATATTCTGGAGATTGTTGAAGAAGCTTAGGAATGGAGGAAAGAGTGCTGTAAAAGGAGTTAAGATGATAAAGGTAACATGAAAATGGGAGAAGAAGATATCCTTGAAGTATATGGAGTAATTACTTTGAAAAACTGCTATATGAAACAAGCAGTGATGACAGCACAGTGGTAAAAAACACTGACCAGCCATGCAGTCAGGAATACATATCCATACTTGAAGTAGAAAAAGCCATCAAAGGCTTGAAATGTGGAAAGGCAGCAGGAGTAGATGATATTCGACCAGAAATGCTAAGGTATGGTGGTATAAGAGTCTTACAGTGGCTGCACTGCATAGTTCAGAAAGTCTGGACAGAGGGACGAATTCCCGATGATTGGAGTAGAGCTCTCATCGTACCCATATATAAAAAGGAAAATAAAACTGAATGTGAGAATTACAGAGGTATTTCCTTAATGAGTGTTCATGGCAAGATCTATGCAAGTATACTTGAGAAACGGTTGAGAAGAATTGTGGAAGAAAAGCTTGGTGAAGAACAAGCTGGATTCAGGCCAAATAGAGGCCTGAATCCAGCTTGTCAAGATCAGATCTTCACTTTACGACAAATATTCAAGAAAGCATGGGAATATAACAAAGATCTGTATTTAAGTTTTGTCTATATTTGGAAAAGCCATATGACAAGGTGCCAAGAGAGAAACTATTCAATACGCTACAGTTATATAGTGTCAATGGGGCATTATATCAAGCAATACTTAGTCTTTATTTGAGTTGTAAGTCGGCAGTTAGAATTGAAGGAAGTACAGGAAGATGGTTTAATGTTAAATCTATCTGGTGTGAGACAAGGATGTACATTATGAAGGAAAGTGGTATTAAACATGTTATCAAAATTGGAGATGTTAATGTCAGCACTTTGCTTTATGCGGATGATGTTACACTTCTAAATAAATCTGCTACAAGTCTGCAAGATTCTCTGACTAAATTGAATAGCTGTTGTAATAGATATGGTATGAAGGTCAGCAATAAAAAGACAAAGACAATGAAAATAGGTAGAATCATTGAAAATGTCAACTGTGTTGTGAATGGAGAACCTGTGGAACAAGAAAACATTTCAGCTACTTAGGCACGATTTTTACTGAAGATAGTAAATTAAATATAGAAATAGACAACAGAATCAGCAAAGCTGGTATGGTGGGAAGTCAATTGAATAAATTCATATGGAATAAGAGAGAAATTGGAAATTTCTCTTATTCATATGGAATAAGAGAGAAATCGGAACACTAAATTAGCTATACAAGGCAGTGTTAAAACCAGTTTTAACTTATGGATTGAGAGCTGGGTCAGAAGTAAAACACTTGACCAAAGACTAGAGGCCGCAGATATGAGAGTCCTGAGAAAGATTATAGGCATGAACAGATGGCATCAATGGCAATATCATATTAAAAACGAGGATATTAGGAAAGAACTTGACATTGTCAGCATCCAGGAATGCGTTAGCAGAGCTAATCTGAGGTGGTATGGTCACTTAAACAGAATGGACGAAGAAAGATTAGCAAAACAAGTGTTCTCTGCCACGTCAGCAGCAAAACGACCCAGAGGAAGACCAAGATATAGGTGGATTGATACGGTACGAAGTGCCTTAGATGATAGAAATATAAGATCTGATAATGTTGGAGTCTTGACAAGTAACAGACTGATTTGGAGGAAAATTGTAGATAGGAAGTTAGTAATGATGTAATTATTTTCATGTAGTACTATCATATCCTGTACACCCCTTGAGGGTACATGGCAGGAATTTGATGATGATTTTTTGAAGTCAAGTTTATGTAATGGATGATGATTAGCGTTTCTGACTGAGGATTTCACTGTTGCGATAGCTGTTTCAAACATTATTGATTCCTATTATAGAATCAATAATGATCGCGTTATAATAAAATAATAACCTAAATGATTCTCATTAGAATAAATTTAGTTTAATCCTTTATCCAAGTGTGAGCAAACAAAGTAAGTGCCTGAAAATATCTTCAGGACTGATGGAAGGTGATGCAACATCAGGCAACTCTGAGCAAAGGTGGACCAAGCTCTCATCACTCCTTGTCTCAGTATCTCCCATAATGCAAAGCACATCTCCTTACGGACATGTATACTGCTATGCATTAAGGGAAGGGCCACTACCCAAACCGGTTTCAACCTTTATTGAGGTCTCATCAGTGGGAGGCAGACCTAAACATGGAGATACTAAGGCAGAAGCAATAGGAGAGGTCATATTTACTTATACGAGTTGCCAACAGGTGTACAATGTAAAGCCTCTATATATATACAAGTAGCCCAGTTGTGAAGATACTTCACGCACAAACTTTATCCATACAGTTGGATAAAGGATTAAACAAGAACATAATTTCTTGGCATCTTTAGTTTAAAAAAGAATTTGATTTATAAGATGTATCAAGCTATAAAATATTTCATACCTTCTGAAATTCATCAAATTTACGTTGAAGAACTTCAACATGCTCCAAATCTTGACCAAATTCATCAGTTGTAACAAATGCTTCCTAAAAAATTATATATAAAGAAAAACAATAAATACATCAAGTATTAAGAAATGCTTAAAGAAATCATGTCTAATTTACATTACAATTAGGTTTAGATAATGAAATATCTTTTTCAAAATGGAAATGACTAAGCAATTAAGATACTCACTAAGCATTAAAACTTAAATAAATTATTAGTGCTTAATCTGGCAAGTTAGGGATAAAAACTGTGTTATGACCTCATAAAAAAATAAAACTAAATAAAATGTTATGCAAGTAACTTATAACCAATTTAAAAAACTGTTTTTTAAAAAAGCAAGATTATTTTATTTAAAATTCAATTAATAAATAAATAAAGTATTCCTTCAAAATCTTTACTGCACTCATTAGCCATTCAAATAATTTTAAGAAGTCTACGATTCTCCTTTAAGTTGCTTAAACAGCTCATCCCCTCAATAGTTGCAACTCACATTATCAGGACCACTGTCCTAAACTCATGATTACTTTTGGATCTACCATTTAAATACCCTAAACAAATGAACTGTGAGTGTATCAACTGATTAGGTGTAGTGTTTATAGAAACTGAATGATTTTTCTGTTGCTAATCATGCAAGCTGCAAAAAATATTCAAAATACCTTTTTTTTTGTTTTGTTTTTTGAGAGATGAAAAAACTAAAATATCCAGAGGAAAATCTCAAAATCAAGAAACAATACATAGAAGACACAAGTTTTATATTCATTAGAGAGAGAGAATAACTACTGAACATTAACAAAGTAGTTCCACCTGATCCAAGAACAAAATCAACAACTGTATTTTGGCAAATGTGTGAATGTTCTCTTCACTGTTACACCACTATTGACTTTTTTCATTACGGACATTTGAATTTGACAAAAATGATCACGTAAAAATACCTGTACTTTTCTTTCACTTCCATTACATAAAATGCTGGCTTGTTAAACAAAGATAGGCATAAGCAAGCTGAAAATTTTCAAGTCAGAAATTTATGTTGAGACTAAAGCATCATTAGCTTTTATTTCATCTTTGATGTAATAATGAAAATAAAATAATTTCTTAATATGTCGTTCGTATTATGTCTGTAGTCTCAGATAACAGACTAATTTTCAGGAAAATTGTTGACAAGAAGGTAGTAATGATATAAACGTTTCATGAAGTGCTATCATAATTCTGTGAGGATACATATCAGAACTTGAATATGACATAATTTTGTCTTAGCAAGAAAGGCACCATTAGGGATATAATACCAAGAAGTGACAAATGTGTACAGGTATACCAGTTGTGAAAACAAGAAAACTGTAACCTTAACTCTAAATCTAAAGGAATATCTTGGTAACCTTGATACCTAGCTGAAAATCCTAAAATTAATGTCTCCCACTTTGAGAAGACTAAAGCAGCCATTTGGACATGTGTTTATGATGAAACAAACCAAGAATTTCTCTACAGGTGTTAAATCTGTTTGTGTAAAACTGATTTCTTACATATACAGGCAGAACTGTGTATTGTTGCTGGGCATACTGATGAATTCTAGTCACTCGCTAGAGAAACTTTTTCAAGGTCATTTTTCATACAATTTCAGATTTTGTCAACCCCTGGAGCAAGTAAGTAGGGTTTTCTCTCCTGCTGGAAGAAACTGATTGTTAACTCTGCAACTCAGCAAACAGAACACACACACACACACACACACACACACACACACACACAAATAAATTTTTTTTTGATGATTGATGAAGAAAGTTTATTTTCCACTTGGTTAGAGTATAATAAATTTAGTTTAATCCTTTATCCAAGTGTGAGCAAACACAGTTTGCGCCTGAAAGTATCTTCAGGACTGGGTTAAGGTGGTACACACCAGGGCAACTCGTTGCAAAAGTGGAGCAAGCTACCAACACTCCTATCCTAGTATCTCCTATAATGCAAAACACATCTCCTTGCGGATATGTCTATTGTTATGCATTAAGGGAAGGGCCACTACCCAGACCGGTTTCGACCTTTATTGAGGTCTCTTCAGTGGGAGCCAGGCCCAAGTCGAGAAATCAGGCAGAAGCATTTGCAGGTCATCTCCACCTATAGGAATTGCCAATTGGTGTGCCACCCTTTTTTAATAAATTACTCTGGATTTAGAGAAAGATGTTGAAAGTTTATTTTCCACTTGGTTAGAGTATAATAAATTTAGTTTAATCCTTTATCCAAGTGTGAGCAAACACAGTTTGCGCCTGAAAGTATCTTCAGGACTGGGTTAAGGTGGTACACACCAGGGCAACTCGTTGCAAAGGTGGAGCAAGCTACCAACACTCCTATCCTAGTATCTCCTATAATGCAAAACACATCTCCTTGCGGATATGTCTATTGTTATGCATTAAGGGAAGGGCCACTACCCAGACCGGTTTCGACCTTTATTGAGGTCTCTTCAGTGGGAGCCAGGCCCAAGTCGAGAAATCAGGCAGAAGCATTTGCAGGTCATCTCCACCTATAGGAATTGCCAATTGGTGTGCCACCCTTTTTTAATAAATTACTCTGGATTTAGAGAAAGATGTTGAAAGTTTATTTTCCACTTGGTTAGAGTATAATAAATTTAGTTTAATCCTTTATCCAAGTGTGAGCAAACACAGTTTGCGCCTGAAAGTATCTTCAGGACTGGGTTAAGGTGGTACACACCAGGGCAACTCGTTGCAAAGGTGGAGCAAGCTACCAACACTCCTATCCTAGTATCTCCTATAATGCAAAACACATCTCCTTGCGGATATGTCTATTGTTATGCATTAAGGGAAGGGCCACTACCCAGACCGGTTTCGACCTTTATTGAGGTCTCTTCAGTGGGAGCCAGGCCCAAGTCGAGAAATCAGGCAGAAGCATTTGCAGGTCATCTCCACCTATAGGAATTGCCAATTGGTGTGCCACCCTTTTTTAATAAATTACTCTGGATTTAGAGAAAGATGTTGAAAGTTTATTTTCCACTTGGTTAGAGTATAATAAATTTAGTTTAATCCTTTATCCAAGTGTGAGCAAACACAGTTTGCGCCTGAAAGTATCTTCAGGACTGGGTTAAGGTGGTACACACCAGGGCAACTCGTTGCAAAGGTGGAGCAAGCTACCAACACTCCTATCACCTTAACCCACCTTAACTACTAACACCTTAACCCAGTCCTGAAGATACTTTCAGGCGCAAACTGTGTTTGCTCACACTTGGATAAAGGATTAAACTAAATTTATTATACTCTAACCAAGTGGAAAATAAACTTTCAACATCTTTCTCTAAATCCAGAGTAATTTATTAAAAAAGGGTGGCACACCAATTGGCAATTCCTATAGGTGGAGATGACCTGCAAATGCTTCTGCCTGATTTCTCGACTTGGGCCTGGCTCCCACTGAAGAGACCTCAATAAAGGTCGAAACCGGTCTGGGTAGTGGCCCTTCCCTTAATGCATAACAATAGACATATCCGCAAGGAGATGTGTTTTGCATTATATAGGAGATACTAGGATAGGAGTGTTGGTAGCTTGCTCCACCTTTGCAACGAGTTGCCCTGGTGTGTACCACCTTAACCCAGTCCTGAAGATACTTTCAGGCGCAAACTGTGTTTGCTCACACTTGGATAAAGGATTAAACTAAATTTATTATACTCTAACCAAGTGGAAAATAAACTTTCAACATCTTTCTCTAAATCCAGAGTAATTTATTAAAAAAGGGTGGCACACCAATTGGCAATTCCTATAGGTGGAGATGACCTGCAAATGCTTCTGCCTGATTTCTCGACTTGGGCCTGGCTCCCACTGAAGAGACCTCAATAAAGGTCGAAACCGGTCTGGGTAGTGGCCCTTCCCTTAATGCATAACAATAGACATATCCGCAAGGAGATGTGTTTTGCATTATAGGAGATACTAGGATAGGAGTGTTGGTAGCTTGCTCCACCTTTGCAACGAGTTGCCCTGGTGTGTACCACCTTAACCCAGTCCTGAAGATACTTTCAGGCGCAAACTGTGTTTGCTCACACTTGGATAAAGGATTAAACTAAATTTATTATACACAAATAAAGACTAGTTATGATTAGAAATATTACATTCCATATAGTATAATAAAGAAATATTTTGGATAGTAATTTGCAAAACTGTGTGTGTTAGCATCTGTTATGCAGTGTGTGTGATATGGTCTTTTAAGTTAGACATTTCCTCAGCCACTTAGACATAGTCTAAGTGGCTGAGGACAAGAACAACTGTATCCCTCCTGTTTGTTTTAGAGATACTTATTTTTCTACTACTGTGCAACACTCTGAATGCACTATAGGGGGTTTTATGGCTCTGGATAGTTTATCAACGTTGAAGATGTTCCTTGTGTCCAGTTTAAAGTAATTACAATATATGGAATAGAAGATTTCATACTGTCACTACTTTGTTATTTACATTCCCTATCATCACCACTTTGTCATTTAAATTCCATACTGTCACCGCTTTGTCATTTAGCCAAAACATGACATTTATTTGCTATGGGCCTTATGATCTCTTGTGTGTGGAAGTGATAAAAAATATTGCTATTTATTTGGTAGTTCAGCAAAGTAATCAAAAAAAAAATTCATCAAAACACTTTTCCACTTCCAACTTTAACACTCCTGAAATAATCATGAATCATTAAATTCCTGACATATACCCTCAAGGGGATCTAATGATAGTGTAAAAATAATCATAATTTAAAATTCTGAATATTTTTACGTATTGCTTATGTTAGTATATTTATTAGTTTTAGTTTCATAACACACACATTGTCGGCACTTACAATGTGCCCGTTATTGAAATTGTTTTGTCAAAAGTGATATGTAAAGCAGTTAAAAATTTATGTACTTACCAGATTTGAATAGTTGTGTTACTTTAAACAAATTTATTGTGGTTTGAAATGTTAAGTTTTGTGTTTTATGGAGACGTTCTCTTGTCGCTAATGGAGACAACATATCATCCATTATACAGTACTCAGTTTCTCGCTTGCCACGGAGTGCGCATGCTTGCTGAGAAGTTTGATGTGTGATAGACAACTGACAAGTTCGGTATCTGAGTAACAGAAATAAACAAGATAGCATTTGAAAGGAATTTAGAACACAGGTCGGCAGATATTTAGATTCAGAGGAACTTGAGTTTTTTTTATGTGACAGTCGGAGGAAAATTAATAGTATATGGATGGCTTGTATTCGAATGGTTACGGTGTAAGGAGACTTGAGAAAGTGTTGCTGAATGTAATGGATGTGCAAATTCAGGGAAACTAGATTTATTAAGGGGGGGTAGATATACAGTAATTAGGGAGGCAGTTGAATATATGAATGAATATAATATGCCCGAGCGAATAAGGACAACAACACTACACTAATAAAACTACAATAATATACTAAAATTACACAATTAAATCTAACAAAATATTAATAAATCAACAAAAATCAAATCTTTCAGGAGCTCTCCGACAGTACGTCCTTTCACCAGCTAGCCTCGACCCGATCGAGGGGATCCGACCCAACCGAAGGGATAACTATATGCGACAGCATGTAATGGAAAATACTAGGGGTTAGAGAGTGCTTGACCTAGTAATTACATCTGAGGATTTGGCTGTAACAAATATGACAACATTGCCACCAATTGGTGAGAGTGATCATAGGGTCTTGACTTGGGAGGTGGCTAAAGGTGTGGAATTTCCAATTAAGACAGGGTACATATGGAATTATCGGGCTGGAAAGTATGACAAGCTTAGGAGTTTGATTGATTCAGTGCCATGGCATGTACAACTGCAAGGACTAGAAGTTGATAGTGCATGGGAGGCAGTTAAGAAGTGTTTGCATGAAGCAATGGCTGACTGTATACCTAGAGTCCGAATAATAAATCAAGTAGGGGTTAAATGGATGAATAACACCATTAAGCTTGAGCTGCAAAAAAAGAAACAACTATGGAGGGAATTTAAGGAGATAGGTGACTGGCAGGCACATGAACGGTATAAAGTGCAGGCCAGAAGGGTAACAAGTGTGGTAAGAAAAGCAAAAAAGGATTACGAAAGAACATTGGCCATGCAGGCTAAAGAGAATCCGAAACAGTTTTTTAGATATGTAGTAAGTAAAAGGAAAAATGTACATGGCAGAATGATTTTAAAGAATGCCGATGGTTGGGAGGTAACTGAATCAGTTGATATAGTTGAGTTACTGAGTGAGCACTTTGCAAGTATATATCATCCAGGTGGTGACATTGCAGAAACAAATAAACCAATAGATTATTCGGGAATTGTGGTGAATGAAGTGGAGGTAAGTAGTCTATTGCATAACCTCAATGTCAATACATCCGTGGGAGTGGATGGTATGCCAGTTCGTGTCGTACGAGAAGCTGCTAAAGAATTGTCAGTACCCTCGACCATTTTGTTTAATTTGAGTCTCGGGTCTGGGTTAGTCCTGAGGGGGGTGGAAAGAGGGGAAAATAGTTCCACTGCATAAAGGTGGTTCCAAGACTGCTGTTGTAAATTACCGACCGATTAGCATATCAGGAATAATTGTCAAGGTCAGAGAAATTAGTCAAGAAAAGAATACAGGATTGGATAGATGAAAATGGGATATTGTATGGGGGAACAACATGGTTTTGTGAAGGGTAGATCATGCCTCAGTAACTTGCTCACATTTTATAACACAGTGACGGCTGAACTGGATAGGAGTAATGGGTTTACAGTGATACTACTGGACCTTGCCAAGGCCTTTGACAGGATACCACATGGAACCCTAATCAGTAAACTGGAGCAGATGGGGATAGATATAGGGTTGGTGAGATGGATAGGAGGGTGGATGAAGGAGAGATACCAGAGAGTGGTTTATGCAGGAGTGGAGTCTAAAAGACGGCTTGTGACTAGTGGTGTGCCGCAGGGCTCTGTTCTTGGACCACTGCTTTTCAATTTATTCATCAATGATATAGGAAAGGATATGAGAGGAAGTGTTCACTTGTTTGCTGATGATGCAAAGTTGGTTAGAGCAATTGTGAGTGCACAGGATGTCAAAATTTTACAGGATGATTTGGATAGTTTGGAGAACTGGACTAGGAAAAATGGATGTCAATTTAATGTGGCAAAGTGAAAGGTTATGCACTTTGGGGTGAAAAGAATAGCAGCAGTATATCACATTGGTGGAACCGTACTCCAGGAGATTGATGAGGCCAGGGATTTGGGAGTGTTGGTGGATAAGGAATTGAAGTTTAGGGGGCACATTGCAAAAGTGACTAAATCAGCTCATCAAATCACTTGGCTTCTGAAAAATACTTTAACATGCAGAGACAAACAAGTTGTTGTTCCTCTGTATCGAGCCTTGATAAGACCCCATCTGGACTACTGTGCCCAATTATGGGCACCAAGGTTTCTTCGTGATGGGGAGGAAGTGGAAAGGATCCAGAGACGAGTGACCAAGATGATAGACGGTCTGTGGAATGAACCTTATGAGAATAGGTTGAAGATTTGTGGGTGGCAGAGATTGGACGATAGGCAAAGGAGGGGTGATATGATTGAGACATTCAAATTACTGAAGGGTTTCTATAAGATTGATCCAGAAGATATTTTTGAAAATATGACTGGTGGTGGTGGGAGGACTACCACCAGTCATATTGGCCATGCATGGAAGCTGGGCAAGAGCGTGGTAGACAAGGGAGTTACAGCTAGGTTTTTTTACTTGGAGAGTGGTGAATGAGTGGAATAAGCTTCCAGAGTCTGTTGTGGGTGCTACGACCGTGAATGAGTTCAAGTCAAGGTATGATAGATACTATGTCAATGTCGAATAGTTGTTCTTGACATGATGTTAGGGCCTCCCTCGATGAGTCTGTCGACTCCTTGGAGTTGCCTGGAACAATAATAATAATAATAATAATATTCCGAAAAAGGAATCATGGAACTATTAAGTTTCAAAAGTGGAATAAGTATTGATAAATAAAAGGGAAATATTGTTATAGGCATTTTAAAAAGAATATTGGAGGATCGCATATTGCTAGCAGTAATTTCATTCGACTTTGTGACTTTATAACCAGGCTGAGATTTCTCCGATTTAGCCAGAAAAGTCTTGGAAGGCACTGGCTCCAAAAAAAGGCCAGTTTCATCGATATTAAATATTTGTTGGTCACAATAGCCCACTTCTTATACAATTTTCTTCAAATCTCTGGATAATTTGCGGCCACTTCTTTATCGGCACTTGCAGCTTCGCCTGTGATTAGAATATTGTGTAGGCTATTTCTCAAACCACCCACCACTAATGTGGAATTCTTCTTTTCCATCACTGATAGTCCATTCTTTCAAAGTTGCAAAGAGACTTAATGCTTTTGATTTAATAAGATCAGTTCTTAGCTGGATCCGTTTTTTGTTACAATCTTCGATCCGTGTACAAAGAAGTCTCTCTAATTCAATCATTATAATACTTTGTATTCAACAGCTTTGCTTAAAATTGCTCTTATAGTTGATTCACCCATTTTTGTGTTCTTGTCTTATCTTTGCTCTGGACTCACCTTGTTCATATATTATTTCAAGTTTTTCTTCCAATGAGATTATTTTCACACTTTCACTTTTTTGCTCACTAAATCTTTTACTCATGATGAAAGGTTAGGAAAATACTTTAAAATTAAAAAAAAAATGTAAGGAAAATAATTGCAAAGGAGGTACGAGATATGATCAGGAAAATGCTATGTAATTAGCAGACGACATAAATTTTGGCAGTAAAAATTTGGAACATAGTATACATAGCATACATGGAAGTAGTGTAGTATGCCATTAAAAATAATGTTGTAAAATGTTGTAAAATAATGTTTTAAATCATAACTAAATTATTTCATTCTGGTGAGTGACTTTTTAAAATAGTCAGCTATAAAAAATGTATACATAGAAAATTTTTGAAATCTGTAACATTTATTTTTAAGATGTATATAGGTGCACTAATCGAATTTTAGAGGCGCACTAATCAAATTTGGGTATCGAAAAAAAAAATGACGCACTAATTGGGGGCACATCAATCGAGGGATTACTGTATCGTCATGTTGGAGGCTTAATGGATTTTTTACAACACTCAAAAAGAATTAAAATAGACTTTAATACTTCCTATATTTCGTCCTAGTCACTAGAACATCTACGGGGATTACAAAAACAATTAATGTAACATATACACAAATAACAAACAATACTAAGCCCAACCACATGGGTGCCACTAAAGTCCTATCTAGGTAGAGCGCCCTCTAAGGGCAGTAGTAGGTGGCCTGGAATGTAAGGTGGGAACTTTGGTGATGAGTGTTTCCCAAATCTTTTGAAGCTTAATGCAACCGTATTTATTGAGATTTGGTTGGTTTTTGAGAGCTGCTGCTGCTTCTAAGAAAAGTCTCTCTTTCTTGAATTTGCTGTGGTGGAGCATGGTGGTTTTCTTCCATGATACTCTGTGGGTGGTGTCCAAAACATGGTCAGCCAAGCCTGAATGGCCATAGTTGTGTTTGAAGATGTAAGACTTGTGTTCCTCTAGACGGATGGATGCTGATCTGCCTGTCTGTCCAAAGTATGCCAGCTTACAGGAACAGGCAGAGAGAGAGGAGGGAGCTGATCTTTCGTAGAACGGATAAGGGTAGCAAGTTTGCGGTGGGGCTTATATGCTGTGTGTAGGTTGTACTGTTTTAGTATCTTGGCTATTTTTTCGGATGTGATCTGTGATCGCTGTAGCCATTGGAGAGGAAAGTGCTGTGTATGTGGTTAAGCTTAGTAGTGAGGGCGGTTCCACTGGAACAAAGATTGTGGGCTCTCTTGGTAAGAGTTTTAATAATGCCATATTGTTGAGAGGGGTGGTGGTGGGAGAGTTTATGAATGTATCTGCCTGTGTGTGTGGGTTTTCTGTATACGGTGAAGGTAAGTGTATCATTAGGCAGGCGTGTGACTAAGGTGTCTAGGAAGGGTAAACAATTGTTCTTTTCCTTTTCCATAGTGAACTGGATTCTTGGATGTAGACTATTGAGATGACTGAGGAAGGAGTCTAACGTGTCTGGGCCATGAGGCCAAATAGAGAACACATCATCTACATATCTTAGCCAGATAGAAGGTTTGAGTGGGGCTGAGTCTATGGTTCGTTTTTTGAAATCTTCAATATAGAAATTGGCAAGGGGAGGGGGGTGAGAGAGGGGAACCCATGGCAGTTCCCTCTATCTGCTTGTAGATTTTGTTGTTCCAAGAGAAATACCCAGAGTTAATGGCAAAGGAAAAGAGATCTAAGATGTCAGAAGGAAAAACGTTTTCTAAGAGAGATAAGGTGTCAATTAAGGGCATATTGGTAAACAAAGATGAGATATCAAAGCTTACCAATATGTCTGTCTTATTCAAGGTTAAATTTTTTGTGAGGGCTTTAAAGTGGGTAGAGTTTTTTATATAGGAAGGGGACCTTCCGGTGAGGGGGATCAGAAAGTTGGCCAGCTGTTTTGATAGTCTATAGCAAGGTGCATTGGTGGCATCTACTATAGGCCTGAGTGGGGAATTAGGTTTGTGGATTTTTGGTAAACCGTATATTCGGGGGGGGGAGCAGAAAGGTTTAAGTTTTTTCGTGACATCAGGGGGCCAGGAAGATACTTTTTTGAGTAAGATTTTTAGTTTCTTAACTTGTGTTTTTGTGGGGTCGTGTTCTAGCAGGATGTAGGTAGTGCGATCACGGAGGATAATGTTCATTTTACGATTGTATTAACTGGTATTAAGAACGACTGTGGCATTACCCTTATCCGCTCTGGTGATGATGATACTTTTTTCTTTAAGTAGTTTCAGGAGAGCCGTGCGTTGGGAATATGATAAATTACTTTTTGGCGGCGAAGAATGCGCAAGGATGTTGGCTACGTCAAGTCTGATGTTGTTAGCTATCTCCGACGGTAAGCGACCGATTCCACGTTCGATGTTCACCATTACGTTAAGCACCGGCACTTCCTTCGGAGTGACGGCAAAATTACGGCCGAGGCAAAGGGCACTGATGGCATCGTCGTTGAGCCTTTTGGAAGAGAGGTTTATTACTGTCTGGAGCGGTTGAATTTGTGGTTGTGGTTTGTTTTTCACAAGGTTGCTATATTTCTTTATGTGTTTATTTTTTATTTTTTGGAATTCTTTCTGTGCGGAAACTTCCGCACAGAAAGAATTCCAAAAAAGATTTTCTAATTGCCCCCCCCCCCCCCCCCAAATATTCAAATTGTCCCTCTGTGGGGCATACACCCCACATTGGGAAACACTGGCATAAAGTAAAGAGCATAGATTAACATCTCCAATTTTGATATCGTTTTATTTCATTATGTGATCCATATAAATGATGAATAACAGTGGAGATAATGTACACCCTTGTTGCACACATCAAACCATCTTCCTGTACCTCCTTTAATTCTAACTGTTGCTTTACAACTCAAATAGAGACTATGTAATGCTTTTTTAATATGATACTGCCATTGAGATATCTGTTCACAGTCCCCCCCCCCCCAATTTTTCTCAGGACTCTCATATCTGTGGGCTCCAGTCTTTGATAAAGAGTTTTATTTCTAATCTATTTACATATGGTGTGCCATTTATACCATATAACTGGAGTGTTCTGAAGTTTTCCTCTTGGCAACTTTTCATATGCCTTTTCCAGATCTAGAAAATTTAAATACAGATCCTTGTTATATTTCCATGATTTCTCACCTAACTGTCTTAAAGTGAAAATCTGATCCTGGCAACTAATTACCAATTCAAGTTCATGTCGCCGAATTGAAGCCTTTGGCTCTTCATATAATTAGTAATTTATTAGGACACCTTCTTGGCAATTCTCATAAAAGGGATGTAAGTTCTGTTCGCTACAAACTTGGTATTAACTAGGTCTACCTACTCACTGATGAGACCTCAAAAAAGGTTGAAACCGGTCTGGGTAGTGACCTTCTCTCATAATGTTGAACAATAATACAGCTCCTAGGAGCTAAGTTCTCATTATGGGTAAATATCAAGAATAGTGATCAGAGCTTGCTCCACCCTTTCTATGAGTTGCCTCAGCTTGCACTACCTAAGGGATCAGGTGCTGCACTATCGAGGTATTTGCTTACGCTTGGAATCGCCGAACTTTATATAGTTTCTATATTCGGCATGAAACTCTTTGAGTTTCTTAGTCGGCTAAGAAACAATATGCGATATAATATCCCTTAACTTAAATAAGATCCTGACAACCTCTGTTTGGCCTGAACCCAGCTTGTTCTTCTCTAAGCTTCTCCTCCACAATTTTTCTTAGCCGTTTCTCAAGAATAATGGCATAAATCTTACCAGGAACACTCAGTAGAGAAATTCCTCTGTAATTCTCACTTTCAGCCTTATTATCTTTTTTTTATAGATGGGTACTATGAGCACTCTACTCCAATCATATGGAACCTGACCCTCTGACCAGGCTTTCTGACTCATGCAGTGTAGCCACTGTAAAACTTTTATACCTCCATATTTTAGCATTTCTGGTCAAATATCTACTTCAGCTGCCTTTCCACATTTCAGGTTTTTGATAGCTTTTTCTACTTCAAGTACAGATATATATTCCAGATGGCATTTCTATCACCATGTTGTCACTGTTTGTTTCATTTAGCAATTTTTCAAAGTAAGTACTCCATACATCAAGAATATCTTTATCCTCAGTTTTTCATGTCTCCCTTTATCATCTCTAATTCCTTTTACAGTACTCTTTCCTTCATTTCTGAGCTTTTTCAATAGCCTCCAGAATATCTTACCACCTTCCTGATATTTATTTTCTATGTTCTTACCAAAGTCTTCCCATGACTTTTGTTTAGATAATATTACACAATGCTTTGCTTTCTTAAATTTTTTTCTAAGAGCACAAGCAAACTTACTTGCCAGGAACTTTTGATATGCTTTCTTCTTTTCCTTCAATGCCACTTTAACTTAATGAGTCCATCATGGAGTTCTGATTTTTCTATCCTTTCAGACCTTACCACACCTCTCTGGCTGAATCAATCAAAGTTTTCTTTAGGGTTTGCTACTGAATCTCCAAAGTCTGGTTGTTGTTGTTTTTTTTTCAAACTCTTTCAGTTTTTCTTCAATAATGTTTGTGTATTTGAGTCTATAGTTCACATCTGAGCTGTTCAACTTTGATTCATTTCAAAACTTTCTTACACACCATTCTTTTCAATATGAAGATCAACTTTATCCTGCTCAACACTAAATGGTGATCACTTCCTATTTCAAATCCTCTGTATACTCTTGTGTCCTGAATCAGTGGGAAAACATCACTGTCAACAATAATATAGTCAATGAAACTTTTCTTATTCCTTGTTTTTTCTTTCCATGTGAATTTGTGCATGATTTTATGATGGAGAACGGTGTTAGTAATAACTAGTCCATGTCTTGAGCAGAAATCCGGCAGGTACTTACCATTATTATTATCTTTGCTCTTTTCTCGAAATTTTCCCCAAATATTCTTATATGTCTGGTAATCATTTCCTATCTACTGTTTAGATCTCCAACAAGGACCAACTTTTCCTTTTTTTGTTGTGTCAGCTGTTATCTCTAATCCTCAAACTATTCCTCCATTTCTTCCTTGGTAGAACATTCTGTGGAACCATAAGCACAAATAAGTCTCATTGTCCAGTTCCCCATTCTGATATTAGCCCACATCACTCTACTTGATATTGCCATGCCATTTGAGAAGATTATCCTCATATTTAGTGTTTACTATTATAGCTACTCCTTCTCTTCCCCAATTATTATTTACTGAATATAACATATCCAATTCTTCTGCTAGTTCCATTTCTTTTCCATTGATGCTTCTTATGCTGATGGTGCCAGTCTTGGTTTCTGCTGATGTTGAGTTGGGGTAAAAATAAATAAATAAACATCTCAGAACCCTCCAGACCCAGTATCACACATATAAAATATATATATGACATGATATTCTTCTCTAGCTGATTATAACATGACACTGTTCCAAGTAGCCTCCTAAATTTTTCACAACTTCCTGGATTAGTAGAACTACATGTGCAGCAATCTCCCAGGATAGACTGCATGGTCACTTTCTCCAATCAAAGGCAGAATGGCTATCTTGATTACGGACACATCTTTGATGCTATTACCAAATATAGGTCTCCTACATCACATGCTGTTTCAGATAATTATCCCTTAGTAACTATATAAATCCATTTTTAACTTGTTATACACTCTTTCCTCCCTCCAATTTATGTTCTCAGAGCTGAAGTTGCTTGCCCATAACTGCTCAGCTTGCACCTCACTATGCTAATCTGTCAATGAATGGCACCTTCTATTCTATAGCAACAACCAATAACATAATTTATACTAATAGCCTCTGTCACAACAGATAGTCTCAAATGAATCATGTTATGTGTGCAAGGAAAAGACTATATGGTCACTTGCTCTGATTAGAACACAGTGCAGGACTGCTAAATCCCTCTCACTGTGAAAGTCCTCAACGTGTGAGTACTTGAAAAGTGAATGGTTTCATTTGGCTTGAGGATATTACACGCTGGGTAATATCCTCAAGCCAAACTGATGGTAATTTCCTTGTGAGCAACTGATAGTGCAAGAAATATGGAAGTAATAAGTAATAATGTTGAAGATAAGTAAGTATATTGCAAAAGTAAGCAAAACAGCACAAAAGGATAAATTGAATGTTGAAAAATACATTGCCAAGTAGAAATAAAACAGTTACTACCTCTCTTTAAAAAGCCTAGACAACCAAATCTAATTTAGTTGTCTGAATTTCATAAAGGATGATTAAGTGGTAGTAGAGAGGGTTGAAAGGTAGGTAATCAAGACAGTAACAAGATATGTAGATTAAGATTTTGAGAAAGATTAAATGTTTTTAGGAAGTAAAATTTGGTTGTCAGACAAAAAAGAGAACAGAGAATATAACAGAAACATGCTAAGTCATTCAAGAGATTTCATTGTATGTACACACAAAATATTTTTCAAATCATGACAAGAGAAGAGAGAAGAACAAAGGATTATTCTTGGAAACTGAATAAGTGTTGTTAGCAAGGATATGAGGACTAAATTTTTTGCATGAAGAATGGTTAATAAGTGGATTAAGTTATTTGAGAGAGTTGTAAATGCAACATCATTGTGAAGTTAGCATAGGCCTCCCACAGTGAATGTCAGGATTTCACAGAGGTGCCCAAATAATAAAAATATTTTATTCAGAAAAGAAAGCTGACAGTTCCCATGTGTTTCATTATCAGAAGCATTATAGCTACAGCAAAAATTAAAATAAGTATATTAAAGGTAAGTAAAAAGTATACTTCTGTACAGAAGCCTCTGTAGCTCAGTCTGTTTCAATGATGTCTTTTGGTTGGAAAGACCTGGGTTTGAATCCTATCTAGAATGCAAAAATCATATATAAAGGCTTTTCAACTCAAAGTGAGTTAGCCAGTTTCATATGAAGGTGGCAGGGTTTTTCTTTCTGCAAAACATGCAAGCTAGAAGAAGAATGCATGCAATTGACAGACATAATATACCAGATAGGATTAATTGCCCTATCAGAGCATTAATTGGGTTTCAAACAGGCCATGTTACTTGGTTGTGACAAGCCACTGTGCCTAACACAAAAATGGGATACTTCTATGTATGTGTTTAATGAGAGACAGAGAAAGAAAGAAAGAAATGAAATATATTTATCTTCCCAAAACTTACTTTATCATTGATCCAGAACATAACTTCATCACACTGCCTTAAGAACTGGACAAGAACCAATGCCTGTTGAAGTTTCAAACCTTTATCAGCTAGACGTGAAAGAAGAAGTTCCCAAAGCCTGTGTAATTCTTCTAACCTTTGCTATAAAAAATAAATAAATATGACAAATTAATTAAGTCTTCACTGCTCAGAAAAGTATATTTATATTACAAAAAGTAAGTCATTATTTATACATATACATTAATTAATAATTTGGTGTATTAAGTAACTGAAAGTAAAAGATTAGAAATATAAGTGAGAAATATGAAGACATTAAATAATAACTAAATGAAAATTATGGGAATTCACTCATATTTTTATAAGAATAATATATCTCCTTATTTTGCTATTTAAAGCTAACAGTTTATTCAGCAAGTTGACTAGAGAAATATACAAAGAGAAAAGCTCTGAAAACTCCTAAATAATTAAATACAATTCAGAGTTCAGACAGATTAACCATACAAATCATCCAGCGTCTTGGATGTAAGCAGTTCAGTGTAACAGTGCTTTTAGATGGCTGCTAGCATAATGAAGGTCTGTTATAATCATATGAGAGACTTCCAACTGTCTTATTCTACTTGATAGTTGGTAATTATTTATACATGCCTAATTTCTATTTACAGCACACGAGGATAAAATAACTTCACTGGATTTTTCCATCATCAAATTCCTGATATGTAACCCTCAAGGGGCATACAAGATACCATGCTTCATAGTGTTCTGTATGCCCCTTGAGAGTACATATCCTTTGTAGAGCTTGAGGGTAATACATGAAAAGTTTACATTACTAACTTCCTATCAACAATTTTTCTCCAAATTACACTGTCATTGGGATGACTCCAATATTGCTAGATCTTATATTTGGTCATCTAAGATGCTTTAGTGTATCCATCCTCCAAGATCTTGGTCTTCCTCTGGATCATTTTACTGCCATCTTGGCAACAAACACCTGTTTTGCTAATCTTTCCTCTCTCATTCTGTTTAAGTGACTAAAGTCAAGTTCATTCCTAATATCTACAATTTTAGTATGACTCTGCCATGGATAGCATCTGTTTAATCCACTAATTTTTCTCAAATTCTCATACTATTGTTTCTAGTTGATATCTTTGATCAATTATTTTACTTCTAACCTACTTCTCAGATCTATAAGGTAAAATTGATTTAACATTGTCTTGTATACTGCTAGTTTAGTGTTTTAACTAATTTTTCTCTTATTCAATATAAGTTATTCAGTTTGTCCCCACAATACCACCTTTTTTATTCTATTATCTACTTTAATATTTAATTTTCCATCTTCACTAAAAACTGCTTAGATATGAGATGTTTTATTTGTTCATAGGTATTCCATTCAGAATACTTTCAAAGTTTGTATGCTCATGCCTATTTTCATAGTGTTGGTCTTTTTATTGATGATTTTCATGCTATATTTGTTACAGTAGTTGTTCAATTTAGTTAAGGAAGAATCATACGAAGTTTAATGGATTCATTTAGGAATATAACATCATGTGCATAAAATAAAGAGCTGAGTTGAATATCACCAATTTTGGAATCATGCCTAATGTTGCTTTTCTTCATATATATATATATATATATATATATATTTGTCATACATATATAGATGATGAATAACAATGGAGATAATGTGCATCATTCTCATACCTGATTTTATATCAAACCATCTTCCTGTACCTCCTTCAATAACTACTCTCTTATAATTTAAATATAGAGTATAGATTGTCCTGTACAATGTGCCATTTACACCATATAATTGCAGTCTTTTGAACAGCTTTTCTCTCAGCAACTTGCCATATGTCATTTCTAGATACACAAAAATTAAATATACACCTTGTTATATTCCTATAATGTTCTTAACTATTTATCTTAAGGTGAAAATTTGATCTGACAATATCTGTTGGCTTGAGCACAACTTGTTCTTATCCAAGCTTTTCTTTTGACAATTTTTCTAGGCCTTATCTCAGTATGCTTGCATAAATCTTAACTGGAACACTCATTAGGGAAGTTCATTTGTAATTCTTACATCAATTTTATTTCACTTTTTATAGATGAGCACTATAAAAAGTGAAATACTTCACTTTTTTAAAAGTGAAGTACTTCACATAAAGTGATGTACTTCACTTTTTTCTACTCAATTTTTTGACATGCCTTATGAATTATGCAGTGTAGCCACTATAAAACTTTAATACATCATATTGAGCATTTCTGGTCAAATATCATCTGCTCCAGGTGACATCCACATTTCAGGTTTTTAATAACTTTTTCTACTTCAAGCACTGATATTTACTACTGATTGCATTTTCCTTGAATATTTTTTACCACCGTTTTGTCACTTCTTGTGAAACTGAAGTCTTTCAAATATAATTAATACAATCACCTTGGGAGTTTAATTACTGATACTCCTGACCGCATTCTTCTTGAATATTTTATACTACCATTCTGTCATTTCTCTCATTTCCTTAGTCTTCATTTTCATGTCAACTCAATCATATGCAATTCCTTTTACAGTACTCTTTCCTTCATTTCTAAACTTTTTCAATAGCCTCCAGAACATTTTGCCACCTTCACATATATATCTTCTAGATTCTTAAAGTTTTTCCAAGACTTTTATTTTTACACATTGCTTGGCTTTCTTACATTTTTTTTCTGCATTCTCTTAGAGCACATGTTGACCTACTTGCTTTTCCATAACTGCTGTTTAACAGCTTGAGTCCACCATGGAGTTCTGATTTTGTAATTATTGTAGACAACTCCACCACATGACTCTGTGCTGAATCAATCAATGTTTTCTTCAGAATATGCCAGTGAGTTGCTAAGATTTGATTATTGTTTTGAAATTCCTTCATATTTAAGTTTACAATTCACCTCTGAAAGCTGCTCATCTTTGTAAAACTTTCTTACTTTTCTTTTCAATATGATATGCAATTTTATCTTGCTCAAAACCTCAAATCCCCTGTATACTCATGCATCCTGAACCAGTATGAAGATTTCACTATCAATATACTCAATGAGACTTTTTTATTCTTTGTATCTTCTTACCAGGTAAATCTGTTAACATCTTTATGTTGGAACAAAGTGTTAGTGATAACTAGTCCATCTCCTGAACAGAAATCCAACAGATCCTTACCATTATAATTAGCATACATATATACACACATACGAAGGCTTGCTGAAAAGTTGTGATAATGTTAAATTTCTTCAAACCTCTGACGTGTCTTCTTATATAATCCTAAAAGAAAAAGAACAAATTATTACATTTGATGAAACATAGGGGTTAAAGGATTTTAAGATATGTTCTTTCTTGTGGTTATATCAGTTGCTTTAATATCATCTTTGTTCTAGGTGTTTATCAGAGCTTTTCAGCCCCCCCCCCTCCTGTACATATTTTGTTTTGTGTTGGCATTGGTTAGTGCAACCTCACCAAAAGTTATAGACATTAGTGAGACTTAGTTAACGGCACATGATGTGTTAAAGAGATAGAAAGCAAAAGGTTTGGTGTTATCAGGGAGGATAGAGAATACAGAACAGGAGTGCAATGCTGATGACAGACGTACTGCAGCCAAAAAGAGTAGGAGAAACACAAGCAGACGCCAGTTCTTTTCAGGCAATTTGGGGTGAGACAGACCAATATGACAAAATATACAGTTGATTGCTGTTATAAACCAGGGGGTTTCCAGTTACGATGTAGAAGACAAGCATCAGTAAATTGGAACAATGAATGCAAGTCAAGTAATTATTATGGTGAACTTCAACTATGGAGAAATAGATTGGAAGGAGTAAAGATCACATGGCAGGAAAAAAATGGAATTTATATACCTACTGAAAGATAATTCCATGAAGCATCATGTGATGGAGGGATTTGAGGTATGAGAGTGTTGTATCTGGTCATAGGATTAGAAGATCTATCCATGGCCAAATTGTCTCCATGGCAGAGAGTGATCATACAGTCTTGACTTGGGATGTTGAGAAACATTGGAAGTTTCAGTTAAGATGGGGTATATGTGGAACTACAAGGCAAGTGATTATGACAAAGCTTGAAGCAGTGTCATGGCAAAAAAATCTGCAAAAGGAGGGATATTATCAATGCATGGGAGATAGTCACGTGGTGTCTGGGGGAAGCAATATCAGATTGTATACCAAGGCAAGGAGAATAAATCAGGTAGGAGTTAGATGAATGAGTAGTAATAAGAATAAATAAGAAAATATTGTGTAGAGTATATAAGGAGAAAGGTTAGCAAGCTCACAAAGAGTGCAAGGGTCAAGCAAGAAAGTTGACCAGCATGGTAAGGAAGGCAAAATCATATTATAAGAAAATATTAGAAAAGCAGGCCAAAGGAAATCCAAACAGTTCTATCATTATGCAACAAGTAAGAAGGAAAATGACTATGGAAGAATAACTTTAATGGGTGCTGATGGTAGTGATGTGAAGAAGCAAATGAAACAGTTGAATTACTGAGCAGCTACTTTACAAGGGTATATCATCCAAAGCGAGGATATTGTTGTGACAGATATTGATGTGAGAATAGAGGCTAATGAATTGGAAGCACCGAGGATATTGCAGAATCTCAATGCAAATATAGCCAGAGTATTAGGTGGGATAACAGCTAGCATTTTAAGAAAATGTGCAAGGGAAATGGCAATGACTCTGAATACACGATTTAATTTAGCCTCAGTTCTGGCAAAGTTCCAAGGGAGTAGAAGGAGGGCAAAATAATTTCTCTGGATAAAGAAAGTCTTAGGATACTCTACAATGGACAGCATGACTTTGAGAGGGGGTTGCTCATGCCTTAGTAATTTACTTTTTATAACAAGCTGTTTGCTGAGATGCATAAAGGTAATGGCTATAAAATGATACTGATGGATTTTGCAAAGACATTTATTTGACAGGATATGACATGAAACTGTTAAATAAATAGGGATGAATGTGAAGCTGAATAATACGAACACAAAGGTGGATGATGAACAGATACCAAAAAGTAGCACATGGAAGAACAGAATCCAGGAGAAAGCAAGTGACTAGCAGTGTGCTACAAGGTTCTGTGTGCTTGACCCGCTACTGCTTAATTTGTACATAAATGATACAGGAATTCATTATGGGTGATAAAATAACCAAGTCATTATTTTAAATTATTTTAATTGTCATATTAATGTGAGAAGTGCAAAGTTATGCATTTTGGGATAAATAGATTACAAGCTGAGTACCACACTGATGCAACTGCACTCCAGGAAATTGATGAAGGTAGGGATTTGGGAATGATAGTAGATAGAAAGTTGAAGTTTAGAGGGTATATTACTAAGGTTGCCAAAGTAGCTCATAGGATTACTTGATTATTGAAAAACACACTAACAAGCAGAGATAAGGCAGTTACATTCCTCTTTATAAGGCCTTGATACATCCACAACTGGATTACTGTGCATTACTGGTCACCTGGTTTTGTGCAGATGAAGAAGTAGGAGAGAGAATCAGAGGCAAATAACTGCGATGGTGAGCGATCTGTGAAATGCTTTCTATGAAGATAGATGGAAGCTTTCAATCTATGTTGCAAAAGTTGGTTGAGAAGTGAAAAAGAGGAGATATGATAAAAAAACATTTATCATATCTCCTCTTTTGTATTACTAAATACAATTGTATTTAGTAATACAAAATTGTATTGTATTACTAAATATGGTACAGAGACAATTAAAGCCTATGTACCATATTTAGTAATACAATAAAGTTACAACTCAACTCAAGGTCAGTCCAAAAAAGTTTCATCCAGACCAACATGAATGGAACATGTTAAGAAACGTTTTAACCCACATTAAATAAATTGTGGTATCAATTTTTTAAAACCATATTAATTCAAAAGGCAAGATATTCGAAACTGTAAAGTGAGGGATTCCTGTATTGCCTTTGTACTGCTTCCATAAGCACAGTTTCAAATGTGATAAAGCATTCTCCTCAAACTTTTCCAAGCAAAAGTTAGGGACTGGAAGAGATAATGGAGAGCCCACAGCAGACCAAATTTCTGGGTGTACATCTTGCTTGTCGACATGAAGACAAGCAAGATGTACTACTACTAAAGTTACATGTGTTTCTCAGGTGACCAAATCTGTGCACATCAGGTGGTGGTGATGGTGGAGAGGATTCAAAGGTAAGTGACCAAGCTGGTGAAAGTCTGTGGGATGCTCCCTATGAGGATAGGATGACGGTGGTAAGTTGCAAAGTTTAGTTGATCAGCAGATGAGACATGATAGAAACTTAAAGGGATTCTATAAGAATGACAAAAGAAATCTTTCAACACATGATGAAGAGAGAGAGAAAGAGAGAACTAAAGGTCACCACCTAGAAGTTGTGTAAGAGTATGAGTAAGGGTGTGCAGAGTGGGCAGACTAGATTGTTTGCACTGAAATTGGTGAATGGACTGCCAGAAATAGTTGTGAGTGCCCTGACAGTGAATGAGTTTAAGAGGTATGATAGGTATTGTGTGTATAAAGGATATATATACCCATGATGACTCTTCTGACTCCATGGGTATTTACCCATATAATAATAAATTCCAACCACATTAGGATATATTCTTTCCTCCTTATCCAATTCTGCCATCACCATATTGTAAAACATGAGCAGATTCTTAAAACAAGACCTACCATAAACAAAGTTATGCTGTCCTCTATAGAAGATGAATGTGCTATCTACCCACCTTTACCTTTGAATGGTCCTAATTAGCCTATTCAAAACCACACCAACTACTCCAGAAACATGGGTCTACAACTGGCTGCATCAAACCTAGCTCTACAATTGTATAATAGTTATCTACTTGCTTTCCTTCTATCCATTAATAATCATCATGCCTGTGTTGAGACTTCTGTTCATCCATTTAATTTCCTTATGATTTATTCCTCCAACTCTATGGATAGAGAAGTGATTTAAGAGTGTCTATAACAAATCTCTTGGCCATTTCCCAAGGTCTAAGGAGAATAGGAGACAGCTAAAAAGATTCAGCAGCAAGTAACTAGGATGATAACTGACCATGGAATTGTGTATATGAAAACAAATTGAGAGAATGTGGTCTTCAAAATTTGAGGAAGAGAGAGAGGAAAGAGATTTTGCACTTTTGGATGGGTAGAACTCAGGATCATCCTTCAAAGCTGGATAAGAATATTGTTAGCAAGCATAGGAGGTACAGGTTCTTCTCATGGCATGTAGTGAGTATGTAGGAATAAGCCACCATTAAATGTTGTGAGTGCATCTTCAGTAAATGTGTTCAAGGATAGAAATGCAAGTATTTACATAAGTGTATCCTTTCTTTCAAAGTTACATGGTGATCGTCATTCATTTTTAAAATTATGGAAACAACTGTGTTATTGTAAAACTTCAGTTTAATATAAACCAAAATAATCACTCAACATTTCGACCTTCACATCAAGGTCATCATCGGAGTACATACAGAAACACGCTACGTTACAATCTGCATAGTATGCTAAAGTCACACTAATTTGGCCAACCGTTAACACTACTGGCCTGACCTCTGGTAAAGAAAAAATAAACTCACTACATCAAAGCTAGAGTCCTGTTATCTGTTTGGTTACAAATCAATAAGAGGTATATTCAGCTAGAGAGCAACATGCTCTCACATAATTACTCACAGATAAATTTGAACAAAAATAATAATAATATAAAATACAGATAGTGGCCAATAAGGCTTAAAGCCCTAGCTGCAGGCCTGGATTGCATACCCACTCCACAACCAACAGGTCATGGATTTCAGTCCCACAGTAGGAACTGGTGTTGTTTCTAAAAGCTTGCTCTGGATGAGCTTGTAAAACTTCTTGAGTTTATACAGTTGTTTTTTTAAAAAAAAACTTGAAAAATTTATGCAGGCTGAATGTGTGCCAACCAAATTCTTGGGATTTTTATGCCACCATTACTGTTTAGATTAGGATGGTGGATCAAAATTTTACAGGCTTTCTTGAATTTGCATTCATACCAGGTTTTTGTATGTTGTAAGGAACAAGTACCTTTCCATGTGTCATTTGTGTTCTTTTTTATGGAATTTTTTATTGGAATTGTGTGTCCAGTTTTACCAATATAAGATAAGTTACAGGTGCAATGGATTTGGTGTACCCCAGGGTAAGCCAGGAGAGGGAGAGGAGGGAACCTTGACTATGTTTTTTTAATTTTATAGGTGATTTAAAAGGAGCATTAGGATTAATGGTATAGAATTCTATTTATTTTATCTGATAACCCTTTAATGTATGCAAAGCTATGGTTTTTACTGTAATATTATTATTATTTGTTTCTATATTATTCATTTTTTTGCTGAAGTTTTATGAAATTTTATTGATGGTATTTTTACTATAGCCATTGTTTATAAATGAACTGCTAATAATTTGTAATTCTTGTTTAAGAGCTTGTTCATTACAGTAAATTGTTATTCAGGTGGCTAAGGAAGGTGTTTAAAGTTTGATGGTTGGGTGGCCAGATAACAAAAACATTGTGAACGTATCTAAGCCAAACTGTAAAACCTACTTTACTGTAGGTTTTACAGTAAAGGAATCTAGAGCAGATTGCTGAAAAGCTTCCATATGAAAGTTAGCGACTGGGGGGGGGGGGGGTAGCAGTGAGCCCATGGCTGTATATGTATACCAGATGATGACGACCGTGATATGAAGGTAGAAATGTCTGACGATTATTTTCGTTTATATTAAACAGAATTTTACTATGCACAGTAGTTGTTTCCATAATTTTAAAAACGAATTTAAGCATGTATGTCTAAATGGGCCATCCCTCAACAAGTCCTTGGACTCCTTGGAGATACAATAATAATTATTATTATTATGGTGTTAAATAAATTAGTATAATAAAAATATTTGGTTTCCAGATCAAGTGTTGATCAATTTTATTAAGCTGAACCAACTAGTTTCACCACACTTTAACTGTTGGCATCTTCATGTCGCATATAAGTTTAAACAATCTCACAATTATGCGTAACTGCAAAACTGACAAAAATTAACTGTAAAAAACTGACTAGAATAATTACAAATAGAATAGTATCGAACATGAGTGAAACACATATCGCATGTACAAGGTTAGCTAGCTGTTGCTAAGGAACTTTCTGTAGTTTGTATTAAAGTTCATTTCTTCGATTTTTAAAGTTCTGATTAGGGTTTTCCATATTTCTGGGAGTATTAGGCCTTGATTTCTGTTAAGGTTGACAGTAGAACAGGCGACTGTGGCTGCTTCTTTGAAAATTCTTGAATAGTAATCTTCCTCTATGTAAGGAGAACAGCTTTTGTCCCACTCGATGACATAGTTAGTTGTAGAGAAATGAGATGATAGGCCAGAAATATCCTGTCTGTTGTTTTTGACATAGCCAATGTGTTCCTTTTGCCTGATTTCGAGGCTTCTCGAAGTCTGTGCGATGTAACTAGAGCTACAAGTGCATGGAATATTATAAACTCCAGCATATTTATAGACAGGATGGTTCTTTTGGAGATCTTAGTAGTTTATGAATAGATTCTATTGGTTTAAATGTTACTCTTATTTTGTGTTGTTTGAGGTTGTTGGAGATGCCACTTACAAACAGAATTGCAATCATTTTTATATATTGAATATCTTCTTGTTCTCTTTGTGGTGGTTCAGAGAAAAGGACTTTATTGACTAGTCTTCTTGGATAGCCGTTCAAATACAGATTGTTGAAAATAAAATTTAACTCATCTTGAAGGATCTCGTTGTCCGTTGTGATGCGAATCGCTCTTTTCTTTAACATGTATACAATGCTAGTAATTGAAATATAAAATTGATCAACACTTGATCTGGAAACCAAATATTATTATTATATGAAAACTAAACTATTTTGAAAATCAGAATAGCTAAATTACAGAAATTCACTTATTACAACCAAGATAAGTGTTTTGTACAAAAATTAAAATTCATATGCCTATATAATTAAACTTCTATAAAACATTTTAAAACTGACCAACCTTAATGATTTCAGAAGCAAAATGTCCGTTGTTTATCATTTCCATGCCAGTGTTATCTAATACCACAATTGCATTACTATGAGCAGCTACTTCTGATTCAAAAGCTTGATGCTTCTGGATTTTGGCCTAGAAAATAACAAATGTGCCATTTAACAAAATCATTCAATATTCTTTTATCACTTACGCCAAAAGAAAGATTTTAAGAAATCTCCACTGTTGAATTTAGAACATATGCAAAATAGTTGTAAAAATTAAAAATGAACATCTATGAATCAAATTAAAGTAAACTGACTACTCTAAACCATTATACTTATTATCGTGACAGTCAATTCTCACTATTGTGAACTCATAGGGACCACAAGAAATAGTTCACTTACTTAATTAAACTTAGTACAGTAGTGGTACAGTGCTCAATCACTGTGGCACTACTGTTCTAAAGGAAAGTCAATATAGCATATAATCAATATGCCCAATCAAAGTGCCAATGGCACTTTAATTGGGAACTATGGCATTCAGCACCATAACTGGTAGTACTGGACCTATGGAACTTTGTTTGGGCAGTCCCAATCAAAGTGGCCATAACACTAATTGGGAGAGAAACACTAAATCCAACAGAAACTGGATAAATTCACCCTTTTTCTTTAGAGGTTGGAAACGTTGCCTGAGAGCTCATTCTAAAATATCCCATAAATGTTCTATAGGTTTAAATTTCTTATTAGCAGTTGTTAAAGTCAGCAAATTTTGTTATAATGGTGTTTGCTATATTGAGAATTGGCTAAACTCCAATGGTATGAATAGTTAACTTTTGATGACTGAATTCAAAAAAGATGGCACACTATCATACAGCTAACCACACCAAAGGAAAGCAATGTTCAAAGAAAAGATAACCTGACTAAATGCTATTACTATTACAGACACACTAACTACTGTTATAAAACCTGACTTACATATAATGGACAAAAAAAAAAAAAAAAAAAAAAATGGAAACAGGACACATTTAGATTAATATGCACTGGTCTGCTGTGGGTATCTAATACATCCCAGGTTCTTTCAGGAGAGAGACTGTCAGTACTTGGAACTCAACAGGAGAAATTTTTATACCATTCGTCTGACAGAAACTGGATCAATTCACCTTTTTTCTTTAAAGGTTGGAAACGTGGCCTGAAAGCTCACTCTAAAATGTCCCATAAATGTTCTATAGGTTTAAATCTGGCAATTGGGATGGCCATGGCAGAGAGGACACCTCACCATAATGTTCTGCAAACCACTGGGTGACCACATTATCTTTTTGAAATGTGGCTGGCTGCGTAGGAAGAAAGTGTGTCAACATGGGATGAAGATGATCATTTATGATTGAAAGATAACGTGCAGCATCCACTTTTGCCTTCCAATACAACAAATGGACTCAAACTATGACATGAGAATGCACCCCAGACCATTAGAGAACCATCAAACCTTTCACAGTTGGAAACAAGCACTCTGGCTGGTAAGCTTCCTTTGGCTGATGCCACAACATGTTCATCCATTTGCAGCAAAAAGGATAAATGCAGATTCATCAGACCATATCACATCCCTCCAATGTTGTGTAGCCCACTGTCTGTGATCTTTGCACCATTAGACACAATGAGGTACATTGATGGGAATGATCAAAGGCTTGTGTAAAGCAACCTGACAGTGATATCTATGTGTAGTTCACAGCGAGAGTTTTTGTTGAAATGGTTTTGTTGAAAAGCAGGTGTTAAAGTCAGCAAATTTGTCATTCCTATGGAATGACAAATTTGCACCTATTGCATCTACAATGCATGTTGAATTTTTCATGCAATTGCTCAGCAGTAGCCCACCTATTTTTCATGATACAGCACACTAATGCACAAACATCCCTCTCTTGAAGTAAGTGCTTTTGTCCACTATTGCATTTTGCTGATGATGTTTGTCCTGTCAAGTGCTATGCTAACATAACTTAGAGACTGTTCCTCAACTAACATGTGCAATTTAAGCTGTTCTGGTCAGCTGTTTCACCAGGCTCCAACAATCAAGCCCCTTTCAAAGTCACTGAGGTCTTCTCTGAAATTCCATTCTAACATGCAATAAACAGCAGAAGGCCTCTGTTTGCCTTTATGCATACATCCCTAGGAACATTGGGAGTACATCTGTGTTTGGTGCATCATAGACACTGCATTACAACTATCGATAATGCAACCCGATAGCTCAGGGTTTCCACTTTTTTTTGTCCATCACCTGTACATATATCCAAACAGTTAGATAGCAAAATCAACAATTTTGGTCAATCTTAAAAAAAAATTAAAAAGGAGTTTGGTTTGGTTATAATTATTGCCACAGCAACTAAGGTTATGAACCCAGTATATTATATTGATAACTGTCTATGTTCTCCATTCCCCAGATGCATTACCTGCTTTGCTGAATGCTCAAAATTCACACAATAACAAACCCTCAGGAACAGAAGGAATAGTCTGTTTGGTGGTATGGAAAATTTGTTGTTAAATGACAGTTGACCATGTCAACAATCCAAGAGAATACTCTTCAAATACTAGTAGCCACAATCAAAGTGGCTAACTGTAAGGGTCATGACACTTGCTCTGTTGGTGGTAAGTCATATACTTATTATTCAACAGAGCAGCCTTAGGATTAACCCAAAGATCATCCAAATTATATAGGAGAAAATAATGAATATACAAATGAAAATGACAAAAAAAGATGACAGTACAGAACATCTACAATACTTACAGTGGAATCTGAAACTGATTCCACTGTTAGTATTGTAGTTGCATAAATATCCAATTCTGGTAATTACTAATTACATTGTTTAAAAGTTGTGCCAGAGGTATGTTCTTCAATGTGAATCATATCTTGTAACAGATATAATCTAAACTGATTATATAAACAGAACTTTTTTTTATTGCCCACAGGCTTTGGTCAATAAAAAAAAGAACTGAAAAAAAAAAACTATATAAATAAAACTCATTGATAAGGAGGAGGGGCTACTTTCTTCCTACTTCAGTGTGAGACACATATCATTGCTCATATTTATGTTAGCATGTGCTTACTTGTTCAAATTTATCACACAACTTACATGTGAACTCTTTAATTTCTTGATTTTATTCAAAATGTTGCATTCATTTATTCTTAGAAGAGTGCTGAATCTGATCACAGGATCAGATCTGTCCATAACCAAGATGTCCATATCATCTGACTTGGGGAGAGTGATCATGCGGTCTTGACCTGAGAGGATGCAAAATGTGAAATCTTCAGTTAAGAAGGGATTATATGTCAAACGTGATTATGACAAGCTTTTCAAACACTGAAGATTTAATGCTCAATATTCTGATAACAACACTCAAAGAAAAATGGAGAGGTTGATGCTAGGCATCACATTAAAAGATAAGAAGCCAGACTCACATCACTGACATCATTCTTCACCATAAGTGACTAAAATGGAAATGGGCCGGACATCTATCCAGGAGAGAAGATGTGCAATGAACCACTATAGTAATGAACCGGATTCCAAAAGAAGGGAAATGAGGCTGAGGACGTCCTAAAAGAAGGTAGAGTGATGAACTGTCAAAATTTGTTTGGAAAAATTGGTCAACCATTGCCAAGAACAGAGAAAGGTGGAAAGAACTGGAGGAGGCCTTCATCTAGCAGTGGACAGAAAATGGCTGAAAAGAAGAAAATTCTGATAGCATGGCAGATTCTGACATCGTTCCTGCAGTTACAGACATACTTTTGGCTGATGCTCTAGAACAGTGGTCTCCAAACTTTTTGCCGTGAGGGCCACATTGGGTACTTCAGCACTGTTCAGCAGGCCATAGTAATAAAAAAACTCTAGAACTAGATATGAGTTTTATTGAAAGCAGATAAAAACTGATTACAGAATATGTGAGATTAAATTATCGAATATTAATGACAACAAACACTATCAGCATATTTTTGCTAGTCGTTAGTTTTTCAACCGAATATACATCGACAATCTCCAAACTTTTTGCCGTGAGGGCCACATTGGGTACTTCAGCACTGTTCAGCGGGCCATAGTAATAAAAAAACTCTAGAACTAGATATGAGTTTTATTGAAAGCAGATAAAAACTGATTACAGAATATGTGAGATTAAATTATCGAATATTAATGACAACAAACACTATCAGCATATTTTTGCTAGTCATTAGTTTTTCAACCGAATATACATCGACAATTTACATGTAACTTTTTTTTTAATTTCGTATAACTTCGAGTTTTTTGTCAGCGAAATACAGATTGGGAAATTTGGTTTTTATTTCGTTTTTTGCTTGTTAGTTCATTTTAACTGTGTTTTTACAGACTTTTTTAGGTATTCTTATTTCGTGCGACATAAATTTTTTTTGTTGATAAAAAAGTTTATTCGAATGTAACTTTTTTATTTCGTTTTGAATTCTTTTAAATTTTTTTCCTTCGTTAGTCCATTTTAACCGACCTTTTACAGTCAAAAAGACCATAACCTTGGATTACGGTTACTTTTTTGCTATTCGGGAATATATTTTGAACACAATTTTAATTAATGCATTTGAAATCTATCGACACCCTGTGTTTTTTTTTTTTTTTTTTTTTTTTTTTTTTTTTTTTTTTTTTTTGCGGATTCTTATTGAAAAATTAGTCCAATTGGGCGGGCCAGATAAAATCATATCACGGGCAGCATCTGACCTGCTGGCCATAGTTTGGAGACCCCTGCTCTAGAATATTTATCTTGAGATTTTCTGGCAAATATTAGGAAGCAATTCAAATCTGTTGTTAACTCCAATTATTTCACCTGAAGAAAAAAACTTTATAAACAAACTGAAGAACCATTATGGTTAGTCCATATCCCTATTCAGAAAAAATATTTTTGGAGCATTTAGGGGAAAAAAAAAAAAACTTGCTAGCTCTGCACATCCTTGTGCACATATTGCATTAATAACATTTTTGATGTTTAGAAACATATGGATAAAGAACTGCGATATTTGTACAAAAATATCAATCTTCTTTTTCATCTCAGAATTAAATTTATCCTCAAAAAGGAATCACAAGGAATATTATCATTTCTGAATGTTCATCTGTAACATGAAACCGATGGTTCTCTTCCTACATCAGTTTATGCTATGCTGCTGTTTTCTCTTCCTGAGTGGTTTATCAACCTTTTCAGTTAATATCACAGACTTGGACCTAGATTTTATTATAAAAATAAATTAACTTAAGAGATTGAGTGAGAGATAAAAAATATTCAAAATTAATTTCTTTATTTACAAATAATATCAGTGTAAATTCAGGTATTGCATGGCTGAAATAATGTGTGTAAAATTTCATGATTTGAAAATGCTATATACAGATCTGCATCATATTTCTTAACATCATACATAAAGAAAATAAACATCACACAAGGTTTTTTTCTCTTCATAATCACAAAATTTGATCAGAACACAAACAAAAACAGTTAACTTCAAACTTATCAGACAGTTTCTTCCACTCTTAACAGCAGCCAATGAAGTCTAATTAGCTCATACCTGTTTTAATTTGAAAGCAAAAATAATAATAATTTGTACGCATCTTTTCTTAAGAAAGAACAAATTTCTTCTTTCATATTTTCATTAACATATCAATTAAAGGTAACTTTAAAATTATCTTTATATTTCCTGTGAAAAACCTTGAAATACAAAGATAATTTTAAAGTTCCTTTTTCTTGTGGAAACTTCTTTCTTATCCTTGAACACAAAAAAAGTTCATCTCTTTCAAGTTTACAGCATTTAACTAGAATAAGTTTGCTGCTTGACATATTAAAAGGAACTGTCCATTGCTTAGGGGAGAAACTATATAATTCTTCTTATCATTTTTATCTAGGCTCCAACTTAGCTTCCTCTAAAAGAAATTCACCTGTTAATTTTGGGATAGCTTTCTCTCATAACACTCCTTTCCATTTTTTTTTTGCTTAAGAATTCCTTTTAAACTATATTTCTCTCCTAAACTTCCAACTTTCAGAATGTATTCCATTCTAATCCACACCAACTGTTTTATTCTCTCTCACTATATCAGCTTCCACTTCAGAAATAGAAACTGTGTGCAAGCAAACTACTAGCATTGTAGTTTGCTTGCACAAACATTTTCATGACATTAAAGAACTGTATTCTTGTTTACAACAAGTGACATGAATACAGTTCCTTAAAGGATTCATGTAATTAAATACATTATTTAATTACATGTTTATTTGTAAACATGTAATTAAAACATATTTAATTTCTTATATATGTCTAACATGGCAGCAGGACAAAAGTAAAACTGTCACTTGTTAAAAATAAGAATACAGTTCTTTAATGTCATGAAAACATCTCCAGAAAAACTTGATATTTTCTTTTGAAGATTTTATAAGTTAGAAAAATAAAAAAATAACTTAGCGGCAAGTCCTTTTTACAAATGAATATTGCAATTAAACAGTTTGCAACAGGTCATAACTACAAAAAGATTTCTTTTATGTATAACATTAGTTAAAAAAACTTCTAATTAGAAGAAATAATGCATTTTTACTATACATTTAGGAAATGTTTATATACATGATAAAATTAAAGATCGTATTTTCCTTTTTATTTATTTATTTATTCAAAACTGGCTGTTGTTTAAAAAATAATAATAATAATAATAATGTAAGAGAACCTGATATTGCTAAATAGCATATATCATATACTCCAGTCCTCTGCAAATGATTAATCCAAAAAATATTCCATATTTTTTGGATGGATGATTAGATCATATGGAAGAGTAACTTAAATTCAGATACCTAAGAAGAGACCACAAGCGAGCATTGAAGGAATGTGAAAAACCAGTTCAGCTAATGTCCAAGCCTCACCTTCTCGTGATGCACCCTGTTAGTAGGTATCCACCTGGACACTGAATGAATGGGAATGGGCTGGCAAGCTGAAATCTAGCTAACCAAGATGTATACTTTACTGGCTTTATCAAACACAAAATGATGGCATAACATGAAGAATATCATGCCAGCTAGAATAATCACCCATTTTATGAGGGTGGTCTGAAAAGTTCTTGGCCTCAACCATAGATGGCAACACTATCAGCAAGATTTTTTTTTTCTAAGTTGGTACATCTGTCATAAGCATCCGTGTGAAATTGCAAATCATTCTATCAAGTAGTTTGTTTTATACAGCTGTCTGAAGCAAAAGTGTCTTCTGTAATCCTTGAAATGGATAATATCGAGTATCGTGCAGTTATAAAATTCTTTGTAAAAGAAGGTTTAACGCCAATAAAATTTAATCAAAGTTAATAAAAGTTTATTGTCACTCTTCTCCTTTGTTTATGACAGTTAAGAAATGGGCTGCTGAGTTTAAATGTGGCCATAGTTAAGAACGTAAAAAAAGTTAACATAGAAGATGATCCATGTTAAGAATGTCCAAAACATGCAACACCAGAAATCACTGATCAAGTGCATGATATGGTATTGGATGACTGGCGAGTCAAAGTGAGTGAAATTGCTGAGACTATAAGCAATTCAAAAGAAGGTGTAGGATATATTTTGCATGAAGAACTGCATATGAAAAAGCTTTGCGGAAGATGGGTGCTGCATATGCTCACAGCAGATCAAAAACGCACTCGCATGAAAATCTCCGAACAGTACTTGGAGCATTTTAACAAGAATACCGATTTTGTGTGTCAATTTATTACTATGGATGAGACCTAGATTCACCATTACACACCAGAATCCAAACAGTAGTCAAAACAGTGGACAGAAGCCAATTGTTCAGGCCAAAGAAGACAGTCTTCTCATCGGTGTTTTGGCATGCTAAAGGCATTTTGTTTATTAATTATCTTGAAAAGGGTTAAACAATAACTGGGGAATATTATTCCGATCTTTTAACCAGACTAGATGAAAAAATTCGTGAGAAAAGACCCGGTTTGCAGGAGAAAAAAATCATCTTTCATCAGGACAATGCACCTGCCCACAAAGGTGTTTTGGCAATGGGAAAATTAAGGGATCTGCACTATGAATTGTTGGAACATCTCCCCTATTCCCCAGATTTGGCAAAACTAAAACTCTTCCTCACTAGTCAGCATTTTTCTTCGAATCAAGAGGTGATTGCAGCTGTAGAGGGATATTTTGCAGATCTTACTGAGAACCACTACAAGGATGGGATAATGGTGCTGGAGCATCCCTGGAATAAATGTATTAATCTTAAGGGAGATTATGTTGAAAAATAAAAATAATTCTGAAATTATAAATTTGTTTTCTCATTGTTAGGCTGAGAACTTTTAAGACCACCCTCATACACAAGGCCCTGCTGTTTTTGTCATGGAACTAATGAAAGCAATGAAAAGTCTCCTACTGAAACAAATGCCTCCTCGAAAGAACTAAAAATAGGCACTAAGAATGTAAAATATATCAACAGAAAAGAGTTCTCATTGTTAGGCTGAGAACTTTTAAGACCACCCTCATACACAAGGCCCTGCTGTTTTTGTCATGGAACTAATGAAAGCAATGAAAAGTCTCCTACTGAAACAAATGCCTCCTCGAAAGAACTAAAAATAGGCACTAAGAATGTAAAATATATCAACAGAAAAGAGTTCTCATTGTTAGGCTGAGAACTTTTAAGACCACCCTCATACACAAGGCCCTGCTGTTTTTGTCATGCAACTAATGAAAGCAATGAAAAGTCTCCTACTGAAACAAATGCCTCCTCAAAAGAACTAAAAATAGGCACTAAGAATGTAAAATATATCAACAGAAAAGAATTGGAACCTAGCAGAACAAATACCATATCAATATAATTCAATGTTTCCAAGATGAAGACTAAAACTGATGAGATATATTGAAATAATAACCAAAAGATGTTATCTTTAGACTGTTACCATATCAAAAGATGTTATCATAGTGATCACAGAAAGGCAGACATAGCTAAAGCTACTTCTACTAAATTTGGATACTAAACAAACTTCTGGAGGAAGGCAATTTCAAAGATGTGGGGAAAATTTTCAAAAAGGGGAAATGAACGGTGAGATTTAATACTTATGGTTCAGCAAAAGATTCTCTCAAGGAAGAATTCTGAATCATTAGAGAAGGCAGATAACAAAGAAAAAAGCCATTCCTTATTGAACAGCAAGTGAAAATGTGAAAACCAGGCATACTGATATATTTTCGGAAAACTGAATTAAAGTGCAAAGTTAATAATAATAGTGAGTAAACTGCCAGATTTCTGATCAGAATACACTAGTCATTACTAATAATATGTTCCAACATGAAAATGTGCACAAATTCACATGAACTTTTAGAAGACATAAGTCTTATAGGCTATATTATTGTTCATAGAGATATCTTCACAATGCCTCCAGATAACAAGAGATTTGAAATTGGAAGTGATCACCATTTACTTCTGAGTTGAATAAAAATGAATATCATATTGAAAAGAAAGTTTGAAAATTTATAAAAAATGAGCAGCTTTCATGAGTAAGAACTGCAGTAGAAAAAAAATTATTACTATTATAATTATGACATGACACTTCCATGGAGTCTGAATGTCTGAAAGTCTTTCATGGGAGGTCATTCTGCACTACATGATACACTGTCCAATCCAAAATGCTACCCAAAATGAAAGAGTTTGAAAACAAAAATTTGGAGACTAAGTGACAAAATCTAAAGAAAACATTGATTGATTCAGATAGTGATACACATAGTGAGGTTTTCAGCATGAATAGAAAATTCCTTACTAACTTCACAGTGGATTTTGTGATGTTAATGAATTCCATGGAAAACTCAACAAATTAAAGACAGTACTGGGGGTAAAAAAATAATACTGAAAGTTTCAGGTAAGTAAATCAAGTAGCCTGAGAGAATACAAAGAAAAATGCAACAAAGAAAACTCATAAGAAGACTTTGATAAGAATACAGCAGATGTATATGGTGAAGTTGGCAAAATGTTCCAGTGGCTATCGAAAAGTAAAAAAAGAGCAAAACAGCACTGTAAAAGGAATCAAAGATGATCAATATGACAAAAGCCCCCAAAAGAGAGCAATATAGCAAATACAAGTAGCTGTAAGTAACAAGAAAACGTTGATATTGCATCTGGATCAAATGAAATTGATAAGAATGTGTCGTCTGACATCTCTAGAGAACCAAAATTTAAAAATAAATCATATTTTTTGTTTACGTGAACATATAAATTCAAATAAAATAGATATTTAGTTTTAATTAATATTTTAATTAATTATTTTATTTATTTTTAATTAATTAATTAGGGGGTACTTGGTAATAATGAAAATTTAAGAAGGGGTATGTGGATATCTGAAGTTTGATAAACACTGGTGTATGGTATGAATGTGACATGACACAAAGCAATATATAAATTATATTTAAGTAATAAATTAGCTGTTGGAACTGAAGGAAGTCCTGCAGTCTGAGATCAAATAAGTATTTGGGTTAGGATGGCAAAAAAAATTATCCAGAGGATAACCAAGATCTAGGTAGACTGATGCAGTCAAAAGTGCCTTAGAAGACTGAAATGTTAGATGTCATCATATTGAAATTAACATATAACTGATTAATTTGGAAAAAAAATTGTACACAGGAAGCTTAATATCATGTTGGAGGCTTAATGGATTGTATACAGCACTCAGAAAGGATTAAAAACAGAATTTAATTCTGCCTATATTTCGTCTCAGTCAATGAGACATCTTCAGGGATTACAAAAAACTAATGTAACATAAAAACAAATAACAAATAATACTAAGCCCAACCACGTGGGTGACACTAAAGTCCTATCTAGGTGGAGCACCCTCTAAGGGCAGTTGTAGGTGGCCTGGAATGTAAAGTGGGACCTCTGGTGATAAGCGTTTCCCAAATCTTAGGAAGCTTAATGCAACCATATTTGTTAAGATTTGGTTGATTCCTGAGAGCTGCTGCTGATTCTAAGAATAGTCTTTCTCTTTTGAATTTGCTGTGATGGAGCATGGTGGTTTTTTTCCATGAGATCCTGTGGGTTGTATCCAAGACATGGTCAGCCAGGCCTGACTGACTATAGTTGTGGTTGCAGATGTATGACTTATGTTCCTCCAGGCGGATAGTAGCTGATCTGCCTGTCTGTCCAAAGTATGCCAGTTTACTGGAACAGAGTACTTTATAGACTCCAGGCACTGAGAGAGGAGGGAGCTGATCTTTTGTAGAGTGGATAAGGGTAGCAAGGTTGCAGTGGGGCTTAAATGGTGTGTGTGTGTGTGTGTAGGTTGTACTTTTTTAAATTCTTGGCAATTTTTTCAGATGTGCCATGGATGTAGGATATGGTGATGGCATTTCTAAACTCTTTTTGAAGAGAAGACTGGGGAATGGGGAGGGAACTTGATTATTTTTTTAATGCTGTGATTGCTCTAGCCATTGGAGAGGAAAATGTTGTGTATGTGGTCAAGCTCAGTTGTAAGCGTGGTTCCACTGGAACAAAGATTGTGGGCTCTCTTGGTAAGAGTTTTAATAATGCCATATTGTTGAGCAGGGTGGTGGTGGTGGGAGCATTTGGATGTATCTGCCTGTGTGCGTGGGTTTTCTATATACCGTGAAGGAAAGTGTACCGTTGGGAAGGCGTGTAACTAAGGTGTCTAGGAAGGGTAAACAATTGTTCTTTTCCTTTTCCATTGTGAACTGGAGTCTAGGATGTAGGCTGTTGAGGTGACTGAGGAAGGTGTCTAATGTGTCTGGGCCATGAGGTCAAATGGAGAACACATCATCTACATATCTTAGCCAGATAGAAGGTTTGAGAGGGGCTGAGCCTATGGCTTGTTTTTCAAAATCTTCCATATAAAAATTGGCAAGAGGGGTAACCCATGGCGGTTCCTTCTATCTGCTTATACATTTTGTACTTCCAAGAAAAATAACCAGAATAGATGGCAAAGGAAAAGAGATCTAAGATGTCAGAAGGAAAAACATTTTTTTAAGAGTGTTAAGGTATCAATTAAGGAAATATTGGTAAACAATGAGGAGATGTCAAAGCTTACCAATATGTCTGTGTTATTTAAGTTTAAATTTTCTGTGAGGGTTTTGAAATGGGTAGAGTTTTTTATATAGGATGTGGAAAGTCTGGTGAGGGGGGGGGGGGGTCAGAGAGTTGCCCAGCTGTTTTTACAGTTTGTAGTAAGGTGCGTTAGTGGCATCTACTTTATATTTGGGGGGGGGGGGGACAGAAACAGAAAGGTTCGAGTTTTTTCGTGATTTCCAGGAGCCAGGAAGACACTTTTTTAAGTTGGTTTTTTAACTTGTGTTTTTGTGGGGTCGTGTTCTAGAGGGGTGCAGGTAGAGCGATCTCAGAGGATAATCTCCATTTTTTGATTGTATTCCATGGCATTAAGAACGGCTGTGGCATTACCCTCATCAGCTCTGGCGATGCCGATACTTTTTCTTTTGGCAATTTCACGAAAGCAGTGCGTTGGGAGGACGATAAATTACTTTTTGGAGGCGAAGACTTTGTTGGCGACGTCAAGTCTGATGTTGTTTGCTATCTCCGCCGATAAGTGACAGATCCTGCATTCGACTTTGAACATCACATTAAGCACCGACACTTCTTTCGGAGCGACCACGAAATTGTGGTCAAGGCTTAGGGCACTGACGGCATCATCGTTGAGCCTTTTGGACGATAAGTTAACTACTGTCTGGAGCGGTTGAATTTGCAGTTGCGGCTTGGCTTTACAAAGGTTGTTCAATTTCTTGATATGTTTATTTTTTATTTTTTGAAATTCTTTCTGTGCGGAAGCTTCCGAGATGCCAGAGAGAATAGACCAATGTTCAGGGTTAAGTACAGCTAGATCGTGGTTGGGCTTAGTATTGTTTGTTATTTGTTTTTATGTTACATTAGTTTTTTTGTAATCCCTGAAGATGTCTCATTGACTGAGACGAAATATAGGCAGAATTAAATTCTGTTTTTATTCCTTTCTGAGTGCTGTATACAATTCATTAAGCCTCCAACATGATGTCCTCACAGCACTTAAGCCTCTACACATGGAGGAAGCTTAATAATGAAAAGTTAATAGTATAATACTATCAAGCACAGGATGCCAAATGTATAGCACAGTATTATAATGGTAAGAGGTTACAAAAAAAATAAGGTACTAAACAGCTGACCATTGTGGTTCTGGTAAAAAGAGTGTCAGGAAGGCTGTTCCAAACAATAGAGTGCCTCCATAGTGCAACTGGAAGAACAACAGAACATAGCACCCTTTCATTGGAAAAAAAACTCCCCAAGTTTAATTCTCATTGTGACGAGAAGAATCTTTATATGGACTTTTTCAATTGAAGGTGGATTAGCTGATCTCATATGGAGGCAGCAGGGTTTCTGTTTCCCAGAAATTCAGGTTTTTCATCCCACATACAGGCAAATCAGCCAAGAGAACACATGCAATTCCATACAAAATATGCTATTGGTGGCAGTACACATGGCATTGTTTGTTGATAGTAGTAGTGTTGATAGGAGTAGATTAAGTAAGAGAGAGAGAGATGGTGAATTGTAGTGGAGTAGTGTACCCTTCCACAATGAGTCCATGGACTCCTTAGAGGTGTCACATAATAATAAAGAATGAAAGAGAAAGAGGGAAGGAATGTGGTTTGATAGGTTTGAAGCTGTAACATGAATACTGACCAGATATTTTTAGATGGTTAGAGAAAAATAGAGGAATAATGAAAGCAAGAACAACACTCCTAAAAATTAGGGATGGATCTAAGCATGATCTGGCCAAATACCAAATATTCAATATTCTGTGTCCAATTTGATCAAAGCACTCTGAATTAAACTTTACAAAAAAAATAAGGAAAAAAAAACTACAAGAACATGCAAAAATAAAATTTTACTCTCCTTAAATTTAATAAGTCATTATAATGAAACATTTATTTAAAAAAAAAGCATAAAAATTAGGAAAAAACATTGCTTTTATTTCTTAAATAATAAAATAAGAATATTAGCAAAACTTTGATTTTGAACTTTAAATATAGAGAATAATTATGGATTTTATTAAAAATGAAGTAAAAATACATTGTGATATAGGAAAAGCAATTTTTTGGTATTTTTGGAAGTCTACTTCTGGTTTCTTTGTAAATGTTTCTTGCTTTTGCTATAAACACTGATAACTGGTACCGAAAGAAATATTCTTGCTATTTCACTCAAAATGGACAACATAATTTTCGATTCTTGGCAGCATTAATGGGTCAACAATTCCTTTAAACAATGGCTTATTAAATATAATCATCTCGTCATTAATGTTTTTCTGTAGTTGATTTGGTCTTCAACCTGACAATGATAGTCAAAGCACTACCATAATTTATTCATATATTTCTTTTCATCATTATGATGAAAAGTTGGAAAAATTGATCAAAAAGAGAATTTAGGAATGGTGGATAAGAATATGATACTCTATGAGGAGCAGAATGGCTCTATAAAGGATCAATCATTCCTTAGTAATCTAACTTTTTATAATAGAGTGACAGCTGGGTTGGATCAAGAGAATAGCTGCACGATGATACTGCTGGATTTTGCAAAATCCAGCAGTATCATATGGATGGTGATATGGATAAAAGGGTGGCTGATGGACAGATACCAAAAGTTACAGGCAGAATCCAGGAGAAGACAAGTGACTAGTGGTGTGCTGCAGACTACTGCTGTTTAATTTGTATATAAATGATATAGGAAATAATTTGAAAGGAGATAGTCAGTTGTTTGCTGATGATGTAAAGCTGGATAGGGTAATAGTTAATCAAGGTGATGCAGAGAGAGTCTGGATGATTTAAATAGGCTGATAGTATGAGCAAAACATAATGGATGTCAATTTAATGTGGAAAAGTGTCAAGTTATGCATTTTGGGATACAAAAATTATAAGCTATGTACCACATTGAGGGAACTGTACTCTAGGAAACTGATGGAGCCAGGGATTTGGGGGTAGCAGTAGACAGAGAGCTGAAGTTTAGAGGGCATGTTGTTAAAGTAGCCAGGGTAGCTCACAGGATTACTTGGTTATTAAAGTAACACACTAACAAGCAGAGATAAGGGAGTTAGCATTCCTCTTTATAAAGCCTTGATACAACTACATCTGGATTACTGTACTCAGATCTAGTCATCTGGGTTTCTTAGGGATGAGGAAGTGCTGGAAAGGATCCAGAGGTTAGTGACCAAAATGGTGAGTGGTGTGTGGATTGCTCCCTATGAGGACAGATTGAGGTTTTGTCGATTGCAAAAGATAGTTAATAGGCAAAAAAAAAAAAGGGGGGGGGGAAATATGATAGAAACATTTAAATTACCTAAATCTTTTATAGGATTGATGCAAGGAGAAATGTTTCAGCACTTGGCTAGAGGGACAAAACAAGAGGTCATCCCTGAAAGTTGGGTAAGAGTGTGGTTAGCAAGGGCATGAGAACTATATTTTTTGCTTGGAGAGTGGTGATTAAATAGAATGGGTTGCCTGATTTAGCTATGAGTGCTTTGTCTGTTAATAGTTTCAAGATATTGTGTCGATAGTTTGGGTCTTCCATGATGAGTCTTGGGACTCCATGGAGATACCTGTATAATAATAATGATTTTCAGACAATCAAAATCTTCTTTACTTGATATTTCTGAATCAGCTCTAGTAGATTAATTCTCCAATGAAGACAAATTATGAGCCAAGTTGGTAATACCATCAGGGCCAGAAGACTTTTTAGTATCCAAGCTACCCAACCTTATCTTTGAATAATTTTAGAATGGTAGAACCTGAATATGAGAACGATGGAAGGACAGAAGTTAATGGCTTCAGTGAGAGACCAAAAGATTCAACTGTCATCTGGACAAGAGCATCTGCTACATTTGGCTCCTTCAAAGATATCATATTTTAATTTTTTTGGTTTTGTTTTGTTTGTTTACAGCTTGAACTACCTTGCACAACTGCTGAAGAAACAAGGCATGGATAGTAAGGGTGAATTTAGCAGATGAAGATCTTTATTCTAGCAAAAAAACAACAGCTTCATTCTGACTAAGCTATGAAGTCTGACATAAAATGCATTATTGATAACTACAATATGGTGATAACTACATTTCAGAAATTAAAAAGCAAAACATAAAAATGTCATTAAATTCTTATATGTCCACGAGTGTGAATGATTTTATGTGAACATGAAACATTAGGATTAATCTGAAAACTTACTTGAAGATTTGTTGGATCTTTGTAGCTTTCATCTGATGCAGCTTGAAGTTTCTCATATATCCAAGATTCAAGTTCATCAGCATCCCTCTTGAAATACTGGAAACGACGAGAATCTTCCAACTTATCCCTTTTTAACCTTGCTTCACTCTTGAACTGCACATAACGACCTAAAACTTGATCTCTACGTTCTTGAATATCATCAACAGAATCCAAAACTTTTATTTCCTTTGGTTGAATATCCATGGTTGGATCAAACCTTATTATTTAAAAAAATGGAAGAAAAAATATTATTTTACTTCAATTCAACTTTTAAAAATGTTTTCTTTTAGATAATAAAGAAATAATATGAAAAAAAAAAAACATTTGAATGCAGAGAAGGCCAAATGGCAGTCAAAGCAGATCCAGTCCTCAAATTCAATGAAATTCAATCAGTCCACAGAAAGATCAATAAATCTGTTTAATTGCAGTTTTCGTATAGTATTTATTTATTGTATAGTATTTATTTATTAGTATTTATCTGTTTTTCTTTTTCAAAAACTTGTGGTTATTTGAAATTAATTTGTATTACAAGAAAGAAAAAAAAATACTAACATTTTTGCTCTGCAATCCCTTTTCCAACCATATCTTGCTTCTTTTTTTTTTTTTCCAACCATATCTTTTCTATTTTGAAATTTAATCGACATTTATAAGTTAGAAGAACTTGTCATGTCGATTCTGCATTCTACTACTACTACAGTCAAGCGTTCTTTTTTCAGCTACGAAGAGAATACATACATGTTATAGAGGAACACAAACATAGGAAAGACTGTGTGGCCAAAGCTTAATCGCTACTGAAAAGACACTGATGGTGGAACTGAAGGAAAAACCTTCATTTTATGATGATGTGCTAACACAATTCCTAAAGAAAAACAGAAGATTGGAACTTGTGTATAAATAAAGTAAGTAAAACAAGTTATTTCAGCCTTTCTTTGATTCAGTCCAGATAAATGATAATTTTCCAAGTGATTACTTTTTCCAATTTCTGTGTGAATTATATATATCTGTATTTAAAAATCATATCAAAATTCAAATTATCTGTGTCTCACTCTAGTATTTGCCAATAATAATCTAACCTCACCAAGAAGAGTAAACCCTTGGTTTCTCAGAAAAAAAAGGCATGCATGAAGCACAACTATTGTTCATTTGACCTTTATGCTTTCCATATTTAAAATTATATTAACATGTCACGTTCACACCTGGGTGTCTGTCGTTCCTTTATTCCCTGCGAGGTATACTAGCTTTTAGTGTATGTATGTATGTATGCTGCTTCTGCATCAAGCAGTCACATTTTAACAAAGCTTATATGACACGTTAGTCCAACTTCCATGGTAGAATTTTATTTCTAAAATTAACATTTGTTAAATGTCTGGATGATATCGAATATCTCAGATGCAATTCAAACTGATATATATGAATATATATATATATATATATATATTCATTTTACTTTTCATAAATTGAGTGCTTTCTGTATCCAATGGCTGTATTACAAATAGATGTTAAACATATTTTTGAGAACTGAAAATTTGAAAGCATATGTTAGGACAAATGTGTTTAATTAGGTGTTATGTTTAGTGCTACAATAAATCTGTTCTGTTTACATGCATGCAGCATAGCCTATGGGAGCGGAGTGTCTTTCCATTAAGTGTGTCGTTGAAGTTGTCTTACACTAATTGTTCCTAAATATAGTACAGACATGTTAAATATCTGTTTACTGTATTTAGTGATAAACAAAGGTAATTGTTTTTCTTGCTTGTGCAGTATAGCATCTGTTGAGGTTGGAAAGTTTTTTTTAACAGTATAGGGACATTTTTATTCTAGTCTTTGGAAACAACAGACAGTAAAAATTTATCCAATCCATAAATAAAAATGAATACTTCTGTGTATTATAAGAAGTTGTTGATCTACAACAAAATACCAGCATATAGGAGACTGATAAGAGAGAAGAGCTGCTGCCACTTAAAAAAAACCCAATAAATGTAGGATTCCCAAAAGTGTGGATAATTCCAATAATGATCACATATTATGTATCCTATTATTGCATAAAATGTATACTGAGTGTCTTTTAAATGAACTGCTAAATGTATTAGTGACTATGAAAGTTTCGTAAAAGTAAGTTGACCAGAGAGCTTACGGGAATACGCCAACCGACATTTACGAGTCGCCCTAGCATGGACCACCTTAGAAAATATGTACATGCCCAGGCATGCATATATTCGCTTTCTAATTGGGTCCGTTTTTCAGGTTTCGCTGGCCTGACAGCTGTTTCGAACTGGTTGGTTTATCTTCAGAGACCAGGCAGAAACCTTAAGAGAGCAAAAACGCTCTTGCAATACTAAGGAACTTGAAACGTCGGAAGGTGTATTTTCTGTAAGCGAACTCTCGGTCAGTGCATAAAAATATTTATTAAAATAAAGCACCTAAAGGCTTCATTTCAGTGATGCAAAATTTATAAAAATCAAGTGGATATTAGATCCAGCATTATTTTAAAGCTGAATGAAACCTAAAAAATGGACAAAATTAGAAAGCGAATATATGCAGTGCACGTGTTTTCTAAGGTGGTCTGTGCTAGGGTGACTCGTAAATGCCAGCAGGAGTATTCCCGTAAGCTCTCTGGTCAACTTACTTTCACAAAACTTTCAAAGTTTCTACATTTGGCTTTGAAATAATTCTGGATCTAATATCCACTTGACTTTTATAAATTTTGCATCACCAAAATGAAGCCTTTTGGCTCTTTATTTTAGTAAATGTATTAGTGGCTGTTTATTATTGGTTAATTATTCATAGTTTGCAAACAAATCTCTTTTCCTCTCCTAGTCCTTCTTTTCTTAATTATGCCATCATAAATTCACTTATTCATGTCTAGACTTGATAGGATCACATGTTATTCGCTCTACCCAGCAACTTATGGGACACACACACATATCACAAATGTTAATTATTAATAATTTGTTTGCCATTAATGAAAGTATTTCTACTCACACTTATTCTTTCCTTTCATTTCCCATGTCTTATAAATGATGGTTCACATATTTTCACCTTTGAGTAATCACACAAAGGTGAAAACCAAATAGAGCATTCTCCTTCATTGCTGTTTTCTAATAAATTTTGTTGTTTTCAAATAAGTCTCCTAAAACAAACAGAGTGTTCCCCCACTCTATGCACATTTGGTTACAATAAATTGATAAATTAAAGTATTCAAAGTTATCCTACAAATAATTGCACTGGACCAATTAAGATGAGTTCTGATGTGCTATGCACTCTCAAAACTTTCGTGCATCAATACAAATGCAATCATATAGTCAAATTGACATGAATTTTGTACTGTGGGTTTGCATAATCCACACGACAGCACACCCAACCAAAACGGGCATGCGATGCTACTGGTAGCCTTATATCTTAGTAGATAACATAGTGCCAGCGTGTGCCAGTGGAATTGGCCTTGTGGATTTGTTATCGACTTTTTTTTTTTAATTTGAATTTTTGAATCTCACCTTGAATGGAATGCAATGGTAGTACGTACAGGGTCAACTAAGTGAGTGAGCATGAAGATCAAATACTGTTAACAGATTTTTCGAAAATGGTTCAATGTTGTGAATGTAACATGAATGTGTGGCAAAATGCAAGAGATGTGTTTGTGAAGAGATTTTGGAGATGAGATAAAGTATGGATTTGTAGAAAGTGCAATATTTTGTTAGACTATGAGTTAATGAATGTGAAACAGAAAAAGGAAGTATGAATGCAGAAACAAAAGCAAGGTGTGGCAGAACGGGAGGCAGCGAAACTAAGGGACTGACAGGAAGTAAAATTGCCGATTTAAATGGACAAAGGAGAATGTAAGGGCAAATATCAGGAGGTCATTGAGGAGAATGAAAGATAACAGTATAGTGGGAAAGGTTGTCATGGGTTGTCAAGGTATGACAATATATTATGAGTTGAGAATGGTAAGAATCATGAATGGTATGCTGGCAGGGCTGTGTGAGGAGAAGGGAATGTGTGTGGATGTATGGCATGCATTTGAGAAAGAATGGAATTATACTGGTGTGATGGACTGCATTTGAATGATTTTGGAGTGAGTGAACTAGAAGTGTAACTATTGCTAGATAGAAATGCAGTGTGTGTGTGTGTGTGATGCAATCAAGACATCAGAAAAGGTTAAGTGAAAGATCAGGAGAGTGGTACAGAAGAGACTGAAGTGCATAGCAATGGAAACAGAAGTAGTGTGAGAGATGGAGAGAGAACAGAAATGCAAGAGGAACAGAGAAATGGGGGATGGGGGGGGGCAGGAGAATAAGGACACAAAAATGCAATCCAAGCTTTATGATTTCAGAAAAACCCTCATGAGTTTTTCGATATATGGCAAGCAGAAAGAAGAATGATCATAATAAGATGATTTTAATGAATGGAAGTGGGAGATTGGTAACTGCTGCAGAGAACATAGTCGAGGTATTCAGTGAAGAGGTCATCAAGATGTTTCATTCTCAGTGTGATATCAGAAATTCAAGTGTAGAGAATGAAATGAGAGAATGTTTAATGGTGAGCGAGCAAGAGATATATGATGAGTTAAGTAAGTTAGATTCAATAAGGCAATAGGACTTGATGACATATCACCACATGTGATAAGAGAATGTTCCAAGTTAGCATCAGCCTTGGCCACCTTTAACAAGAGCTTTGTGACACATCCCAAAGGAGTGGAAGGAAGGCAAAATTGTTCCACTTCACAAAGGTGGTGATACGGATAAGGCAAGAAATTATAGACTAATCTGTATATCTGATTATTTCTAATTTCTTTCTAATCTCATATAACTTTATTTAGTTGAATTCTTACCATACCAACTTTACTAATTCTGTTGCTCATTCCATATTTAATTTGCCACTGTTGTGTCCTGAATAAGCATTAAAAAGGTTTATATTAAAATATTCAGGTCACAACATTAATTCTACTCAGGCAGAGAGCATGGAACATTGGCAATAGAAAAAATAAGTTGTTTGTGAATACGAGTCAAGATAAAATTTAAGGAATTGTATAAAATTATATAAAGTGTTTAAATATAATCTGTATTAAGTGTGGGCCTGATAATAGAAATCCATGTAAGCTGGCTAAATCCATTTGAAAAACCAGCCTCTTGCACTGAAATAGTAAAGCCTGTGAGTCAGGGTTCAAGGGTCACTTTTACCATCCTGCATTATGAAAGTATTGGAAAGGGAAACCTAAGCGTCTTCCAGGAATAGGAGGCAGACACGCATGCGATAAAATAATAGAGGGAGCTAATGAGATTGACGTGGACACACGTGACCGAGTTGGCATGTATCGCAAATATCGAGATTTACCGAGAGGGGAAAATTAAACAAAAAGGCCTTGCATGAAGATTCAAGATCTTTTTTCTTCCTGGATTCCTGATCTCTCGGAGTGGTCCTGCTCGTCATAGGAGGGAAGTCCCTGGCCAGTCGCGGAAGGCACTTAGTTCGTCCGTCGTAGCGTTCATATTGGGCCAAGCTATGTCCGTGTTCTAGGATAGCCGTGATGTTGTTGTACGACGGAGGGACTAAATCGAGCCGTCCATTCAAGGCGACGTTACCGTGCCATCTCCCACGTTTCCCTCGGAGATTCTACTCGCACAGATCTACGGAAGATACCCTCCAAAGCGACTATATTTGAAGGCCTTGATGATTAGACAAGGCGGGAACAAGTTTTAAGAATTCAAGGACAGAAATGGTAATGTAGACTTTTGAAATACTAATTCCAGTTGTAAGAAGAGAATGAATTACCTGTGTGAACGTTTAAATTGGACTGAACTTAAAAAACTGTAAGAGTAGCCTACAACTAGATACGTGTCCGAGACAGTGTTAAGAATTGTTTGCCCAAGAGGATGAGTAGATACAAGATTATGTTAAACTAAAAGTGTAATTGTGCTGATGTGTTCACTGATAGCCACGTGTATCCAAATGGCTTAATGATAATCAATGAATTTTACTTTATGATTGTATTTAAGGTTATTAAGATTTAGTATGTGTGATAAGTACAAGTTAATTAGAGCTTTTGATCTGAGTTGAGTGCAACCATATTATCCTGTTTTGAAATGTATTATAGTGTATCACCTTAAAGCTAATTAAATTGTTTCATTCATGTTTGCCTGATCTGCCTATGTTATATGAATTCAAAACTACCGCTCATAAAAATAACAACGAACGAAGCGGGATAAACCCATGAATACTAATGCAATAAATAAGAGCCGCGACTGTAAGAAAGAAAAGGACAAGTGGGGGGGGGAGATAAATTTATGCTTGATCAAATAATCATTAACTCTCTAAAGGGGTCACCCTGAACAAGAATCCTTTCTACCTAGGTATTAGCTGGCGCAGCATAAATATAAATGTGTTAATACTTATAGGGTGAACTTCTTCAGATTGTTTGTTCAGGACATAGAGAGGCCAATAGGACTACAAAGCACTGAAGGAGAGAATATTTGATTGTAGAGTTTAAATTATAAGGGATAAATGTGTATAAGTAAGGTACAGTGTTAGACGAGTTTTGACTTTAAGAAAGATAGAATACTGGATTAGTTAAGAAAGCGGTAGGATAAAAGAAAGATATAAGACAATAGAAGTTAATCTAAACGATTAGAGTATAAACGTATTATAACAAATAAGTAGAGATATAAATAATATAAGGAAACGTCACAACACCATCTTCACTAAAAGTTATGTTTTTTTTTTTTCTTTTTAATGTTGAGCCCATACACAAGAGGTTGGTAGATCAACCTATAATACATTAGTACTGTGTATGGGTTTTATTATTATTATTATTATTACTACGGGCTACACCAGGAGTCCTTAGACTCATCGAGGGAGGCCCTAAACATCATGTTCACACAACTGTTCAACATTCTCACAGTATCTATCATACCTTGCCTTGAACTCGCTCACTGTCATAGCACCCACAACAGACTCTGGCAGCTTATTCCACTCATTTACCACTCTAAAAGTAAAGAACCCAGCTCTAACACCCCTGCTAACCACACTCTTGCCCAGCTTCCATGGGTGTCCCGTAGTTCTCCCACCACCAGTCCTGATCTCAAAAATATCATCTGAATTAATCCTATAGAATCCTTTTAGCAATTTGGATGTCTCAATCATATCTCCCCTTTTCGGCCTATCAACTAGTTTCTGCAACCCACAAATCTTCAACCTGTTCTCATATGGTTCATTCCATAGACCTGCTATCATCTTAGTCACTCGCCTCTGGATCCTCTCCACCTCCTCCCCATCAAGAAGGAACCTAGGTGACCAAATCTGGGCGCAGTAGTCGAGATGAGGTCTTATCAGGGCTCGGTACAGAGGTACAATAACTTGCTTTTCTCTGCTCGTCAAGGTATTTTTCAACAACCAAGTGAGTTGATGAGCTGATTTAGCTACTTTCGCAATATGCCCCCTAAACTTCATCTCCCTGTCCACCAACACTCCCAAGTCCCTGGCCTCGTCAATCTCTTGGAGTACAGTTCCACCAATGTGGTATACTGCTGCTAATCTTTTCACTCCGAAATGCATAACCTTACATTTTGTCACATTAAATTGACATCCATTTTCCTTAGTCCAGAACTCCAATCTATTTAAGTCATCTTGCAAGACTTTGACATCTTCTGCGTTCACTATCACCCTACCCAACTTTGCATCATCAGCGAACAAATGAACTGTCCCACTTAGACCCTTCCCTATATCGTTAATGAACAGATTAAACAGCAGTGGTCCAAGAACAGAACCCTGTGGCACACCACTAGTCACAGGCCGTCTTTGGGACTCTACTCCTGAATAAACTACTCTTTGATATCTCTCCACAAACCACCCAGCTATCCATCTCACCAACCCTATATCCATTCCCATATGTTGTAGTTTACGGATTAGAATTCCATGTGGTATCCTGTCAAACGCCTTTGCCAGGTCCAGTAGTATCACTGTAAACCCATTTCCCTTATCCAGTTCAGCCGTCACCTTGTTATAAAACTTGAGCAAGTTACTGAGGCATGATCTACCCTTCACAAAGCCATGCTGTCCTCTGTACAGTATCTCATTTTCATCAATCCATTCCTGTATTTTTCCCTTGACTACTTTCTCCAAGACCTTGACAACCACTCCTGATATGCTGATCGGTTGGTAATTTGCAACAATAGTCTTGGATCCTCCTTTATGCAGTGAAACTATTTCGCCCATCAAACTCATTCCACACGTCCACGAATTCCACACCACACCATCGACATAACCTGCGCATAATGTCATTTGTGATTATGGCCCTCCTTCTAAACTCCTCTCTGTCATACCGTGGTAACAGACTCACCATTCTAACTCTGTCACTCTTTTCTTTCGCTACCTTTAACAATACTTTCAAGTCCTCTCTCATTGGGTTGGGAAAGAAAGTATTTGTTCATATTAGATTCGAATTCCCTAGGGAACACATCAAGGGAAAGGCTATTCCATAGTATAGTGGTTGCAGGGACAAAGGAAGAGGAGAAGAAATTTGTTCTGGGTTTCGAGGTGCACTGTGTAGGGATGTTGAGTAGCAGCTGCACGTGTTCCAATGAACTTAGAACTAAGTGGGGGAATTATTGATGCTATTTCGGATGAACATTTTCCATGTAACTATTTGTACAAGATACATGGTGCAGAGATTGCCTGTGTGAAAGTGGGGGAGTGAGTTGCTAAGAGATGGGTCATTAATAAGGCTGATTGCTCTCCTCTGTATGGAATCGAGCAATCTGAGGGAGTTTTTGGGGACTCCACCCCATACGTGGGAGCAGTATTCCACGGTTGGGGGATTTGTGATTTGTATAAGGTTAATAACTGTTCAGGGATGAAGTAACATCTTGAGCAAAAGAGAAATCTTAGTTTTTGAGAAGTTGAGGATGCAATAGTTGCTAAATGTTTATGCCAGGAGAGGCTTGATGCGAGGGTAATTCTAAGAAGAAAAATCTCAGGTCTGAAATTTGGGTATTGTCAAAAATAATACTGGGAGAAACTGGTTCTTTTTTATGAGAAATGAGACAATACTGGATTTTATTTGCATTAAAATTGACTAGGTTATCTGAACCCTATTGGAGGATGGCTTGGAGGTCTGAATTGAGAGCAGTGGTGGTTGCTGTTCTGTAGGTTGAGGTGAGTTGTGTGGAGTAAGGTTTATCAAAAGAAAGGGAGGATTGCAATGTGCTGCCATCTGCAAAACTGTGTATTGGGTTGGAGGTAAGTTGAAGTGGGTCATTGATATATATAGTAGGAAGAGGGTTGGAGAGGAGAGAACCTTGAGGAACCATAGCATTAGTTGAGTGGTGAGAGGATAAGGAGCCATCAACCACCACACATAGTGAGGGTCCAGACAGAAATCTGGCAATCCAATTACAGAGGTCTTGAGATAGACCAAACGATGGCAGCTTGCTTAGTAAGCCCTTGTGCCATATTTCAAACACCTTGGAAAATATCAATTCCAACTGCTTGTGATTCACCAAACTTCTCCATGGCATTTGACCAGAGATGGGTGACATATGTGAGCAGATCTCCTGTTGATCGGCAGCGACGGAATCCATACGAAACTGACGGTCGTTTATTAGGCAGGTAGCTTCAAGGTAGTGTAGGAGTTGGAAATTGATGATTTTTTCCATTACTTTAGACAGGACTGAGGTGAGCAAGATGGGGTGGTAGTTGGAAGGCAGTGACTTGTCGCCCTTTTTGGGAATGGGTTGAATATAGGCCAATTTCTAGGCTGTGGGATAGACACCAGTGGAGTAAGACGATATATATAAGCGACACAGGAGACAGTTCTAGTGTGCAAACCTTCAGGACAATTGGAGGAATGCTATCAGTGCTAGGAGACTTTTTTGTGTCTAATTTAGACAGTATTTTGCTGATCTCTTTCTGGCAAAAGGATATGGTGGGCATTGTATGTTGGACATCTGGAATGGTTGGGGGACATTTGCCATTGTCGATTATTGGAAGCAAAGTGCGAGGCCAGGAGATTGGCCTTTTTCTGTAGGAGATGATGCAATGGAGCTATCTGGATATGATAGAGGTGGAAAAAGTGTTGGACAGAAGTTATGGCCGATTGCTTTGGCGAGAGACCAAAAGATTCGGCTGCCATTTGAACAGGCTGCTAATTTCCTGCTTTTTGCTCTTTTGAACTCTGTTTTGGAAGTATTGATTGTTTTTTTTTTGCATTTATTTTGGGCTTGGGTATAAGCTCGAAAGGAGGATGGAGTTCTTGATCTGAGCCAATGATGGTATGTTTTTTTTTTTTTTTTTTTTTTTTTATTTATACTGCCTTGGCACATATTTTGGAAAACCAGGGTTTAGTTGGGGAATGGCAGGTCAGAGTACTGTGGGGAATGTATGATTCCATGCCAGTGAGGATTACTTTGATTATGAGTTCAGTGCATGTGTTTGAGTTGGAAGGTCGGAAGCAATAGTCTAACCATGAGAATCAGGTATAGAAGTTACAGAGGCTGTCCCACTTGGCATTGTTATAATGCCAAACTACTCTTGTATGAGAGTGGCTGTGTAAGCATTGTTGCATGGAGGAGGAGATGAGCACTAGGTTGCAGTCAAAATTGCCTAGCAGGCCCTCTACATTCACTGTGTATTTGGATGGGTCAGGAAGAGGTCTAGCGTATTTGAAGCGTGGTTTGGATTATCAGGTAATTCTGGTTGGCATCTGAACAAGTTGTGTAAGGTAATTAGTGATGGCGAATATTTCAGCATCTCTGTCTGCAAGATCTCTACAGCTGGAGGAGGAAAACCAGTTGGTATTGTGGCATTAAAATCTGATTTCACTATTGGAAAAGTGGGACTGGAGAAAGTCAATCTTTAGGGAGAGGAAATTAAAGATCTGAAAAGATTAAAATTAAAGAGATGAAATTTTTTATGTATTCTATAGGTTTCTCCATTCAAGATGAGGCTAATGTTTTCAATGTTCCTGCCTATTTTCATTGTCTTTTAAGTGATGATTTTCGTACCAAATTTATTGCAATGGTTATTCAATATTGAGTGAATAACTGCTGGAATTGGTTCGAGGATACATTGTGGTTGGTCAGTGAATTTGGTGCTCGTAAAATTTGGTGATTTTTGTCTGTTTTATTGTGTTTTTCCCTTAGAAAATTAGTTTTTTTTATAGTATATTAGTGTAGATTTTAGTGTTTTATAACATATTTTTATTAAAACATTTCAATAATAAGTATAAGTTTAAAATGGCACCAAAAATGCACAAGAAAAACATAATGCTAAGAGCACTGCCGGCGAGAACAAGAAGGCTAGCCCTGCTAATGAGGTTATTGGAGATATGGAGGAGGTTAATGAAAATAAATTAATCTCCAAAACAGCAAAATTAAAGCAGACCATCAACGAGACGAAATGGGAATTATAAAAAGTCGAGAGCATTTAAATGAACATAGGGAGAGAAAAAGAAAAAGCAGCAGCAGAATAAGAAACAACCAAGCACGGAAACAGGTAAGTCAGGAAGTAACAGAAACCAGGTGAGTGATGTTTGTAAAAAAAAGAAGGATGTTACTTGGTATTGACTCTATAATAAAACATGCTATTGATGAGCAAGTTATAACTTCGAATTTTCCCAGAGTGAAAATTAAGAATATAAAGGAAGCAATTCAAAAAAAGAGAAAAGAAAAGTAAACGAGATTGTAATTGTAGTAGGTAATAATGACTTAACTAGTGATAAGTTCAGTATAAAAGAGGACATGAAAGGGTTGTTGGAATAGGTGAGAATGAAGAGTGAGAAAGTGAAAATTGTAAGTATTTTACCTCAACATGATAAAAATGAATTAAGAAGAAGGGCTATGATGGCAAACAATTCAATGTATAGATTGTGTAGAAGGAATGGATGCAAGTTTTTGGAAGTGTGGAGTGAGTTTGAGGGAAGATTGGATATTAGAGGGACAGCCTACACCTGAATGCATTCGGTATCAGGAGCCTTGAAAAAATAATAACTCATATGAGACCTAACACACAGTCAGGGAAACTAAATTATAAAGGAAGGAATGGTGAGAATGCGAGTGTAAGAGCGACAATGTTATATAACTGTGATGATGATAGGTATGGGCTTTATCATGGAAATGTTGACAAGGAGAGAATTTGTATTCGTCCAGTTCGGACTCACCAAACATGTGTAAAGGTGTCTATATGTATAAGGCACCAGAGAAGAATAGAGATCTGCAAGTTCTCCAGCTATGTCATGAAGACTGCAGACAAGAGTATAGAAAAGAACATGCAGGTAGATTATTATGTCTGTACACAAATGCTAGGAGTATCAGAAACAAAGGAGTACAGTTTGTTGCCTTCATCAATATGTTGGGAATTGTAAGCATTAGTGAAACCTGGCTATCAGAATCAGACGTACTAACTGGAATTGAGTGTATGGATGGAGAGGGCAGGAAAGGAGGGGGCATGCTGCTATTGATATCGGAGGATGATTTGAATCCAGTTAGAGTTGAGACCTATGATTGCAATACTACTACTAATAGTATTTCATGTGGCAGTGAGTTTGAAACCATCTGCTGTGAGGTGGAATCTAACAAGATCAATTACATAGTGCACTGCTGTTACAGACCTAGTGAATTGGTTGCTAGTGATGAAGAAATGCTTTACCAAATAAAAACAATGGGTGAGAAAAGAGGAATCTCAATGGAAGTCTTTAATTATCCAAATATTGATTGGGTAGCAGTAAAATCTCATGAGAAGAATGAATTTATTGAGCTGTTGCAAGACAACTTCCTCAAGCAGCATGTGACAAGAAGGAACTTGTGGTCAGCATGTTTGATCTGATTATAGAGTCAGAGATGATTACAGTTAAAGACATAACTATTCTTCCTCTGGTTGGTGACAGTGATCATGCGATACTCACTTGGGAAGTGACTAAGTTTATGAATGTTCCATTCAGAAAAGGTTACATGCTGAACTACAAAGCAGAAAATTATGATCAACTGAGGGATATACTGAGTTCAGAGGAATGGAATTGGTTGTTGGATAGGAAGAATATTGACAGTGCATGGGAAGAATTTAAATAATACTTAAATGATGCGATATCAGAATGTGTTCCGAGAGTTCTAAGGACAAATAGGGTAGGAGTCAAATGGATGTGTAATCTTATTAAGCATGAGATTCATAAGAAAAGGATGATGTGGAAGGAATACAGTGTGTGCATAAGGATGACGTGCATTATGAAAATTATAAGCAGCGGGCTAGAATAGTCATTACTGTTGTACAGAAAGCAAAGTCTGAGTATGAAAAGAAACTAGCTCTGCATGCTAAAGACAACTCGATATGCTGCAAGTAAAAGAAAGAATATCTTTTCTAAGTACAGATGGTGTGATGCAGAAGAAATTATTCAACTTTCAATTTAGAAATTATGGACTTTACAACCGTGTTATAAATAACTCTTTTAATTTCCCGATGTTTCGATCTTCATATTAAGATCATCATCTGGAGTATATACAAATATACAAGGATAAGCTGAGTTACAATACACACAATAAGCTAAAGAAACAATGATTTGACAATGATAAACAAACAAATCATTATTTCTTTAGCTTATTGTGTGTAATGCAACTGAGCTTGTCCTTGTATATTTGTATGTACTCAAGATGATGATCTTAATATGAAGATCGAAATGTCGGGAAATTAAAGCGTTATTTATAACACGGTTGTAAAATCCACAATTTCTAAAATGAATGCTGATCACCGTGCAACACTAAAAGAAAAGTGATTGTTCAACTAATCAGTGCCCATTTTGTTAAAAGCTATCACCCTAGTGTATGCAATATTGACTCACTGCTACTTCTTCACTGGATGAAGAAACTCAGGTGTATGAGGATGAGGTATTAGAGCTGTTGCACAAACTAAATAAGAATTCAGCAATAGGGACTGATGAGATATCAGCACGTGCAATAAAAGAGTGTTCAGCTGAACTGGATATTCCTTTGACTAGGCTGTTTAATATGAGTCAGAACAGGGAATATTCTACAGGAATGAAAAGAATCTATGGTAATTCCATTGCACAAGGGTGGTGCAAAGACCGATGTATCCAACTGTTGACCAGTTAGTATCTCGGGAGTAGTGAACATTTTGGAAAAATTGGTTAAGGCACACATTCAGAAATCGGTTGACAGCGAATCTCTACTTCGCAATGAATAACATGGGTTTACTAAGGGAAAGGTCATGTTTTAGCAACTTGCTCGCATTCTATAACAATCTTACCATTGAACTAGACAAGGGGAACGGATACACCATGATACTTTTGGATTTTGCTAAGGCTTTTGACAGAATACAGCATGGTAGACTGTTGCATAAATTTGAGAATATGGGTTTGGATTATAGAATATTAGCATGGATAAGAGGATGGATGACTGACAGATATCAAAATATTGTCTATGGGGGGGGGGTATGTGAGTCCACAAGATTTAAGGTAACCAGTGGTGTACTACAAGGTTCAGTGTTTGTTCAGTGTCCAGATTTATGTTCAAAGTTCAGTGTCCAGATTAATGATATTGGGAAGGATTTGACAAGTGACATACAGCTATTTGCTGATGATGCAAAGATAGGTAGGATAATCAGGAATGCTGCGGATATGCAGTACTTGCAGAATGATTTGAATAGGCTGGAATTGTGGGCATCGGAAAATGGATATCAGTTCAATGTTAATAAATGTAAGGTCATGTATTTTGGTGTGATTAGATTTCCAGTGTATTATATTGGCAGGATTATGCTAGCAGAAACTGATAAGGCTAGGGATCTTGGAGTATTAGTAGACAGGAAGTTGAAGTTCAGGGCCATACAGCAAAGATTGCAAATACAACTCAAAAGATAATTACAATGCTGAAACGAACATTCGTATATAAAGATAAGTATGTCATTTTACCTCTTTACAAGGCTTTGATAAGACCTCACTTGGACTATTGTGTGCTGGTCTAGTCTCCTGGTTTCTGTTGTGATTCTGATATAGTGGAGAGAGTGCAATGGAGAGTGTTAAAAATGCTATCAGGATTGTAAAATACTGATTATGAAGATAGATTGAGAATTTGTGCACTGCAGATACTAGCAAACAGGAGAAAGAAGGGTAATATGATTGAGACTTACAAACTTCTGAAAGGGTCATACAGGATTTAAGTTGATGGAAATTTTCAATTTATGGAGGATGGGGAAAGGACAAGAGGGCATCCTTGTAAGCTGAGAATGAATGCCACAAAGAAGGGGATGAGGGCTAGATTTTTCTCTCATAGGATGGTGCATGATTGGAATGGATTGCCAGTGGATGTTGTGAATGCATGCAGTGTGAATGAATTCAAGAATAAGTATGATAGCTGGTGCGTGTAGTATGTGGCCTGTTTCGATGAGTCCTTGACCTGCTCCCTGGAGGTCTCTCTTAATAATAATAATAATAAATAATAATAATAATAATATAGTCAGAAAATCCAGCAGATTTGTACTGGATTTATTTAAAAATATAACAATTATCTGCATAAAGTAAAGAGCTGAGATTAACATCTCTAATGATATCAGGTTTAACATCTTTCATTGTAATATCAGGTTTAATGCCACCTTCCTTCATAATGTGATCCATATAGATAATGAAACACAGAGGGGATAATGTACATCCTTGTCTGACACCAGATTTAACATCAAACTATCTTCCTATACTTCCTTCAATTCTAACTGCTGACTTACAACTCAAATAAAGACTAAATACTGCTTGATATTATGCCCCCATTGACACCATATAACTGTAGCATTTTGAATAGCTTTTCTCTTGGCACCTTATGATATGCCTTTTGCAGGTCTACAAAACTTAAATACAGATCATTGTTATATTCCTACAATTTCTCTACTATTTGTCATAAAGTGAAAATCTGATCTCCAGCTTCCATAATTTTTCTTAGCCATTTCTCAAGTATGCATGCATAAATTTTACCAGATATACTCAATAGATAAATTCCTCTGTAATTCTCATATTCAGTTTTGTTTCCCTTTTTATAGATTAGAATTATAATGGCTCTTCTCCAATCATCCAGAATTCAACCTTCTGATCAGGCCTATTATGAAGTGCACTGAAACTTTAACATCTCCATATTTGAGCATTTCTGATCAAATATCATTTACTCCAGCTGTCTTTCCACATTTCAGTTTTTTGATGGCTTTTTCTACTTCAAGTGCTGATATGCATTCCTGTTGAGTGTTTTCTACCGCTATGTTGACACTGTTGGTTTCATTTAGCAATCTTTCAAAGTAATTACTCTAGACATCCAAATATCTCTATCTTCAATTTTCATGTTATATTTATCATTTCCGATTCCTTTTACAGTACTCTTTCCTCCATTTGTAAGCTTTTTCAACAGCCTCCCGAATATTTTGCCACCTTTCTGATATTTATTTTCTGTTTCAAACTCTTCCCATGATTTTTGTTTAGCTACTTTTCACAATGCTCTGCTTTCATACATTTATCTCTGTGTTCTCTAAAAGCACAAGCTGATTTAGTTGCTATGAACTTTTGATATGCATTTTTTCTCCCTTTCACTCCCTCTTTAACTAAGTTCTCCATGGTGTTCTGATTTTTCGATCCTTGCAGACAACATCTCTGCTGTTGAATGAATCAATGTTTTCTTCAGGATGTGGTTCTTGTTTTCAATCTCTTTCATTTTTTCTTGAACATGGTTTGCATATTTGAGTCTACTGTTCACCTCTGAAAGCTGCTCAACTTTTGATGTATTATAAAAACTTTCTTACATGCATTTTCAATATAATATTCAATTTTATCCTGCTCAAAATGGTGATCACTTCCAATTTCAAATCCTCTGCATTGTCTTGTGTCCTGAACAATTGGGAAAGCATTGCAATTAACAATAATGTAGTCAACATGACTATTTCTTGCATCTTCTCTCTCCATGTGAATTTGTGCACATTTTTATGTTGGAACATAGTTTTATTAATAACTAATCCATGTCTTGAACAGAAATATAGTATGTACTTACTATTATTATTGGCTTTGCTCTTTTCTCCAAATTTTCCCAAAACGTTTCTATATGTCTGGTAATCATTTCCTTCTCAGCTGTTTACATCTCCAACATGGACCAACGTTTCCTTTTTTGTTGTGTTAAATGCCTTTTCAAATGCCTCAAAAAATTCCTCCATTTCTTCCTTATTAGAACTTTCTGTGCAAAAAAGCAAAAATCTCACATTATCCAGTTCCCCATTCTGATATTTGCCAAAATCACCCTACTTGATATTGCCAACATTCAAGAAGTTTATCATTGTATTTAGTGTTAAGCACTATAGATACTCCTTATTTCTGATCATTATTACCTGAATATAGCACCTTGTATTTGTTGCATACAAAGATCTAACCTGCTGTTGTCTCTTTGTTTCAGTAACATCTATTATGACAATTTGTGCTTATCTAATTCATCTTCTAGTTCCATTTCTTTCCCATTGATGCTTATGTTATGCCAATATTCAGCTCTGATGATATTAAATTTGGATTTGTTCCTATAGCTGAATTTTTGCCATTCAGCCTGGTTCCCTGATGAAAACAACAGGCAGGTAGGGTGGGTGGGTGGGTGGGTGTGCACATCCTTATTCAACTGCATGATACCCCAACAGCATGAAATTATGTCACATTGTACCAGCAATTTGCATTATGGTTTAAGTCAGTAAGAATACAGTGTAGTCAACTAAATCCCAAATTGCCAACCCACCTTCATTCATTCAGTATCCAGGTAGATAGATACCTAATAAGGTGCACAACGAGAAGGTGAGAATGGAGGTCAGAAGCCTTGGTCGGTTCTTTGCATTTCTAAAAAGACTACCTCAACATCTTCTCTCGGTTATCCAGCTTTGACCCATAAGCATCCTTCCTTTGTTTATTAGACTAAAATATACACATATTATTGAAGAAAAATTGAAGAGTCTCAAAATTCAGACCACATGTTGTTGCCGATAATCACTAAAGAAATAATTTGATTGCTTCATTAACATATATATATATATATATATATATATATGGTGAAGTAGTCTACATGGATAAAAAATAAATTAATAAAATACATTTTGTGATGCACTCAAGAAATTAAGAAGGCAGCTCTGGAAAAGAAGAAAGCATACCAAAAGTTTGCCTTAATTCTGCCCCCTCCATATATTACTTTTTGATATCTCTCCAGCAGCCACCCTCTTATCCACATAACCAGTGTCATATCCATCCCCATTTGTTCTAATTTGCTTAACAGAACTTCATGTGGTATTCTATCAAATGCCTTGCAAAATCCAGCAGAATTATCATGTAGCAATTTCCTTTATCTAACTCAGCTGTTACTCTATTATAAAAAGTCAGCAAATTACTAAGACATGACTGACCTTTCACAAAGCTATGTTGTCCCTCATACAGTATCATATTCTTATCCACCCACCCACTCTTGAATTCTCTTTTTGACCAATTTTTCCTGTACTTTTACCACCATACCTGAGATACTGACTGGTCTATAATTTGTTACCAGTCTTAAAACCTCCTTTATAAGTGAATTATTCTGACCTCTTTCCACTCTCCTGGAACTCTACCAGAGCTAAGACTTAAATTAAAGAGCATAGTCAGAGGCATAGCCACTGAAGTGAAAATCTAAAATGAAAGAATGAAGTGAAAGTGGATGTGCAGAACCAGGCAAACTAGAACTACCAAGGAGGAGGGGAAGTGGATATGCAGACATCAGTGAGACAGTTGAGTGTAAGAATGTATATAATGTACCCGAGCCAGTACTAAAGACAAGTAATCAGAATGGGATAGTTAGAATAATGCATCAAGATGGGGGGGTGGGACAAAGGGACCTCTGCATTTCATGTATACTAATGCCAGGGTATTAGGAACAAGAAGGAAGAATTTTTGGAGGTTGGCTCTTCCTGGCAACAGGTTATTGGCATTAGTGAAACATGGCTGACAGAAGAGGATATTGTTAGTGGGATAGAATGTGTAGGTTATAGTGTGTTTAAGAGAATAAAATGGGGGAGGAGTGTTATTGATGATAGCTGATGAACTGTGGCCAAGGAGAATAAAAGTTGCATTGCAGGATAGTGAAAAGAGCTCATTTGAGGCTATTTGGTGTGAGATTGTGACTAGTAGAATAAAATATACAGTTGGGTGCTGCTATAGACTAGGTGATGGAATAGATGGTGGAGATAGTATGCATAAACAAATTGATGAAATGAGTGGAAGGAGGGTAATTATTATGGGTGATTTCAACTATGGTAACACTGACTGGAAGGAGGAGAGGACACATGTGAGGAAGGAACTGGATTTTATTCAATTATTAAGGGATAACTATCTGAGACAGCATGTAATAGAAAATACTAGGGGTTTAAGAGTGCTTGACCTGGTAATAGCATCTGAGAATTTGACTGTAATGAATATGACCATGTTGCCACCTATTGGTGAGCATGATCATAAGGTCTTGACCTGGGAGGTGGCTAAAGGTGTGGAATTTTCGATTAAGACAGGGTATATGTGGAATTACCATGCTGGCAAGTATGACAAGCTTAGGAGATTGCTTGGTTCAGTGCCATGGCATGTAAAACTGCAAGGGCTGGATGTCGATAGAGCATGGGAAGTGGTCAAGGAGCATTTACAAGAGGTTATGGCTGATTGTATACCTAGGGTCTGAATAGTAAAACAAGTAGGGGTTAAATGGAACACCATCAAGCTTCAGCTGCAAAAAAAGAAACAACTGTCGAGAGAATTTAAAGAGAAAGGCGACCTGGCACACGAACGGTATAAAGAGCAGGCCAGAAGGGTAACGAGTGTGGTAAGAAAAGCAAAAGCGGATTATGAAAGGAAACTAGCTATGCAAGCTAAAGAGAATCCCAAAACAGTTCTTTCAATATGCTGCAAGTAAAAGAAAAACTGTACATGGCAGAATGATTTTAAGGAATGCCGATGGTAAGGAGGTCACTGAATCAGTCGATATAGTGGAATTACTGAGTGAGCACTTTGCAAGAGTATATCATCCAGGTGGTGACATTGAATGAATGAAGGAACCATTAGTTTATATGAGAATTGTGGTGAATGAAGTGGAGGTGAATAGTCTATTACAGAACCTTAATGTGAATACATCTGTGGGATTGGATGGTATACCGGCACGGGTCTTACGTGAAGCAGCTAAAGAATTATCAGTGCCCTTGACCATGTTGTTTAATCTGAGTCTCGGGTCTGGTTTAGTCCCGAAGGTGTGGAAAGAGGGGAAAATAGTTCCACTGCATACAGGAGGATCCAAGACTACTGTTGCAAATTACCAACCGATCAGCATATCAGGAGTCATTGTCAAGGTCTTGGAGAAGGTTATCAAGAGAAAAATACAGGAATGGATTGATGAAAATGAGATACTGTATGGGGGACAACATGGCTTTGTGAAGGGTAGATCATGCCTCAGTAACTTGCTCAAGTTTTATAACACAGTGATACCTTATCACTGTGTTATAAAACTCCTTATCCAGATCACGGGTGAACTGGATAAGGGTAATGGGTTTACAGTGATACTGCTGGACCTGGCTAAGGCGTTTGACAGGATACCACATGGAATTCTAATCCGTAAACTGCAACATATGGGAATGGATAAAGGGTTGGTGAGTTGGATAGGAGGGTGGTTGATAGAGAGATATCAGAGAGTAGTTTATTCAGGAGTAGAGACCAAAAGACGGCCTGTGACTGGTGGTGTGCCACAGGGTTCTGTTCTTGGACCACTGCTGTTTAATTTGTTCATTAACGATATAGGGAAGGATCTAAGAGGAACAGTTCATTTGTTTGCCGATGATGCAAAGTTGGGTAGGGCAATAGTGAATGCAGAAGATGTCAAAATCTTGCAGGATGATTTGGATAGATTGGAAGTCTGGGTTAAGTAGAATGGATGTCAATTTAATGTGACAAAATGTAAGGGTAAGCATTTTGGGGTGAAAAGATCAGTAGCAGTATACCACATTGGTGGAACTGTACTCCAGGAGATTGATGAGGCCAGGGACTTGGGAGTGTTGGTGGATAGGGAGATGAAGTTTAGGGGGCACATTGCAAAAGTAGCTAAATCAGTTCATCAACTTGGTTGTTGAAAAATACTTTGACGAGCAGAGATAAGCAAGTTATTGTTCCTCTGTACCGAGTCTTGATAAGACCTCATCTCGACTACTGTGCCCAGATTTGGTCACCTAGGTTTCTTCTTGATGGGGAGGAGGTTGAGATGAGAGGATCCAGAGGCGAGTGACCAAGATGATAGTAAGTCTATGGAATGAACCTTATGAGAACAGGTTGAAGATTTGTGGGTTGCAGAAATTGGCTGTTAGGCAGAAAAGAGGAGATATGATTGAGACATTCAAATTGCTGAAGGGTTTCTATAGGATTAATTCAGAGGATATTTTTGAGATCAGGATGGTGGTGGGAGGACTAGGGAACATCTATGGAAGCTGGGCAAGAGTGTGGTTAGTAAGGGTGTTAGAGCTGGGTTCTTCACTTTTAGAGTGGTAAATGAGTGGAATAAGCTGCCAGAGTCTGTTGTGGGTGCTATGACAGTGAATGAGTTCAAGGCAAGGTATGATAGATACTGTGAGAATGTCAAATAGTTATGTGGACATGATGTTTAATGCCCCTCCCTCGATGAGTCTAAGGACTCCTTGGATTCGCCCGTAGTAATAATAATAGCCAGTTCCCTTGCACATTCTCGCAAAACCCAAGTTGATATCCCATCTAATCTCACAGCTGAATTTACATTGAGATTCTGAAATATCCTAAACCCTCCAATTCATCCACCTCTGTTCCCACATCAGTAGTCTCTGTCACATATGTTACAGCAGTAACCTCACTTGGATGATATACCCTTGCAAAGGTGGTCACTCAGTAACTCAACTATTTTATCTGATTCTGTCATCTCATCACCATCAGCACTCATTAAGGTCAGTCTTCCACGGTCATTCTTTCTCTTATTATCCACATAACAAAAGAACTCTTTAGGATGTCCTTTGGCTTGCTTGGCTAGATTCTTCTAATAATTGTATTTTGCCTTCTTTACCACATATTGGTCACCTCTCTTGCCTGAGCCTTGTACTGTTCATGAATTTGTTAGTCACCTTTCTCCTTATATACCTTCCAGAGCATTTTCTTCTTCTGCAGCTCATACTTATTGATATTACTCATCCATTTAACTCCTACCTGATTAATCCTCCTTACTTTAGGTATATAATTTAACATTGCTTCCTCTAGATGCCCCTTAACTATCTCTCATGCACTGCTGACATCCTTCCCTTGCAGTGTTTTATGCCATGGCACAAAAAGATTCAAGCTTCCTCCTAAGTTTATCATAATCACCTGCCTTATAATTCCACATATACCCACTTGGCAGAATATTCCTCGTTTTACAATCTCCCATGTCAAGACCACATCGTCACTTTTGCCAACTGGAGGCAATGTGCTCTTCTGATCCTATGACCAGGTGTATAAATTCCATTTCCTTCTTGCCATATGATCTTTCTTCCTGTCTATATCTCTATAGCTGAAGTCTCTCATAATAATCACTCGACCTGCATTCATTGTACTAATTTGCTGATGCATGTCTTCCAGATCATCTGTGGAACCCCTGGCCTATAACAACAACCAACTATATATTTTGTCTTACTAGCCTTGATCTCACACTAGACAAGTTCAAATGAACAGCCACCCTCCCATGTATCTCCTATTCTTTTTTTTTGGCTACAATTCGACCACTATCATCAGTAGAACCCCTCTCCCCATCCTATCTTCTCAATCTTCCCTGAAAATATGAAACCCTTCACATTCTATCCCTGTAACTACATCATCTGAGGTTAGCCAAGTCTCACTAATGGCCATAACTTTTCTCAAGGTTGCACTAACCAATTCCAAAAAACTCCTCCCTCCTGCTCCAGATACTCCTGGCATTAGTATATAGAAATTAAAGAATCCCTTTAGGACCCCAATTACTCTTACTTCCTGAATTGACAACCCTATTAATATTTTTGCTTGAGACACTAAATTCCACACTTCTTCATTCTCACACTCACTTGACTCATGGGTGCCTTCACACAAACTCACCTGCTTCCACCTTAATTGCTTAATTTTTCCTCAATTTGTGCTTCAGCATGCTCAACAATTCAACCACTATCATCAGTAGAACCCCTCTCCCCATCCTATCTTCTCAATCTTCCCTGAAAATATGAAACCCTTCACATTCTATCCCTGTAACTACATCATCTGAGGTTAGCCAAGTCTCACTAATGGCCATAACTTTTCTCAAGGTTGCACTAACCAATTCCAAAAAACTCCTCCCTCCTGCTCCAGATACTCCTGGCATTAGTATATAGAAATTAAAGAATCCCTTTAGGACCCCAATTACTCTTACTTCCTGAATTGACAACCCTATTAATATTTTTGCTTGAGACACTAAATTCCACACTTCTTCATTCTCACACTCACTTGACTCATGGGTGCCTTCACACAAACTCACCTGCTTCCACCTTAACTGCTTAATTTTTCCTCAATTTGTGCTTCAGCATGCTCGGTGAACAAAGCACTCTTTAGACACCTAACACCAACAAGTTGCTGATGACTTTCAAATCATGGACCGATTGCATAAGAGATGTAAGTAATTGATAGCTTGATCATTAACTTTTATCTTGCTTTTTTTGGGGATAGGTTGAATAGAGGTTTGTTTCCATGCTAAGCATAGATACTGGTCTAGTCTTTGCAATCTTTAATACTCATAAAAGATTACAAATATGATTCTAAAGCACAAGCTTTAAGCACTTTTGAGGACGAATACAATCAGGTCAGGATGAAGGAACTTGCTGAGAAAGTTCCTTTAACCTTGAGAAACTTGCTTCCAGGCTTCAGAGAAAATCAGAGAAGACAAGCAGTCAACTGAATGATATAATCACGTAATCACAAGAAAGATATTTATTTAACCAAATATTTCGGTCTGGAAATAGCAGACCATCGTCGGTGGTATTACAAGAACAGTTTAAAAAATATACAAGCTAGAATACTAACAATAGATCGTTGAAATTAGAACATGCCGCGTGATGTTATATCACTAAGTATGAAACGAAATATTTTGAAGTAGAAACATGATTGAATTTGCTATTAAAAAAAAAAAAAAAAAAAAAATTAATGAGTAATCTTGATTAGGCTTTCCCAGATTTTTGATATAGATATGCAGTCATTACGATTCAGGTTGGGATGATGGAGCAAGGCCTCCACGCTTTCCTTGAACAAACGTTCGAACCTGTAACGGGATCTATGTAAGAGGCGCGTCTTGGACCAAAGGATGCTGTGGTCAGTTTCAATCCCGTGTTGAGCCAAACCAGACTTTTCAGGTTTATTGTGAAGAATGGATGATTGATGTTCTTGGATTCTTTTTTCAAGAGAACGTCCAGTCTGTCCAAAGTAAGAGAGATCACAGTTGCAAGGAATTTGATAAACTCCAGGAAGAGATAAAGTTGAGCATTTGTCTTTAGGAGAAGGAAAATGAGAAGACAATTTGTTAATAGGAGAATACGTAGCTGTTAAATCATATTTCTTCAAAATTCTTGCGATAGGTTCTGAAATACCGGAGATATAAGGAATAGGTACTCGACGTATTGAATCTTTGTTGTTTTGTGGAGGATTATAAGATGTAAGAAGACGTTGAATACTTTTTTCAGAAAAGCCATTGAGTTTCATGTGTTGCTGGATAGTAGAAAGTTCTTTCTGTAGATAATCAAAAGTAGAACAATTAGTTTTGGCTCTTTTGATGAGACATTTTATAATTCCTGTTTTATGACATGGATGATGGGCTGATTCTTTCAGAATATAACGACCTGTGAATGTTGGTTTCCTGTATACTGTAGTTGTAAGAATATTTGAAGATGATCGGATGAGGAGAACGTCTAAAAAAGATAACTGGTTGTTTTCTTCTAATTCCATAGTAAACTTTATGCGATGATGTAAGGAATTAATACTGTTTAAAAAGGAAGATAAAGTGTTTTTACTGTGAGGCCAAATAGCAAATATGTCATCTATATATCTTACCCAAAAAGATGGTAGAGGGAAACTAGATGTGAAGAGGACTTTTTCTAAATGTTCTAAATAAAAGTTGGCTAAAGCTGGAGAAAGAGGACTTCCCATGGCTGTTCCTTCTACTTGGCTATAAAATTTGTTTTGACATATGAAATAACCAGAATGTATAACGAAATCGAATAGTTTTATAATATCTTGAGGAAAGATGTCAGCAAGTAGTTTTAAAGTTTCCTTAAGAGGTACATTGGTGTATAAAGATTCTATATCAAAACTAACCATAAGATCTGTAGGTTGTAATGAGACATCTTTTAATTTTTCTAAGAAATCTGAGGAGTTTTTTAAAAAAGAACTCGAGTTGCCAATGTAAGATTTCAGTAATTTAGCTAGATATTTGGCTATACGGTAAGTAGGAGAATCAATGCAATCTACTATTGGACGAAGAGGATAGTCAATCTTATGGATTTTTGGAAGGCCATAAAATCTAGGAGGTCTTGCAAAATGAGTTTTAAGTCTTTCAATTGTGTCTTTATCTAAACTGATGACTTCATCAAGGAGAGAATTTAATTTCTTTAGTTGTCTGTTGGTTGGATTATAATCAATTTCTTGATATGTGGAGCGATCTCGAAGCAAAAGAGAAAGTTTTCTTCTGTAATTTACTGAGTCCATAACTACTGTTGCTTTTCCCTTGTCAGCTTTAGTGATAATGAGGTGATTATTTTTTCTCAAGGACTGTAAAGATTTCATTTCAGAAGGAGATATGTTAGAAGGAGGAAGTTTAGCCTTAAGTAGAGAAGAAGCGACTTCTAGGCGAAGAGCATTAGCTTTATCGCTGGTTAGATGATTAAGATTCCTTTCAATGTTAACTAGGAAATCTAGATATGGTATTTTATTTGGAACAATAGAAAAATCATGTCCTTTTGAAAGGATGAGGGTTTCGCTTTTAGTCAAAGGACGTCCGGATATATTTACAATCCAATTATCTGGAGTTATGAATGGCTTGGATTGTTTAGACGAAAGAGCCTCATATTTACGGTTAAGATGTTGACTTAGTTTATTATAAGCACGTTGAGTAGAACGTTTAGCTACATTTAGAACTATGTGAGAAAGATGTGGATCCAAATTTGTGGATATATAGGTGCGTAAATCAGAAGTCTGATGACTGTGAATAGCAAGATCACGTTTAGCAGCTTTAAGTTGATTACGGATTAGAGATAAACTTGTGTTCCGGTAAATATTATGAGCTCCAGGAGATTTTATTGTTTCTTTAATCTTAGCGAAATTGGGAATAATCTTGTTGTCGCGGCACTTTTTTAAGAAATTAATCTTTGCTCGTAACCTACCTTGTATAACTGAAAGTTTTCCTAATTTACCAGTTATTTTGGTAGCATTTTCCCCGTGAAGGATAAGAATTTGTTGTTTTAAGGATACTTGCGACATAAGACTGAATGATATAATCACGTAATCACAAGAAAGATATTTATTTAACCAAATGTATTTGGTTAAATAAATATTTAACCAGATATTTATTTGGTTAAATAAATATCTTTCTTGTGATTACGTGATTATATCATTCAGTCTTATGTCGCAAGTATCCTTAAAACAACAAAGCAGTCAACTGTTTTTGGTAAAGTAGGAAGAGATGTGCTTAGTCTCTCTCTGCTTTAACATCTGTACAGAATTTGAAAGAGCAGGAAATAATGCTAGGAAGTTAGCCTTTGGTAATGTTAGTACTTGTGCATACAGTATACAGAACCAAGCTACATGCTCATGCTTTCTATATCAGTAAACTAAATCTACGTAGTTAATAAATCTTTTTTTCTAGCCTGACCTCTAGTGATAGAAAGGAAAAACAAAAATAAAGAAAGAAAGAAATAAAATTATATAAAAAAAAAATTTAAAAAAAAAAAAAAAAAATATATATATATATATATATATATATATATATATATATATGTTAAAGATACCAAGCAATTTTAAACCTGGTTTTACTCCATTTCCCAAGTAAGCAAACAGACTAAAAGTCAAGTTTGCGCCTGCAATTGATGCAAGTCTAACTGATCCCACAGGTAGTGCAGGACCAGGGCAACTCGTGGCAAAGGTGGAACAAGCTCCGGTCACTAATCTTAATATTTACCCTTAATGCCAAAACACATCTCCAAGAAGGGGATGTATGATGTTTTGTATTAAAGGCAAGGGGCCACTACCCAGACCGGTTTCGACCTTTATTGAGGTCTCGTCAGTGGGAGCTAGGCTAGAAATAGAAATACCAAGATTTAGTAATAAAGAGCTTGTAAGTATTTCGCCAAAACAAGTTACCATAAGGTGTTTTAATCTTATTAAATAAAAATCTCTGCATCAATTGCAGGCACAAACTTGACTTTTAGTCTGTTTGCTTACTTGGGAAATGGAGTAAAACCAGGTTCCAGAGATTTCTACATATATATATATATATATATATATATATATATATATATATATATATATATATATATATAAATTATATATATATTATAAATAGATAAATGCAACTACAATAAACTGTAGAGGCAATTCCACCGTCCTGTTAGACCATACGACATACATTGAAAAAATGAACCAGTTAATATCGGACCATAACACCTACCAAAAGGTTAACTACAACCCCACAAAACGTAACAAAAAGAAAACAACTGAATTAATCAAATCCGTCCGCACATGGCCCGAAGAAACGACAAAAAAATTAATACCTCAGTATGCCTGTGCACCCAGAATTTATGGCCTGCCATAAATACACAAACCTGGTACACCATTTCGCCCAATCGTTGAAGGAATTGACAGCCCAAATTATCTCTTAGCAAAAAAATTAGCTGCCACACTCAAGGAATTGGTAGGTCAGTCCCCTTCCTACATAAAAAATACACAACATTTCATCAGTAAAATCAAAAACATTACACTCACCGACCAAGATTTATTAGTCAGCTTTGACATAACTTCCCTTTTCACCAATGTCCCAATCAATGACACGATCTTACTACTACAGAACATATTTCCACATGACATCACAGCCCTTTTTGCCCACGTACTCCGCTCCGGATATTTCGTATGGCAAAACAATTTTTACCTTCAAAAAGAAGGTACAGCCATGGGCTCACCACTTTCTCCCCCAATAGCTAACTTTTATATGGAAGACTTTGAGCAACGTGCTCTAGAGACAGCATATCTAAAGCCCAAAATTTGGCTCAGATACGTCGACGATATTTTCGCCATTTGGCCCCACGGCCGCGAAGCTCTAAATACATTCCTTAGCCACCTAAACAAACAACACAAACGTATCCAATTCACCATTGAAATGGAAAAAAACGACTCTCTTCCTTTCCTAGACACACTTGTCACACGTCTTCCCTCTGGCTGTCGCTCCTTCTCAGTTTACCGCAAACCTACACACACAGGCCAATACATACACAAAAATTCTTACCACCACCCAACACAAAAATTAGGTGTCATAAGCACCCTTAAACACAGAGCCTTAACTATTTGTTCGAATGAACAGGCTCTAAACCAAGAATACAAAATCATCAACCAAACATTTATCAAAAATGGATAAAATAAAAAAACTATTCACAAGATCCTCCATAAAGATAAGAATCCAGTAAGAACAAAAAAGATTTCAAGAATGCCATTGCCATTCCTTATGTTAGAGGCATTTCTGAAAAAATAGACAGAACACTTCGCAAATACAACATTAAAACCACCTTTAAACCCCCAAATAAGCTAAGACACCTACTCAGTTCCTCTAAAGATCCTCTTCCACACCTAGCACACCCAGGGGTATACAAAATACACTGTACATGTAACATACCATACATAGGGGAAACAGGGCGAACTATCCCAATCAGACAAGACAAACACAAACGACACATTAAATACCTCCACTTCGGTAAAACAGGCCTTTCTGACCATGCACTCCAAACATACCATAGAATTGACTGGAAAAATACCAAGTCCCTACACCGCACCAAAACCTGGTTTGAGAGAAAATTTAAAGAGTCTTGTGAAATGCTCAAACACAACCCAGATCTCAACAAAAATGATGGCCTCACCATTTCAAAAATGTGGAGGACCCATCTACAACCTGTATAACATCCTAAACTAGCATTAGAAAAATTCCCACTACAAGAAGACAACCTGGTGACCTGGTGAAGTGTTTAGAACATTCAATAGCAACTGAAAGAAATCATTTTGTAACTATCCAGAATATTAATACATGAGGACTCTAACAGTTTATTGTAGTTGCATTTATCTATTTATAATATATATATATATATATATATATATATATATTTTTTTTTTAATATAATTTTATTTATTTCTTTATTTATTTTTGTTTTTCCTTTCTATCACTAGAGGCCAGGCTAGAAAAAAAATTTATTAACTACGTAGATTTATAGTTTACTGATATAAAAAGCATGAGCATGTAGCTTGGTTCTGTATACAGTTGTATTCTTCCGATGATGACCTCGATATAGAGGTCGAAACGTCAAGTTTTATTTTATTTGTAATTAATAAAATAATCTGTTCAACACGTGTGTTTTTGAGTCCCTAAATCTACAAATATGAGTGCTGATCACCGTGTAACCCTAAAAGACAGGAACTAGAATGTTTGGGGGGGGGGGGGGGCTGCAAGTGAGTGTGGGTCCAGGCAACTCAGAGGTTAGTAAGTGGAAGAGTGATCACATGATTGAATGTAACTCCCTAGGATCTAACTTTAGTGGGCTAAGCAATACAAGGTGGGGATCAGGAGATGTTTAGACAGTTGAGCTTAGCAAGTGCAAGAAGAATGATTGTTATGAGAGATTTTAACTACAGCAGTATAAATTGGGGAGAGGAAGATGCGTGTAGCAATAAGAGAATGGAATTTCTAGAATTCTTGAGGGACAAATGTCTTAGGCAACATGTAATAGAGGGAACAAGAGGTTCAAGAGTTTTGGATTTGGTCATAGCATCAAAAAAGAGTTGATAATAACCGAGATGACATCTCTCTCCCACCAGCTGGAGAGAGTGACCATGTGGTTTTGGTTGACTCAGGATGATATAACCATAGGAATAGAATACAAATGATATAGTATCTTCAGCGAGGACAAACGGATCAGGAGAGGGAGAGGAATGCAGAGGGCACTTCATTTGAGACTATCACATAATTATGATAGTCTCAAATGATAATAATGATGACAAAATATATAATTTGTTGCTGCTATAACCCAGGGAGTATAAGGGTGAACATAGATAGCATAAATTGGCAAATTAGCACAATGAATGCAGGTGGAGTAATTATTATGAGAATTTCAACTATGGGGATTACATTGGGATAAGGAATGGTCACAGGGAGGGAAGGAAATGGAATGGAATTTATACAGCTTCTAAGAGAGATAATTAATAAAGACAACATGTAATGAAGGGGACACGAGGTTCGAGAGTGCTAGATGTGGTCATAGCATCAGAGGACTTAACAGTAACCAACCTAGCTATGCTGCCTCCAACTGGAGGAAGTGATCATGTAGTCTTGACCTGGGAGATTGATAGACATGCAGAATTTTCTGTTAAGAAAGGAAATACGTGGAATTACAAAGCAGGTAATTATGACAAGCTAAGCAGTCAGCTTTCAGCAGTGCCATGCAAAAGAATTTGGAGGGGAGAGATGTCCTTCAACCACTATTGGTGGTGCATGGTCAAGGGATGTTTGGAGAAAGCAGAAGGATAAATCATGTAAGAGTTAGATTGATGAACAGCATCATTAAAAAGGAGTTGCAGAAAAAGAAAAGTTGTGCAGAGAGTATGAAGAAAAAGGTTATCAGCATGCCCATGAGCAGGACAAGGCAGAGAAAAGAAGGGTAACCTGTATGGTAAGGGAGACCAAAGCTAATTATGAGAATTATGAGAGAAAGCCAGTTGATAAGGCCAAAAGAAATCTTAGAGTCATTTTGCAATGTGGCAAATAAAAGGAGGAATGACAATGGAAGGTGACTTTAAAAAAAGTGCTGATGGCTGGGAGGCAACAGATGCAAACCAAATAGTTGATTTACTGAGTGATCATTTTGCAAAAGGGTGCCATTTAGGTGATAGTGGTATTGCAATGCCAGATGTGATATTGACTTATAGAAAAATAGAGGTTGAAGAATTGGAAGCATTTAGAATATTCAGAATGTAATGTATAAACAATGAGAACATGACCATGGGAATAGATGGCATATCAGCCCATATATTATGATAATGTGAAAGGGAATTATCAGCTTCTCTGACCAAGCTGTTTAATTTGTGCCATAGCAGCTATTCAGCATCACTTCAATTCAGCATCACTATAAGACAACTCCAAATTCACATAACAATTTTTTTTCTTCATTTATTCCTTTATTTCTTTTGGAACAGTCTTCCTTCTTATGTATTTCCTAGACAAAGTTTCTTTTTTTGTTCTCATGTTCTGCCCATCCACTGTACTAAACAGCTCTGGGTTCAATCACTGATAATGAATGACATCACATGCTTTTACAAGAATGTATTGCTTGATTCAATTAATCAGCTAAGTGCACAATTGCATTTCATAACATTAATATTGTTTGTGTTCACTTGACTCAGGTACAAACTGCATCTTTTATAATTCTCTTGGATCATTTTCATACTTATTTAAACCTTGTAAACTTTGGCATACAGATGTAAATTACTGTTTTCATACATAATTTAACTGTTCACTATTTTCATTTCTTGTTTCCCAGCAGAGTTATTTAACTCCCACAAAACAGGCAAACCGATCAGAAGATCTATGTACAATTTACAGATATACACTGGCTTCTAACCTTAGTAGCTTGACCATAAATACAAGACAACCACCAAAAAAAAAAAATTTCCTGCTTATGTGGTCATACATTATCTTGTGTCCTTCCAACAATCTTTCTCTCACACATATTCTCTTATGGTCCTTTTTTTTTCTACCTTTTCATACAATACACTATGCTCTATTTCCTCATTATCTATAATCCTTTCTTATACTGTTCTATTTTCCCATTAAATTTACTCCAATATATACACAAACTACTATCAATCATCTCTCTGCTCTTCTCCTAAGCTTATTGCTACCATATCTAGATAACATCTCAGCTACCTTCTCGGTGCTGCCATTAATTCTGTGGTGGTTGATGTCCTTCACTTGCATTCATCTTTCTTTTTTAACTCACTAAAAATACCTCTTATGCACTGTCGCACTATATACTTTTCATAATTTAATAAGTCCTAATCAAATTAGGAAATATTTAGCAATATGTCATGTTATTTGGTTCAGCACAAGAGTAACTCAATGTCACAAAGTTTCTGAAGGTTTGTGTTATTTTTATTCTGAAGCTTAGTTTGAAAACAGTACAAAACAAGCAAGATTAGAATGAATAAATGATAATCACTCATATTTTTTTTTTTTTTTGTTTTTTTGTTTGTGTTATTAAATCTAAAGGATAATTTATTTTGGATGTGTAGATTCAGGTTAAATTGTACAGCATTAAATTGGGGCACTAGAAAAATAGATTCATCAGTAAATTAACAAATAACAAAATATACTTTTAAATCACAGTGATATGATGAGACTCATATTTTAATAACTTTTTAAAGCCCAGCTTTATAGTTTTATATATATATATATATATATATATATATATGGGGTGCTTAAGGGTCAAAGCTGTATAACTGAGAGGAGACCTCCACATAGCCTTTAAAGGAATGCGGAGAACCGACCAGGGCTTCTGACCTAATGTCCAATCCTCACCTTCTGGTGGTGCACCCTGTTGGGTATCTACTTTGATACTGAACGAACGAGGATGGGCTGGCAATTTGGGATTTAGCCGACCAAATTGTATTCTTATTGGTTAAACCAAAATAAAAAATGATGGTACAACATGACAAAATTTCATGCCGGCTGGGGCGTCGCCCGGTTAAACAAGGCCCCCGTTGTTTTCGCCAGGGAACCAGGGCGAACAGCGAAAAGTCAGCTACTGGAACAAATCTGAAAACAAACCCCAACTCAACATCACCAGAGTTAAAGATCGGTACTATCAACGTAAGAAGCCTGAATGGCAAAGAAATGGAGCTAGCTGAGGAATTAGATAAGTACCAGATCGACATAATAGGGGTGACTGAAACAAAAAAGACCAAAACTGGTGAGATCTTTCTGAGCAATAAATACAAAATGTTATATTCAGGCAATAACAATCAAGGAAAAGAAGGAGTAGCCATAATATTCAACACAAAATACGAGGCTAATCTTCTTGAATGGCAGTCAGTCTCAAGTAGAGTAATGTGGGCAAATATGAGAATGGGGAACTGGACAATGAGACTTATTTGTGCCTATGGTCCCACAGAAGGTTCTACTAAGGTAGAAGTGGAGGAATTTTTTGAGGCTTTAGAAAAAGCAACTGACACAATGAAAAAGGAAAAGTTGGTCCTTGTTGGGGATCTAAATAGTAGAGTAGGAAATGATTGTGAGACATACAAAAATATTTTGGGGAAATTTGGAGAAAAGAGCAAAGCTAATAATAATGGCAAATATCTGTTGGATTTCTGCTCAGGACATGGACTGGTTATTACTAACACCATGTTCCAACATAAAAATGTGCACAAATTCACATGGAGAGAAGAGGCTAGGAATAAGAAAAGTCTCATTGACTATGTTATTGTTGATAGTGATGTTTTCTCCCTGGTGCAGGACACCAGAGTGTACAGAGGATTTGAAATTGGAAGTGATCACTATTTAGTCTTGAGCAGGATAAAATTGAATTTCATATTGAAAAGAATAACATGTAAGAAAGTTTTAAAGCGAATAAAAGTTGAGCAGCTCTCAGATGTGAACTGCAGACTAAAATACACAAAGATTATTGAAGAAAAAATGAAAGAGTTTGACAACAATAATCAAACCTTGGAGATTCAGTGGCAAACTCTGAAGGAAACATTGATTGATTCTGCCAGAGAGGCATGTGGTGAGGTTGTGTGCAAAGATAAAAAAATCAGAACTCCATGGTGGACACAGGAAGTTAAAGAGGCAGTGAAGGAAAAGAAGAAAGCATATCAAAAGTTCCTGACAAATAAGTCAGCTTTTACTCTTACAGAATACAGAGACAAATGTAAGAAAGCTAAACAGTGTGTAAAACTAGCTAAACAAAAGTCATGGGAGGACTTTGGCAAGAATATAGAAAATAAATATCAAGAAGGTGGCAAAATATTTTGGAGGTTGTTGAAGAAGCTTAGGAATGGAGGAAAGACTGCTGTAAAAGGAATTAGAGATGATAAAGGTGAAATGAAAACAGGAGAAAAAGATATCCTTGAAGTATGGAGTAATTACTTTGAAAAACTGCTAAATGAAACAAGCAGTGATGACAGCACAGTGATAAAAAACACTGACCAGGCATGCAGTCAGGAATACATATCCATACTTGAAGTAGAAAAAGCCATCAAAGGCTTGAAATGTGGAAAGGCAGCAGGAGTAGACGATATTCGACCAGAAATGCTGAAGTATGGTGGTATAAGAGTCTTACAGTGGCTGCACTGCATAGTTCAGAAAGCCTGGACAGAGGGACGAATTCCCGATGATTGGAGTAGAGCTCTCATAGTACCCATATATAAAAAGGGAAATAAAACTGAATGTGAGGATTACAGAGGTATTTCCCTACTGAGTGTTCCTGGCAAGATCTATGCAAGTATACTTGAGAAACGGTTGAGAAGAATTGTGGAAGAAAAGCTTGGTGAAGAACAAGCTGGATTCAGGCCAAATAGAGGCTGTCAGGATCAGATCTTCACTTTACGACAAATAGTCGAGAAAGCATGGGAATATAACAAAGATCTGTATTTAAGTTTTGTCGATTTGGAAAAGGCATATGACAAGGTGCCAAGAGAGAAGCTATTCAGTACGCTGCAGTTATATGGTGTCAATGGAGCATTATATCAAGCAATACTTAGTCTTTATTTGAGTTGGGAGTCAGCAGTTAGAATTGAAGGAAGTACAGGAAGATGGTTTAATGTTAAATCTGGTGTGAGACAAGGATGTACATTATCCCCTCTGTTATTCATTATCTATATGGATCACATTATGAAGGAATGTGGTATTAAACCTGATATCAAAACTGGAGATGTTAATGTCAGCTCTTTGATTTATGCGGATGATGTTATACTTCTAAATAAATCCGCTACAAGTCTGCAAGATTCTCTGACTAAATTGAATAGCTGTTGTAATAGATATGGTATGAAGGTCAGCAATAAAAAGACGAAGACAATGAAAATAGGCAGAATCATTGAAAATGTCAACTGTGTTGTGAATGGAGAACCTGTGGAACAAGTAAAACATTTCAGCTACTTAGGCACAATTTTTACTGAAGATGGTAAACTAAATATAGAAATAGACAACAGAATCAGCAAAGCTGGTATCGTGGGAAGTCAATTGAATAAATTCATATGGAATAAGAAAGAAATTAGTCGGAACACTAAATTAGCTGTATACAAGACTGTGTTCAAACCAATTTTAACTTATGGATCTGAGAGCTGGGTCAGAAGTAAAACACTTGACCAAAGACTAGAGACCGCAGATATGAGAGTCCTGAGAAAGATTAGAGGCGTGAACAGATGGCATCAATGGCAATATCATATTAAAAATGAGGATATTAGGAAAGAACTTGACATTGTCAGCATCCAGGAATGCGTTAGCAGAGCTAATCTCAGATGGTATGGTCACTTAAATAGAATGGGAGAGGAAAGATTAGCAAAACAAGTGTTCTCTGCCAGGTTGGCAGGAAAACGACCCAGAGGAAGACCAAGATATAGGTGGATTGATACGGTACAAAGTTCCTTAGACGATAGAAATATAAGATCTGATAATGTTGGAGTCTTGACAAGTAACAGACTGATTTAGAGGAAAATTGTAGATAGGAAGTTAGTAATGATGTAATTTTTTCATGTAGTACTGTCATATCCTGTACACCCCTTGAGGGTACATGGCAGGAATTTGATGATGATGATGATATATATATATATATATATATATATCATCATCATATATATATATATATATATATATGTGTATATATATATATATATATATATATATATATATATATATATATATATATATATATTGTCATTAAATTATAAATAAGAGTCAAATGAATCTTCCTGTGGAGTTCCAATGCAATTTTGTATCTGGGAGCAATGTTAAGATTTATGGAATATAAAACAAATTATATGTTAATTATTTTTTCAGAAAGAATAAAACACTTGTTCAAATGCTTATATCTGCAAGGAATAACTACTACTTATGGAAAATGCCCTAAAACAAAATTAGCAACTGGTGATATCAGTGTTATCAGGTTTTAAACTTATAATTTTCTATTGAGTAAAGAAACAAAATTGCTTCCCCCTTCACAAAAAAAAAATAATAAATAAAAAGCTGAAATGAGAATTAAATAATAATGAGAATTATTTATTAAAGCAGAGATTCATTGCTCTGATGTATCCATCCCCTCCTCACTCTTTGGAAACGTCAAGAAATATGCAATCTTTCCCCACAGTTAAGGTATATCAGGGTCCTTCTTGAATATGAAAATTTTGAAATTTCAAGGGTATTATACTCCGCTTCAGTAATACCACGGTTTCTATGCGCTTCTGAATAGAAACAGATATTTCGTGTTGGAACATATAACTGTAAATGTAATTTCATATTTATAACGCTTTTAAGTTCTTCAAAATGAGTTTCACATAAGCACTGTGACTTAAAAATATATTTTTTGTTTTCGTCAACTGGCTGAAGAACTTCTCTACATCGATTTAACACTGATCACGAATCTACACATAAAAATAAATTATCCTCTAGATTTTATAATGCATAAAAAATAAAAGAAGAACAGAGGCTTATATAATGGAAGTTATCACACACAACATAAATTCCTAGGAGAAGATCCTCAATAATTAAAGACCAACGCCTCTCTAGTAGTTAACATCCAAAAGTTCATTAACATGCAAAAATGCAGCATCTTGTATCGGCAATGCTGAAAAACGAAGTAAGCATCGATTAGTAAATTCTGACAACCAAAATTTTCCAGAAATAATATTCATAAATTACTGAACTCTTCTTAATTCATATGGGCGTTGGCTAATAAGCAAGATCGGCAACCAGCGTAACTTCAAAAAAATAAATGCCGGCTAATCAAACAGAACAGTATCTTAATATGTGATATTCATAAAATAGCAGATTTACAATACGTTATCCGCAATGCAATTTCCTTTTAAAGTCACTCACCTGAATGATTTTCACCACATCAGATGATAAAAACCTCAAAGATTCTTGCTCCTTCGACCTCTTCTCCGAATGACGTATAAAATATGGCGAAATTCCTTATCTGTCCAACCACTGAGAGGCTGCAGTACTGACCATCGTTACGAAATCAATGACGGGACTTCCTGCATACTTTTGGGTTACGGTTAATATTCCTGCACAACTCTTCTTCTCTACCGTACCATAGTTATAAACAGAATATTCATAAAGTCACAAAAATAAACTAAGCAGTGGATATTTGAACTGCAAATTATTTAAGACAAAAATAAGAAATAATAATATAATACATTTTATATGAAAACTGGTATATATACAACGTATGTCCCCCATCCTGTCAAAATTTAAACAAGGTTCGTTGTATCCCCTTTAGAATTTTCGTTATGCATCTTCAGAATCCGAACTGGACCTCCTAAGCTCTCACAGTTCTTCAACATTGCGAAGTTTAAGGTAATGCAGCTTAGGCGGGTCCAACTGAGGTTCCTAGAAATCCATCACTTTTAAAAGCCTTTCAAACATCAGTGCTCAAGAATGTCCAACAAAACTTTCTTGCAAGAGGAGTAGAAAACCTAGCTAAGTGCTGACTAAATGAAATTATATTATTATTTTGTACTTTTTTCATAATAATTCTAAAGGTGCTACTGCATCTCGTACGCTTTCTGTTTAGTATACGGTGTTCTTTGTTTTGAATTACAGTCAAATCAACTAAACTGTGAGGCTAGCATATTATGTATGTTAACTTTATGCATTCTTCTGCCCAGTTTGTCTTCTTGAATGATGAAAAAATCTGAATTTCCTGGAGAGAAAACTCCTTCTCTATCCTTATGAGACCGGGTAACTCACCCTTCAGGTGAAAAGTTCTTATAAAGATTCTTCGCATCCTAGATGGGATTCCAGATGGATACCAGTATACACTGAACTTCCTTCTCGATCCCCAAAAGTCAGATCGGGCTAAAATGCCTCGCATACTCTTTATAGGAAATAAAATAGTTTTAGCGGATTTTCTCTTTTGTGATGTGGAAGATATACACCCTCTGTTCAAAAAGAAACCGAACTTTTCGAAAATAAAAGAAACTAGTGGCGCCACCTGTTGTATCATTTTGATGTCGAAAGCGACAACTTTCATTAGTGTTGCGTCAACTGTCTATAACATTTGTTTCATTAGAAGCCGAGTTATAGTGTCAAGAGTGGCAGTGTGTTTTGACAAACGGTCACGATATTCATGCCGTACGCGACGAATTCTCGCTATCAATCGCTTCAAAACTTTGAGATAAAACTCACCATTGACCGTTTGGCCAGGCAGAACGAATATTTTGTGGATAATGCCCTTGGAATCGTAGAAGCAAATCAGCATTGTATTTACTTTTGACTTCTCCAAGCAACTTTTATTTCGGATGCCCCTCTTCTGCTGGTCTCCACTCAGCACTCTGGCGCTTTGTTTCGCGCTCATACTCAAAACACCACGTTTCGTCACCAGTAACGATCGTTTCAAGGAAGTTTGAGTCCTTACGAGGGTTTTAATGAGGTCCTTGCAGTGTTCAATTCGATACATTTTTTGGCCATCGGTCAACTTGTGGGGAACAAATCGCGAATTCAATTTACGAAGGCCCAAACTCTCGGTTAAAATGTTGTGCACGGTTTGCTTTTGGAATCCCCAATTCATCTTCAATCAATCTCACGGACGCTTTCGGGTTTTCTTTGATGAAATCACTCACTTTTTGGATGTTAACTTTGCTCAGTCCAGTTTTTGGACGGCCCTGCTTTTCGTCGTCCTCAAGCAGCTCAAAACCACTTTGAAATCGCTTAAACCGCTCGTGAACTTGAATACGGGATAAGAATTCATCACCGTATGCTATTTGATGCGTTTCGGTAAAACGTTTACCAAGTTTAACACAAAAATCAATCGCAGCTCTCTGTTTGAAACTCATTTTCCGACCATTTGTCAAAATACACTGTCACTCTTGTCACTATAACTCTGCTTCTAACGAAACAAATGTCATAAACAGTTGACACAACGCTAATGAAGATTGCCGCTTTCGAAATCAAAAAATACAACAGGTAGCGCCACTAGTTTCTTCTATTTTCGAAAAGTTCGGTTTCTTTTTGGACAGAAGGTGTATAGCCATTTTTTCAATTGCTCCAGTAATTCGTTGTTTTATCTATCTTTGGCTAATGCAGAGTAAGACAAAACTATGATTACGAAACAAAGTCTGAAGTTGGTATTTATGTTTTTGTTTGTTTGTTTTTTCAGATATGTGAGGGTTCTGATGATACAGTCTCTTAAAACCTAGAAAGAATTTTGGGAACATCCTCGTATAAGGGACTACACTAATTTTCACAATATACTAACTATCTACCACAGTGTTACATAATTTATAAAAAGAAATTCACGACTGATACTTTTCTGAGAGACGGCGTTTTTCAGATATGCAAACGGATACTACAGTGAGGGAATACAAACTGCACACATGAGTTCTCTTGCAAATAAACTTTTTTTAAGTTTCTGGCTGTTGCATCAATTGTTAGAAGGAATAAAAATAAGTTAGCATTTAATATGGTTAGATATGCCAAATGTTTCTACAGGACAAGTAACTGTACATTGCCTGGTTATCTCCGAGTGGCGATTGACTTTTGTGTTAAACTTGGTAAACGTTTTACCGAAACGCATCAAATGCTTCAAAAAGCATACGGTGATGAATGCTTATCCCGTACTCAAGTTTACGAGTGGTTTAAGCGATTTCAAAGTGGTCGTGAGATGCTTGAGGACGACGAAAAGCCGGGCTGTCCAAAAACTGGACTGAGCAAAGTTAACATCCAAAAAGTGAGTGATTTCATCAAAGAAAACCCGAAATTGTCCGTGAGATTGATTGAAGATGAATATGGGGATTCCAAAACAAACTATGCACAACATTTTAACTGAGAGTTTGGGCCTTCGTAAATTGAATTCTCGATTTGTTCCCTACAAATTGACCGACGACCAAAAAATGTATCGAATTGAACATTGTAAGGACCTCATTAAAACCGCTCGTAAAGACTCAAACTTACCTTGAAAGGAAGGTTACTGGTGACGAAACGTGGTGTTTTGAGTATGAGCTCGAAACAAAGCGTCAGAGTGCTGAGTAGAGACCACCAGAAGAGAAGCATCCGAAATAAAAGTCGCTTAGAGAAGTCAAAAGTAAAGACAATGCTGATTTGTTTCTATGATTCCAAGGGCATTATTCACAAAGAATTCGTCCGCCTGGACTATCGGCCAATGTCGAGTTTTATCTCGAAGTTTTGAAGCGATTGATAGCAAGAATTCCTCGCGTACGGCATGAATACCGTGACGACCGACCGTTCGTCTGAACACACTGTCACTCTTGGCACTATAACTCGGCTTCTAATGAAACAAATGTCATAAACGGTTGACACAACACTAATGAAGGATGCCGCTTTCGATATCAAAAAGATACAAGAGGTGGCGCCACTAGTTTATTCTATTTGCGAAAAGTTCGGTTTCTTTTTGGACAGAGGATGTATTGATTGCATTTTCTTCTAGTACTAATGAATTTCATTACTAACTTTTCTCATCTAAACTGGACTCAATAAGTTTACATGTTCATGAGGTCATATATATATATAAGATGTGTCAGTATTCTATATTTTAGGTGCTTTATAAATAGTTCAATGGCCTATTGTTTGGAAATATTTCTTTAGCTTTGTTTTTCAATGTTTTATCAGGGGGGGGGGAAGTATCTAGCAGTTGCAGAAGTGTTCTGCTACTCCTGAAGGACATCATGAAAGACTCTGTATGAAACTTATGAGCAATACATAGCAACTTTCCTACAACCTATTTTATAAACTGTGTTACTGTTGTTTTTGCTTATTGATATTTGTTTTATTTCTCTAAAAAGATTTTCATTGAGGTTTCATGGAGTACACCTCTGAATAACCTTACTAAAAGAGAGACCAAATTTTTGAATTACTTTACATGCTAGATAAGAGAATATCATTCTAATCTAAATAGTATTTATTCATATGTACTGTACTGTGTGTGTGTGTGTGTGTGTGTGTGTGTGTGTGTGTGTGTGTGTGTGTGTGTGTGTGTGTGTGTGTGTGTGTGTGTGTGTGTGTGTGTGTGTGTGTGTGTGTGTGTGTGTGTGTGTGTGTGTGTGTGTGTGTGTGCGTGCCTGCGTGTGCGTGCCTGCGTGTGCGTGCGTGCGCGCTAATGTCGATTTTGTTGAATTTCATTTTTCAAAACTCAAGTTTTTTCTAGAAGAAGCAGTTCCACCTGCTCATAAATATAGTTAGTTAACTGCAGCTGGTACTTAGGACACAACACAGAATATATTACGGTTCACTGAAATGGTAAGTAGTATCAGGTTCCTACTGATTCTCAAAAATAAAATGAATAATCTAATGTTTATTTTTAATTCTCCAAAAGAAGTGAAACCTCCTTTGTGTCCTAAAACTTATGAAGATAAGTGGAAAATAGTCTCTATCCTGCAAGCCTTCACTTATATGAACTCAAGCTATCAATAAATCAAAGCTTTTCAGGAGACGGAGGGAGAGCGAGAGAGAGGCAGGCAACTGCCGACATATCTTGTCCCTAAACTCCAACACTCATATTATTGTTTGTGATAGTGTGTAAGTTCTTCAGTCGTTTTTGGGGTTAAAAACCTACTTTCCCCTTGTCAAAGATCGAATCTCGGGAAACAGTGGAAAAACGCATTTGATCAGTCAAGAAAAGAGATTTACTTAACAATCTACATCTTATTATCCATCTTTTACTCTTTTCAATCGAGTTATTAGTTTCATATAGGGCAGATCACTGCTTGCCATGGTGCATCGTTTCATCTCCTTATGTTTCTTAATCAATACCAGAATATCCAGGGTCTCTTTACTTTCATTCACACTCTTCCTCCTACATATAAACGACCTTCTTTTTGCTGACTACATATACATTCCACAGTTTTTCTGATGACAAATCTCTCTCTCTCGCCATTCCTCTTCTTCAGCAAACCTTGTAGCACATAATCATTTCAAGTTTAAAATTTTTCCATAACTAATACCTTGGTATTCTTCATGTGGGTGAGGATATACTTGTGAAGTTCAAAATGCTGTTCTGTCTTATTTCACAGAAGAAAGATCTCATTTCACTTCCTTTTACCTTTGATGATACAATATTAGATTTCACATCTCAGATTAATTTACACCTTTAGCCTTTCATAGCATAGATTACAAAATCAATAATCTCCCTAACTTCCAAAATCTTTGGTGTCTTCCATTCAAGGCATTAATGCTCACCATCACAACCCATAGAACTATATAAATCCAAATTTTGCCAGAACTTCGAATACCAATATCAAAAATCTCCATAAAATTGCTTGTTGGTATCCAGAGGATAGAACATGGCTTAATAATTCAAACGCTTCTTCAGCGATGTTCTGTTTCTTCATTATGTCGTTTCGTTTATCTATTATTGCTGCTACTCCAATGATCTGACTATATCATTTTTGCACTTTCTTTTAAAATTAAGTGCAAATATTGGCCAAAATCCATTTTGTTTAGCTTCAAATGTTCAGATATAGCTTCCTTCTTCCCGGTCTTCTCCTACTTTGTTTTTTGGAATCGCATTCTTCATACACAGAGAGCCTCTGTAGATCAGTGAAAGTGGCGTTTGCATTCCGCAGCGCTTGGCTGCCTGAAGAAAGGCATGGGTTTGATTCTAGATTGGCTAGAGGAACATTTTTCTAATCCTTTCTTCGAGCGGCTACTGAGTTAGTCAATCTCTCGCACGAGTAATCGGATTTTTTCCCCAGAAACACGGGTTTTTCGGTCTCGTAACCTCAAGAAAATTGACCGTAGAACACACCATCTCAGGCAATTAATATATATAAGAAATAGTTTAGTATTATGGACCACGAGATGACGGGACTTGTCAGCAGTCTCTCTTCGTCAGTTGCTGAGTATAAGCGATGATAACCTACGGCCAGCTGTCTCTAATTGGCTATCGGTGGAGAAAGAAATTTCCCCTCAGTCTCTAAAAGTTAGATGCGACTATACAGCCTTGCCTACTCCCTATAAGGAAATTAAAGACATTAGCAGATATCCTCCCCTTCACAGTTTTCCCCAAAGACTACGATCCCCCAGCTGTTCAAGAAACACATCTACAGATTCATTTCGACACTTTATCCTTAATACGTGCCAACACAGCACTCTTTATAAATATAGTTTTTTCCTGTACTATTTTTCTGGGGTTACTTTATAAGAAGCTAACAACACTCAACGACATTCGAATTCCATCTTCGTTCGAATAGATTAAGCCTTTCGCCATACTTATTGCCAGTAAAAACTTTCATGCGAAGAATGTTTCATAGTATTCCGTGATTAGGGAAAAAATATCAAAATCCAGTTTTAAAATATTAAGAAAATCAAATGAATTTGCAAATGAACTGGAAATTTTTATATTTTATCAAATGATTTAGGAAAGACAACTTTAGTGAATTATTTTTTATATATATTATTTTATAGTATATTATTTTAGTATATTATTTTTTTAGTGAATATTTTGTGGGATGCGTAAAATCAAATACATAGCTATCCTTGGGATGCAATAGTTCCAAAACGTATGCATTCTCAAATACTTATTTTAACAGAATTTTACCAGTGCCGAATTAAACCCTATGGAAGCTCCTAGGTTAGGCTGACCATATTTCCTTGAGACAAAAACGGGACGAGGGTTATGTAATATTCTGTATTCATGAAAAAAGTAAAAAGTAAGATGATAAAAAACGTTTTATTACATAAACATATTGAGCTTACCATTATTCTTCAGTGACAAAACACATTCAAAAATTTAGGGAGGCGTAGAGGGAGACTGCATTTCACCACGATCGTACTATGAATATTCTCCTATAAAGTGATCTTATGCAGCAGATTTCAGTCGTCCAACATCTTATCATAAAACTTCTCACACTCCATGACACAATTTTTTCTTACAAATAACATAGCCTCATTGTCTCAACACTTAATCTAGAATTCTCCGTTGACCACATACTGCTTATAACAGAAAATATTCTCTCAACAGGTGCTGTCCTTCCTGGAAGAGAAAGAATAAACTCTACAATATTATATAAAAGTTTTGAAAGTCTAGGCGTTTCTTGCTCATTTCAGAAAAAAAAAATCTGTACCCATCCATCGGATGCAGGAATGTTTTCTTTATTTCATTTATTCAACTGCCTTACAATTATAGATTTTATTTGGGTCCACTGATAGAATACACGAGTTTCTTCTGTTTCTGTGCATGTGATGAGTTCCTCGTTCAGGCTGTTCTGTATTTCTTTCCATTCAGGTGTCTTCCTTAGTAGCATCCACATGAACTTTTCAGTGTTCCTTAAAATCCCACTTATTGACATGTTCTAAACTGGTTTCATAGAAATTCTCAACTAACTACCTCAAAAACTTCAAATAAAAAAATATAAAAAAATTAGCTAACTCCTTTTCATTCCAGTATATAGGGAGTAGGCGAGGCCATTTAGCCCTATCTAACTTTCAGAGACTGAGTGAGCAATTCAATCTCCACTGGCAGCCAATCAGAGATAACTGGCCTAAAACTATCACTATTAAGCTGCACGCAGTGAAGAGAGACGGCTCAACAAGTGCCGCCATGTCGTGGTCCCTTACCCTAACACTCGTATTTAATGTCTGAAATAATGTGGGTTCTACGGTCAATTTTTTTTTGAGTTTACGGGACGAAAAAACCTGCTTGCCCGTGCCAGAGATCGACTAACTCGGGAACTGATCGAAAAAAGGCTTAGCAAGATTTCTTCTGGTCACCAACTAGAATCGAAACCAAAAAGTCTTCGTTCGTGCGATGAAGCGCAGTGGTGTGCAAACGCCACATCCACTGAGCCACACAGGCGCTTAACCTAGCCTCATTAATTTCTTCTGAATTTACTAACATTTACTTTTTTCTTTTTTTGACATTAATAGTTACAAAAACCGTTCACTTTTTCTGGACTCTAAATTTTTTACAAGATTTTCAATGTTCATGGCTTCTTCTGTAGTTGAAATATTATCTGTTTCAATTAAGCTAATATATGTTTGGAACGTAGACACTTGATCTCTTGAAAATGGCAACCACAATTGCAAACGGGGATCTTCAAACAATTTATGCAACATAACAGGGCATTTTTCTTAAGAAAGAAAATAAAAACGAAACCCATCAAATATGCTTAAAATTCTGTCAGTTGATGGACCCATAGATAAAAATCTTGTATTTCCATGCTCTAACAATTTAATGTAATTGTTTGCTGCAAAGTCACAAAAGATTTTCAGTTCTTCAACTTTGACTGCGTATATATTGAAGTATTTGTATACTTTCACTGCAAAACATTCAATATCAATTGGTAAGCAGTTGACAACACACTGGAGACTATTGTGTATAATGTGTGCCCCGCAACCAATACTGATAATCTGCCTCTTCAGTTCAGTTTCAAGTTTTTGAAACTGAACTGAAGTCTTTTGCAACCACTAAATTTGGTGTTCATGTTATCTACACACAAAGCAACAATTTTGTTTTGTAAGGAAAATTTGTCACTTACTTCCTTCAACATAGCACACTGTTGGTCGGATGTTTCACCAGGTAAGGAAGAAATAAAGTCTATAATTTTGTCTTGAACACCACAATTTGCAAAAGGTACCGCACAACTGGAAGAAGTTTGATGTCTTTTTTGTTTGATGCATCTAAACTGACTGTAATGCTTTTGGTTTTATACACATCCTCTATTACTTCGCCAAATATGTATGGTGATAAAACGTTGGTAATTATTGCTTCTGATTGGGTACATGCTGAAGAAAATTTTGGTTCATAAATTTTTTTTATCAATGTCGACAACAGTCATTTGCGCGAAAACTTTGGCCATGAAGCACAGTATGATATGCAACTAAGAGCTTCACTTGCTGCAATTTTATCGCTTTCACTATCACCATCACGTCTCACCATAAACGAGTTGGTGTGTTCAACTGAAGCCAGAGTCTTTTCAGCTTTTTCAGCTTTTCAGCTTTGGTTGATGTCGCTTCTGCCTCCATGAGCAAGGGAAAATGGACATTACAATGCTGGCATACCACTTTAGTTCCATCACTACACAGCTTGTCAGTTTAATAAATTTGAATTCTTTCTGGAGATCGTCATTAAAACTGCATATTTGCTTCTTTGACATTGCAATGATATACTTAAAGCTTTAAAAAATAAGTAAAAAGTTTAAAAAATATGAAATTTAAAAAACCGTCATTGAATAATAAAGCCACCTGTTATAATACAGGCAAAACAAAAAACTTACGCTGCAGCAGAACAGACGCCTCATCTGAGATGCGCAAGGCGTTACCAACATGTATTTCACTGTTTACATTGAACATGTAAATCACTGCAGATATCGATATTTAGTATTGAACAGTGCGACTCCATGGTTATATTGATATTGATATATACGATTATAGGTTTTGAATTATGAATTATATAAAAAAAAATCAGCTAATGCCTTTTTGTTCCCGTATAGGGAACAAAAAGGCATTAGCTGATTTTTTTTAGCCGATTTTTTTTAGCCGTTTTTTTGAGGCCGTTTTTTAGCCCTATCTAACTTTTGGAGACTGAGTGGGCAGTTCAATCTCCACTGATAGCCAATCAGAGATAGCTGGCCCAAGGCTATCACTAATTAATCGGCATGCAGTGAAGAATTATGAATTATATGAATAATAATTTATGAATGACCAATATTAAAGTATATTTATAGCTTTTATTAAAAACGGGACAAAATTGGCATTATTATTAAAACGACAGGACGGCTGGGAAATATGAGAAAAAACGGCACTGTCCCGTTCAAAACGGTACGCATGGTCAGCCTACCCTAGACAGTCGAAATCTCTGGGTCCCCCTCGCAAATTATCTCCTAATACGCGCGCTCTAGTGGGATAACATTGAACTAAATAGTGTGCACGTCGGCCACTAGATGGAGATGACCATTACTACTGTACATTACACGTACGTAGGTTGCATCGAAATTTTTTACTAACTGACAGCTGACAGAAAATGAGCTTTTAGGAGGCAAACTGTAGTATGAACCTGATGCCTATGGTTTATGTACTTTAAGTTGTTAATGGGTACATTACATTAATATAGTATTTTCTTTATAGAGTCTTTAATGTAAAGTTTTCGTTTCTTTGAGTTGATTCATTTTTTCTATCTTTTGGAAACAATTTAAGAAAGTTTGACTGTAATTTTCTTTCAAGATCAAATCAATATTATTTTGATCTGTTGTCGCGTGGCCCTAAACGAAGTGGGGGCCCATAGGCCAGTGCCTACTCTACCTATTTGGTAATCCAGCACTGAATTTTACTGTATAATAGTAATTATAACCCACTCAGAATTGCATCGTTACATCTTGAACAATGACTTTTTTTTTCTCCCCATACTTGATTTTGTGATACTCAAGTCGGTCTGTTGCACGCAACTTCATTGGTATAAGCAGGGAACGAATTTTGTAATGTGAGTAAATTTCATAAGGTGCAAATTATGATGTTTCAATATTGAGAAATATTATAAATATGATCACAGTAAATATTAATTCCATGTAATCAACAGCAGTTAGATAAAAAAAAAGTATAAATCTTATTTAAAGATGATCTGTTGATAAATGAGTAAATACTCATAAGTTTTAAATAGCGCGATGCCTAGCGGCATATATCTCAAGATATAGTTTAAAAGAATAAATTAATATTTATATATTCAAATATAAAAGTAAATTAAATTTAAAAAATCCTATAACGTCATTTCTTCTCATAAAGGACTGTGCAAAACTCTTTAACCATAAATAAGTTTTGGAAATCTTATTGCTAATAGTCGAGTTCACGACTACCGACGATTTAATGACTTCGGTTAAAGAGTATTCATATTATTCGTAGCATTCCTTTCTAAATCAAAACTGGTATGTTATTGTCTGAAACAGCGCGAATTTATTGAACTTCTGTGTGTTCGGTTTATGAGAATGTTCTTCTTGTTTATAATATGTTGTAAATAAACCTGAAGTTCCTACTGCTCTGTAAAATCCTCCAGTGTCTTTTCATTTCCTAAAGGGCTTATGCTGAACTGATTTTTTGGACCTAACATCTCGGAAATTGATGGGCCGTTTAATCTCTATCTCTCTGTCCATTGTAAGGTTTAAGCAGGGATGCGCCAGTAGTGTCCAGCACCGTGTGCAAAACTTTAGTTGGTGCCCCTATACCCAGTAGTGCGCCAGTAGTGTCTGACACCTGTGTGCAAAACTTAGTTGGCACACAGGTGTCTGACAAATTAATAAAATCACTTTAAAAAAACGTTTTTTTTAAGGATTTCCTCCTCTTTGGCGCCTGTGTGCGTCGCACACACATTGCACACTGTGCCGGCTCGCCCCTGGGTTTAAGCACATGCTCATGGAGTGCTTGATAACAAGTGATGTTCCTAATCGTAACTAGTATTAATTAGTATTCATTTGTGCTGGAGTGTGTGTTCTGTGGTCGATTTTTCTGAGTTTGTTTCCCTTTATTAGAGTTAAAACCATTTTTTTTTCGAAGCCAGAGATCAATTAACTCTGAAATCGATTTTTCTGTAATAGTTGATTAGAATCGAATCTATTTATGGAGATTGAACTAGCAATCTGCACACAGTTCATAATGAAAGTTATAACGACTACTAACGCACCTTTTTATTTATTTATTTATTTATAATTGTATCAGAAACATTTAATCACTGTTTTCAAACAATAAAATGAAAGAATTATAAGAAGAAGAAATTTAAACTACAGAAAGATAGATAAAAAAAGGAGGTAGAGTTTGTCACTATCAGGTGATGATGGAAGCCACTTCTCGCTATCTTTCTGATAACTCTGGAGCTCTGTGTAAACTTCAACTTCACGCTGGCTATAAACGCTTATCAGTAGATGTATAGTTATTCAGTGATAACGTCCTTTTCTCATTTCCTTCGATCCTTCTGCCTTATAGCTAAGTATCTGTCCTAGATTTCTTAAATGTAATAGTTTCTAAGACAAAGCAAACACTTCTGTCTCCGTTGTTTACTATGTTAATCAACTGCGTGTGTACTCTGGTTGGTTCAATTGTTTCAGTGGAAAAAGGAAATTCCAAATTTCCTGGAGGGAAACTTTCATTTTCCATATATAGTTTACTTATTTTAAATTGAACGGTGCAATATATACAATAATATAGTAATCTAAAAAATCAGCTAATGTGTCTTATTCTCGTATAGGGAGTAGGTGAGGCCATTTTAGCCCTATCTAATTTTGAAGACGGAGGAAGCAGTTCAATATCTACAGGTAGCCTATCAGAGACACTGTGTTTTCAGTGTCTGGAAAACGTGTAGGTTCTACAGTCGATTTTCTTGAGTGTTTACGGAACAAAAAACCCGAATTTCAGGGGGGGGGGGGGAACCACCTGCCTGTGCCAGAGATCGACTGACTCGGGAACCAGTCGAAAACAGGCTTAGTAAACATTCGTCTCGTCGGTGACTAGGAGAGAATTTACGACGCCGAAAATGCACACGCCATTTCCACTCAGCTACACAAAGAGTAGAACATATTCCTAAAGAAGATAAAGTTGACATAGCGCAACACAAGGTGGATTTTGTGTCTTTTCTAAATAACACATTGTTTTAAGATTCTGAAGATGAAAACATTAAAGGTTGTACGAAATTTCAAAACTATACGATTTAGTCTCATGCCATCTCATTTGAATACATGATATCTGATAAATAGGAATAAATCTGTACGAAAAACGATGGTGGAATCGAATAATACAGCAATAAAAAGGAGGAATGAGGAACGAATATGGGAATGTAAACATGGGCTGGCCTAAAGAAGCTCGCTCGCAACGACTTCAAGGTCTTTTTTTTTATTTTTGTTCAGAATAGGATTTAGACTAAGATAATTTCAAAGCATATTTTATGTTTATATTTGCAAACATTATAAGTATTTTAAATGAAATTAGAAATAAGGCTTTATAGTTAACTAGAGAAATCATTAATATCCGGATCCTCCATTTTATCTTGAATTCTAAGCTCAATGGTCTGATAAGGACAAGTACGTTGGCTTCTTTGAATCTTGATTTGGGTACTGCGTGGTTAATCCTCTTGTCATAGTGCTTAATAACTGTCAATTGCGTATATTCTTCTGACGGGATTGCCTGCTTTCGAGATGAAAAATCCGACTTTCCGAGAAGAAAATCCTGACACTTCCATATGAAATTGGCTAACTCGCTTTCATTTGGAAAGGCCCAGATAAGGATTCTTCTTTTCCTAGATAGGATTCAAATCCAGGTTTTCCTGCCAAAAAGGGAATCTTAGATGTTGTGTTCCAGCAACAAGAAGGCTTGGAATCACTGCATCCACATACGAACGATCTTTAATTTATGTAGTTCCAAACTAAATCATATGTTTTGGAAGACTACTTCGAAATAAAAGAATGTTTCTCGGAGTACATTGGTGTCCGAAGATCTATACTAAGACACTAATTTCAATTTTAAGAAATCAAAATAAATGATAAACAAGGCCTTTGTAAAACAACTTGAAATCCCTTTCTTGAGACCTTGAGATACTAGCCATCGTCACACCTTGTGCATTTTGTGTAAAATTGCAGACATATTTCCAAAGACTTAAATAATGAAACACCCCCTAGGTGGGAATAGAGCTTTTTATTTTACTTTTTTTTTTTACTAAATTGAAGAAACTTTTATTGAAGTCATTTGTTCTTTTGTCGATAGATTGAGCATTGTTTGTATCGAAGTATACTTTCCTTTTATCCAGATAAGAAATCAAATCAATTTTGCATCGAACAAAATAATAAAAAATACATTAAATGCATAAATAAATTACTTATGTCTTCTTCTACAAACAGTATTGTATCGGAGGCTATGAGGTAAATATAAAAATATAAGGTACTGCCCACCCAACTTTAGTTTTCGGAAGTGAATGAAGCCGGTAACTGTGATTATTAATCTCTGAAATATTATTCAGAGGAACAGACTGTAGAATGAAGAATACTGTGTGTGTGTGTGTGTGTGTGTGTGTGTGTGTGTGTGTGTGTGTGTGTGTGTGTGTGTGTGTGTGTGTGTGTGTGTGTGTGTGTGTGTGTGTGTGTGTGTGTGTGTGTGTGTGTGTGTGTGTGTGTGTGTGTGTGTGTGTGTGTGTGTGTGTGTGTGTGTGTGTGTGTGTGTGTGTGTGTGTGTGTGTGTGTGTGTGTGTGTGTGTGTGTGTGTGTGTAATTTTAGTAGAGTAGTAACACTTTAGCAGTGACATGTCGAATTCTCACAGATTCATTTGAAACCTGGTGATATGTGATATAATATAGTTCAGTGCATGGTTAACGTCATTTTTACTCCCAAATCGGGAGTAAGTAGCAGCATTCTTTTAGCTCTACCATTTTAGAATTCTGTAATCAATCTGCACTTGTCATCATCGCCGAGGTTGAGTGCATTTTAACGGTATGCTAAGATAAGAAGCGATGTTCCTATTCGTAACTAGTATTCATTTGTATGTACTGAGGTGTGTTCTATGGTGGATTCTGATGCGTTTCTTCTTGCATAAAAAAAGCATATACCAAAATTTGACTAGCTCGGGTATTGACTGAAAAAAGGTTTTTTACTAGTCCTAGTAAAAATAATAATTCTAGTTTTTGACTAGAATCAAATCAATAAGGTTCTGTTGACCTACTGTCATGGAAGTTACTATGAAATTACAGACATTATTAACCTGTTCTACAATTAATGTGGAAGAATTTTAGAAGTTACTCTTGTACTATCTAGTGGATTAAAAATTAGCAAGCTCTTTACAAGTTGTTAAGAACTAAAAACTGCGATATTTCAAAAATAATGAAAATGAGTTGCTTAATGGTGCAATATATATGAAGTATATATACAATCATGTTTCTTTCTATTGTTTTATTTTTATTTCTGCATTTATTTTATTTCTGTTTTCATCTCTTTTTTTTAAGCCAGAATTCCTTGAAAGAGATCCAGTTGTTAAAAAAATTCTTACCTAACCATTGCAAGAAAGTTTTTCAATATAAATGATTTCATTCGCAACAGGGCGAAGCAGTAGTGCAGCAGGAACTGATGAAGGATATGCATGCAAAGTTGGACTGGGTAGGTTGACATTCATTGTCACTTGTCAAATTTATTAATCAGTTATATTAGAAAGAAGCACACTGATGATTCATTAAATACAATGTACAGATTATTATCATGCAACTTTTCAGAATAAAGTTGAATGCCGATATTAAAAATTCTCTCTACATTAATAGTAGAACAGGAACCTCATAGTTTCTCCCATTAGGGTAGGTCAACAGAATCTTATTGATTCGATTATAGTCAAAAATTCTTTAAATTTGTCTTTCAGAAGAAAGAGAAATTTAAAGAAGGAAACAATAAAAATGGATTGCCTATTTTAGATTAAAGAAAACGGTAACTAAAGAGCTGGTTAATCATGGTATTGGTGGTCTACCTTCTGTAGTTCCTCTGTTCAGTAGGATGAAAAATAGGTAGTCAATATAAACACGAAAGGTCTCAATACCTATAGTACATGACTGTCGTATACGTACAGCAGACCAAGAAAAAAAATGGAAATCGGTTGACATGTTTTTTTTTGTTGTTTTTTTTTTTTTTTTTTTTTTGAACAGCCGAAAGATGTAGTATTTGGGGAAGACAGATTGAGAGAGAATCTTCCAAAGAACAAAAGTTGATGGATTGCAAGAGGACGAGAAGCTGGTTTAGTAAGTTTGGAGCTGGACTGTAAATGGGTGTTGACCAGTAGTTTTCTTACAGTTTTAGAAGAAACTGCACGAAGGATAGTGGCCGGTTAAACAGCGCATAGTCCATGGAAGTACCCGTAGAATATGCATAAGAAACTAAACGTCTGCAAGAAGAGGGATTTTTAGTTAACTGGTTTGCGATTCTTTCGAATAGCAACGGGTCATTTTTGAGAGGATTTGAGTGCGCCACTCGAAATGTCTGAAGAACATTCCATAGTGGATTTGGTTGGATTTCAGATTTATACAATGTTAACAGTTGTACAGATGAGAAGTAAATGTCTTGAACGGAAAAGTACACCATTTTTTTTTTTTTTTAAATAAAAGCGGCAGAAGATGACTTACACCTTCAGGAAAGGCAGTAGGTGTACGTCTGCCGAAGAGAGACACAACTGATTACGTAGGATATTTTGGTATTATTAAAATTATTGAAAAGAGCCTGTGTAGCTCAGTGGATGTGGCGTTTGCACACCATCGCGCTAGGCCGCACGAAGGAAGTCTTGGTTTCGAGTCTAGTCGGCGACTAGAGGAAATTTTTCTAAGCCTTTTTTCGACCGGTTCCCGAGTTAGTCGATCTCTGGCACGGGCAAGCAGGTTTTTCCTCCCGGAAACTCGGGTTTTTCGTCCTGTAAATTCAAGAAAATCGACCGTAGAACCCACATTATTTCAGACATTAAATATATTGTGTTAGGGTTAGAGACCACGAGATGGCGGCACATTTGAGCCGCCTCTCTTCACTGCGTACCGCTTAATTAGTGATAGCCTTGGGCCATCTGTCTCTGATTGGGTACCAGTGGAGATTGAACTGCCCACTCAGTCTCCAAAAAGTTAGATAGGGCTAAATGGCCTCGCCTACTCCCGTATATACGGGAATAAAAAGGCGTTAGCTGATTTTTTTTTTTTTTTTTTTTTTGAAAATTATTGAAAGTTAGGGGAAGTGCTATGAGATCTTCCTTACGAGAAATTAGACAGGACTCAGTTTTTGATATTTATTTTTATTTATTTATTTTTTGTATAATAATTTTAAATATCCAGAAATTTCCAAATCCCAATTTAATTCCGAAGATTGTATTCGTTTTTTTTTTTTTTTTTTTTTGGTTGCCTATAAAAAAAGCTGGCTAACTAGAAGTTGAATTTTCCAGCGATGATCTATAAAAGTCACTTTCCTACAATATCAAAGGCATCACTCTTTCTATGCCTCTGCTTATCGTTCACAGAAAACAATCAGAAGGCATCATGATCTAGATCCCGAAATATTTTTTCATCCTGAAGGACACTGCATCTGTCCTGAAACAATTACTTATATAATACGTACAAAATCCAATCCACTACAAAATTTAGTTTGTAAACTTGTGAGCAGTGCTCCTAAAGTCATCTTAAAATCTAGGAGAGAACAATAAATGACTTATTGTGTCTCTCCACACTTCTCTTGTACACAGGCTACATGTTTTTTTTTTGTTTTTTTTTACATATTTCTATAGCCATTTCTAAGCTGAATTCCTATCTGTTTCTTTCTTCTAAAACTACTACGCATCATCATTGTCGTTCACCTTCGAATTTACTGAAATATTTTTTTTGTGTCTCTTCTTGAGAATAAAAACAGAACAACCTTCACAGAAATGTCATTTAAGTCATCAGAATCTCTCCATAATAACAATTACAGTGTTGAATCCAGTATTCATATGTATCTTCTTTCTTCCAACTCTAATCTATTCAGAGCAGGTTAAAATCAGTAAGTCTGTATTGTCATTAAAGATATTCAGATGTCGAAAAATGTAGATTGCTATAAAGAGACAAATATAAAAGAATCAAATCAGCTTTGTGTGATGATTCAGCCTTAGATGAATTCCCCACTTGTGCATAGCGAAGAGGCAGAATATTTTGCAAACAAAACTAAACTAATTTAGTCTTCGGCTTAAAACTTTTCCATATTGTAACTTTATGCTAAATAATCTTGTGGAAAATCTGTAGAAGGGACGGATGCGATCACTCCACTGTAGTATCTTGAAAAAGAACTAAGGATGGTGGCCCTGCAACGAAGAAAGACGCTTAGATTTTAATGTATACAATCATAATCTTTTCATATTAGGCAAAGTAGAAATAACATCTTATTATGTATTCAAGTCATCATAAGCATTTTATACTAATTACCTTAAGACTTCGTGTCATAATTAGCGCCATACTACAACAGATGCTTTTCCAATGGGAAAAAATGCTAATTGATCGCCAGTTCCAAATTTTTATACTGTTTGAAATTACAGCAGAAACAACTAACGCTAAGCAAAGGCGAATTACCCCTGGGGAGAGGGGGCTATCGAGAATTTCCCGATGGATGTATGTGCTAATAGGCCTTAATATCTGCCACAGTATTTTTAAAGATCGTTCAAGAGTCATTTTTATTCAGAAAATACCCTTTAATAAATGTTTCTCAAATTTCAGCGTCGAATACAGCGAAAAAAACATATGACAATGTAAGGAACGATACTTGGGTAGGGGACTCACAGACAATGAGCCCCACAATCATGCAACTGCATATCGGCCGTTCAGCCATTCTGCATTTATTTGTTTACTTCGTAACTAGATGTATTTGTAGCTGCTAAATAATAGTAATAACAATTATATAGTGTTATTATATAATAGAATCATAAAAATGTCAAAAAAAGGAAAGTGCAAGGTGATCGTGAGAAGATTAGAAAATTAAGTTACAAGACGAATTGCAAGTGGATAAGAAATTAGTAGGTATGTTTTACAAACCACTACACAATCAGGTGACACTTCAACTGTGAATGTGATCGACCATTCCCTTCTCAAACGTCGCTGAATGAAAATTTTGATGCAGACATCGTTGGTTCCTTGCAGCTGGGACAAATGCAGTCATTTGGTTCTAGAAAACAATCTACACCACAGATTTCTGTGTCAACGTCGTCAGTATTAACGATAAGTAGGAATTTCGATACTCCAGACGACACTCCGATGCTCCATACCACAATTGCCATGCCGAAACCAAAAAGCTATTAAATTCAGAATCTTTTACGAGTAACCCGCAAATATACTCTGGTTTTCAAAAGGGTTCAGAGATGATAGACGTAGATAGTTTCTGGTCACTAGAATATCGAGTATAAAGACAGAATTGCGGGAATTCGATTTACAGAGTCCAGTGGATGGGATGACATGATCGAGACATATAAGTTAGTAAGAAGTTATTATTATTATTACGGGCGACTCCAGGGAGTCTTTAGACTCATCGAGGGAGGCCCTAAACATCATGTCCACACAACTATCCGACATTCTCACAGTATCTATCATACCTTGCCTTGAACTCATTCACTGTCATAGCACCCACAACAGACTCTGGCAGTTTGTTCCACTCATTCACCACTCTAAAAGTAAAGAACCCAGCTCTAACACCCTTGCTAACCACACACTCTTGCCCAGCTTCCACAGGTATCCCCTAGTTCTCCCACCACCAGTAATCTCAAAAATGATCTCAAAAATATCCTCTGAATTAATCCTATAAAAACTCTTTAGTAATTTGAATGTCTCAATCATATCTCCTCTTTTCTTCCTATCAACTAATTTCTGCAACCCACAAATCTTCAACCTGTTCTCATATGGTTCATTCCATAGACCTGCTATCATCTTAGTCACTCGCCTCTGGATCCTCTCCACCTCCTCCCCATCAAGAAGGAACCTAGGTGACCAAATCTGGGCGCAGTAGTCGAGATGAGGTCTTATCAAGGCTCAGTACAGAGGTACAATAACTTGCTTGTCTCTGCTCGTCAAGGTATTTTTCAACAACCAAGTGAGTCGATGAGCTGATTTAACTACTTTTGCAATGTGTCCCCTAAACTTCATCTCCCTATCCATCAACACTCACCAGTCCCTGGCCTCATCAATCTCCTGGAGTACAGTTCCACCAGTGTGGTATACTGCTGCTAATCTTTTCACCTCAAAATGCATAACCTTACATTTTGGCACATTAAATTGGCATTCATTCTCCTTAGCCCAGAACTCCAATCTATCCAAGTCGTCCTGCAAGATTTTGACATCTTCTGCATTCACTATCGCCCTACCCAACTTTGCATCATCAGTTAACAAATGAACTGTTCCTCTTAGATCCTTCCCTATATCATTAATGAACAAATTAAACAGCAGTGGTCCAAGAACAGAACCCTGTGGCACACCACTAGTCACAGGCCGTCTTTTGGTCTCTACTCCTGAATAAACTACTCTTTGATATCTCTCCATCAACCACCCACCTATCCATCTCACCAACCCTATATCCATTCCCATATGTTGCAGTTTACGGATTAGAATTCCATGTGGTATCCTGTCAAACGCCTTAGCCAGGTCCAGCAGTATCACTGTAAACCCATTACCCTTATCCAGTTCAGCGGTCACCATGTTATAAAACTTGAGCAAGTTACTGAGGCATGATCTACCCTTCACAAAGCCATGCTGTCCCGTGTACAGTATCTCATTTTCATCAATCCATTCCTGTATTTTTCCGTTGACTACTTTCTCCAAAACCTTGACAATGACTCCTGATATGCTGATCAGTCGGTAATTTGCAACCGTAGTCTTGGATCCTCCTTTATGCAGTGGAACTATTTTCCCCTCTTTCCACACCTTCGGGACTAAACCAGACCCGAGACTCAGATTAAACAACATGGTCAAGGGCAATCACTGATAATTCTTTAGCCGCTTCACGCAAGACCCGTGCCGGTATACCATCCAATCCCACAGATGTATTCACATTAAGGTTCTGTAATAGACTACTCACTTCCACTTCATTCATCACTTATTACCAGTTGAAAGTTTTCTTCACGGCTAAACTACTTGTATAGAATCTAATGACTTTACATTAATTGCCTGAGTATCCCAGAAAGCAAAGCACATCCTTTCAGGTATTATAATGTTATGCATTATGGAAGAGCCACTACCCAGACCGGTTACGATTTGAACTAAGGTACTGTTAAGGTTTAGTGAGTGTAGGGTGTACCTCTCTCCAAAACCTCTGAGTGATCTACTAGATCACTCTAAATCTCAAGGTGTGACTCAAAAGGATCACTCCGAAACGTATCAAATTGTAATTGGTGTCTTTACTCAGTGACAGGCACCCCCCCCCCCAAGCACTGCCGCTCTATTCACCAGAACTAGACACAAAGAACTGGGAGCCAAACCTTTATTGAGGTACTGTTAAAGTGTGGAGGCAACTTTCCAAAAACTCTGAATGATCTACATGAACACTATAAATTCCACTGAGTGATCTTAAAGGATTACTACTAAACTCATTTCCAGGACATGAAACTCAGCTGTGGTTCAACTCAGACAGGCAGAAATCCCCACACTGAGCAGAACTGCTCTACTTCCCAGAAAGAAAGAAAGCTCAAAGACGGACATTATTAAATGTCATCCGTGGGAGCCAGACCCAGAGGAGATACCAAAGTTGAAGCAATTAATGCGAGTTACCTTATTGCTAAAATACTCTGGATTAGAGCTAGTTGTTGAAAGTTTTTTCACCTGGTTATAAAATAAATTAAAGATGCCAAGAGATTATATTCTTGTTTAATCCTTGAGATCTCAATAAGGGTCGAAACCGGTCTGGGTGTTGGACCTTCCCATAATGTATAGCAGGATGTGTTCTTTGCATTGTGTGATACTAAGGCAATTAATGTGAAGTCACTAGCTTCTATACACCAGTGGCCTAATCGTATGAAGTTTGCGCATGAAGTATCTTCATGCGCAAACTTTGTTTACACGTGGATAAAGGATAAACAAGTTCTTGTTTAATACATTAATTTAGACAGGGATCATCCCCGCAATCTATATAAGGAGGGTGGGAGTAGGAAGGGTGAGGAATAAGTTTTTTGTATGGAATGGTGGGTGATTGGAGTGCATTGACTTAGTGTGGTGAGTGCAGAGAATGAATGTATTTAAGGCATACGGTACTAGAACCTCTTACGATGAGTCTTTGAACTGCATGAAGGTCTGATGATGACAGCAGTAATAATAATTATAATTATCTTAATCAGACTACTAATGCATTAATGTTAATAGCTTTATGGATTATTATCTTATAATGTTTTTATAAGTGAAACTTATGACGTTGCTAAAGCTCTTATTTATTAAAGGTTGGTCGATTGGTAAAGCCTCTGCTATTAATGGTTCACGCAAAAAGTTAAGCAAGTTTGAGCGCGGTTAGTAGTTGGAAGGGTTTCAATCGTTCGATGTTGTTGGCACATTCTCCCTCGATAAGTCTTTGGACTCCCTGGAGGTGTCAAATAATAATATCATTGTAATTGAAAAAAAAAAAAAGATTTTATTTAATGAAAGATTGAAAAACGTCTCTCTCTCAATCTGAATGATAATAATAATAATGTGAACAAATATTGGCTAAAAAGATTTCCCACACAACATGAGTCTATATATAACTATATGAAAAGTACTTCCCGTCTTTTCAAGCTATAAACAGATATTTCGGTATAAAGAATAGGCCAATAAGTACCAGATAACATACCGACTATTATTATGCCTATTATACAAAATACTTACACAAAAATAACATTCCCTTGTGCATGATCACGTGGGGGTTGCCACAACAGTATTACTTTCCTTTTTAGAAGGCCGTCTGAATGGCTGACCGCAGCACATGGTAATGTATCAGTACCTTTTACTTTTATCCACTTCCCGATTCTCTCATTTGTGTAGGGGTCAATGGCAGCTACGAGGAAACCTTTAAATTTCCTGCCGGATATCTCCACTGTAATAAAAAACGAAGTCTATATTATAAAGAGTGTAATGATATACGAAACAGAAATTTAAAGGTATGAAAGTACTGGTATAGCACACTGAATATTTATACACTTTATGTACTTTTTAAAAAATAAAAATAAAATAAAATAAACAATTTATAGGCGCCTTGTGTTTATAAGAAGTGAAGCAGTCTAGATCACTTTACAAGTGTAAAATTAATGAACAGTTAGGTGAGAATAAGTAAAGGAAAAAACAGTATCTAGTTTCTTCGTTTATTTCGTTTGTTTATATTAGCGAAAGAAATTATTGACATTTCACCAACTGCTTTAGTTTTAAAGCATACATGTACTCAGTGGCGGCTCGTGGCTTGAAATCGTGGGGGTGCTGCAACTTTCGAAATATACATGCACACTGTAAGTTCAGTGCATACGTGTTTGGATAAAATATCAAAATTATGGTAAAAATTAAAAAAAAAAAAATTAAACATGAAAAAATATTATTTATTATCGATAAAATTATACAGTTTAGTATAATTCAAAATTACTTAAAAATAAAATCCATTCCTTTAATTGTAATTAAAGGAATGGATTTAATTTTTTGGACATTATAATTAAATCTTTAATTGTAATGTCCAAATATTTAAAGAGACGGAGTAAACACGATAAGCACTACGAACACTCCATTACTGGCGCAAACTGCAAATAAACAACAATGGAACTGCGCGACGGACAGTGCCGCATTACGCTAATAGCTCGCATCTCACTATGACATGCAGCTTGCGCGCGTAGCAATATGACACTGTGGAAAACACAGTGCTGCTAGCGTCCTTCGCCCTCCCAAGTGCTACAAGATGGATTTTTATTATTTTTTATACAAAATAAGAAAATTGTATAGGATTGTTGATGATAAAATTAAATATTACAAGCAAATATAAATAAATTAATAAATATATTTATATATCGAGAAAAATTGGAGTTGCTGCAGTTCTGCAGTGCCTATGCACGAGCCTCCCCTGCATGTATGCGACCACAGATACGAGACCCATCGACACTTCTGCGCATGTCAAAAGAAGGAGAATCCATTCCAATATTAGGGAAATCAATGCGTTTCGTGGGATGAGTGTTTTTTTATTATTATACGTCGGGAAATTAGCTTGTCTTTTATGAAAATTTACATTTTTATGAAAATGTATAACAATTGGAAATTTTATGTATAAAGCACGTGATTTCGCGTGTTGGTAACGCATTCGCACATCGCCTTATTAAATTTCTCTCCTTCAACATGAATTGACTCTTCTTGGCTCATTGCCAGCCGAGGGTCTCGCATCTGTGGTCCGATAGTAGCATGTTTTATTTTCAATAAGTACAGATGTTCACAATACATTTCTACTCTATGTGGTTTGTTAAAAAAATGTTGGGAATGAAGCTTCCAACTTGATTGTGACATGAGCATAAACTGCTCCTTATGATCGACAAACTTAAAACATAATAAAAGATAATAGATACTCTTTCACCTACAGCAAAACTGCCTTTCAAAATGCATTGCCTATATGAAAGCATCTAGTACAAAGACCAAAGCAGTGTTGATTTAGATCAGTATTTCCCAACGTTTTTTGGATCATGCCCCCACCTCAACGCCTCAAAGATTTTGATGTTCCCCCTCGCCGACAATGGTGAGTATTTTGAGTATATCAAATGCATTTGAGTATATCAAATGCGTGGGGCATATGCCCCCCACGTTAGGAAACACTAATCTAGATATAAGACACGCGTTTTTTCGAGCAAACAATTGTTTCTGTTTTATTATTGGTTGGTCTCCAAATGCATCCATCAGATGACTGTCTTGTTCCCTCAATATCTGACATTCTGTTACATACTAACAGAATTCCAGTTCTTCCTAATAAAGAATTAGAGAAGCTACAAGTAGATACAAGTAACACAGCAATAAAGGAAATTTCGAAAAAAAAAAAAAAAAAACACTTCCATTTCTTATTGGTTAGAAACCATCCTGCGTAGTCCACCACTCTTAAGAGTAATCTCATGTAAGTCCGGTACCAAATGAAAGGAGAAAGGTTACATACAGGGGAACGCCAAGGGTATTTGTCGCCTGGGTGCAAACTTTTTCGGCCGCCCCTAATACTGCATTGTATAATCCAAATTAGATATTAGTTACATAAAATGTCGCCCTATTAATGTTGTCGCCCTGGTGCGGTGCACCCCTTGCATCCTCGGGTTGGCGCAGCCCTGGTTACATATGTCTTCGTTTGCAGTTCGTTATTTCGTCGAGTCTCTATGATTTATTTCAATGAAACATATTTGAAATGATCCGTCATAATAGCCAGCTTCTGTACCCCTTGAACAATCTTTCCAACACGGTTAATAAACTAATTCCTATGGAAAGTGGCAAGGCATGTATACTTATTTATTTAAAATACTTTTTATTTATTGATCCAAAAGGCTAGCGATGAGTCTTTTTTGACTATCATGGAGGTCTGATGATAATTATATTTTTAATATTTATTTTATTTTTTTCACCTCCATGAATTTTGACATTATGTTTTATGCGTGAACCCGTTTTCATATCATGTCCTCACAATGCAAGAGGTTATGTGTCTTCGCAGATAAATGTAGTACGCCTCGTAATAAAATATTCCTCCGAATATTAACATATTATATTATTAGAAAGAAAATATAATAAAACTTCCTATTCAACAGAATGTCATCGCAAAATACGATATGGCTATATTAAAAAAAATAAATAAACAAATAAATAAATAAAAAACCTGAACTTGACACCTGTTTACTCCATAACATATATCGCTGTAGTTGTTGTTGTTATTATTATTATTATTATTATTATTATTATTATTATTATTATTATTATTATTTTATTTTATTTTTTGCACCATACTGCATAATAGGCACCAGACAAATATGGTCATTTGTACTGTATTGCAATTATTCCTGATTCATACGTAACAGTAAAAATGATTTACTAATTACATACATTGCTTCAATAATATTTGAATTCTGTGCGCTACGAGAAAAAAAAAAAAAAAGTCACTTCTATGCTTATTCTAAAAAAAATGCCAATGCATAGAATATAAAAGAAATCATGCATTATGCAATACTTGATTTTCACAAATTATCTTTACGCTTTGAAGCATAATATACACACATAAGTGCAGCCATCTAGTGGTCATTCAAATTTAAATTTACATTAAAAATGCTCTGACCATTTTGTGACGTGCATCATCCTAAAATTATCCCCTAAACTGTAATAATGCCAAGAAAATGTGCATTCGTTGAATAAAAGTTATCCTAAAAATTGGGCGCTAAGGAATATTCTAATATATATATATATATATATATATATATATATGGCCAGTGGCGCACCCTGGGGGGGCCTTGTCCCCCCAAAAAAACGGGAAAAAAACACTAGAAAAATTCCGTTTTTAATTTATGTTGTGTCGTGTCTTCTATTTCTGTACTACTTATAAATTAGCGAACATTGCAGATGCTCAGTAGTCATAGGTCGTATGCGATGCGTAGTGTGTGTTCTCAAATTGTCTACTCAATTCGCCCCCCCCCCCCCCCAAGATTAAATCCTGAGTGCGCTGTGTGAAATTTACAAAAAAAGTTGGCCAGAGTAACTTTACAAATCGATATGTTTTTAATTTTGTTTTCGTCTTGTTTAGAAAACGAGAGGTAGGGCTTTTCATATAAAATAAAAATTCAGAATAACTGAATTATACAGGAAATATCACTATTTCAAGATTTTTTTCTTTTTTCTCCCACCCATCCGCCTGGTGATTTGTAACGTAATTTGACAAACACTGGTTAGTAGACCAAGTCAGAGTGTACACGACTTCCTGATACATAATAAAGCAATTATGCGAATGATGTAGAACTTCCCTAACATCCTTCATAAACTGACCAATTCTGCTCTAGTTGCTAAATGACATAATACTTATCATAATGACGTCGGGGCAAACGAGGGCAGACAAACTAGCAGTGTAGCACACTTCAGTGAAAGAAGGGGGGAGTAGAGGGAATCGCATCACGAGGTACTCCTAGAGAAAAGAGGTGGTGACCTAGATTTAATGAAGAGGCGTCTGTTGGGGAATTCCCTGCGAACGCAATTTGAATTTTGCTACCCTACGAAAGAGTGATTTTAAACTGAAGGAACTACTGATAAGTTTTATTATGGGATTAAATCAGAAAATGATACGCTCCAACGAAAATCTCGCAATTCCTACTAATAAAATATTTTGGTTTTATATGTCGCTGATTATATCTATATTTGGGAAATTTCAGACAAACGAATTGAATTAAATATCATATTCAATTCCATCTTAAAGATGGTCCGGATTCTGAGCCAATATGTTATTTGAAGGCTCGCTTGCTCCCTATAGAGAATAAAATTGACATTAATTAATTATAAAAAATATTTTCAAATTGTGCAATGGAAGCGTTTCTGTAACGCAGTTGTAAAAACACGTCACTGATTGGAAAAATCTAGATCCCAATTCTGAGCTTTTTAGCTGAAAGTGAGCTAGTCGGTGTTGAGGCATTCTCTTAGCTGTATACCTTGCTGAAGAGATCTTTATTTTTAGCCAGCTAGAACTCTCAATCATAATCCTTGAACTATTGCATCTGAAGGCACATGAAAGCGTTAGTATAATACACACCAAAAAAGTGAATGACAACGAGAGACGTATTGAAGAATTTTGGACATTACAGACTACATTCGAAATCACAGAGAACGAAGGCATTATTCTGAATACCTGCTACATTACAAGTAAAAGCAAAATCAATTAAAAGTCATTAATTTTACAACTTAATAGTAAGTTTTAAGAGAGAAAGAGAGAGAGAGAGAGAGAGAGAGAGTTTTAAGAGAGAGAGAGTACTGGTCGAAACTCACTTAGCCCTAACTTTTGGAAATGAGTAGACATCCTGCTCAATCTTTATTCCTCACCGATAGCTGAGTTCTTGGCTGCCCGATGATTTTCAAGACTTCGTGAGAAAGTCGTGAAAGTTTTGCCCTGCAACTAAAAGTTGCAGAGCAAAAATAATACTTATAAATGAAATCAAAACATATGGGAAAACTATGATACAAATGTGAGAATAACAGGAGAGCAGTGTAAAAGTGATATTAATGGACTGCTAAATAGTAGCTCCTTGACTAGGACATGTAATCAGCACAAATTTTAATAGACTATCTCACACGCTTCTAAACAGAAAAGTTCAGGGAAATTGACTACCAGGAAGTGAGGATAAAGTGGATCCATAACATTAAAGAATCTGCTTAACTCTGAAATGGACGCAATAAGCCTGAAGAGGGTGAAAAAGAGATAATTTTGCTTGGTAAAAATAAATTCGCTAATGCCTTTTATTCTCATAAAATAAGGCAGAACTCTTTTAGCCCTCGCTAACATTTCAGAAATAAGTAGGAAGCCAATTTACTCTTCTAATTGTTGATGGTAGCTAGTGCCTGACCACCGACGATTTTAAGAGGTAGAGTGAGAACACGGAAGACAGAAAATGCCAGCACCCCGTATTCCTAAACCTTGACTGTATATTATTGTTCAGAACAGAGTGAGATCAACGATCAATTTTTCTGGGTTGCGAAATTAAAAACTTGGTTTTTAATTTCGCAATTAATTAAAATGAAGAGAATAACTGAGTTAAGGACTCAAGTAATGCTAGTAATTTTTCGAGTTAAGTATAATTATAATTAAGTCTGTCATCTGTAGGCAAGGAATAAAAATAAATTTAAGAAAAAGGAGACGAATTCTGATAATAGTGAGGGTGCAGGAGCTCGCTATTCATAACATTATTATTTGATTCTATGACCTAATTATGGATAATAACATTTTTAAGACTTTCCGGATTTGTCTTAATTAATTCATGTAGGCGTTGAATACTGGTATTTTGCAATGACTTGTTCCTACCCTTCATTCTATCTCTCGCTGTCTCTCTTAATTATGCGATTATTTCATTATATTAGCACTTGTCTTAGATGTCATCGTGCGCTTATTTTTTTCTATTGCACTTTAATTCTCAGTAGAGAACAACTGTTCTCGAGGCTGTAGGTTATATACGAAGCATATAATCTACACCAGGATTTTCCCTATAATTTCTTCTCGCTCACTCTCTATAGTTTATAGTTATGTCATTAAAGGTAAAACAATAGAGATGCAGTGTAACATTCTTTTAATGTAACTAAGCGTTGGAATTGCCAGTTGACAGAGGAAAGGTAGCATACTCTCTCTCTCTCTCTCTCTCTCTCTCTCTCTCTCTCAACATTAATCTTCCATCGACATTTCTTGGAGGTTGATGTCCGACAACTAATAAATAAGGCATCGTGGAATATTCCTGACCCCCCCCCTCCTTTGTTTCTGACATTTGAAAGGATCAGTAACGAATTAATTTAGGAAGAAAGGCTCCAAAACAACCGCCATGCCTGCGGTAATTATAAGATTTGGGGGATAAAATCTAGATTTTTTTTCCACCTGGAAATTTTCTTCTATAATGCGAGAATCTTAACAAAGGCTTTTCTCAGGTGACGGTGAGTTACCAATATCATAGGTAGATTTAAGATGGAAGGGTTTTTCATCCCGCAAATCTGGCAATCCGGTTAGAAAGTCAGTTTAAGATTATCATACACTGGCCTCGTAGTCTTCTTTGATTTGGACACTATGAATCCAATCCATGGTATACCGTAGACTGGATTCATTCATGGCTACAAAAATCACTCATGCATCATATATGTTCCATAATTCTGAGATTCAATACACAAACCATTAGAAGTTTACAAATATATCTATACTTTCTGGGGAAAAAAAATTAAAAATGAAGTTAGTGATTCTAAATAATTTAATAACATATGCTTACAAACGCTTCTTAAATACAAGAAGATATACATATGAATGCTTCTCACTCTATTCCGAAATCGATTTTCGTACTGTTATTGTCTGTTGTCAAATTTTTGTTGTAATTGTTTGGAGTCTGGGCTAATGACAATGAATGTCAGTTTAATGTAGCAAAGTGTAAGGTTATGCATTTTGGGGTGAAAAAAATTAGCAGCAGCATATCACATTGGTGGAACTGTACTCCAGGAAGTTTACGAAGCCAGAGAGTTGGGTGCGTTGGTGGATAGGGAGTTGAAGTTTATGGGACACATAGCAGAAGTGGCTAAATCAGCTCATCAGATCACTTGGTTACTGAAGAATACTTTGACGAGCAGAGATAAGCAAGTGATCGTTCCTCTTTATCGAGCCTTGATAAGACCCCATCTTGACTACTGTGCCCAGATCTGGGCTCTTGGATTTCTTCTTGGTGGGGAGGAGGTAGAGAGGATCCAGAGGCGAGTGACCAGATGATAGCTGGTCTATGGAATGAACCTTACAGGTTGAAGATCTGTGGGTTACAGAAATTGGTTGATAGGCAGAAAAGAGGATATGATTGAGACATTCAAATTACTGAAGAGTTTTTACAAGATTAATTCAGAGGAAATTTTTCATAACAGGTCTGGTGATGGGAGAACTAGGGGCCATCCATGGAAACTAAGCAAGAGTGTAGTTAGCAAGGGTGTCGGAACTACGTTTTTTACTTGGAGAGTGGTGAATGAGTGGAATAAGCTGCTAGAGTTTGTTGTGAGTGCCATGACTGTAAATTAATTCAAAGCAAAGTATGATAGATGCTGCGCGAATGCAGAATAGTTGTTCTTGATATGATGTTTAGGGCCTCCCTCGATGAGTCTAAGGACTCCTTGGAGTTGTCCGTAATATTTTTTTTTAGTATATAATTTTTTTATTTCTCAGATAAATTACATACATTATATGAAGACAATTATGCATAACAAATACTTTCTAGTACATAAAGTTTTTTTTGAAATAATAATAATAACTGTTTACAACATATATTATTATAATATTCATAATGATGATTATTACAAATGTTTCTTTGCAATTTTATACTCTATATATACAATATCAATGGATATAATCACTCTATATTGCATACGTTTGTTACAGTTATTACATACATTTGATTACATATGATACATTACTTACATTTGTTTACATATGATACTTACATTACATACATTTGTTTACATATAATACTTAACAATACATACTTTGGTTTAGATGTGATATGTACATTACATGCATTTGTTTACATATGATACATCTTGGATGAGAACTAATTTCTCTGCTTTCATCCTCGAAGCTTATCTGAGGATGACACCAGTTGGTTATTATATATTGGTTTTTTAATAATAATAATAATAATAATAATAATAATAATAATAATAATAATAATAATAATAATAATAATAATAATAATAATGGAATAAAATAAAATAAATTTGCAATAAATAACTCACCAGTTATAAATTTCATACGATTGTGATTTTCCAGATGAGTACTTTAGTGGTTGGGAAAATGAAGTTCGAACAGTTTAATTTCGGACGAGGTGACAGATGACCATAAAGTATGCTTCCTAGTAAATCACTCACTTTAAATAATAATAATAAATAATAGTAAGGTGGAAAACAATAATATATATGAGTGGTTCAAGAGTCAATTTTCTTGTCTGAAATGGTGTGAGCTATACGATTGATTTTTCACACTATTTCTAACAACATATTGTGTTAGCATTATGGACCACCACAATGTGCCAGCACTGGTCTTCACTTTTACTGGATGCCATTTATAATTAGTGATAGTCTTGTGCCAGCTATATCTGATTGGCTACTGGTAGAGACTGAACTTTCCCCTCAGTCTCCAAAATCTATATAGCTCTCAAATGGCCTGCCAACTCCTTAAAAGGAGTTGGCAGGCCGTCATAATATCACATAATAAAAATTGTTATGCAGGAGAATAAAAGGCATTAGCGGATTTTTTTGCAGTTCGAGAGTTCAAGTAGAAATTAAATAAAGAACAAATAAACTCAGCTTTTCATGTCAGTTTTTTTTCTTTACTATTCGTTATAATTTATCGTTATAATAAATATTTGCATCCCTTTGATGCAATGCGAGATCCCAGATAATCTTGAGATCTTGAATATTATCTGAAATTCAAATACTCCAAAATCTTGAAAATGGAGCAGTCTCAAAGCCTTGCTGAAAAAACTACAGCAGACCCACATCCAGAATAATGTGTAGAAGCTAATTCTCTTTCAAAAATGAAAGAAAACACTTTTCATTAAGTGGAGTAGTTACTAAACAGCAGTTTTTTTTTTATCAACTAAAGCTCCATTTTGGCAAAGTCAACCAGTATACTTTTCAACCAACTTCTCATGTCGAAATATGATTAAATTTTAATTATCATAAGCAGTAATCTAAAACTTATTAAACAGAAAATGCGTATACACTTCTGATTTCCCCCCTATCTTCCTAGTGAGAATAGCTGGAGGTTCATTGAGAGGTACGCGAGTCCTTGTATCGACCTTTCTCCAGGCTGTACTTTATCATCGATTCTAAATCATGGTCCGCCACCCATTTTTTAATATTTTAAGGTGAATTAACCGAGCTCATACTGAAGCAGGACGGCTTCATCGTAATAAAACAACACACTGAGCAGAAGAACAACTAAATCAAACTATGATTTAATATTGGTTCTTCTCAAATGAATTGCATTTCCAACTAGTGGCAAAGACATCCGCATTGGTCTTCTTACAACTGTCCGTATTCAATATAGTGGAGGCCATGTATACAAGGAACTCGATAACATAAGTGGAAACTAAAATCTATGTAGTAATTTTGTTTTGCATTTCCAAAATTATATCCTGCACTGCACTTCCAAAATAAAGCTTTCTTTATATAATTATTAAGAATATGAGGTTCTCAATTTCTATGCCAACTCTTTGTCATATACTAAAAGTTGTTTAGCAGGAAGTTTTCAGTAACAAGACTTCCCTTATTTCACTTTCTGATAAGAGAAGAGACCTTTCATGACAAATGCTGAAATAATAAACTAAAACTGAAAGACAAATGAACAGGTAAACGTAATGATTTTTGATGGGAAATAAGGCGGTGTTGTGCGCTGCTGTCGCAAAAAAAAAAAAATAAAATAAAATAAAATAAAAATAAATAAATAATTAAAAAAAATAAATAAATAAAAAATAAATAACTCAAAGAATTCCCTAGCAGTTAAGCTTTTTCCGATTTGTAGAAGCCAAACTTCGCTGACGATGCCAAACGACTTCACAGTCTTATCTGCTGCTATATTTCGAAACTCTGTCGTGAAATTTTATATTTGGCAAGTATATGAAACGAAAATTAAGAAATAACGGTTCTGAATGAATCTGTACATTTATCATATCCTTAGCCTTGTTATTAAATTTTACATAGCATCCACTTGTTGCCTTCTAAATTATCGTCTTCATCAGAATTGCCCATTCGGTGTTTATTTCTAGCCAGCCTTTTTTTTTTTTTTAAACGTATTAGTTATGCTATATTTTAAGAATATATTTATAATTTATTTTATATTATATAATAATTTATTCTTTTCCAGCTTATCGAGTATTGAAGACTTTTCTCACAGTGGCTAGATGTCCATAGATTATTTCATAAAAGAGAATGAGGTAAAGATAAAAGGAAGGACTGTCCTACTTTATATCCCATTACAAGAGAAAAGCAACAACACTGGTACTTCGACTTCATGATGTTAACTTCATACTCCTCCCTTCGACCCCGGTATTCTATGAACAGGTTAATAGTTGCGTGTCAAAAAACATAGCGAACTTTTGGCGATAATTGGGTCAAAGCAATAAGCATAACCGGAATTCAGACATTTGCTAAATCATTAGTCCAGCGGACTTTACATTAGTGCTTTCAGCATTTCTTAACAGTTAGCAGCAACTACTGACAACACATCTGCGGTCAGAGATATATTACTTAAATGACATCCAGCTGCACCACCAAAAGTTGCCAGGTTATTTGGATCCACAATCTGAACTATATTACTATTGTTAATAATTACAAAGGAGTCATGTCGATCTTATAAAGGATCTGGCAAACTAGTTTTCAGGATTAACTAATATACAGTTTTTTTTTTTCATTTATTATAATTATTATTTAATGAATATCCCATACACAAGTGTGTAGCCCTGTGGAAGTGGAGTTTTGCATTTACAATATTAGGCTGTGCAAAGAGAAACTGTTCTGAGTTAAAATTTCCGTGGGTTGCTGTATCCATGTTTTGTTAATTACTGACGAAAACCACGTAAAACGTAAAGCACTTTAATAAAATAAATTACTAGTTTCGTACAGCAGTATTGTACTTAATACTTCTGTAAGAAAATGGGACAGAACACAAATAAAAAGAGCCGCGGTTCATTGTTGCAAAATATCGCATAGCTTGTCGTATTTGCCTAATTCATTAATACGAATATGTAGATCTTTTGTGAATGCTGTCTAGAGTTGATTTAAGATTAGACCGGTTTTTATTGCACTGTCGGACATCGTATCATCTCATTTGCCTCCTTAAATTGACGTGCATAATTGTTAAATTCTATATATGGCATTTTAGTGAGTTGCCAATTATCTTGATGTTTTTCGTTGGTGGTGTGAAAAACCAGTGCAGATTTATGTTCTAGTTTTATCTCCACGTCTCTGACAGGATTTCTCCTGTCTGTCCAACGTGACAAAAGCCACAATTACAAAAGATTTTGATTATTACTCCTGGTCTCTTTATAAGCGTTGTTTTGGTAATCTTACGACGTTTCGTAGCAGTTAAATTGCAACTTTTAAATTATATTATTGTAAGATTTTTGTTATTTTGTCTGTAACATTTCTGATGCAAAATAAGGGGGGGGAAATGCACCTTTGTAGTCTAGTTGATGTCTTGGAATATGAGATGCTGCATTCAAGACGCTATTGGTGGTTCTGATGTTGTAACCATTTTTTAAAAGAATGTCTGTAATATAAGTTATTTTTTATCATCATCATCATCACTGGATATCGTAATAGTTCTCTTTTTATGAATTTTGATTGTTTCGCTTCTGTGCCAGGTGGTGGGAACTAGCATATAGACAGCGGCCTGTATTGAACTTCTTTCTGTATATTTTAAAAGTAAGATTTCTATGATCTTCAACTGAGATGAGGATACACAAGAAACAATTGGATCTATCTTTTTCTACTTATGATGTGAATTGGATTTTGTGGTTTAAACTATTAAGGAAGTCAGGTTATGGATGGTTTCTTCTGAGTCTGGCCAAATGATGACGTCTACATATTTTAACTATAATCTTGGTGTGGTATATGGTATTATCTCTCAATATCTGTTTGCTCAAGCCTTTCCATGTATAAATTAGCTAAGTGTTCTGTAGTAGAAAGGGTTCTCTAGACAATGCTTGAAAAGTTGAACAGGATCAGGTGGAAAAATGTTTTTAAGGTTGATGTCTCTTTTCTTGGAACATTGATGAACAAGCTTTTACCGTCCAAAGTATCCAAGGTATCTGTGGAATATCCTGTGAGACTTCTGTTTTGTTTATGAAATCCTTGGAGTTTTTTATATATAATATTTTTCCTAGCTGAGGAGTTAGTAAAGTAGATATTTACAAAGATAATATGTTGAAGAGTGAACCTCGCGTCAGATATCGCATTTCAACGTTCCACACCTCTCTCTCTCTCTCTCTCTCTCTCTCTTTCTCATGTTGAATGAATTAAAAAGTGTTAATTGAGCAATCTCATTGTAAATACCTGTTTTATTAGTGTTCTGTCCCAATCTGAAGAGGACACAATAGTGTTGTACGAAACTAGTAATTTAATTTATTAAAGTGCTTTAATTTTTACGTGGTTATCGCGAGTAACTAACAACAACAAAAAAGACTTCTAAGTTCAATTTTAGTCGCCGATTAGAGGAACTTTTTCCATACTTTTCTTCGATCGATTCCTGAGATAGTCAATTTTTACAGCAAACAAATAGGAGTTTGGCTCCCAAATTCGGATTTTTAATTCCATAACGCAGAAAATAAACCGTAGAATCGTGTTATTTCAGACAAAATAAAATGGTGTTATGGTTAGAAATTACGAATGACGACAGTTGTCTGCCACGCTCTCCTCCCTGGATACAAATTACAATCATTGGTAACTTTTGGCTTGCCATCTGTGATTGGAAGGGTGGAACTTAGCTGCCCACCAGTCTTCAAAAGTTACTCAGTACTTAACGGCCTCTTCTACTTCCATCAGAAATGAAATGGGTTAGCGGATTCCATATACGAGGTTGATCAATGAATGGTAACTTAGTAACGTGGATGAGCAAGAAACTCTCGTATTTAGTTTTAGGTACTATGGATTGCATTAAAGCCTCTGTAGCTCGGTCAGTATAGACGAAGCCCTTTGATTGGAAAGACATGGGTTCTATTCCCGTCCAAGACGTGAGGAACCTTTATCTGGCTAACTCACCTTTAGTCGAAAGGTGAGTTAGCTGGTCTCATACAGATAAAGGAAATTTTTCACTCCAGAAACTCTGGTTTTTTTTCAGAAGGCAAACCGGCTCCGTGAACACACGCATTTACTGGTAGTCAGATTACAGATAATCCATGTAATCTGATTCAAGCAGTGAAAACTGAATGTCTGTATGAGAGTGAGTGAATTGTGGTGAGAGGATTGTGAATCAATAAAACTGCTCTTTTACTGCACTGAATCGTGTATTTTTAGGGAACTCTTAGGGATACCACCCAAGATGTGAGAACAGTATTCAGTGACTGGACACATTTGCAATTTGCATAGACTTAAAAGCTGTTCAGAGGTAAATGCCTCGAGCGAAAGAGAAAAAACTATGCAGAGGAGGCAAGATTAATAAGTTGTTTATGCCAAGATAATCTGAGGTTAGAGTACTTCTATAAAGATAAACCTTATATAGAGATTTAGGTGTTGCCAAAAGTAAGACTGGCAGAAAAGGGTTCTTTTTAATGGGAAATAAGGCAGAGTTGGGTTTCATGATGATGAAATTAACAAGGGTATTCAAACCACATTGAAGAATGGTTTTGAGATTTAAGGTAGTTGAGGTTTATATTTTAAATGTTGTAGTGATCTTTGCATTTCAAGGGTTCTTATCAACAAAACTGTTTACTAGATTGGTGGTCAGCTGAATAGATAGTTCATGTAAAGAAGGGGGGGCGGCCAAGAGATGGTCGCCACTTACATAATAGCGTTTTGTATCAAATCCAGTCAAAAGGTCTGGAAATATCAAGAGCAACCAGTTGAGATTCGTCAAACGTTTCCATGGCATTTTTCCAAACATGGTTAGATAAGTAAGCAAGCAGATCTCCCCGTTCCCATTGAATGACAATGGCAGACTCCATCGTTTATTAGTTGATCTTCTAGATGATGTAAAAGTTGATAGTTCTTTTTATTATTGTAGACAGAATGAGTCAAAAGAAACTGGGAGATAGTTTAAAGGTAAATTTTGTCACCCTTCTTAGGAATGGACTGTATGTCTGTGGTCAAATTTCCAGGCTGCAGGATAGATGAAAGTGGAATAAAAGGGGAAAAAAAGAAAAGGAGCACAAATCTTTAGAAGAAACGCCATTAGGACCAGGAGACTTTTTTTTTTGTATCCAATTTGGATAACTTTTTTCTGATCCTTTTCTGGCGAAAGGTTTAAGGATGCATTGAGTTTGGAGTATTTAATGGTTGAAAGATATTAACAAAGATCAAGTGTACAAGATGAATTTTAGAAGTAAGACGTTTACTTCTTACTTCTGTGAAAGATGGCGATGCGATAGAACCATCCATGTGTAATATGATACGAAAAACGATATACAGAAGTTACACGAATAGATTTCACAAGAGACCAGAGAAGGTAGGACTGCCATTCGGACAGGATGCAAAGTTCTGGCTTTTAACTTTTTCGAGTTCAAGATTAGTTTTATATGTATTGATAATTTTCTTAGCATAAGCAGTATAGCAAATGGAGTTTGGATGAAAGCCAGAATGTTTGACTCTTCTCTTGTACAGCCTTGGTATACCTTCTGGAGAATGAGAATTAGGGGAATTTTTATGGTGGAATTGAGAATAAATATTTCCATGCCAGTAAGAATTATTTCAGTGATAGGCTCAGTGCATAAGTTGGTCGAAATAGCTAATTTAAGTAAATGAAGCAGAGAAGTAGGAAGATCATTCCACTTTGCATTCTTATAATGTCACACAACGTGTGAATGAAAATGGTTGTGTACACGTTGCTCCATGGGGAAAGAGAGATCTCAGATCTAAGTGGTCTATACTTAGATGAACTGAACATGTTCCCTATGCAATGTTTGAGTTCTGATTTTCTATTAGTAGTGCCCGATTTTCCCTATCAATATTATTTTTTCTATAGCTGATTTGTTGTTTCGCCTTTCAATATTTCAGCATAAATTTTGATATGTGTATGCATATACTGTACATCCCTGTACAAATGATTTGGAACATGCAAACTTGATAATTTTATAAATACTTTTCCTTGTATACCACTTGATAATAGCTGTGTTCATTGAATTTCACCTTATAAACGGCTTATATTTTCAAAGAGAATCTTTTTTTTTTTAATCTTTTGATGTTGCCTGTAAATTATTTCGAGCTAAACTTTAAATGTGTAAATAACTGATTTCAAGAAAGCCACTTGTAGTCTACACATTATTTAACTATTTCGCAACACTTTCGCACAGACGTTTGGCTTCAGTAATATGTGTATTCTAGAAATATTTCCATGAGAAAAGTTCACCTGATATAGCATCAATAATTCCCCCACTTAGTGCTCTCTTTGGAACACGTGCAGCTGCTGCTCAACATCCCTTCACATTCACAGTGCACCTCGAAACCCACAGAACAAGTTTCTTTTTCTCCTCCTTCGTCTCTGCAACTGCTGTGTTGTGGAACAATCTTCCCCCTGACGTGTTTCCAAAGGAATATAATATGCAGTCTTTTAAATCAAATGTAAACAAGTTCCTCCTTTCTTAACCCACTACCCATATATACGGTACTAATGTACTATAGGGTGATCAACCATCCTCTCGTGAATAATAATATTATTAAAACATAATAATAATAATAAACTCATTGGGAAAGAGCTAAATAATAAGAAATAATTTCGGAAGTCATATTAGCTATTCTTTCTGACCTCGAGAAGAGAATGACTCCAAGAAAGGATATGTGCGGTAAAACATAAGACAAAGCTTGATGAGCTATTCTCTTCTGCATCTAGGGGGAGGGGTTTAAAGGAAACAAAATAATTATTTCAAGAAAATTTTATCTACAGGTAAAAGGCGTTTTTCTAACAACGTTTATCTGTGTATTATTGTTCGTAAAAAAAAAATAAATAAATAAAAAATAAATATATATATATATATATATATATATTAAGGGAATTAAATAGTGGTAGATGAATTTCATCGCCCCGCTCATTCGAGACTTGAATAAGTTCCATTTTTGGTCTCTAGAGCAAGGTTTCAAGACTATATCAAAATATTAAAAAAATATAAAAAATTAATTTAAAAAAATCCTTAATCCACTTACGGTACTAATGTACTATAGGTTTGCCACCTTTCGTGACTGGGAACCGCATAAATAAAGGCATTAATTGAGCATTAACCTGGAATTTTTCCATTATAAATCCAAGAAAATCTCTTGGCTATTTAAAACACCTCAGAAGTGCAGGCCGTACAACCAAAAAAATGTCTGAAAGTTATTTATTTCAAAATATATGCAAGTCCGCATTAATTTGCAAAAGGCTGTGGTGTGTGAAGGGAGTGTGCATGCGCGCGCTCCGCAGGCTAAAACATCCCACTTTCCATTGAGAAAGTGCAACGAATATGTCGCATTTTTCCCATAAAATATTTTAATGGAAATAATAATACTCGATTATTTTCGGGTACAGATCAATAAAAAAAAAAAAATAAAATAAAGAAAGAAATAAGTTGTACCAATTCCTCCTCCTTCTTCTGGAAAATGTAAATACGATCGTGTCCTTAGAAGATTGTGATAGTAGTATCGGCAGTTTCTACTAAACTGTTCTACCTTCCCGCAGGGTAAATAGTATACCAAGAAACCGAAGGGATGAATTAAGGTCTTCTTAGTATGTCCAACTAAACTCTTAGAAACCAAAAATACTCAACAGGAGAAAGCTCAATTATAGAAACGCCATCGTCCGATTAAGGGAATGGTTAAAGAAACTGAAGACAAATAAAGAGATAATCATAGTCAAAAGAGGTATGGGAGTAAGGGTGAAACGCAGAAGAAAATCAGAAATTGTCTCCAGGATATCTACGTAACTCAAGCGCGAGACGTCGCGTGACATTTTTCCTTTGTAGGACGCAATTAACCATAATAAGGGATTTTCAAATGGACGCGTTAGGTCTGGTAAGTGGTGGCAGCTCTTTCCTCCTAAAAACTTGGATTTCGCTAGCAAAACTTTTAAACCAGCGCAGGAATACACTTAATAAACATAACACACTGGCTTCGTAGCTTTAGTTGCTTCGACCGTAATTCCAACTGGCCAACCACTTAATATCGCTTCACATTTCGTAGTAAAATATTTGTATTCACTTATTTCAAAGCTCTAGGAGCTAACTAAATCTACAAAAGGGGAAGGCCTGCTCTTCCCGACTGCAGATGCATAACTTCTCTAACTCAGAAATTATCCAATCTCACATGTGAACCGATAAGAATTTGTTGCTTATTAAAACATTTCAGGTCCATTCAAAAATTACAATATATATTAACACACATCGATTAGCGGAGTCTGTTTTATCAAAATACTGGCTGATGATATTTTGATCACTAAAATCTTATCCAAACCGCCGGTTATCTTGCATAATTATGTATTATTGAAAGGAAAGTTGTTTTAGCATAAATAACCAGCTCTGGAAATAAACAGTATGTCAATGAACTTACTTCTGTTCTCCTACTATACCATTTTTCACTTATATGTGGATAAGTGAAATGCATGCTTGTACCAAGAAGAAAAGGATATTCACTGAGTGGATGACCCTGCCCTCTTACGTCCTCCAATCACTGAGCACCATTCTCCTCTACGAAGACAGACAGTTGCTGGTCAATATTCATATACATTGAGCTCCAATTAAAACGCAATATTGACTCACTGAACCAACTTCTCATCCTCCTTCATTCCGTATACTTTTGTCATTGGGAATAGTCTTTGCCCTTACCGTTTTCTCCGAAGAATACAACCTCCAGCTCTTCGAGCAACATATTAACATCCTCATTTCCTATCTCGACCTCACTTGTCCATACATGGTACTGCCGTGTGATACGTCTTGAGACATTTCGTGTGTGAGGATTGATTAAAAAAGGAAAAAAAAAGGAGGGAGGGTCAAAATAGTCATTCCCCTGCACTTCACAAATCTAATATTTCACGTGTCAAAACAATTTGGCACATGAAATCAACTATGCATGACTTTAATTAGAAAATAAATGACTTCATTGAAACTATAGTATACAGTTACGATTAGTCGTAAATTTAATAATCGTTTTTAATTAAAAATAAATAACAGGAATAACCCGTATCCACAAAAATATTAAGATCTTCTCATGAAACTTTTCTTATTCTTATATATATATATATATATATAATTCGTTCATAAATTTCAAGTAATTGTTTCCTGAAATGAATATGAAATAGTTGTTAATGAATCTCTCCACCAGGTTGAATTTGTACTGGACAAATTACATTTTCATCAACATTTTATCCTAAGTTCCCCCTTCGGCTGGAAACACCTCGGTTCGAATCCAGTCCAGCAAGCGAGAAGCCTTTATTATAAGTTCTTTTTAACCAAAGCATGAATTAGCCATAAAGAGGAGGCCGGTTTTTTCACCCCTCAAAACAAGCAAATCAGCCAGAAGAGCAAATACAATCACCGCACATAATATACTGACTCAGTTGTTTTCGCCATCATTCCAGCCGAAAAAAACCAAAGCGTAATACAAAGTTAAAGCAAGTCGAGAACATATTTCACATACACACTTTTATTACAACTGTAAGACCGGTATAATCGGCACTGCATATACTGGGGGTGTTCAACCCGTCGATCGCGGAGCGATTTTTGGTCGATCTCTTGTGTATTCCTCCTCCTTACTTACAAATTTAATTAAAACTGAAAACATAATATTTTATTTAGCATTATTTTGTATCATTTTTAATTCGCTTTAAGTGTATTGCTATTGTTTATTTTTCGTTAAAACTGTCAAATCAGTAATTTTCTTATAAGTCTGGGTAAATGAATTAATTTGGATCAGTGAAAGTCAAACAGCGAGCCGAGTGAATACGATTATAAGCAAAGTGTAAAAACTCGATTGTAGATTAAATATTCCAAAGCACATTACATCAATTTTTTACTTAGGTTAAGTCCCATGTGAATATTGTAAAAAAATAAACTTTGTTTGTCTCGGTATAGTTTGTATTAGATGTTTTTGTAAATAACTGTTTTGAAACTAACTGTATATACTGCTTTAATAAGAATATGTCAGAGTATTAAAAACAAAGGCAATGTTTTTGTCGCCGAAGCTGCAGATGGCGGCATTAGAAAGATTGTTATTGAAACTTGTATGAGAAAGGCTTGCAGGCCCAGGTGTAAACATCTCCGAAGTCAGTCAGAAAGAGTTCAAACAACTTTCCGATGGCCGGCAACTTACAATCAAAAGAAAGCGAAGGAGAACTAAAGCAGTGCCGAACTGAAACTTAAGATGAAAGACATACCGATTCTTTGGGGGTTGCCATTCTTTGGGGGTTGCCAAACTTCATGCGAGGTCTCAGAGGTCCTCCTCTGAGACCTCGCATGAAGATCCTCTGCTTGCTTCAGTCCTTAATAAAAAGGAACTGAAGCAAGCAGAGGGGGTTCCGGTTCCAGAATTGCTGTCAGAGAGGAGGCCGCCCAGTCCAGAGTCGCCGTCAGAGAGACTGCCCGGATCCACGTTGCTTGAGAGAGGAGTTTCCCGCTTCCAGAAAGGAGCTTCTCGGTTCGAGACGTCGCTAGAGAGAGACTACTTCTAGGCTGCAGACAAGGTTTCAAATTGCCGAAAGGAAGAGTTCCAATTGCCAGAGAAAAGTTTCCAGGCAAGGTTAATGTTAGACATTCACCAGTGTGTTGCGTTTTCATTATAATTTGATGAATCAAACGACTTCACTGATATTGCTCAGCTAATGGTATTTCAAGATTATTCAAGTAAAGAAGAACTTTTGAAAATTATACCATTATTGGGAAGGACTAGGGGAGAAGACATTATTTTGGCATTTGATGAATTTGTGAAACAACACAAACTTCCGCTTTTTAAACTTGTGTCTATTACTACTGATGGTGATCCTGCAATGATAGGTAATAAATCAGGCTTCATTCCATTATGTAAAAACGATGACAAATATCCAGATTTTTTAACGTACCACTGTATTATTCACCAACAAGTACTGTAGTAAAAGATTAAAAACAAAAGATGTTTTGGATATTACATTTAAAATTGTAAATTCTGTTCGAGGAAAAGCCCTGCAAAGGCGGTTATTTAAATTACAGGCAGATGATGAGAGGGAACTTCTGTTGTACAATAATGTTCGCTGGCTCAGCAGAAGTCAATTTTTAGAAAGATTTCTTGTATTAATTAACAATATAAAAAATTTTCTTGATGAAAAAGGAGATATTTATCCACCATTGAGTGATAAAAGATGGCTGTTACACTTATCATTTTTAGTAGATTTTTGTACGAAATTAAGCAATTTAAATTTAGATTACAAGGTAGAGATAAAAATTTAATTGACATGTTAAGTTCAATAAAAACTTTCCAACAATACTTACTTTTATTAAAGAAAAATATAAATGCCCGCGAATTTAGGCATCTCCCATATTTATTAAAAATTTTTGAACAAAATCAAGAAATGCTTCGTTGTGATTTAAAAGAATTTATTCGTGGAATAGAATTAGTTGAGGGAGAAATAAATTCAAGATTTAAAGATTTTAATAAAACTGAAATGATTGTATCTTTCATCAATAATCCATTTTAAGAAAACTTGAACATCACAGAAATTTCAAATAAAATTAGTGGGCTGTTTGATATAAACCAAGCTGAAGTAAAACTTGAGATAATAAACATTCAGAATAGTTTACATTTAAAATCAATAAACAATGAAGTCATTTGGAAGTATGCACATGAAAAATTCCCAATATTAACTGTTATTGCGCGAAAAATTCTGTGTTTCGGATCGACATACTTGTCAGAATCCGCTTTTTCAAAGAGGACGGTCATAAAAAATCAATTAAGAAACCAAATTACAAATGATCATTTGGATGATTGTCTGCGATTGGCCACTTCTTCATATCAACTTGACTATGAAAATATTGCGAGGTCCAAACAATGCCAAATTACACATTAACCTTTTTTTTTTTTTTAATCAACCAGCATTTCCTGTAACTTGTGAGTTTGTAATCAATCTCTAGTTTTTTTTCTAACTTTGGTTTTCCAAAATAGAGAAATAAATATTTTATTCCAATATGTTTTTTTTTTTTGTATTAAAATAATTAAAAGTGATAAATAAATTTTTAAATAGGCAAATAAAGTTTTTAGTTGTGTATTTTTTTTAGTTGTTTATTTGTGCGTAATCAGATATCAGGTTGGGGGAACGTGATCTATATAAGAGAGTAGATCGCCGAATAACTTTTTATAGAAAAGTAGCTCGCATAGTAAAAAAAAGGTCGAACGTCACTGGCGTTCAACCTTTTTTTACGAAGGAGTCCGTTTCTTACGAATGATTCTGTAGCGCGATCAATGAAATAATGTTAATTACAGGTCTATTTTTCCTAGTGTGAGTAATATTTTACTATTTTTTTTAACAAGCAATTTGGCTGTTTTTCTGCCAAATCTCAAGAAAAAATACAAGAAAACAGCACATTTCGTTTTGGCTTTTTTTTTCCTTGGTTCTGAAAGTCTATTTCAAATTGCATTTCAATAAAACCCAATTGTCATCACGGTGTGCGTCATCTCCAACTTTTGCATAATTTTACTTGATTTTTAAATCTATTTCTTGTCATAATATAATCAATTTGACACCTTTGTATATCCCTGGCATTTTCCAAGTATATCTTCATTCTTTTTGGTACCTCAAACCAGGTATTGATAATTATCAGATTAAATTGGTGGCAGAATTCTGGAAGCCTATCTTCTCTTTCATTTCGGCATCCTAGTCAGTAGTTTCCGATTGCATTACAAGTACTACTTTCCTTTTTCAATTACTACATTTCAATCGCCCAAGAAAATGAGATTGTCTTCACTTTTGGTGAGATTTATCAAATTTCAATATCTCCATATACCCTTTACATCATCTCATCACTGTGGTTACTGGTAGACATGTGAGGTTGTATTATTATTATTATTATATTTGTAAAAAAAAAAAAAAAAGACAAATCATTTGTCGAATCAAACAGGTACTTGCATTTTTCAAGACAAAATTTAAAGAAAATATTACAAAACAAAAAGCCTTCAACACTTCTGTGAGCTTAAGCATGGCGAATTGTAGAGCTTGATAACATTTTCTTCAAATAATTAAAAATTTAATGCTAAATACATGCACATAAAATATAAACAGTAATTAAGACATATATCAAAATACGTTCAGTTCCGGGTTGAAAATCCCAGAAAGGTATATAACAGCTTGCTTTTAATTGGCACATTGCGTGTGTCTTCGTGAAAATACTGTCTTATTACAGAGCGCACAATTGAGGCATAAAGGGTTTCCCGTTCAAATGAAACATCACACAATACAATCAAATAAGTATCGTGCAAGCAAGAGAATTACTCATTATTCACAGGTGTGTGTGTGTGCCGTTTGTTCGCGAATTTACAAGTACAAAAAGAGCAGTTTGCTTTCTATCACAATTTGAGAAAGAGTTGAATTAATAATAATAAAAGAAAAGTAATATGAAGCGTGAGAGAGAATCATACAAGAAAAATAAAATATAACGACTTTACTTTTCTTTTATTATTATTAATCATTTCTTAAGATTTTGTTTAAAAGCTGAGGAGTTAAGAAATTATACTCGTTTTCTTTTCTTTTTTTTTCTCCTGCCTGCCTGCCATTCTTCTTTGCATTTGTGCATTGAAAGGAAGTTATATCTCGTTTACACTGCTTGGCTGATAACTGAGAGGACAAAGCTTGGACTTGTTATGGTTCGTTACGGGTTACGCATTATATCCATCAATGAAATAATAAGTCTTGTTAATTCACAATAGCAGCTACGTTTTATGTCTACCCTTGTGTCACGATTCTTCATTTCCTGATGTCCGTACATGGCACCAGGAGAGTTCTGTGGCATTGAATATTTTATATCATGTTGTTCAGCTTTTTGTTTAATACGCAGTTCCGTTTAAAAAAGTACTTTGCATTCGCACGTAATCCATCTCCCTGGCACATTTAGGAATCCATGTTTCGGTTTACTTCACCTCAATGTGAAGTATTTTTCGTTCATATTTCACAGCTTTTCAATTGCTTTACCAATTTTATTGATACTGATATCATATAAAGCAGTGTAATATATTCCTAATAAGTTCTTCTTCACCATGGGTTGGTTTAATCTGCTGGGTGGGTGAGGAGTAGTTCACCAATGGTTCACTGTAACCGTCAATCAGGAGTCGGGTTCCATTGTTTGAACTTTACACCAGCTCATCACTAAAGACTGGTCATGGGTTTATTCTAAATTGCCCATCGTATTCCAACAGCTTATATGGCACAAAAAAGTTTCAAAGTTTTATGACCATCTTTTAATTGCATTGTAATTACAAGATGGTCATTTTGACACTTTTTTTTTCGTAATAATCCTAGCACATAGAAATAACATTTGGTCGACTTCATATTACCGGGTGCTTCCGATAGCTATAATCTATTGACTGACTACAGTGCAAATACGAAAGCTGTATTGGTATGCTAAAATAATCATCTGGAATGAAGTCCCTCTCATAAGACCCCACACTGAGAACTGTATCACTTGGACACAGTCACACAGTCACACTGACTTGGCAGCATCATATTCCTCTAATTTATACCAGCTACAAACGTGACTCGTTACATGGCAGGATGCACCTTGCCCATGGGGGCATCCGTTGACTTCTTTCAAAGCGATATTAATGTATGTAAACTGTGCATATTCTTCTAGACAAATTACTGGGAGGAAAATCTCAACACCACCGTATGAGACCGGCTAACCCACCTTTAGTTGAACAGTGATGATAAAGGTTCTTCGCAATAATAAAAATTATTTATTCTTGTGAACATGTGTAATATTATTGTACTGATGATGACCAAATAGTTTCTGTCTACTAAACTGGATCAGTTTGGATTTACAGCTTATTTATGGTTTGTTATCCATAGCGCCTTTCAAAGGCAATAACCATTAACAAACGCCACAATTCGTAGGCTTTAATCTTCATTCTGTTTTGACACATGAATTATGTCACAATGCCACGAGTAAGGAGTCGATTTAAAAATAAAAAAATCATACCTACAGTAATGCTGATGTTGTTCATCAAGTAACTTGTAACAATTGTTTCTTATAACTAGTATGAAATTAATAATAGGGACTAATTTAATTAGACATTCAAATCTATACTGGTTTGCTACTTCTGTGGAATTCATGGAATGAATGGGAGACAAAGAATAAAGTGGGCTACGGCCTTTCCAGCAAGAAAGGGTAAGCTTGGCTGGCTTAGTTGCATCATTGACCAGCCACTAGATAGCGGTGGGGAGGAGGTCGGCACCGAAATAGATGCTATTAAGGTAAAATAGATTTACGGACCTTTTAAGGGGACAAACGATTGTTAGCCTAACCAGTTTGTTCCCGTTTTCCGGGAAAGGCGTTTGGAGAAGTGTTCTTATCTTTCACGAAAAAATATTATTCCGACTCCATCTATCTATGGTTCGTTTTTCTTCTAACTTTTTTGTTGTTGTTGTTGTTGTTTTCCTTTACTACCAAACACTTCCTGATGCACTGCTTTCCACAAAAATGCTACATATATTCACGTGATGAGTAGTTCCAAAGCACAACATGGACTTTCAAAAAAAAAAAAAAAAAAAAAAAAAAAAAAAAAAAAAAAAACAATTTTGAAATTATGCACAGGACACGAATTCTCCATAAATAAATAAATGATTTAATGATAAGAAAATGCCTTGTAAATGCAAATTTTAAAGCAGTGTTTATAATCTTAACTGACGTTATATTCGTATCAATATGTTATATATTGATACGAATGAGTGACAATAACTTTTATATTCATACCAACATTATTTTTTTGAATGATATAAACTGATAATTAAAACACAATAACCAGGGCTAACACTACAGCTTGGCAAATCGGTACATTTTTTTAAGGCAGCAAATTAAAAAAAAAAAAAAAAAAAAAAAAAAGGTGCTTATTTACAAAAATGTAATTTTACAAATGCATCAGTTTCCAAAATAGAAAAAAAAGGAGGGACAGTTATTTTTTCCTAAGTGCCAGAAAGCTTACCGCTGGCCCCGTAAATAGCACTTAAAAAAATTTAAAAAAATAAAATTACCTTGTATACCATCAGTGTTATAGGTATAGTGGCTGCTCGATGCTGTAAAAGTATACGGTGACTCGTATGGAGGTAGCGGCTTAGTACCATAATGTCTGGGCAATAATGATCCACATGCCTCGGCAGGAGCACCTTGAGGAAAAGCCATGACTGTCAAACTCAACAAACTTAAACACAAAATAAATGGAAGAAGATCCAACATAGTTCGATGCTTTTTTTTTTAAATGTCAAAAATTAAACCTAGGAGCAGATATCAACACTTCTGTACCACATCATCCTGGCTACTTGCTCTTCATTTACGGATAATTGATGTAATTTGTTTTCTTCCTAGCACGAGGTGAAAGGCAGCACAGACATGGAGAGCAACACTTGTAAGACTAACATTCCATAATCAAATGTATATCCTTAGCGTAACCAGTGGCATACAGTCGTAACTACCATTCATTCGACAAGCTCTCTTGACTAAATACTGATAGTTCTACGTGAGTGGCTACACACACTACATTTTCGTCAGTTTAAAAAAAAAAAAATGTGCTGCTTTTGATTAACTTTTAGGGTTGCTGTAGTTTTGAATTATACAGATTACAAATATTACAGTTATTAATGGCATTGCCATTTAGGTCAGGTCAATTTTCCATTGTTCATTATTATAAACAGTACAAAATAAGTACTAGAAAAACTTTAAAGCGTATAATTTTCATGTAAATAAAAGGAAGACAGACTTTCTAATGGAAGGATATTACAACACTGATGGCTTTACTACTTTAATCGTCAAAAAATTCCATTTGAGAGATTTTTTTTACTCATAATATGAATAAAAAAAGTCTCTCAAATGGAATTTTTTGACGATTAAAGTGTATATATCTTCCTGTGCCTTTTCCTATTTCCATTTGGGGTCGGCCTTTTACATGATGCGACTTAAGCACGTAAATCCCAACCGACTTGCCGAATAGCATGCCGTTGAGGGAGGTATTTTTGTCTGTATAAGTGTGTTCACGGGGTCGGTTTGCCTGTTCTGAGGGACGAAAAACCCGAGTTTCCAGAAGGAAAAAATCCTCCGCCACCGTATGAGACCGGCTAACTGACCTTTAATAGAAAGAGACCATATAAATGTTCGTCACGTCGAAATCGAATCTAGGTCTTCGTCTATACCAGTGTTTCCTCAACGTGGGGAGTACGCCCCGCAGGGGGGGGTTAGAAAATGTACATGTACATATTTATATTATACTTTTTCAGAACTTGGTTGACTATTATGCTAGAGGGGGGCATCAAAATCTTTGAGACGTTGAGGTGGGGAATGATCCAAAAAACGTTGAGAAACACTAATCTATACTGACAGAGCAGCAGAGGATCTTAAAGTGTGTGTATACACACACACAACACACACTGCTTGGAAAGAAGTTAATGGACATCCTCATGGAAGGATGTCCATTAACTGCATCGTATCATGTAATGAGTTCCATATTTGTAGCCAGTATAATTGGAGGAATATAATGTTGGATCTTTAATATCCACTATTTTTATATAAAGTAATAACATTTTTTCATTAATAAATTTGATGTCCCCCCCCCCCTCCACACACACACACAGATTCATATCCTCATCCTACCGATCCAGTATTCATCTTAACTTCTCTAAAACCCATCAACAACTTCCACAAAATGCTCTTTCTGCTCCTGTACTGAATCACAAAACTCTTTTGTGATACAGAAAGCCTTTGACTTACTACAGGATTCCAAGTCAAAAAGGTCATAAGTTGGAATACTATATCAACCATAAGGGTATATAACCAAATAACATACCTGAATGCTAAAATGTATACATTCATTTTATATTTTTAATGAATTTTACTTTCTTTGTAATGAAATAATACAATGTACAAATTATAAATAAAACTACTGCATGCAGTACTGCATTAGAATAAATAATGAAATATCAGTGTACAGTGCTTTTGTGTGCCTACTAATAAAATAATCAACTGGAAGCACATATAGAGCAAGGGTAATTCTTCAAAGCCACTGGTTTATCAATTAGACAATTCATCAGAGGAGGCAAGAGTGGTTAAGTCACCAACAAAAAATTTTTGAATTCATGAACTGCAATGAAGCGTTCTGAGGATGATTCACCAGCTGCATAACTTATGGGAAGTCTAAGCTCATCTTCAGGAGATAAGGCGACAGCAGAAGTCGGTTTCTTTAAACATTTGTACATTACACCCAACTTAGTGTACATGGTTTGCCTTATTCTTCTTTTTTGTATAAATTTCTCAGTAGCTAGCAATTGTATCATTGTCTATTTTGTAAAATTTCTACATTATGGGGTCCAATTCTTCAAACTACTGAATTACCTTATTAGTTACCTTATTAATTACTTATTAATTATTAATTACCTTAACAGTATTGTTTGACTGCATGACTTAGCCAGGAGAACTAAGAGTTAGACTGGCTGCCAAATCGCTATAGCTCAATTAGCGTTACCCAGGTTGCACCATGAGGAGGTGAGCTAGATTATAAGTGCTACACCCGAAGCTATGAATTATTTTACCAATATGGATGTAACCTTTTAATTTTATTGGTTTTTAAAATGACTTAATTTTATGTTTTTAAAATGACAGTGTATTGTACTACATGTTTTGTTATTCATGCCATACAAATAAATAAATAACCTTATTAATAGAGGCAAATTTCTCTACCAATTTTGTCAATGTAAACTTTTCTTTTTAGCAAGGAGAGCTCTGCTTTTTTTTCTCTTCTTTCTCTCATCTTCTGAAACTGTGATTCTAGCTCTATAAGTCTTCATTTGGGAGCTCTTCTTCCACAACTTCTAGCAAATGATCTATATTTCCAATGTCAACCTTCAACGCTTTAGCAAGTAACACTCTGATCACCAACCTTTTGAAAGGCTTGTCGAATCCTGTGATTGTATGAACATACCCTTTCAGCAAGTTCTTTCAAACACTACTCATACACTCTACTAGCACTTTGCTCCATCTACATTTGTTGTAAAATGCAAGTTATTTCTTGAAGGCAGCAATAAAATCCAGTCCATGGGCTGCAAAAATGTAGTAGTATTCAGTCAACATGTTCAATAGTACAAGCAGTTGTAAGTCACATATGTCATAAGTCAAGGATTGACTGATTGTAATATCCAATTTCATTGGATGTTAGTGATAGAAATATTGCTTATTCTAGACACTAACAATGCACACTAGTATCCAAAATAAGCAAGATTTTTTAGCAGATACTAGTCACATTTCTTTATTCTTTTTCCCATCTAAGCTGTATTGTCATTTTGATCCTCATAATATACTTTGGCATAATAACCATTCAATACTTTAACCATTTCTTTTGCAGCAGTCACCTTCTCATCATTTCCAACTACTAAAATAATTCAGCATGCTGATTTCTTTGTAATGGCCCACGGAATCTGGAACTTGATTGAAACCAATGTTATTCTAGTCAAAATATTCTCATAAGTGCTTTCCATCAGAAATGCTCTCATTCTCATTTTCTTTACCAATCGCATAATACATTGTTGCTGTTATTTATGATCAACACCATAGTAACTAAGGCTATTAAATGTACCTATGTTGTCTTTTAATTCCATGTGTTCTCTGATTATTTGAAACATGAAAAACCTGAGTTTCCAGGTGAGGAGAAACATGCACACAAAACTTGTTAAACTTGCCTTCATTTTTGTGTCACAATAAAATTCCCTAAGATTCCTTTGGTTTGGCTTGCTTTGCTCATCTCTTCTCATAATGTTCTTGTTTTTATCTTATGCTGTTTATCACGAACTTCATTATATTTCCAACATAGTCTTTTTTTTTCATTAAGATACCCTATCACTCAGAGGAGATATTTCCCAACCAATATTATCAATTTAATTTGGAATATGCATGTTTTTCTAAAGGGAGATGATGTCCAATTTTCTCAAAGAACATTCTTCATTATAAATATAAAGTGTAGTCTGTTTCTTTATTTTATTATTATTACAGTACAGTATTTTTTTCATACTGTTGTGTGTGTTCATGTTTGCTTTTTTATACTTACAGTACGTATTGTATTGTTGGCATGAATCACTGCTGTTGTTAATGAACTGATTAGTCACCACTATTGCTCAATGTTTGTGTATCTTTACGTTACTTCAACAAGTAGAACTAGGATTACAGGTAGAACCGAAAGTGAATTCGAAATCAAATCGGATGCTGAAATTATAAATATGACGCTACAGAATGAATTAGAAGACAATGATGACAATAAAGAACTCTAAGAAAAAAAAGTTACACATGAAGAGGCAGTTGACAGTTTTAATGTGTGTAGAATGGGCTAAGCAGAATGATACGCCATTCCACAAAATTTTATTGCTAATGCAGCTCCAAGAAGAAGCATTCGAAAAAAAGTTTAGCTTCCAAGAAGCAAAAGAAACTCAGCGACTTTTTTACAAAGAAATAAAAAAAACTTTTTTGCATTTTTTTTGTGTTGTGTACAAAAAAGTGGTATTTTCTAAGTAAATTAAGTTATGTACTATGCAATTTTACTAAATCAGAATCCTCAACAATACAGGTACATACAAACAAAATTTTTTACTAAAAGAAACTTGTGTACCGTATTATTTTTTAAGTTTTACATTACAGTAGCTTTTTTCTATCAGTTACTTCATTTATTTACAGAATTAAATTTATGTACCATTAGAATCCGATTATTTTTGTCTTAAACACTAGTTATTGTCTTTTGGGAAAATTTGCTAATCCGAATGAGCACGGTTCTTATTAGTTCAGATTATCGAGATACCATTGTGTGTGTAGAAAGTTTTTTTTACCTTGGGTATATTATACGTTAAAGATAGATACCAAGCGATTTTATAAACTTGGTGTTTTAATCCCTTTTCCCAAGTAAGCAAACAGACAAGTCAAATTTGTGCCTGAACTATGTTCAGGTCTGAGGCAACACGTGGTAAAGGTGGAGTAAGCTCTGATCACTTTTGCTTAGTATCTCCCCTAATGCAAAGCACACACCCTCTCCTTGCAGAGATGTATGATGCTATGCATTAAAGGAAAGGGCAACTACCCAGACCGGTTTCAACCTTTATTGGAGGTCTCATCAGTTGGAGCAGACCCATAGATGCCAAGGTTGAAGTAATGCAGAGCTTATAAATTCTACCTAAACAAGGTGCTTTGACCTTATTAAAAAAAAATCTCAGGATGAGAGAAAGATGTAGAAAGTTTTTTACCTTGGGTATATTATACGTTAAAGATACCAAGCAATTTTATAAACTTGGTTTTAATCCTTTTTCCCATGCAAACAAACAGACAATTAGGTCAAGTTAGCGCCTGAACTATGTTCAGGTCTGAGGCAACACGTGATAAAGGTGGAGTAAGCTCTGATCACTTTTGCTTAGTATCTCCCCTAATGCAAAGCACATCACCTTGCATAGATGTACGATGCTATGCATTAAAGGAAAGTTTATAAAATTGCTTGATATCTTTAACGTATAATATACCCAAGGTAAAAAACTTCCTACATCTTTCTCTCATCTTGAGATTTTTATTTAATAAGGTCAAAGCACCTTGTGGCAACTTGTTTAGGTAAAATTTATAAGCTCTGCATTACTTCAACCTTGGCATCTATGGGCCCGGCTCCCACTGATGAGACCTCAATAAAGGTCGAAACCGGTCTGGGTAGTGGCCCTTTTCTTTAATGCATAGCATCATACATCTCCGCAAGGGAATGTGCTTTTCATTAGGGAAGATACTAAGGGAAAGTGATCAGAGCTTACTCCACCTTTACCACGAGCTGCCTCAGACCTGAACATAGTTCAAGCGCAAACATGACTTGTCTGTTTGCTTACTTGAGAAAAAGGATTAAAATCAAGTTTATAAAATTGTTTGGTATCTTTAACATATATATATATATATATATATATATATATTAAAATAGACAAAACTAAAAAACTATAAGCATCTCCAATGAAGGTTTATACAAAAATTCTTGATTTACTGTGAAATTTGACCCCATAGTCTTTGCTGCACATAAGAAAATGCCTTTAGTAATAAATGGGTTACTATGGCATAGGTTAGCTGAAAAGCAGATCTTGAAACATCAAGGTTCTACTTGACTTACCAAATCAAATAAATGTTTCTGGTTGGTGCCCAAGTGTGGAGTAAATACTAGCCATAGGATTCTAAGAGATAATTCCCAGCCACTGCATTGATGCATCATAAAATAGGAATGTTTATTCATAGGAAGCTCCAAAGCTTTAAATTATCATCCAATCTTAATCGTAAGATTAGACTTACTATTTCCAAACTTTAGCAAATCATAATTTTTGTTTTCCTCCTCAATCCCTTAGCCTATGTAGCTCAGTGGATGTGGCATTTTCACTACAGTGCTTGATCGCACGAAGGAAGACATGCTTTCAAATGCAAGTCTTTGGCAATTAGAGGAAATTTTTCTAAGCCTTTTTTCGACTGATTCCTGAGTTAGTCGATCTCTGGCAAGGGCAAGCAGATTTTTTCTTACAGAATCTCGGGTTTTTTGTCAAGAAAATTCAAGAAAACTCAAGAAAATAGACCGTAGAGCCCACACTATTTCAGACATTAAATATATTGTGTTACAGTTAGGGACCATGAGATGGCAACACTTGTTGAGCTGTCTCTTCACTGCATGCCACTTAATTAGTGATAGTTTTGGGCCAGCTATCTCTGATTGGCTACTAGTGGAGATTGAACTCAGTCTCCAAAAGTTAGATAGGGCTAAAATGGCCTCATCTACTCCCTATACAGGAATAAATGGCATTAGCTGATTTTTTTAAAAAAAAATCCCTTAGTTCCTAAATGCTAGGACTAGTACACATGACACATTTAAAAAAGATAGCCATTGCTATGAACAGGTTAACTGCATTTAAATTTCCCACTTTTTTTTTTTTTTTTTTTGTCAATATCAAAACATCTAAATATCAAAACAAAATATTTGTTAACTGGTTTTAGTTAAATGTTCACAACTATTTCATTAAGGTCACATATTTCTTTAAGTTACTTTCGTCTATATCATAAAACTGTACATAAAGGGCTAGGGTGTTGAAAGTTTTTCCACTTAGCTATACTATAAATTAAAGATGCCAAGAAATTATATTCTTGGTTTAATCCTTTATCCAAGTGTAAGAAAACAAAGTTTGTGCATGAAGTAACTTCATGACTGGGCAACTAATATATAGAGGCTAACAACTTCACATCACTTGCCTTAGTATCCCATAATGCAAAGCTTATGGGTATGTATAATGCTATGCAATATAGGAAGGGTCATTATCCAGACTGGTTTCGACTTTTATTGAGGTCTCATCAGTGGGAGCCAGACCCAGAAGGGATACCAAGGTTGAAGTAATGCAGAAGTGACCCTTCCCATAATGCACAGCATTATACAAGTCTGTAAGGATACATGTTTTGCATTATGGGATATTAAGGCAATAACAGTTTTTAACCTTCATGTCAACTTAAGTCAGGCTGAGTAAAAACATTGTGTGCACATTTCTGTTTCTAGTTTTCTTGTTCTGAAAAAAAGACAACTTCAATATAGAAGAAGAATCTGACTCAGGTCAGATATTGGGCAAATGATCAGCTGCATACTTCAACAACAAGTATCCAATCTTAAATAAATCCATAGATGGCAAGTGCTTCTCCCTCCCCTTCTAATATAGTTTTGACAAACCCTTCAGATTTTAATATGTTCAAGTTGAAAGAATCACTTGGTGAGAAATGCTTCACTACCATTAGCAAGATCTTTTGCTGAAATGACCTGCCTTATCAAACATGAAAAAAAGGATTGGTAAAAGGAATACAAGACATAACCAAATGTGGAAGCAGTGATAATTAAGAATGGATAATACACTGAATGCCTGTAAACATTTTCGTAAATAAATGTATGATTTTAATATGCCTTATATAACACACCAAGCTCAGTATTCTGGTTTTTTCAAGAATGTTAAAGAAACTGACTTCACTGGAATAAAAAGACTTTAATGTTTACTTTAGTCAGTTTTATGCTGTATGTGTATGATACATAAACTATCTGCCAGCCTGGATGGCCAAACAGATAGCATCTTCTTTCCAACCAATGAGTTGGGCTTGAATCTCATTATGGCAAAAATGTTTGTGAAAGTTTAGGTTGTAGATGAATTTCATCATTCAACATGAGATCCTCATTCCACTTACTGAAGGTTAGAAGTGACTTGGGAAAAAATAAAAAAATAAAACTATATATATATATATATATATATATATATATATATATATATATATATATATATAATGATAAGCTTTTTATGTCACATTTTTTGAAACACAGGGGCTAAACCCTGAGTGTCGAGTCTTCAAAATTTGAGGAGAACCAGTCCGGAACTTGAGGAGTTGGGCGCCATAGGTGGAATCTCCTTTCGAGTCTTCAAAATTCGAGTCATCAGAATTCGAGGAGAACCGGCCTACCAGTCCGGAACTTGGGGGATTGGGCACCATAGGCGCCAGGGGGACCCCCCTTTTTTTTTTTTTTGAGTCTTCAAAATTTGAGTCATTAGAATTCAAGGAGAACTGGCAGTCCAGAACTAGGGGGGTTGGGCACCAGAGCTCCCCCTTTTGAAGACTCGACACTCAGGGTAATCCCCTGAGTGTCAAATCATCAGAATTCAAGAACCTGCCTACCAGTCTGGAACAATGGGGGGGGGTGCTGGGTGCCATAGCCCCCCCTAGTATGTATGTATGTATGTATATATATATATATATTCCATGTTTAGTCTCTAAAGCAAGGTTTCTGGATTATCCAACTTTTAGCTATAACCAAAGTATAAGTGTGCTATAGGTTACTAACTGTTAGATTGTCCTGAGCAGAACTTGAAAAATAACAAATAAATAAATAAATAATCAGTTTAGATATATATTGCTAAATCTAATGTGTACTGGATTATTATCTGTTTCTTTTTCAACTATTTTAAATCAGAAGTAAATTATACATTAAAACCAAGTTAAAATTGAAAGAGAAATGAAATGTTGATTTACTAAGCAAAAAATGCCACTCATTAAAAAACGTTACTGTTTTGCATTTTATTTCAACTAAAATTGTCCATGAAACTGAGAAAAGCAATCTTTATACAAAGAAATTTCTAGAAAATACCTACATTACATTCATTTATTCATATACATTTCAATGAGTGCTATGAATTAAATGGATTCACATAACAAAATACTGCTCTAAGTCAACATTGCTTTCCTGTAATTTCTCCAGTGCACCAATGATTTGCTAAATGTAGTACTGATGGTATAGAGGCTGAGAGCTTCTCAGTCATTGCTAAAATGGCTGCTGATATGTCAACAACTCACATGCACTGAAGTTTTTATCAATTTAAGCAATTACAATATACAATATATATATATATATTTATTTATTTATATATAAATAAAGTCACCAGTTCTTCAATGTACATGTTTGGTCATTCTGCACAAAAAACACATTTTAAAACTATCTTACACTGATCTGGATTTGAAAAATTCATGAAAACTAGACGCATCTACAGAAATATCTTGATGGAAAGGTGAAAGCCACATATTAAAGAGGCCTTTTATGGTCCGATGCTTTTTTTTTCTCCTACTGGGAAAAGAATCTGCTACAAGCATCCAATGTGGAATTTCTGTACACCTGAGTGGAAGATACAACTTGGACTATAGCAAACACCATTATAACACACTTACTAATAACAAACCAGAAGAAACTTCTGACTAAAATCCTAGTTGTATAATGCAAAAGGATATTCACTATAGCAAACATTTATACACAATTCCTGTGGTTATTGTTTGCTATAACGAGAGGTCAATTGTAATATGCTATAGATTAGCCAATAGTTAATGTTATATTAAACTACAAATGAAATGAAAAATTTTAGTCCATCAGTTATATTTCAAAAGAAAGCATGCATAAAAATTCAGATAAATCTCATGAATTATAGGTATATATTCAAGTAGGCGTGTGTGTGTGTGTGTGTGTGTGTGTATTGCTCTATTGGAGGGTGTTTTTTTTTTCTTTTATTCCATTATCATATGATTTATAGAGATGAAGAAAATATTATATTCCATGATTTGCTGTTATTTGTTGCAATGTAAAAATTTTATTTTTTCCTTTTTTTTTTTTATGTTTGTCCCATCCATGAAAGGTTAATTATAAACCTATAGTACATTTGTAGCATGGGTGGAGTAAGCATTTTTTTTTTTTTCTATTTTTATTAATTTCATATACTTTTTTTGCATTTTTTTATTTACAAACATGGAACTCTTTTTTAGGCATCTAATGAGTGGGGCAGTGGCCTCAACACTGCACAATGAAATCAATCTCCAATCTAAAGACGATCACAAACATCTATGCCCATGGCAGGATTCGAACCCAAAGTCTTTCAGTCAAAGAGCAAATATGCAAACCACTTGGCCACCAGGTCAGCAATATATTCTTTACCTTTCATATGGAGCATAAAATATTTCTCAGTTTTTCACCAGTGTCACTAGCATCAGTTCTTATTCATTCCACTTCCAGAAATTCTCTATCTTTTTCATCTCTGAAAAGACCCTATATCAAGTTGATCTTAGATCTGTTTCCCTCTCCAATGTCAGTTCCAATTTCATACTGTTTTGGTTTTTTTTTTTTATCCTTCCATTTTCCTTTCATTATTTCTATTCTTCTTGTATTAGACTGAAATATAAATTTATAGGGGAGGGAGATAGCATTTTTTATTTAGCCAGTATATTCCTAATATTTTTCTGGAACAATACTATTTTAATACTTGTATTGAAAATCTTTGTTTTTTTTATTCCTTTAGACTTATATACCTTTCTTAGAGAGTGTAAGCAATCTATGATTTTGTGTTCTGTTCTGAATATTGTCTTGAATTTATTTACTACTAAGCTATGATGAATGCAGTTTCCTTTTTTTTCAAAGGTTCTATCTCCTAATTTAATTTTCTGTTTTGTTTTAAATTAATCTTTATCTCTGCTTTGTTTTCATTTAAACAAACTTTATTGATATATTGCTTTAATGAGTATTTTTTTTTTTTGATGCACATGCTGTTTTGAGCTATCAAAAAATATATATATATCATTAACAAGTTAATCATTTAATCTATTAATTATTCCCTGTAAACTGCTTGTTTTATCACCATCTATAAGACTTTGGAAGAATTTACATCCTTTTCTATTCGAGTACAATTTTGTTTGTAATGTTATCTTTCAAATTTCCATTACAATAACTTATCTTTCGCAATTTTCATATGCAATGTTTATTGTCAATGAAAATAGGCAGATATGCCATAATATCAAGGCAAACCTTAGTTTTATAGACTTATGTGTTCCTAAGCCTATAAACACATATTGTTTGTTATTATTTAATTACTGAACAGATTGTTCACTAATTAATCTTAGTTATCTGATCTATGCATGAGCTATTTGTACTAAATCTTGCTTGTTTCTTGCATTATCAATTCCTTACTTCATTCTAGTTATGTTTTGAATATTTTGATTATGAAACTTAGTTATTTCTTGTTAATTTTCATATTTTGAAATAACTAGTCCCTGCAGTGTCTATATTTTGCCCAAATATAGCATGCCTTTATCCAAATTTTTCTTTTAGCAATTTCCGTTGCCTTTTCTCAACTGCACTTGCATAAATACACAGCAACAAAATTCCTTTGTAATTTACCAAATGTTCCCCACCTTTTATCTTTTTTTTTAATATAAGCTGATACAATAAGATCTGTTATTACTGTAATTAAACGACATTTGACCTAGTGTACAATCTTACAAACTTTTATATACCATATTTTAGGAAAATTCCTAGTTGAATATCATCCACTCCAGTTGCTTTCTCACATTTCAGAGATTTCTGATGGTTTTATTTCAAGAATTAATATGTACTCATAAGTGCATGCTCCTTCCTGGTTATTTCCTACCACTGTTTTACCATTTGTTACTTAATGGAATATTTTTTTCAAAGTAATCATTCCAGACATCCAAAAGACTGATAACTTCAGTTTTTATAATCATCTTTATGAGCTTTCATTTTCATATACTTTTCCCCCTTCCTTTCTGAACTTTTTTTAGCTTCAGCTATGATATTTATATTCTCTATCCTTTCCAAAATTTGTATGTCCATGTTTTTTATTCTTCTACTTCCACACAGATCTTTTGCACATTTTTCTCCATATTCCATAATAGTGCATGCTGACCTATTTGCCAGAAAAATTTTAAATTATTCTTCTTTTTACACTATTTCTTTAACTTCTAGTGCCCAGCACATGGACTACTACTTTCTCTATTCACAGCAACTTCATTACATGCTTAAGTCAATCAATATGTGTGTTGATGATGTTGTACTTCTAAATAAATCTGCTACAAGTCTGCAAGATTCCCTGACTAAATTGAATAACTGTTGTAATAGATATGGTATGAAGGTCAGCAATAACAAGCCAAAGACAATGAAAATAGGCAGAAGCATTGAAAATATCAATTACCGTATTTGCCGGTGTATAAGATGCATCGGCCTATAAGACTCACCCCCTTTTTTGTACACATTTTTTTTTTAGGAAAAAAACTTTATCGCTGAATATAATAATGAATTTACAGTATTTCAAATTTAAAGTAATAAGCAGGTCTACTTTCAACAAATACATAATCTAACTAGGAAGAGTACCCACCTTTTAATCTTCTTTGTCAAAACCCAGAAATTCATCTCCAGAGCTAAATGAAGAGACACTTCAAACCTCTTCTAAATCAGAATCTGAGTCCTCATACAGCAAATTGGCCCCTGTACCATCCAGTGCATTACTAATGCCACACTTCTTAAATGATTCAACCACTGTCAGTTTCACAGCATCCCATGAAGCATTGACCCCACTCACAAACTTGCAAAATGCCAGGCCTCTTCCTTCTTCCTGATGGTGTAACCTCAAAATCTGAAGACTGCTGTTCCACTTCTCCTTCATAAATCCCTTAAATGGTTTATTAATACAGACATCTAAAGGTTGAAGCTAACTAGTTAGACCTCCTGGAATTACAGCTAACTGAGTTTTCAATTCCTTGAGTTTATTTTTAACATCTTCTGTTCTGTGAGAACGAAACTGATCCCATACTAGCAGGGCAGGCTTCTTCAACAGTCCGTCAGGGCGCCTAGACCAAATTTTATCTATCCATAACTTCATTCCTCCTCCATCCATCCAGCCTTTTGCGTGAACTTGTACAAACACTCCTTTAAGCAGTTTTTCTTTGGATAGCATCTTCCTTTCAAAAATCAATAGTGGCAGCCAGTTTGTCCAATGAGCACAGCAGGATAAACAACCGTGTAGTGAGGTTTTTTGTGCCCCAAAGTTTTAACAGTAACACCTTTTGTGCCCTTGGAATCTACAGTTTTGTTTGAGGGCACATCAAAAGTCAGCGGCACCTCGTCCATGTTTCGTATTTGTGCAAGTTCAAAATTTTCTTGTTTCCTTGCGTTAATGACGAATCGATGAAATTCAATAATTTTTTTCTTCATATTCAGTTGGCATCTTTTGTGATATTTTTGTTTCAGTCCACATACATGAATCTGGAACATCATGATGCTGATCCAGTAAAGTTGGCAATCCCTCTGTTAGTGGCTATCACTTTTGCTTCATGAATAATCATTTTTGTAGAAACTGAAAGTCCCGCTTTTCTGTGGTCAAAAATCCAAGTATTCAGTTCTGGCCATTTTGCAGTTCCACTTCGTAGGTTATATTTACTGTGAGTTGCTTTTTTTAGATCTTCTTCCTGATTCCGCCAAGATCTTATCATTTTTCAGTTGGGGGTGGCCCGAATTGCCTTTCTGCAGCTCTGTTTCCATGTTCTTTAGCATACGCAATCACACGTAGCTTGTATGCAATACTGTAGCAATGCTGACCTTTTTCGGCCATAATTTGCCAAGAAATTTAGAGAAAATTGAACGGCAGAAATTTATCACCGTTCACAACAACCGCAACAACATGCGCATCCACTGAACTCTATGTAACTGGGATGCTCTCACACACCACAAGGAAGCAAGAGAAATCGCGTAACTCGGAACAGAGAAAATTTCCAGAAATGAAATTAACATAAAAAAACTGAGTGTCGGCGTATAAAATGCACCCTGTTTTTCAGACCTATTTTCAAAGAAAAAAGTGCTTCTTATACTCCGGCAAATACAGTACATTGTGAATGGAGAACATACAGAACAAGTAAAACATTTCAGTTACTTAGGCACAATTTTTAATGAAGATGATACATTAAATATGGAAATAGAGAACAAAGCTGGTATAGTAGGAAGACAATTTAATAAATTTATATGGAATAAGAGAGAAATTAGTCAAAACACTAAATTAGCTATATAAAAGACAGTGTTCTAACCTTTTTTAACTTATGGATCCAAGAGCTGGGCTAGAAATAAAACTCTTGACCAAAGACTAGAGACTGCAGATACGAGAGCCCTGAGAAAGATTAGGGGCACGAACAAATGGTATCAATGGCAACATCATATTAAAAATGAGGATATTAGGAAAGAACTTGACATTGTTGGCATCCAAGAATGTGTTAGCAGAGCTAATCTCAAGTGGTATGGTCACTTAAACAGAATGGGAGAAGAAAGATTAGCAAAACAAGTGTTCTCTGCCAGGTTGGCAGGAAAACGGCCCAGAGGAAGTCCAAGATATAGGTGGATTGATAAGGTACAAAGTGCCTTAGACGATAGAAATATAAGATCGGATAATGTTGGAGTCTTGACAAGTAACAGACTGATTTGGAGAAAAATTATAGATAGGAAGTTAGTAATGATGTAAATTTTTCATGTAGTACTATCATATCCTGTGCACCCCTTGAGGAAACATGTCGAGAATTTGATGATGATTTTTTGAAGTCAAGTTTATGTAATGGATACCATCATAATAATAAAAAAAACAATGGAGAGTAATTAGAACTAGCACAGGAATAAAATACATTGAAATAATTAGTTTTATGGAGACTAAGAAATTCAAAATAGATGAAATCCTTCAGAAGAACAATTCAAACACTAGGAATTAGACAAAGGAGGAAATTATATATTCAACACAAACGATGATTATAAACTCGATTGGTAGTTAATTTCAAGTAGTGATGTAGACTGATTTATTTGCACCTTTAGTGATGCAAATAATTTCAACACGGAATTATTTGAATATTTTTGAGTAATTGGAGATGGTAGCTGATTTAAGGACAAGCTGATTCTTGTTGGTGACATAAAATCTCGCTAATCCTACCCTCCAGTAATCCAAACTGTGATTTGAAAGGAAAAAAAGTTTTATTTATTACGTATTATTATTTTATGCACTATTATTTTTATTTAATAATTATTATTTAAACTATTATTATTAAAGTACAGTATTATTTTTACTTCGATTGTATGATTATACTGTAGGCCTATTTTGATTATTGTGTATGTTCACATTTGCTTTTTTATACTGTACAGTACGTACTGTATTGTCGGCATGAATCACAAAATTTGAAATCAAATCGGATGCCGAAATTATAAACATGATGCTACAGAATGAATTAGATGATGAGATTAGAAAACTAATCGAAAAACACACCCCAACTCAACATCACCAGAGTTAAAGATCGGTACTATCAACATAAGAAGCCTGAATGGCAAAGAAATGGAGCCAGCAGAGGAATTAGATAAGTACCAGATCGACATAATAGGGGTGACTGAAACAAAAAAGACAAAAACTGGTGAGATCTTTCTGAGCAATAAATACAAAGTGTTATATTCAGGCAATGACAATCAAGGAAAAGAAGGAGTAGCCATAGTATTCAACACAAAATACGAGGCTCATCTTCTCGAGTGGCAGGCAGTGTCAAGTAGAGTGATTTGGGCAAATATCAGAATGGGGAACTGGACAATGAGACTTATTTGTGCCTATGATCCCACAGAAGGTTTTACTAAGGTAGAAGTGGAGGAATTTTTTGAGGCTCTAGAGAAAGCTACTGACACAATGCAAAAGGAAAAGATGGTCCTTGTTGGGGATATAAATAGCAGAGTAGGAAGTGATTGTCAGACATACAAAAATGTTTGGGAAAATTTGGAGAAAAGAGCAAAGCTAATAATAATGGGAAATACCTGTTGAATTTCTGCTCGGGACATGGAATGGTTATTACTAACACCATGTTCCAACATAAAAATGTGCACAAATTCACATGGAGAGAACAGGCAAGGATTAAGAAAAGTCTCATTGACTATGTTATTGTTGATAGTGATGTTTTCTCCCTGGTGCAGGACACCAGAGTGTACAGAGGATTTGAAATTGGAAGTGATCACTATTTAGTCTTGAGCAGAATAAAATTAAATTTTGTATTGAAAAGAATAACATGTAAGAAAGTTTTCCAGCGAATAAAAGTTGAGCAGCTCTCAGATGTGAACTGTAGACTAAAATACACAAAGATTATTGAAGGAAAAAGGAAAGAGTTTGAGAACAGGAACCAAACCTTGGAGATTCAATGGCAAGCCAAAGAAGAAAACCCTGATTGATTCAGCTAGAGGCATGTGGTGAAGTTCTCTGCAAGGATAGAAAAATCAGATCTCCATGGTGGACACAGGAATTTAAAGAGGCAGTGAAGGAAAAGAAGAAAGCATATCAAAAGCAAATAAGTCTGCTTGTGCTCTTATAGAATACAGAGACAAATATAAGAAAGCTAAACACTGTGTAAAACTGGCTAAACAAAAGTCATGGGAGGACTTTGGCAAGAACATAGAAAATAAATATCAAGAAGGTGGCAAAATATTCTAGAGGTTGTTGAAGAAGCTTAGAAATGGAGGAAAGAGTGCTATAAAAGGAGTTAGAGATGATAAAGGTGACATGAAAATGGAAGAAAGAGTTATCCTTGAAGTATGGAGTATTTACTTCGAAAAATTGCTAAATGAAACAAGCAGTGAAAGCACAGTGGTAAAAAACACTCGACAGGCATACAGTCAGGAATACATATCCATACTTGAAGTAGAAAAAGTTATCAAAGGCTTGAAATGTGGAAAGGCAGCAGGAGTAGATGATATTCGACCAGAAATGCTGAAGTATGGTGGTATAAAAGTCTTACAGTGGCTGCTCTGCATAGTTCAGAAAACCTGGACAGAGGGACGAATTCCCGATGATTGGAGTAGAGCTCTCATAGTACCCATATATAAAAAGCGAAATAAAACTGAATGTGAGAATTACAGAGGTATATCCCTATTAAGTGTTCCTGCTAAGATATATGCAAGTATACTTGGGAAACGGTTGAGAAGAATTGTGGAAGAAAAGCTTGGTGAAGAACAAGCTGGATTCAGGTCAAATAGAAGCTGTCAGGATCAGATCTTCACTTTACGACAAATAGTGGAGAAATCATGGGAATATAACAAAGATCTGTATTTAAGTTTTGTCGATTTGGAAAAGGCATATGACAAGGTGCCAAGAGAGAAGCTATTCAATACGCTGCAGTTATATGGTGTCAATGGGGCATTATATCAAGCAATACTTAGTCTTCATTTGAGTTGTAAGTCAGCAGTTAGAATTGAAGTACAGGAAGATGGTTTAATGTTAATTCTGGTGTGAGGATGTACATTATCCCCTCTGTTATTCAATATATCTATATGGATCACATTATGAAGAAAAGTGGTATTAAACGTGATATCAAAATTGGAGATGTTAATGTCAGCTCTTTGCTTTATGCGGACGATGTTATACTTCTAAATAAATCTGCTACAAATCTGCAAGATTCCCTGACTAAATTGAATAACTGGTTTAATAGATATGGTATGAAGGTCAGAAATAAAAAGACAAAGACAATGAAAATAGGCAGAATCATTGAAAATGTGAACTGTGTTGTGAATGGAGAACCTGTGGAACAAGTAAAACATTTCAGCTACTTAGGCACGATTTTTAGTGAAGATGGTAAATTAAATATGGAAATAGACAACAGAATCAACAAAGCTGGTATGGTAGGAAGTCAATTGAACAAATTCATATGGAATAAGTCAAAATACTAAATTAGCTGCATACAAGACAGTGTTCAAACTAGTTTTAACTTATGGATCTGAGAGCTGGGTCAGAAGTAAAACACTTGACCAAAGACTAGAGACGGCAGATATGAGAGTCCTGAGAAAGATTATAGGATTGAACAGATGGCATAAATGGCAATATCATATTAAAAATGAGGATATTAGGAAAGAACTTGAAATTGTAAGCATCCAGGAATGCGTAAGCAGAGCTAATCTCAGGTGATATGGTCACTTAAACAGAATGGGCAAGGAACGATTAGCAAAACAAGTGTTCTCTGCCAAGTTGCCAGGAAAGCGACCCAGTGGAAGACGAAGATATAGGTGGATTGATATGGTACAAAGTGCCTTAGATGATAGAAACATGAGATCTGGTAATGTTGGAGTCTTGACAAGTAACAGACTGATTTGGAAGAAAATTGTAGATAGGAAGTTAGTAATGATGTAAATGTTTCATGTAGTACTATCATATCCTGTACACCTCTTGAAGGTACATGGCAGGAATTTGATAATGATGACGATAAAGAACTCAAAGAAAAAAAAAGTAAAACATGAAGAGGCAGTTGACAAGTTTAATGTGTGTATAGAATGGGCTAAGCAGAATGATGCATCATTCCACAAAATTTTATTGCTAATGCAGCTCCGAGAAGAAGCATTCAAAAAAGTTTAGCTTCCAAGAAGCAAAAGAAAATCAGTGACTTTTTTTTACAAAGAAATAAAACTTTTTTGTGTGTTATTATTGTGAAACTTTCTTTTGTGTTGTGTACAAGAAAGTGATATTTTTTATGCAAATTAAGTTATGTACTGAACTATGCAATTTTATTAAATCAGAATCCTCAACAATATAGGTACATACAAAACTAAATTTTTTACTAAAATAATCTTGTGTACTGCATAATTTTTCAAGTTTTTACATTACAGTGGAGTAGTTTTTTTTCTATCAGTTACTTCATTTATTTACAGAATTAAATTGATGTAACATTAGAATCTTATTATTTTTGTCTCAAACACTAGTTATGGTTGTCTCTTGGGGGAAAAATTCGCTAATCCAAATGACACTGTTTTTATTAGTTCGGATTAGCGAGATACCACTGTACATCTTTGTCTGAACCAGATTTAAAATTAAATCACCTTCCTGTACTTCCTTCAATTCTAACTGCTGACTTACAACTCAAATAAAGACTAAGTATTGCTCGATATAGTGCCCCATTGACACCATATAACTGTAACGTATTGAATAGCTTCTCTCTTGGCACCTTGTCATATGCCTTTTCCAAATCAACAAAACTTAAATACAGATCTTTGTTATATTCCCATGATTTCTCCACTATTTGTTGTAAAGTGAAGATCTGATCCTGACAGCTTCTATTTGACCTGAATCCAGCATGTTCTTCACCAAGCTTTTCTTCCACAATTCTTCTCAACCGTTTCTCAAGTATACTTGCATATATCTTACCAGGAACACTTAATAGAGATATACCTCTGTAATTCTCACATTCAGTTTTATTTCCCTTTTTATATATAGGTACTATATGAGAGCTCTACTCCAATCAGTGGAAATTCGTCTCTCTGTCCAGGCATTCTGAACTATGCAGTGCAGCCACTGTAAGACTTTTATACCACCATACTTCAGCATTTCCGGTCAAATATCATCTACTCCTGCCTTTCCACATTTCAAGCCTTTGATAACTTTTTCTACTTCAAGTATGGATATGTATTCCTGACTGTATGCCTGTCGAGTGTTTTTTACCACTGTGCTTTCATTGATTGTTTAATTTAGCAATTTTTCGAAGTAATTACTCCATACTTCAAGGATAACTTTTTCTTCCATTTTCATGTCACCTTTATCATCTCTAACTCCTTTTACAGCACTCTTTCCTCCATTTCTAAGCTTCAACAACCTCTAGAATAGAATAGAATAGAATAGGGGTTCTCAAGGGTCAAAGCTGTATAACTGAGAGGAGACCTCCACATAGCCTTTAAAGGAAGGCGGAGAACCGACCAGGGCTTCTGAACTAATGTCCAATCCTCACCTTCTCGTGGTGCACCCTGTTGGGTATCTACTTTGATACTGAACGAACAAGGATGGGCTGCAATTTGGGATTTAGCCGACCAAATTGTATTCTTATTGGTTAAACCAAAATAAAAAATGATGGTAAAACATGACAATATTTCATGCCTGCCGGGGCGTCGCCCGGTTAACCAAGGCCCCCATTGTTTTCGCCAGGGAACCAGGGTGAACAGCGAAAAGTCAGCTACTGGAACAAATCTGAAAACAAACCCCAACTCAAAATCACCAGAGTTAAAGATCGGTACTATCAACGTAAGAAGCCTGAATGGCAAAGAAATAGAGCTAGCTGAGGAATTAGATAAGTACCAGATCGACATAATAGGGGTGACTGAAACAAAAAAGACAAAAACTGGCGAGATCTTTCTGAGCAATAAATACAAAATGTTATATTCAGGCAATGACAATCAAGGAAAAGAAGGAGTAGCCATAGTATTCAACACAAAATACGAGGCTAATCTTCTTGAATGGCAGCCAGTCTCAAGTAGAGTAATGTGGGCAAATATGAGAATGGGGAACTGCAGAATGAGGCTTATCTGTGCCTATGGTCCCACAGAAGGTTCTACTAAGGTAGAAGTGGAGGAATTTTTTGATGCTCTAGAAAAAGCAACTGACACAATGAAAAAGGAAAAGTTGGTCCTTGTTGGGGATCTAAATAGCAGAGTAGGAAATGATTGTGAGACATACAAAAATATTTTGGGAAAATTTGGAGAAAAGAGCAAAGCTAATAATAATGGCAAGTATCTGTTGGATTTCTGCTCAGGATATGGACTGGTTATTACTAACACCATGTTCCAACATAAAAATGTGTACAAATTCACATGGAGAGAAGAGGCTAGGAATAAGAAAAGTCTCATTGACTATGTTATTGTTGATAGTGATGTTTTCTCCCTGGTGCAGGACACCAGAGTGTACAGAGGATTTGAAATTGGAAGTGATCACTATTTAGTCTTGAGCAGGATAAAATTGAATTTCATATTAAAAAGAATAACATGTAAGAAAGTTTTAAAGCGAATAAAAGTTGAGCAGCTCTCAGATGTGAACTGTAGACTAAAATACAGAAATATCATTGAAAAGAAAATGAAAGATTTTGAGAACAGGAATCAAACCTTGGAGATTCAGTGGTAAACTCTGAAGAAAACATTCATTGATTCTGCCAGAGAGGCATGTGGTGAGGTTATGTGCAAGGATAAAAAAATCAGAACTCCCTGGTGGACACAGGAAGTTAAAGAGGCAGTGAAGGAAAAGAAGAAAGCATATCAAAAGTTCCTGGCAAATAAGTCAGCTTTTACTCTTACAGAATACAGAGACAAATGTAAGAAAGCTAAACAGTGTGTAAAACTAGCTAAACAAAAGTCATGGGAGGACTTTGGCAAGAATATAGAAAATAAATATCAAGAAGGTGGCAAGATGTTCTGCAGGTTGTTGAAGAAGCTTAGGAATGGAGGTAAGAGTGCTGTAAAAGGAGTTAGAGATGATAAAGGTGATATGAAAACAGGAGAAAAAGATATCCTTGAAGTATGGAGTAATTAATTTGAAAAACTGCTAAATGAAACAAGCAGTGATGACAGCACAGTGATAAAAATCACTGACCAGGCATGCAGTCAGGAATACATATCCATACTTGAAGTAGAAAAAGTTATCAAAGGCTTGAAATGTGGAAAGGCAGCAGGAGTAGATGATATTCGACCAGAAATGCTGAAGTATGGTGGTATAAAAGTCTTACAGTGGCTGCTCTGCATAGTTCAGAAAACCTGGACAGAGGGACGAATTCCCGATGATTGGAGTAGAGCTCTCATAGTACCCATATATAAAAAGGGAAATAAAACTGAATGTGAGAATTACAGAGGTATTTCCCTACTGAGTGTTCCTGGCAAGATCTATGCAAGTATACTTGAGAAACGGTTGAGAAGAATTGTGGAAGAAAAGCTTGGTGAAGAACAAGCTGGATTCAGGCCAAATAGAGGCTGTCAAGATCAGATCTTCAATTTACGACAAATAGTCGAGAAAGCATGGGAATATAAACAAAGATCTGTATTTAAGTTTTGTCGATTTGGAAAAGGCATATGACAAGGTGCCAAGAGAGAAGCTATTCAATAAGCTGCAGTTATATGGTGTCAATGGGGCATTATATCAAGCAATACTTAGTCTTTATTTGAGTTGTAAGTCAGCAGTTAGAATTGAAGGAAGTACAGGAAAATGGTTTAATGTTATGTCTTAAATCTTGTGTGAGATAAGGATGTACATTATCCCCTCTGTTATTCATTATCTATATGGATCACATAATGAAGGAAAGTTGTATTAAACCTGATATCAAAATTGGAGATGTTAATGTCAGCTCTTTGCTTTATGCGGATGATGTTATACGTCTAAATAAATCCACTACAAGTCTGCAAGATTCTCTGACTAAATTGAATAGCTGTTGTAATAGATATGGTATGAAGGTCAGCAATAAAAAAACAAAGACAATGAAAATAGGCAGAATCATTGAAAATGTCAACTGTGTTATGAATGGAGAACCTATGGAACAAGTAAAACATTTCAGCTACTTAGGCACAATTTTTACTGAAGATGGTAAATTAAACATAAAAATAGACAACAGAATCAGCAAAGCTGGTATGGTGGGAAGTCAATTGAATAAATTCATATGGAATAAGAGAGAAATTAGTCGGAACACTAAATTAGCTGTATACAAGACAGTGTTCAAACCAGTTTTAACTTATGGATCTGAGAGCTGGGCCAGAAGTAAAACACTTGACCAAAGACTAGAGAACGCAGATATGAGAGTCCTGAGAAAGACTATGGCATCAATGGCAATATCATATTAAAAATGAGGATATTAGGAAAGAACTTGACATTGTCAGCATCCAGGAATGCATTAGCAGAGGTAATCTCAGGTGGTATGGTCACTTAAATAGAATGGTAGAGGAAAGATTAGCAAAACAAGTGTTCTCTGCCAGGATGGCAGGAAAACGACCCAGAAGAAGACAAAGATATAGGTGGATTGATATGGTACAAAGTGCCTTAGACGATAGAAATATAAGATCTGATAATGTAGGAGTCTTGACAAGTAGCAGGCTGATTTGGAGGAAAATTGTAGATAGGAAGTTAGTAATGATGTAATTTTTTCATGTAATACTGTCATATCCTGTACACCTCTTGAGGGTATATGGCAGGAATTTGATGATAATGATGATGAACTCCTTTTACAGCACTCTTTTCTCCATTTCTAAGCTTCTTCAACAACCTCTAGAATATTTTGCCACCTTCTTGATATTTATTTTCTATGTTCTTGCCAAAGTCCTCCCATGACTTTTGTTTAGCCAGTTTTACACAGTGTTTAGCTTTCTTATATTTGTCTCTGTATTCTCTAAGAGCACAAGCAGACTGATTTGCTTTTGATATGCTTTCTTCTTTTCCTTCACTGCCTCTTTAAATTCCTGTGTCCACCATGGAGATCTGATTTTTCTATCCTTGCAGACAACCTCACCACATGCCTCTCTGGCTGAATCAATCAGCGTTTTCTTCAGGATTTTCCACTGAATCTCCAAGGTTTCATTCCTATTTTTTCTTCTCATTTTTTCTCAAAAACTCTCATTTTTTCTTCAATAATCTTTGTGTATTTTAGTCTACAGTTCAAATCTGAGAGCTGCTCAACTTTAATTCACTTTAAAACTTTCTTACATGTTATTCTTTTCAATACAAAATTTAATTTTATTCTGCTCAAGACTAAATAGTGATCACTTCCAATTTGAAATCTTCTGTACACTCTGGTGTCCTGCTCCAGGGAGAAAACATCACTATCAACAATGACATAGTCAATGAGACTTTTCTTAATCCTTGCCTGTTCTCTCCATGTGAATTTGTGCACATTTTTTATGTTGGAACATGGTGTTAGTAATAACCAGTCCATGTCCTGAGCAGAAATCCAACAAGTATTTGTCATTATTATTAGCTTTGCACTTTTCTCCAAATTTTCCAAATATATTTTTGTATGTCTGACAATCATTTCCTACTCTGCTATTTAGATCCCCAACAAGGATCAACCTTTACTTTTCCATTGTGTCAGTTGCTTTCTCTAAAGCCTCAAAAAATTCCTCCACTTCTATCTTAGTAGAACCTTCTGTGGCACCATAGGCACTAATAAGTCTCATTGTCCTGTTCCCCATTCTGATTTGCCCACATCACTCTACTTGAGATTGCTTGCCATTCAAGAAGATTAGCCTCGTATTTAGTATTGCTCAGAAAGATCTCACCAGTTTTGTCTTTTTTGTTTCAGTCACCTCACCCCTATTATGTCGATCTGGTACTTATCTAATTCCTCAGCTAGCTCCATTTCTTTGCTATTCAGGCTTCTTATGTTGATAGTACCGATTTTTAACTCTGGTGATGTTAAGTTGGGGTGTGTTTTCAGATTTCTTTTAGTAGCTAACTTTTCGCTGTTTTCCTTGGGAAAAACAATGGGGACCTTGTTTAACTGGGCGACGCCCCAGCCGGCATGAAATTTTGTCATGTTGTACCATCAGTTTGTATTTTGGTTTAAGCCAATAAGAATACAATTTGGTCGGCTAAATCCCAAATTGCCAGCCCATCCTCGTCCGTTCAGTATCCAGGTAGATGCCCAATAGGGTGCAACACGAGAAGGTGAGGAATGGGCATTAGGTCAGAAGCTCTGGTCAGTTCTCCGCATTCCTTTAAAGGCTATGTGGAGGTCTTCTCTCAGTTATACAGCTTTGACCGTTAAGCACCCTCTTCAAAATATAATAGATCTAAGTTCTCAAAAGAGTGGGGGAAAACAAAAATAACGAACTATACATTTGTGTCTCAGGAGATGTGCCTACCTAAACATCTTGATAAGGCTGACAGTGTTTGCTGTACAATGAAATTCCAATGCCACAATTAATTTCCGATAACTTCCTGATAGAGGACCAGCAGAAACATGAGCGTTGTAAATGGTGATGATAAGTACAAACTTATGGCTATTTTTTTTTAAACAGTATCTTCCCAATTTTTTTTTGACTGTATTTACTGATTTATTGTCTAGTAAAAGAATTCTTAAATAGGAATATTTTTATTCCCTTGATATTATGTAACACATGAAAAAGTACTTATAAATTAAGTAAATTATGATTTTCTTCCCCCCCCCCCAACTACTTTGCGTGGAATTTGTTTTTCTCTCTTAACAATGCATTAAAAATGTCTGAACACTATATATTTCCCAACAATTACTCGTGAAATGATATCAGTTTGTAAAAAATAGTCATAATTTATAATCAATAATCTTTTTACGATTCCTTCTTTACGTTAGTATTTTATTAGTTTCAGTTTCATAACCAGGTATGTCAGCACTTGCAGTGTCCGATATTGATATTTATGTTAAAATTAAATATAAATTATTTCAAATGAATTATACTTACTATATCTGATAGTTGTAATAATTTGAATGTTCTTTATTGTAATTCACAATTGTTAAGTGTACAGTGATATCTGGTGTTTGTTATAAAGGCATTTCTCTTTTCACTAAAGACGAAAACATGCCAGCATTTATTATTCACCTGCTGCTTAATGGAACTAGTGCATGTGCTCACTGAGGAGTTTGATGGGTGACTGACAGTTGACAGAGAGAGAGAGCATTTGGTACATGGATAACAAAAGGAAACAAGAAGTGAAAAAATGGAAGTCTGAGAATGCAGACCAGAGAATTTTGTTTTAGTAAGTTTCTAAGTAAACTTGACAGCTGAAATTTATTAATACAGGATTCCAAAAAGGGAATCTTAGCAAGGTAAATCTTTGACTGGAAAAGTTGGGACTGTCAACAAGCGAACAGTAAATAAAAGGAGATATTAAATAGACATCCTATTGCAATGTTTAAAGAGATGCTAAATGAAAAGTTTTGTCTTCTGTCTCAAGGATGCCAGTGATAATTCTTTTATCAAAACAAATGACAGAATTAGAGAAATCTGAAACTGTGAAGCAGCTTTAATGAAGATGTCCACTTTGATACAGTGTTTATAAATTAGTATAAGAACCTATTTTTCTCTGAAAGAATTAGTGGTTTGTGCTTCTTATTTAACTGTCTGAGGTAAGAATAAATATACTTAGTCTAACAGTGAGGATGAGTGGAACAATGTATGCTTAGTGAAAAAACTGCATAATCCCATGGAAGTTAAGGAGAAGTTTTATATTTTGAGAAAGGACCTAATAAAGAACTGACTAATGAACATTTATTGTTTGTAGGAATTCACTGCGAAAAACAAAATGTTCAGTCTAGCAGACTGATTAAGCCCATGTTAAACAAGCCAATAATAGAATGAAAATATTCCTTTAAAGATAAAGGAGTTCTCTGAAGTATAGATTTAATTTAGAAGGCCTTGTTTTATAGTCATTAATTTAGTTTTATTAAATATATATTTTTTTTTATTTGGTTTCGAGTCAATCATTTCCTGGATTCTAAAAGAAATGGTTAAAAGTCACTACACCAACTGGATTGAACTCTTGAAAATCTACCTAACACCTGGTGTAAGAATAGTCTCTTAACAAGGATATAACATAAATGGAGTAGCTGACAGGATTTTTAACCGGACATGAACAGCTGACATGATTTATTACAAGTTCATAGTGTACCAGTGACATGCATTCCTTAAAACTTAAAATCAGATTTTAGAGTACTCCACATTATACTTAACACGAAATTATATCATTTGGATGCATATATTTTACTCTAGTATAAAGAAATAAAAGCTTATGTAGCATAGATGACTAAGTTACTTATATAGTGTTGCTGTATCATATGGGATACAAAAGGCAACTTTATGGATACAGTCAACTGTTCTTCTGCAAGAAGCTCAGTCATGAAGATCCTTCAATGCGCAAACTTTTTTCTCTATGCAAGGATAAAATTTGGATGAAGAAAATATAATTTTTGGTGATGCATAATAGACTTTCATAGTAATATACTGATATTAATAACAATATTATAATATACTTTTATAGCATCAAAAGCTTAGTAACAACGATGCCCTTTGGCAGGAAAGATCTGGTTCCAAATCGTGTCTGGGATAGTTGAGAACCTTTATAAGGGATTTTCAACTGAAGATGAGTTAGCTGATCTCATATGGAGATGGTAGGTCCCCACACCAGAAACAGGATTTTCATTCCACAAAGAAGGCTTACTAGTGTCACAAGCACAAACAAACAATTAGCATACATACTTCATGTGCAAACCACTACTTGGCCATGACAGGGCACTGAACCTAACATCAAGGGAAGATGAAATTATATACTTTTCAACCAACCATAAACGACAGTAATGTATTTCTAGAACTGCTAGCTTTTGGAACTTTGTACTAGCATATGACCCACAAATACAACTACCAATATAAATGTTCCATTCTTCAAGCACAAACTGTGTACTGTACATTCAAATATGACAATTTAAGTGATGATATTCACTTTGATTCCAAATCCAGTGAAATATCAGCATCCTTAAAGCAACAGCAACTGTCAGAGAACACAGAACACTACATTCAAATTGAGTTTTATCCAAAATGTAAGAGAATTTTACTTTAAACCACTTTCAACACAATGGCCATAGAATGTTGTATATTCCATCCTAGAGAATGCAATTATAAGATGTTAATTTTTTTGCTCTGTTGCAATTTGAACTATTTACATAGTTACATGACTAGTGCCTTGTATTCTATTATGTATGTTTTGTACCCCAATGTGCTGGGTTGAAACCCATAGAAATAACAGCAGCTTAATAAATTAACTTTTAATTTAGGGTATGGTGTTAAGTCAACTACTGAAATATGGATAGCCAACACCTAAATCCATATGAGATCAGCTACTCATTTTCAGTTGAAAAGCCCTTATAAAGGTTCTCAACTATCCCAGACACAACACATGACACTGAAAACATAACTTACCAAAATTATTCAATGAGCTAACAGGCACAACCTTCTTTATTTGGTTGCTGGTCAGTATTTAGTACATTTCTTGGTGTCGTTGGCTTATGCTGAACTCCAGATTCTGCAGCATTCAAATCAAGACTGAAAAAATAAAGGATGCAAAAACTTTTATAAGACAAATTTACCTGAATATAGGAATAATGCACATTATTTCACAGTGATATTTCACATTTGGCAACATTTTAATTTTAAATATAGCAACTTCCAACATTCTCAAGCAAAAAAGGGCAGGTGAGAATAATCTAATACCAAGATTGGGGGGGTTAAGTATCTTGATAGTTAACTGGAAATTCATCATGTCCTAAATGGAATTTGAACCCAATCTCTCTTTCTAATAAACAGGTATATGACAATTTTAACTGAGGATGTAGGCATCTATCAAGTGGTCAAATGATTAAGTAAAGCTATTTGTTTTAGAAACAAATATATATTGTGCAGGTGCACCACACACATAACCTGATTGTCTCAAGAGCTGGTGAAAAAAAAAAAAAAAATAGTAAAATATATGAAAACAGTCAATCAGTTATCAGAGCATATTGAAACTCCTCCTCCAGGGATAAAAGGAATATTACGTGCATAGTTCAACCCAATCCTTGGGATTCTTATTTTCACTCTTTATTTATACATTATTATTTATTACATACTCATAGTATTTTTATAATCTTCATTTATATATCCTTTTAATTTGCAGTGCCAGCAACTAAGTTTCTGATATCATTCTGTATCAGATGTAAGAAACTTACAGTTGCTGACATTCCAACACTAGCTATCTACTTCATGGAAAGATCTGAACAACGTATACTGAACAGCATCCTACCAGAGATATGTTGATGATGTTTCTGCAGTTTGGCATTAGTCCCGTACAGACCTACAAGAGTTTGTCAATAAGATCAACACCTTTCGCCATCATATCCAGCTCACTCTTGGGTTAGAAGAGAACCATCAGTTTGCCTTTTAAGATCTCATGTTACTTCGTCAACCAAATTCAGTATTCAGAAAGAAAACACATACTAGACTTTACATTCATCCTCTTTCATACCATCATAATTGTCAAAAATCTGGCACCATTAAGACTTTAGTACATCGAGCACAGACACTCTTTGTTCCACTGAATTGCTGCTCTCCCACGAATAAAATCACATCAAGTCCACTTTTCTTACTAATGGCTTTACCAAATCAAATGTCAACAAGATAAATAATTAGAGAGTTATCTTGTCATCTGCCTTTCATAAAATAGTGATACAGAGGTGGTCCGTCATGTCACCATTCCCTATGTTAAAGGCATCTTAGAAGGTATAGCCAAACTATTTAGATCCGTTGACCTACAAGTGTCCTCCTATCAAAAAGATATCTACTTTTTTTTAAGGCTCAGCTAAAGATAAACTTCTGCCTTTAGCCCACCCTTGAGTGTATCAAATTCTTTGCCAGTGTAGATTATCATATGGCCAAACACAGAGATCTGCAGCCAGAGCAATCGGGACTTGCACAGCATGCTATCACCACCAGACACCGAGTTCTTTGGAAGAAAATTAAGGTTCTTCATAAAAGTAAAAATCTCCTGGAAGTCGATACAAAGAGAGTGACCTAAATTATCCCTCTTGTGGGCAACAGTTCTTCTCCACAAATTCTAGAATAACTTAAATTTAATTATACATATATTTCTATTTGTTATTAAATCTTATTAAAAGTTATTTTTACTAAAACTTTAATATAATTAGACCGTGACAACACCCTACATCATGTATGTGCAGTTTGCATGTGTCACTGTTGAATATACCAGTTTCTGTTCTTGTTGTTTAATTTGAGAGTTATACTGAAGATACTAGGGTGAAAATTTCATACTAATAAAAATATATATATAAGTTAAATCCATTGTTTAATTTGAAAGTCATATTGAAGATGCCTTTGATACTAGGATGAAAATTTCATACTAATAAAAAATATAAGTTAAATCCATTTTATGTTATTTATTAAAAATATTCTGAATTAGAGCTAGTTGTTGAAAGTTTATTTTTTTCACTTGGTTGGAAATTAAAGTAAAGATGCCAAGAAATTATATCTTGTTTAAACAAGAATATAATTTCTCCTTTATTTTTTATTATTATTATTATCATCATCATTATGGGCAACTCCAAGGAGTCCTTAGACTCATCGAGGGAGGCCCTAAACATCATGTCCAGAACAACTATTCAGCATCCACACAGTATCTATCATACTTTGCTTTGAACTCACTCACAGTCATGGCACCCACAACAGACGCTGGCACCTTATTCCACTCATTCACCACTCTCCAAGCAAATAACCTAGTTCTAACACCCTTGCTAACCACACTCTTGCCCAGTTTCCATGGATGGCCCCTAGTTCTCTCACCACCTGACCTTTTCTGAAAAATTTCCTCTGAGGGGTGATATGATGTCTCAATCATATCACCCCTCTTCCGCCTATCAACCAATTTCTGCAACACACAGATCTTCAACCTGTTCTCATAAGGTTCATTCCATAGACCAGCTATCATTGTGGTCACTCACCTCTGGATCCTCTCTACCTCCTCCCCATCAAGAAGAAACCCTGGTGTCCAGATCTGGGCACAGCAGTCAAGATGGGGTCTTATCAAGGCTCGATAAAGAGGAACAATAACTTGCTTGTCTCTGCTCATCAAAATATTCTTTAGTAACCAAGTGATCTGATGAGCTGATCTAGCCACTTTTGCAATGTGTCACCTAAACTTCAACTCCCTGTCCACCAACACTCACAAATCCCTGGCCTCGTCAATCTCCCTGACTACAGTTCCACCAATGTGGTATACTGCTGCTATTCTTTTCACCCCAAAATGCATAACCTTACACATTGCCGCATTAAACTGATATCAATTCTCCTTAGCACAGTCTTCCAATCTATCCAATTCATCCAGCAAAATTTTGACATCATGTGCATTCACTATTGCTCTACCCAACTTTGCATCATCAGCAAACAAATAAACAGTTACTCTCAGATCCTTTCCTATATCGTTAATGAACAAATTAAATAGCAGTGGTCCAAGAACAGAACCTTGCGCCACACCACTAGTCACAGGCCTTCTTTTGGACTCTACTCCTGAATAAACTACTCTCTGATATCTCTCCATCAACCACCCTCCTATCCATCTCACCAACTCTATATCCATCCCCATATGCTACAGTTTACTGATTAGAATTCCATGTGGTATCCTGTTAAAGGCCTTAGCAAGGTCCAGCAGTATCACTGTAAACCCATTACCCTTATCCAGTTCAGCAGTCACAGTGTTATAAAACGTGAGCAAGTTATTGAGGGATGATCTACCCTTCACAAAACCATGCTGTCCCCCATACAGTATCCCATTATCATCTATCTATTCCTGCATTTTTCTCTTGATACTTTCTCCAAAACCTTGACAACGACTCCTGATATGCTGATCGGTCGGAAATTTGCAACAGCAGTCTTGGAACTTCCTTTATGCAATGGAACTGTTTTCCCCTACTTCCACCCCCTCGGGACTAACCCAGACCTGAGACTCAAATTAAACAAAATGGTCAAGGGCACTGACAATTCTTTTACCAATTCACATAAGACCCGAGCTGGTATACCATCCAATCCCACAGATGTATTCACCTTAAGGTTTTGTAATATACTATTCACCTCCATTTCATTCACCTCAATTCCTGTATAAGCTATTGGTTCCTTCATTCCTGCAACATCACCACCTGGATGATATACTCTTGCAAAGTGCTCGCTCAGTAATTCCGCTATTTCAACTGATTCAGTTGCCTCCCTACCATCGGCTTCCTTAAAATCATTCTGCTGTATACATTTTTTCTTTTATTTGTAGCATATCGAAAAAACTGTTTGGGATTCTCTTTAGCTTGCATTGCTAATTTCCTTTCATAATCTGCTTTTGCTTTTCTTACCACACTAGTTACCCTTCTGGCCTGAGTTTTATATTGTTCGTGTGCTGCAGATCACCTTTCTCCTTAAATTCCCTCCACAGCTGTTTCTTTTTTTGCAGCTCAAGCTTAATGGTGTTATTCATCCATTTAACCCCAACTTGATTTACTATCCGGACTCTAGGTATGCAGTCAGCCATTACCTCCTGCAAACGCTCCTTAACCACTTCCCATGCATTATCAACATCCAGCCCTTGCAGTTTTACATGCTATGGCACTGAACCAAGCAAAATCTCCTAAGCTTGTCATACTTACCAGCCCGGCAATTCCACATATACCCTGTCTTAATTGAAAATTCCACACATTTAGCCACCTCCCAGGTCAAGAGCTTACGATCACTCTCACAAATTGTTGGCAACGTGGTCATATTCATTAGTCAAATTCTCAGATGCAATTACTGGGTCAAGCACTCTCAAACCCCTAGTATATTCCATTACATGTTGTCTCAGGTAGTTATACCTTAGTAACAGAATAAAATACATTTCCTTCCTCCCATGTGTCCTCTCCTCATTCCAATCAATGTTACCATAGTTGAAATTCCCCATAATAATTACCTGTCTTCCACTCATTGAGTCTATTTGCCTATGCATGCTATCTCCATCAAATGTTCCAATTTAAGAAGTAATCACCTGGTCTATAGCAGGACCCAACTGTATATTTTGTTCTGCTAGCCTCAATCTCACACCAAATAGCCTCAAATGTGCTCTTTTCACTATCCTGCAGTTCAACTTCTCTTCTCCTTGGCTGTAGTTCATCAGCTATCATCAATAACACTCCTCTCCCCCCATTTTATTCTCCCTGTCACTCCTGAACACACTATACCCCTCTCATTCAATCCCACTAGCTATATCATCTTTTGTCAGCCATGTTTCACTAATGCCAATAACTTGTGGCCAGGAAGAGCCAACCAAGGCCAAAAATTCCTCCTCCTTGTTCCTAACACTCCTGGCACTAGTATACATAAAGTGCAGAAGCCCATTAGTCCCACCCCTATCTTGATGTCTTTTACTAACTATCTCCCATTCTGGTTTATTGTCCTACGTACTAGCTCAGGCATATTATACACATTCTTACACTCGACTGCCTCACTGATGTCTGCATATCAGCCCCCCCCCCAATAGCTCCAGTTTCCCTGATTCAGCACATCCACTTCACTTCATTCAATAACACTTTTTTTCAGTCTCTGCACACCAAATCCATTCAGATGCAAACCATCCTTCTTGTATAAGTCTTTTCGCCCATCAAACTCACTCCACACCACTCCTCCTGCATAACCTGCAGTCATTCACAATTATGGCCCCCTCCTCAATTCTACTCTGTCAATACCACGGTAACAGACTCACTATCTTAACTTTCTCACTCTTTTCTTTTGCTACCTCTAATAATTCCTTCAAGTCCTCTCTCATAGCAAGTTTTTCACCTTTTAAATCATTTGTTCCTGCCATTACTATAATTTCTTTCACCCTATGCTTTTGTGTTCTAATAGTGTCATTTACATCATTAATTTTCGCACCTGGAAAGCACGATTTTGTCAAACTCTCATCTATTACACCTTTTATACTGTCACCGTACAACACTCGCTCCTTAATTTTTCCTTCTTTCTTTCACTGGAGCATAAGCAAAGTTTGTACATGAAGTATCTTCATTACTAGACTACTTGTGTACAGAGCTAACGACTTCACATTAATTGCCATAGTATCCCATAATGCAAAGAATACATCCTTTCTGGTCTGTATGAGGCTATGCACATTCTGAGAAAGTCAACTGTCCAGATCATCTCAGCAGTTGAAGTCAGACCCAGGAGAGATACCAAGGTAAGTAATGCAGAAGTCATATGTGAGACATTGATCGACAAAGGTCAACATCAGTCTGGGTAGTGGCCTTTCCCATAATACATACCCAAAAGGATGTGTGTTCTGTATCATGTGATACTAAAGTAATTAACATGAAGTTGTTAACCTCTATATACAAGTAGCCTGGTCATGAAGAAATTCATGACTAGGCTACTTGTTTGCATGCACTAGGATAAAGGATTAAACAAAAATATAATTTCTTGGCATTTTTAATTTAATTTTATAACCAAGTGAAAAACTTTCAACAAGTGTTTCACAGTAATATTTTGCTGGATTTCCAACTGAAATACAGATGTCCCTTCACCTCACCCACCCAACACTCCAGTTCATTCTACAGATGTTCGATAGGGGGTGAGGATCAGGGCTCCTGAAGGCCAGTCAAGTGTGAAGACACTCATGTCCACAAATCATACGGTTATAGCAGCAGTAGACTTACGACAACACAGTGCATTGTCTTACTGAAAGAGACAATAGTCAGTTCTGTAGAAAAGCCACAAAGCAGGAAGCATTGCATTGTCCAGAATGTTCAGATACCTCTCAGAATTTAATGTTTGTGGAAGTGGTCCAAGGCCAAACCAGAAAAAACAGGACAATACCATCACACAGCCACCTCCAAATTTCATAGATAAGGGGGGGGGGGGTTATGCACCCCCAGTGAACGTCTATATTCAATTGATGTTCACTGGGCATCCACATACCCACACCAATCCATCTGCTTGGTTAGAAGGTTTGTAGCATGAAGACGAAAGTTTGTAAACTGAAGACGACACTGCACATGGTTTGAATAATGTGGAGTCTGCATACTGCAGTCCTACCAAGAAACCCATGTTGTAAGCTTCAGTTCTGAATGTTTTTGTGCAGATTAGTGCTCCAGTTGATGCCTGGAACTCCACATTCAATGTGTCAGCTGACAAATGGCAATTTTTACATATTATCCTTCATAGCACATTATGGTCACATTCAATGAGTGTGGTGGATCACCCACTGTGGTTAGCACTTGACTCTCTGTGCTTCCATCTAAGTATGGTATCACTGATTGTTGACTTGGGATGGTCCAATTTATCAACAATTTGCCAAACAGAGAGGCTTGCAACATGGCATCCTATCACAATGGCTCTTTCAAACTCCATCAGTTCCCTTCTTGCATTCATTTAACCCAGACACAGTTGCACTGACTTGGAAGCATCATATTCCTCCAATTTATACCAACTACAAACACATGACTCATTCCATGGTGCAATGCACCCTGAAATGCTTGGAAAGAACTGTTGACTTCTTTCCAAGCAATGTATACTCTGTTTGCATTCTTCTTGAAAACTTTCCTCTACTATTCTTGTTTAATTTAACAGGCTTTCAAAGTAATTACAATATCTAGGATATCCTTATCTTCGGTTTTCAAGTAACCTTTAGCATCTTTGATTCCTTTTACAGTACTTGTTCCTCCATTTCTAAGCTTTTTTTTTTTTTTTTTTTTTCAATGGCCACCATAGTATTTTGCCACTTTCTTCATATTTATTTTTTTTATATTCTTACTGCTGAAGTCTTTCTCGTGCCTTCTGTTTAGCTGCTTTTATATATAGCTTAGCTCTCTTACATTTTTCTTTGTATTCTTTTTGGATTTCTGCAGACTAATTTGCTAAGAACTTTTTTTTTTTTTTTTTTTTTAAACCAGGACTGTTTCTGTAACAACTTGCATCCACCATGGTGTTCTTATTTTTCTATTCTTGCATACATTACCACATACCTCCTTAGCTGAATCTGTTTTCTTCAGAGTTTGTTAGCAAGGCTACAAGGTTTGATTCTTGTTTCCAACTGTTTCATTTTTTTTCTTCAATAATGTTTGTGTAGTTGGGTACAGTTTACCTATAAAAAGTGCTGAATTTTAATTTTTTTTAAATTTTACATACTGTTCTTTTCAATGTAATATCCATTTTTATATTACTCAGCACTAAGTGATAGTCACTTCCAATTTCAAATCCTCTGTACACTCTTGTATCCTGAACTTGTCAGAAGATATTGTTATCAACATCAACATAGTCAATGAAGCTTTACTTGTTTCTTCCATCTTCTCTCCACGTGAACTTGTGCACATCCTGATGTTGGAACGTGGTATTAGTAATGATTAGTCCGTATCCTGAGCAGAGATCCAGCAGATAATGTTATTATTGGTTTTTCTCTCTTCTCCAAATTTTCCCAAAATGTTGCCAACAAAAACCAGTTTGTCCATTTTTCTTTGTCACCTGCCTGCTCTAATGACTCAAAAAATTCCTCCACTTGTTTTCATTGTCCATTTCCCCTATTTTGAAGTTTGCTTACATAAACTTGAAATTGCCTTCCAATTGAGAAGTATCTTCATGTTTGGTGTTGATTGCTATCGCTATTCCTTTCTTCTGTTGATCATTATTGCCTGAATATATTACAAGTTTCAGGAATTAATTCCTAAAACTTTTAAATTGCACCTTCAAAAATTCATATATAATAATTACAGATTATAAATATACGAAGCATGAACATTTCACTGGCTAAAGTCTGTACAATGTGTATATGGTAAACATCACGTTTTGTAATGGCACAGTGTAATGCTTTGCCATTATGTCCAAATGTCATCTTTTTTGTGAGGAGTGTAATACTGCAAAATTTAGAAAGCTATACAAATCTTTTTAAGGGAAGATAGCACTTTAAAATAAACTCCATACTTGAAAAATAGCAATACCTATAACAAAATGGTACCAATTGCAGGCAAGCAATTAAGCAGAAAGAAGGAATCCCTTCATGTTTCTTAAACAGATGGATTTTAAGGAAGACAAGAAGTTCATTTAATAAATTTGAAGCCCAGCTAAGTATGAATATTAATCCGTAGTTGTTTGTGTTTTTATATCTCACCTTCCCTCAAAGCGTCAGACTCATGGCTTGTCATAATCAAGTAACTTGGCTTCACAGCAAATTACTACTACAATAGTGGTTAATCCAATCTGCAAAATCTGTATGTCTGTTAATTGCATATATATTGCAGTCCGTTTGCCTGTGTCGTGGAATGAAAAACCCAAGCTTCTGGAGGAAAAAAAAAACTACCATTTTTATGTCAGACCAGCTGACTCACTCTCAGCTGAAGCTTTTATTAAGGTTTTGGAAGTTTTTTCTCACTTGGTTAGACTATAATAAATTTAGTTTAATCCTTTATCCAAGTGTAAGCAAACAAAGTTTGCGGCTGAAGTATCTTCAGGACTGAGGCAACTCAGAGTAAAGGTGGCCTAAGCTCTCATCACTTGTCTTAGTATCTCCCATAATGCAAAGCACATCTCCTTGCAGACATGTATAATGCTATGCATTAAGGGAAGGGACACTATCCAGATCGGTTTTGACCTTTATTGAGGTCTCATCAGTGGGAGCCAGACCCACAGGTGGTGATACTAAGGTGGAAGTAATGGAGAAGTCATATTTACCTATACGAGTTGCCAAAAGGTGTCTCACCTTATTATTAAATTACTCTGAATAGAGTAATTTATTAATAAGGTGAGTAATACTCTGGATTATCTGGAAGATACCATTCAGTAGGCATAGACTCAGTTTCTCATACCTCTGACAAGCATTTATGGATTTTGATTAATAGTGATTGCCCACCATTTTTAATAGCTCGACTGGTATTCCATCTTCACCAGGTGCTTTATTATTTTTCCATTTTCTTTAGAGCTAATTCCACCTAGTGTAGCTCTGGTGCTTCCTCTATCTTGGCTTTTCTTATACTTGCCAGGGGTTTGTTAAGCTCATCTTCTTCTGGAACATTAGTTTCCAAGCTTGTTTTGCCCTGAAGGAAATCTTCAAAATATTCTACCCACCTTCTCAAAATATCCTCCTTTCCACCAAGCAAGTTGCCCTCACAGTCTGCGCAAGAAGTTGTTTTCCTAGGCTGAAATCCACCTTTAATTTCCTTTATCTTATTATATATTTTCTTAATTTGTCCTGTATTCTTCAAAATCTCAATTTCATTTAACCTTGCCTCTTCCCATTCATGCTTCTTTCTTCTGCACATCTTTTTGGCTTGTTTTCATTTTTCTCTATATTCATTCTCATTTGCTCAAGTTTTTCATTCAAGCATCTTTAGACAAACTGTATTCTGTCTTCAACACATTTTCTACATTCCGAATCATACCATTCATTTCGTTTATCATTGTTTCTGAATCCCAGAACTTCTTCAGCCACTTTGGTAATCCTTTCCCTTTTTTTATCTATAGTCATATTATTGATATATTTGTCCTCTTTCTCTTCATTTATTTCTCTTCTTCTCTCAATCTTTCAACATATTTTTGTCTGATTTTGCCATCTTTTACTTTTTGTATGTCATATCTTGATGTTCTCTTTCCTCTACCCAGCTTATTAATTTTTATTCTTTGTTTATATTTAATTCTTAACAAGTAATGAAAATTAATAAGTTGAGTAGAGGAAAAAGAACATGTATCTACTTCTTACATCAACAATATCTGTCACATGCCTTCTATCAATCATCACATGATCTGATTTTCTGTTATTCCATCAGCTGATCTCCAGGTAACTTTATGGACTTTTTTTTTTTATGTGGAAAACAAGTTGTACATATGATCATATTTATGCCACTTGCAAAATCAATTAGTCTCATGCCATTTTCATTACTTTCTTCATGTGCACTATCTCTTCTAATTGTTGGTCGGAAGGTCTCTTCCTTTCCATTATTTTGGCATTCATGTCTCATAGAACCATTTTAACATCGTGTTTTGGTGACTGGTCATATATATATATATATATCTCTCTCTCCGGTGATTTGTAGAAGTTCACTTTGTCTTCTTCACAAGAGTCCTTGGTTGGTGTGTGTGTAGATATAAGTGAAATATTGAACATCTTAAACTTTATTCTCAGTACACAAAATCATTCATTAACTGGTTTAAAATCAAGAACCGAGTGTTTCCATTTTTTATCAACCAAGAATGCAGTACCAAAGGCTTTTTCTTCCACTGTAAAAATTAGTATGTGTTCTGGTATCAAATATGCCACTTTCTTTCCATCATATCTCCTACAATGCTGTTATTCTCACTCTATATCTCTGTAGTTCTTCACACACACTCCTCAATGCTCCTGGTCTGTTCAGGCTCAAGACATTCCAGCTTCCAAGTCAATATTCATAATCCCTATTGTCCAGGTCGTTCAGTGAAGTCTGTCTGGTTAATTTTCCTTTTGACTTTCTTAAGAAGTTGAGTTTTTTTACAGGGCAGGGTTGTTAGTTCTGTGCCCAACCTTACAAGAAGGAATCTGGCTATATCCCAGGGACTGGGTGCCCATTTTAGTTGCCTTTTAAACATGGCTACACTAGGACTATTCTTTAACCCTGGTCACCACATGGGGGGGGGGGGAGACCTTAATGCATAACCCCAAATATGAGAAGAGTATTTTGACAATGGGCAGATTTATACTGTGTTAGAACTGATGTCATGAATAGAAGAGACATCAAATTTTTCTGAAGGCTATGGATGTGATGTGTGTCAGTGTATGTCAGGAAAAGCTGGAAATGTAAGTCAAGAAGAAAATTTGATCCTGACTAAACTAACTATATCAAAAAAAAAAAGGGGGGGGGAGTGAAATGAGTCTTTATTACAAGATATAAGACAGGATTGTGTTAGGTAAAACTGAAGTTAAGTTATCCTGATACGAACCTGGAGAATGACAAAGAGATCAGTACTACAGAAGATCCAAAGCATTGGAATTTTTAAGCACCACAAAGTTTATGAAGAGGAACAGAATATATTAAAAAAATATGGACAGGTTTCAAGGTTAGCAAGAGAAGGGACTCATGTATAAGAGGAGTGGAGGCAAAAGTACAGTGTCCTAGAGTACTCTGGCAATGGTGTGCAGAAATATGAAGAGAGAAGAAATTGATAAATTCAATGCAGAAGGCAAAAGGCGATGGATACAAATTTTACCACATTTAGGGGGGAACTATACGACTTGTTGGTATTATTCAAGCTATTAAGGATTCTTTCGATATCTTGCTGGTGAAAGATAGGAAATGTTCTTGGTACAGTGAGAAATAATTTGCCTTTCCTGATATACATCATTATAACCTTCTCAGCCTCCAGAAAACTTATGTTCTTGTCTATTTGTGGCATTACTTCTAGCACAGCATAAATCCTAAATTTGTCCACTGTTAGAATACTATTCTAGTATTTGATGCTGTGAATCAATGTCTTCTTTAAAAATGTTTGGATTAGGAAAGCAGAAACAGTAATCACATCATGGAGAGGGGCAAAAAAATGACAGAAATCATTCCACTTAGCACCATTACTATGCCTATGGGTACAAGACTAAAAATAGCTAGGTGAATGATGCAGAAAAAGAAACATGGACCAAGATATGATCCGAGTTACCAAGAGGAATGACACAGCATACAGATTACATATGGAGGACAGATGACTAACAAAGCTTTAGGTGGAAAGATCAGGATTATTCAGGATGGGTAGATGACCAATTTGCAAGATCATGCTCAAAATGATCAATGGAGCTAGAAAAGGGAAGTCAGTGAGTTGTGAGAACATTGTAGATCTCCAGTTAAGATGACCATGCTTTTTAAACAATTAGAATGCAGAAAATCAAGCTTTAGAGATCAGGATGGAATCTGGGAAGCAATACACACAGCAAATGAATGCAATGAAATTGAGCCAGAACAGTGAAAGAGAGGATTCTAGGTTTGGCATTTTCTGACAGGTGATGTCAGATGAAATGAATACATTTGCACAGCCCTTTTTACAGAAGAAAACACACAAAGTAGTTTGGATAGTTGAGTGATATAGCTGCTATGGACACTAAGTAGCATTCTATGAGAACACCACTTGGTATCCATAGCAAGTGGTGTTCTATGAGAAATAATGTGTAGCATCAATATATGTAAGTGGTGGTGGTGAAGCACATAAATTATGTTATGGCCGCAAATATTAGTGAAGTGAATATGGAAGTGTGTGTGTAGTTTTTTTTTTTTTTTTGTGTGTGTTTGTTTACTCATAATAGCACTTTACAGTATAAATATCAGCAGAAAAAACAGACATACCCTGAGTTATTAATATTCAAAATGACACCAATAAAAAAAATTTCAATGCAGCAGTTTACCAGCCCAAATTATAATTGTGACAAGGAATACAGCACTAAGATTGGTTGTTGAAATAATTCAAATTGTAAATGAAAAGAAACTAATGTTCTATCAAAGCATCCTCTAGGAGGCATATAAAAAACATAAGTTAACCCGCCATTAGTAAGGTGAGAAAATGTAACAAAAGTGGTAAGGTCCCACACTAAACTTGCTTGCACGCAACAACCTGTCATCTATGGCATCAAGTAGCGGATTATGGGAGGAGAAGCTATACTCAGGCATGACTCACCCAAGCGTTGTTAAAATATAGTCAATTTAAAATCTCTGGAGTCTGTGACATCCCACCTTTTTGTGGAATTAAAAAATATACAATCAGTATATGGGAAAGCAACACACCTACTGCCATTCTATAGGAATTTCCAGAAAATCAAACAAAAAAAACTCTTACAAAATCAAAGATTTTATAAGAATTGCAAAAAAGAGTAATTGGTCCATAATTATTACATTTTGAAAATCAACTTTTTTTTTTAGATATATATGCAAGATTTTGCCAATTTTCCAATAATTTGAGATAGTTCCAGTGAAAACAATATTATTGAAATGTTTGGTTAGTTTAATTGGATCAGATTAAGCATTGTTATAGAATTCTGTGGATGTTGCTTTTGAAATACAGCATACTATGAAACATATATTAACAATATACATAATATAGGGAGCCACCTGAACTGGTATCCATAAGCAGAACCATGGATGTAATATCTTTTATCTCTATCTCTCTCTCTCTAATATATATATATATATGAAACGTACTATTAACTCGGGGTTGGGATATGTTCATTTTTTTTAAATTAACTGACTTAAACCCGAGAATTATAACACAATGACATTTATTTGAAAAAAAAAAACGCAACATGTTTCGTCAAAAATGACTTCTTCAGGCGATAAGAACATAGAAAGATAATAAAAGACACTTAAATTAACATTGACACACTCTAAAGCTATACAATTATAAAGCCATAATATTCGACTGTAAATTACAGTTATTATGAGCTTGAACTACAGTCCGAGTTAAAGTTCTATTGTTGTACACCTGTGCGTGTGTGGAATCACGCGATCTCCAGTATCTAATAGTAGAGTTGAAAGAGTCTGCCAAATTATAGCTAAGATTATTATTCAAATGAAAAGGGTCTAAGGTGATTTCCCTTGACTCGACAATGCGGCGCTCTATTTCATCATGGCTGATGTGTAGGTTTGAAGTCAATGTCCAATTTATTTCATGTTGGTGGCCTTCGTTGTTCGTGTTTATTGAAAGCAGGACATGGCCCGACAGAGCAGTTGCTCTGGTTCTCTTATAAGCAATGTCTCTCTGATGCTCTTCGAGACGTAGTAAGATAGATTTCTCTGTCTGCCCATAGTAAGACTTTCCGCATTCACAAGTGACCTTGTATACACTTGGGAATTGTAGAAGGTTGTGAGGTTGTTTATAGTTGTTGAAGCGTGATCTTATTTTTGGCATAGTTGAGAAGCACATTTTTATGTTAAACTTCTTTAGAATTCTACTCAGCTTTTTGGATAGTGTGCTGATATATGGCAAGACGATATGACCTTTGGAGTCATCCTGTGTCTCTACATTGTTACGTTGGCGGGATAATTGGTTGTTAATACTTTTTAGAGAGTAGCCATTGTTTTTAAAGGTCCATTTAAGATGTTGTAGTTCCTTTTTCAGTTCTTCTTCATCTGACAGTACAGATCTTGCACGATTCGCTAGAGTTGATATAATACCCAACTTTTGCGCTGGATGGTGATGGGAGGACGCATGCAAATATCTGTCTGTGTGTGTTGGCTTTCTAAAAATAGAGACTTTAATTGATTCAGGCGTCTTGGTGAGTTTAACATCTAGGAAGCAGATGGAACTATTTTCTTCAATCTCCATAGTCAATTTTATATCTTGATGGCGGTTGTTTAAGTGGTCGAGGAACTTGTTAAGATTCTCAGTACCATGCTCCCATATGAGGAATATATCGTCCACATATCTAAGCCAAATTTTTGGTTTTAAAGTAAAAGAGGAGATCTCCTTTTCTTCAAAGTCCTCGAAAAAAATGTTGGCTAACACAGGAGAGAGAGGGCTTCCCATAGCTAATCCTTTGACCTGTTTGTATAGTTTACCTTCGAATTCAAAATAGCCAGAGTTTACACAGTGAGATAACAGAGAGAACATTTTATTTGAAATCTTGTTTTTTAAAATAAGGATAACGTCCTGTGTCGGAACGTTGGAATATTCTTCTGATATCATGGTGAGCTTTGACGTGGTAGCACTCTTTACCAACGTTCCGACACAGGACGTTATCAATATTTTAAAAAACAAGATTTCAAATAAAATGTTCTCTCTGTTATCTCACTGTGTAAACTCTGGCTATTTTGAATACATGAAAACCTTACATCACCAATAACTTCCTATCTACAATTTTCCTTCAAATCAATCTGTTACCTGTAAAGACTCCAATATTATCAGATCTTATATTTCTGTCTTCTAAAACACTTTTTACTGTATCAATCCACCTATATCTTGGTCTTCTTCTGGGTCTTTTTGCTGCCAACCTGGCAGAGAACACTTGTTTTGTTAATCTTTCCTCTCCCATTCTGTTTAAGTGACCATACCACTTGAGATTAGTTCTGTTAACACATTCTTGGATGCCAACAATGTCAAGTTCTTTCCTAATATCCTTGTTTTTAATATTTTCTCTTAGCACCTTGTCATATGCCTTTTCCAGATCTACAAAACTTAAATATACATCTTTGCTATATTCCCATGACTTCTCAACTACTTGTCTTAAAGTGCAAATCTGATCTGGATAGTCTCTATTTGGCCTGAATTCAGCTTGTTCTTCACCAAGCTCCCCTTCCGCAATCCTTCTCAACCGTTTCTCAAGTGTAATTTCATAAATCTTATCAAGAACACTTAGTAGAGAACTACCTCTGTAATTCTCACATTCACTTTTATTTCCTTTTTTACATATGGGTACTATGAGAGCTCTACTCTAATCATCTGGAATTTGTCCCTCTGTCCAAGCCTTGTGAGCTATGCAGTGCAGCCACTGTAAGACTTTTATATTTCCATACTTGAGCATCTCTGGTCAAATATATCTACTACAGCTGCCTTTCCACATTTCAGGTTTTTGATGGCTTTTTCTACTTCAAGTATGGATATGTATTCCTGATTGTATATCTGTTGAGTGTTTTTTATGACTGTGCTATCATCACTGCTTGTTTCATTTAGCAATTTTTTTGAAGTAATTACTCCATACTTCAAGGATATCTTATTCTCCAGTTTTCATGTCACCTTTATCATCTCTAATTCCTTTTACAGCACTCTTTCCTCCATTTCTGAGCTTTTTCGACATCCTCCAGAATATCTTACCACCTTTTTGATATTTATTTTCTATGTTCTTACCAAAGTCTTCCCATGACTTTTGTTTAGCTAGTTTTACATGGTGTTTAGCTTTCTTACATTTGTCTTTGTATTCTCTAAGAGCACAAGCTGACTTATTTACCAGGAACTTTTGATATGCTTTCTTCTTGTCCTTCACTGCCTCTATAACTTCCTGTGTCCACCATGGAGTTCAGATTTTCCTATCCTTGCATACAACCACACCACATACCTCTCTGGCTGAATCAATCAGGGTTTTCTTCAGGATTTTCCACTGAATCTCCATGGTTTGGTTTATGTTCTTAAAATCTTTCATTTTTTCTTCAATAATGTTTGTGTATTTTAGTCTACAGTTCACATCTGAGAGCTGCTCAACTTTAATTCCCTTTAAAACTTTCTTACATGTTCCTCTTTGCAATATAAAATTTAATTTTATTCTGCTCAAGACTAAATGGTGATCACTTCCAATTTCAAATCGTCCGTACACTCTGGTGTCTTGCACCAATGAGAAAACATAACTATCAAGAATAACGTAGTCAACGAGAATTTTCTTATTCCTTGCCTCTTCTCTCCATGTGAATTTGTGCACATTTTTATATTGGAACATGGTGTTAGTAATAACCAGTCCATGTCCTGAGCAGAAATCCAACAGGTATTTGCCATTATTATTAGCTTTGCTCTTTTCTCCAAATTTTCCCAAAATATTTTTGTATGTCTGACAATCATTTCCTACTCTGCTATGTAGATCCTCAACAAGAACCAACTTCTCATTTTTCATTGTCAGTTGCTTTCTCTAAAGCCTCAAAAAAATTATTCCACTTCTACGTTAATAGAACCTTCTGTGGGACCATAGACACAAATAAGTCTCATTGTCAGTTCTCCATTCTCATATTTGCCCGCATTACTCTATTTGATATTGCCTGCCATATCAAATAGTAGTTTCGTATTTATTGTTGAATACTATAGCTACTCCTACTATAGCATTGAATACTACAGCTACTCCTTTTCCTCAACTGTCATTACCTGAATATAACATTTTGCATTTATTGCTCAGAGAGAGATAGAGTTTTGATTACATGCATATGCAATTTACAGACAAAAAAATACTACTGGTGGTAGTGATGGACAGTAGATGGCATTGCGTGTTGATGGTGGTAGTGTTGTAGTGTAGTGATGTTCCCTCCCACAATGAGTCCAAGGACTCCTTGGAGGTGTCATGTAATAATAATAATTATAAAAGAGAAGACTGTATACAGAGTAGCAACTATAAGCTTATCTATACATAAATTAGGATTATTATTATATAAAATTCAAATCATCTCAAATTCTGAATCTTAATGACACATGAAATTTGAAAACCTGAGAATAAAGAAAAATAGAATAACCAATTATGCAATTCATTATAATGAGGCCAGTATTGACTTTAAACAATTCAACATAAATAAAAAAAACTATTTCAGAATATGCTAAAATGAAATTTTCTACTTCAAGTGTTATTAATACTCACCTTCCATCTTGTATATTCTGATATATTTTCTTAGCTGTTTCAAGAAATGCTTCTTCTACATTCTCACCACTAGGAGGAGAAAATTGCACAGTTTTAAGAAATTAGAGTACAACACACACACTAAAGAATCTATGAAAGAAAGGATACAAATTTTTTTTGCCAAAATCAGCATATATTACAGATATGCAACTAAACAAAAATCATGGAAAGAGTGAATAAAGATACCATTTTATAAAAATTTTATGAAAGGTATCTTTGTTAACTTTATTATCTAGGTAGATTGAACTTTATTATAAGTTCAATCTACTAGAAAAATGTAAAAAAAAAAAAAAACTGGAAAAAAGAGCATAACAAAATAATCTGAACTGATAGATTATATAAAAATCTGAAGCATGCTTTTCGTATCCAGAGTAACTGCCAAACAACTAGCTTGGCAGTTAATTTGGTACCCAATCAAATGTGGGTTTAAATCCTACCATGTGCATGAATATTTTGGGAATATTTCTAGGTGAGAGATAGATTTCCTCACTCAGTGAAACCACCATCCTCATCACTAAAGGACTAAAGTGGCTTGAAAAAGTGCAATTTTTGATCTCTAGAAGAAGGTTTTCCAAATTATTTATCCCTTAGCTATCCACAGTATTAATATTAATGTACTACCTTCAGTGGCAGTGTAAAATATCTTATGATATGTTACTATGTACCTAATAATCATAATTTTAATAATTTGTTTTTACATGTTTTTCTAGGTAGATTGAACTTATAGAAATGTCAATTTTTGTTAATAATCTTGTATTTCTAATAAATTAACCATGAGTATTTGTTAAAATAATGTGATGCATGACATCATGTAACGATGTTAACCCATGTCTAATTAGTAAGTTAATTCTAAGAATAGTAAAGAATTCTAAGAATTGCCATATATAGCAATTTCAAAAGGCATGCGCAGTATAACATCATCACGATCAGATGTCAATACGTGACCATATGTGGAAGTTTCGAGAGACGTGCGCAAGCATAACAATGGAGGTCCGGATCTATATAAGGTAAGACATCGAGAAGGACTATGTCTTAGGGTTTCACCTTCACAGATTACTGGGTCCGTTGTCAGTAATTGAAAGAAAAGCATTGTAGGTTTCTGAGTTTTCTACCTGGGTCTGCTGTCAGTAATCAAAATAGAAGCGTCATAGATTTCTGAGTTTTCTAACCTGGGTCCGCCGTCACATGAGGTCCACTGTCGGTAATTGAAAGAGAAGCATCATAGGTTTCGAGTTTTCTACCTGGGTCTGCTGTCACGTGAGGTCTGCTGTCAGTAATCAAAAGAGAAACACCATAGGTTTCTGAGTTTTCTATCTGGGACCGCCACCACGGGAGATCTGATGTCAGGAATTGAAAGGAAAGAGCTGCACATTGCTGCCATGTTAAGGGTCCTATAGGGCATGGAATAATCAACGACTTCAACAAAGAAGACATTTGGCAGGAAATCAAGAACAAGTCATCAGAAGGAAAGAAGGACAAAAGAGATTACCTTCGTGTGAACAAAAAATTCATGTAAGAGGCAGTGCTGAATGAGAATTGTAAGTACTTATGCATGTGATAATTGAGAACAAGATTGTACATCAAGAGTGTCTGTTTATCGGTACAATAAGATAATGTAAATTGAAATTGAAATAAGCTTACTCAAGGTATGCTTTATTGTCAGTTTGTGTATATATGACAAGCAGGATATTTTAGATTGTGATTTAGCTTTAAGAAAGTAAATTAGAACTAAGTTTGAATTAGGAAGAATCGAAAATAACAAAAATTGTAATAAGCTGTACGTATATGTTAATGTGAATCACAAACTATTCCTTTCTGATTTAATTAAATGGTCAATGCACTATCCTGAAAATTTTGAACCTGCATAAGATAAAGTTTAGGTGATCAATAATCAAGCCACAACTAATTAACAGTAAAGATTAACATAAGTAGGGAATGTTAACAATATCTGCTTTGTTTTTAGTTTAAAATCTTATAATCTAACACTCAATACACAATCTAAATGGCACAGTTGTAAAAACAAATAGATTTGTTAGACTATAGAGTGTGAGAACATAAGATCAAGTAAATATAAATAATGGTGGCAGCCAACCATTTCATTAAGTAAAGAACAAAGACAATGCAGGATTGAGAAATAGATAATAGAAATACAGAGCATTATAACACCAGGATTCACATTTAAAACTTTACACTATCTCCCTACGCTTTAATTATTTATTTTCACTTAATGAAAGTCATCACAAATAATTACAGTATCTCTTTGGGACAAAACAATTTTTAACAAAAAAAAAATGTATATCTACACACACACACACACACACACACACACACACACACACACACACACACACACACACACACACAGATAGATAGATAGATAAACTCTCCATAATTTAATGACCTCTATTTACAGAAAACCCATCCATACCAATAGATACTTTCATGCGCAATCTCATTATTCTCTGCCTCAAAAGCTTAGCATCATTTCTATATTAGACAAATGTGCTTGCTCCCTCCTCAGGGAAGAAGAGATCAAAGAAACTTAAGTTTCTTCATACAACCTTTCAGAAGAACAGTTTATCATAATCAGACTATTAATAAGCTGCTATGTAATCTGCTTGGTCACTGCATTGAAGATAGTAATGATGTAAAAGGTTTCATCTCTCTTCCATATATATCAGTTCCATTTAACCAAAGTTAGTTAGCTAAAATTCTAAAAAAAAAAATACAAAATCTGAACTTCTTTCATTCCTCTAACCAAAATCTGTTCCTTACTTTGTAGAACTAAACATAAACATGACAGCTTAAGATGCCCAGGAGTTTATCATCTTTGGTGTAACTGCAATGTGCCCTATTCTGATCAGAAGGAGAAATCCACTGAGCTGTGCAGAGAGAAGAATATGAGAGACATTACATATGGCAGAACTAGAGCCAGTGTTATATCTAATCAAATTCTTAATTCTGACAATGAAGATTCTATCACTCACCAAGTGATCTGGAAGAAAGGAGAAAACATTTTTAGATGCTATGATGAGCTTGAGCTTAACTTTACGTGTGTAGAGGCTTAAGTGCTGTGAGGGCATCATATTGGAGGCTTAATGGATTTTTTACAACACTCAAAAAGAATTAAAATAGAATTTAATACTTCCTATATTTCGTCCTAGTCACTAGGACATCTACGGGGATTACAAAAACAATTAATGTAACATATACACAAATAACAAACAATACTAAGCCCAACCACGTGGATGACACTAAAGTCCTATCTAGGTAGAGCGTCCTCTAAGGGCAGTAGTAGGTGGCCTGGAATGTAAGGTGGGAACTCTGGTGATGAGTGTTTCCCAAATCTTCAGAAGCTTAATGCAACCGTATTTATTGAGATTTGGTTGGTTTTTGAGAGCTGCTGCTGCTGCTTCTAAGAAAAGTCTCTCTTTCTTGAATTTGCTGTGGTGGAGCATGGTGGTTTTCTTCCATGATATCGTGTGGGTGGTGTCCAAAACATGGTTAGCCAAGCCTGAATGGCCATAGTTGTGTTTGAAGATGTAAGACTTGTGTTCCTCTAGACGGATGGATGCTGATCTGCCTGTCTGTCCAAAGTACGCCAGCTTACAGGAACAGGGTACTTTGTAAACTCCAGGCAGAGAGAGAGGAGGGAGCTGATCTTTCGTAGAACAGATAAGGGTAGCAAGTTTGCAGTGGGGCTTATTATATTGGTAAGCTTTGATATCTCCTCTTTGTTTACCGATATTCCCTTAATTGACACCTTATCTCTCTTAGAAAACGTTTTTCCCTCTGACATCTTAGATCTCTTTTCTTTTGCCATTAACTCTGGGTATTTCTCTTGGAACAACAAAATCTACAAGCAGATAGAGGGAACTGCCATGGGTTCCCCCCTCTCACCCCCCCCTTGCCAATTTCTATATGGAAGATTTCAAAAAAACAAGCCATAGACTCAGCCCCACTCAAACCTTCTATCTGGCTAAGATATGTAGATGATGTGTTCTCTATTTGGCCTCATGGCCCAGACACGTTAGACTCCTTCCTCAGTCATCTCAATAGTCTACATCCAAGAATCCAGTTCACTATGGAAAAGGAAAAGAACAATTGTTTACCCTTCCTAGACACCTTAGTCACACGTCTGCCTAATGATACACTTACCTTCACCGTATACAGAAAACCCACACACACAGGCAGATACATTCACAAACTCTCCCACCACCACCCCTCTCCACAATATGGCATTATTAAAACTCTTACCAAGAGAGCCCACAATCTTTGTTCCAGTGGAACCGCCCTCACTACTGAGCTTAACCACATACACAGCACTTTCCTCTCCAATGGCTACAGCGATCATAGTATCAAAAAAATAATCAACTCCATTCCCCGTCAACAAGATTTTAAAAATGCCATCACCATACCCTACATCCGTGGCACATCCGAAAAAATAGCCAAGATACTAAAACAGTACAACCTACACACAGCATATAAGCCCCACCGCAAACTTGCTACCCTTATCTGTTCTACGAAAGATCAGCTCCCTCCTCTCTCTCTGCCTGGAGTTTACAAAGTACCCTGTTCCTGTAAGCTGGCGTACTTTGGACAGACAGGCAGATCAGCATCCATCCGTCTAGAGGAACACAAGTCTTACATCTTCAAACACAACTATGGCCATTCAGGCTTGGCTGACCATGTTTTGGACACCACCCACAGGATATCATGGAAGAAAACCACCATGCTCCACCACAGCAAATTCAAGAAAGAGAGACTTTTCTTAGAAGCAGCAGCAGCTCTCAAAAACCAACCAAATCTCAATAAATACGGTTGCATTAAGCTTCCGAAGATTTGGGAAACACTCATCACCAGAGTTCCCACCTTACATTCCAGGCCACCTACTACTGCCCTTAGAGGGCGCTCTACCTAGATAGGACTTTAGTGTCACCCACGTGGTTGGGCTTAGTATTGTTTGTTATTTGTGTATATGTTACATTAATTGTTTTTGTAATCCCCGTAGATGTCCTAGTGACTAGGACGAAATATAGGAAGTATTAAATTCTATTTTAATTCTTTTTGAGTGTTGTAAAAAATCCATTAAGCCTCCAACATGATGAGCTTAACTTTGGCATATGCAAAATCATGCCCAAGTGAACATACTCAACAATACCATGGCATCCAGAATACTTTCATATGTCAGCAATCTATTTTAAACTTAATTTATAGCTGTTATTCTTTTGAATTGTATTTTTTGATATTTCTCTTTTCCATGTTATGTACCCACTGAAGTCCTAAGAAGACAAAATTAGTTGTGCATTCCTATAACAAATAATTTTATTGTCACTTCTTGGCTTTCAGCCATTTAAGTTTTTTCTATTATATGCATATATTTACACATACTGCAACATCAAAAAATAATAAAAATATATACAACGACATCTAGCGTTGACCTATTTCTAAGAGAACCTTAAATGGTAGCTAGAACAATTGCAGTCTAAACTTCAAAGTTCATTATGATAGACATGTTGCTAGTTGAGTGAGCCTCCCACAATGAGTCTGACTACATGCAGGTTACCAAAATAATAATAATATAGAAGTTATTTACACTACAGGCATTCACAATGCACCCCACATAAAAAATCTCCTCCTCACACCCTCAAACCTCAACAAATTTGGCATGTTCCTAAGGGCCGAGGCTGATTCCATGAATAGTCTTTCATATTTGTTGATTTGTTCATCGTTGATTCATGGAATCAACCTCGGCCCTTAGGAACATGCCAAATCTCAACAAATTTGGATGCATGAGACTGCCCCAAATTTGGGAAACTTTTATCAGAAGAACTTCAGCCCAAAGGCCAAGAACTACCAATATAGCCCGCCAGGGGGCACCATCAGGACTTTAGGAAAACGCTAGCTTCCTAGATTCAGTCTCATTTGCTGTTATTAGTACTTGTGTGCACGTGTCTTTGTAGTAAGTTCCCAAGAAGATGGCAACGTGACGTTCGCCGAAATATCGGAAAATATATATTAAAGTTTATTTAATCTATATTTCTAGTATACGCTGTCAATTCCTTAAATATTAGTTATCGTACTTATAGTGAGTGAACAGGAGGTATATGAAGAATTTAGTAAACTTGAAGTTAATAAGGCAATAGGGCTTGATGATATATCACGTTTTGAAGGATTATTCCAGACAGTTAACACCTTTGACATACCTTTTTAACATGAGTCTTGCACTGGACCGAGTTCCAAAGGAGTAGAAAAAGGGTAAAGTCATTCTGCTTCATAAAGGAGGTGATAAGACTAAAGCTTTGAATTATAGACCAATCTTGTGTCTGAAGTTGGGCTTAAAGTATTGGAGAAGTTAGTCAGGACCAAGATTCAGAACTGGGTTGATAACAGCAGCAGCAGCATTCCCTTGGATGGTCAGCATGGGTTTACTAAAGAAATATCATGTTATAGTAATCTGCTTACTTATTATAACAAGGCGACCAATGCATTAGATAAAGGTGATGTATACATGTACAGATTTTGCAAAGGCCTTTGATAAATTTCTACATAAGCTGATGATTAAACTGGAAAGCATAGGGCTTTCCAGTTTAAGGATAGTGGATTAGTATGTTGGATAGGAGATTGGCTATCTGATAGGTATCAACAAGTTGTGTATGGAGGAGTGACATCCCAGAAGAAGAAAATTACTGGTGGTATACCCCAAGGGGCCATTGCTATTTAACTTGTATGTTAATGATATTGGGAGGGGGTCTGAATAGTGATATTCAGTTGCTTGCAGATGATGCAAAGCTGGGGAAAACAATGAAGAATGTAGCCAGTGTTGTGGCTTTACAAGAGGATTTAGCCAATTGTTTGCCATAGTGGGCTAAATGGGCAAGCAATTGAGATTCCCGTTAAATGTTGAAAAGTGTAAAGTTTTAAAATTTGGGAAGCAAAGATGCTCTAGGAGTGACTGTGGATAAGGACCTAAAATTCTGGGGACACACTGCTAGAATCGTGAAGACAGCAGAACGGATTATGACAATGATGCAGAGGACATTGATGTGTAGAAGTAAGGATGTTATGGTTCCACTGTATAATTTATTAGGTGTCACATATGGGCTATTGTGCTCAGATTTGGTCTCTTGGTTTTCAAAAGGATGAGGCAATATTGGAAAAGGTCCAAAGATGATTGAAAAAGGTGGTTTCTGGTCTGTGGAATGTTGAGTATAAAGACAGATTGAGGAAATGCATATTACAGTGACTAGTGAATAGGAAGGTGGGGAAGGATATTATTGAGATATAAATTATTAAGGGGTTGTTACCAGATTAATGTGGATGATGTTTTACATAGAATGGGGAAAAACAAAGGGAAAACATGAGGTTATTCATGGAAGCTGTACAAGGAGGGCGTGAGGAGCAGATTTTTTTGCATGGAGAGTGGTGGGCGATTGGAAGGCATTGCCTGAGAGTGTTGTGAATGTGGAGACAGCGAATATAATTAAGGTAGGATTGTGTGTGTGCGTGTGTGTGTGTGTAATAGTAGTAGATCATAAAATGATAAATTATCAAGTAAGCTACTATGCTCCTGATTATATTATCATCATCAACAGAACTCCAATGAATCACTTGACTCCATGGAGATCTGATGATGAAAATATGATCAGGAGCATAGTAGCTTACTTAATAATTTACCATTTTATGATCCGCCTTCAATCCATTGCAGATTTTTAGTTATCGTTCTAATACATAATGCAAAAATACACGGTGCTCTACTATCAACTGTGCTCTTCTGCCTAATTTTTATTTTAAACATTGGCCTCAAAATCCAAACCATAATGGTTAGGATATCATAATTATATTGACAATAATATACTCCATTCCACTTCCCATTTAACAAATGTTGTAAACCATTACAAGCTTCTCCATAACCAATGCCTTAAATGTTAATCTTAATCTCTTGGCCATTCTTCAGCATGACAATAACAACCTGATGCTAATAAGCACAATTCTGGATTATTTTTCACAAGAAAGATCTCTCTAAATGAGCTGACAATAACCTCTCACCTTTCTTGGCAGAAATATAATACATTGCTTCCATCCATCCAAATCTTTCTCAGCTTTCAAAAAAACCTTGGCATGTTCATTTCTGCTCAAGACACTACTCATCTGCACATATGCAAGCACACTACACAAAATCTTGAATCTACTAAAATTTATAATTGGGATAATCCACCAAAAATGCCTGATGTTATCCAAACAAGGACAATCTACTTAGCAGATAATACAACTTTTAGAGACTCGCTCCAATCACTTTCTTAGAAATATTCTGTTTCTACCTTACGTTTTTCTACATGCATTTTAATTGCAATGTTCTGATGAACTACTTTCATCATTCCTCAACTTTTCTCTAAGGAAGCGAAAACAGGTGCAACCAGTTTAACATTCTAGTTTTAACACTTGAAAATCAACTTTTCTTCTCTTTCATTCTATTTGCCTCTGTACCGTGGAGAAATCTTCTTCTGGAGCAGTTCTCCAAAGAGTACAACCAAAGACTTAAGATGTTCAAAGAAACACATCAGTAGATTCTTTCTTTTTTCTTAAGCACCGGCCAACAAGATACACATATGCCGTGCTTTTAGTAAATCTACACAACAGGTTCTGCAACTTGTTGCAAGGAGAGTTAAAAAAAAAAAAAAAATTTCCATCAAATAAAAATAGGTAAGCCATATTCATCATCATCATCATCAAATTCCTGCCATGTACCCTCAAGGGGTGTACAGGATATGATAGTATTACATGAAAAAATTACATCATTACTAACTTCCTATCTACAATTTTCCTCCAAATCAGTCTGTTACTTGTCAAGACTAACATTATCAGATCTTATATTTCTATCATCTAAGGCACTTTGTACCGTATCAATCCACCTATATCATGGCCTTCCTCTGGGTAGTTTTCCTGCCAACCTGGCAGTGAACACTTGTTTTGCTAATCTTTCCTCTCCCATTCTATTTAAGTGACCATACCACCTGAGATTAGCTCTGCTAACACATTCCTGGATGCTGACAATGTCAAGTTCTTTCATAATATCCTCGTTATTATGAAAGAACTTGACATTATGAAAGAACGTCAAGTTCTTTCATAATAACGAGGATATTATGAAAGAACTTGACATTGATAATATCCTCGTTTTTAATACCATATTGCCATTGATGCCATCTGTTCATGCCTCTAATCTTTCTCAGAAATCTCATATCTGTGGTCTCTAGTCTTTGGTCAAGTGTTTTACTTCTGACCCAGCTCTCAAATCCATAAGTTAAAACTGGTTTGAACACTGTCTTGTATACAGCTAACTTAGTGTTCCAACTAATTTCCCTCTTATTCCATATGAATTTATTCAATTGACTTCCCACCATACCAGCTCTGCTGATTCTGTTGTCTATTTCTATATTGAATTTACCATCTTCATTAAAAATCGTGACTAAGTAGCTGAAATGTTGTACTTGTTCCACAGGTTCTCCATTCACAACACAGCTGACATTTTCAATGATTCTGCCTATTTTCATTGTCTTTTTATTGCTGACCTTCTTACCATATCTATTACAACAGCTATTCAATTTAGTCAGAGAATCTTGCAGACTTGTAGCATATTTATTTAGAAGTATAACATCATCCGCATAAAGCAAAGAGCTGACATTAACATCTCCAATTTTGATATCATGTTAAATACCACTTTCCTTCATAATGTGATTCATATAGATAATGAATAACAGAGGGGATAATGTACATCCTTGTCTCACACCAGATTTAACATTAAACCATCTTCCTGTACTTCCTTCAATTCTAACTGCTGACTTACAACTCAAATAAAGACTAAGTAATGCTTGATATAATGCCCCATTGACACCATATAACTGTAACGTATTGAAAAGCTTCTTTCTTGGCACCTTGTCATATGCCTTTTCCAAATCGACAAAACTTAAATACAGATCTTTGTTATATTCCCATGCTTTCTCGACTATTTGTCGTAAAGTGAAAATCTGAACCTGACAGCCTCTATTTTGCCTGAATCCAGCTTGTTCTTCACCCAGCTTTTCTTGCACAATTCTTCTCAATCGTTTCTCAAGTATACTTGCATAGATCTTGCCAGGAACACTTAGTAGGGAAATACCTCTGTAATTCTCACATTCAGTTTTATTTCCCTTTTTATATATGGGTACTATGAGAGCTCTACTCCAATCATCGGGAATTCGTCCCTCTGTCCAGGTTTTCTGAACTATGCAGTGCAGCCACTGTAAGACTCTTATACCACCATACTTCAGCATTTCTGGTCGAAAATCATCTACTCCTGCTGCATTTCCACATTTCAAGCCTTTGATGGCTTTTTCTACTTCAAGTATGGATATGTATTCCTGACTGCATGCCTGGTCAGTGTTTTCTACCACTGTGCTGTCATCACTGCTTGTTTCATTTAGCAGTTTTTCAAAAATAATTACTCCATACTTCAAGGATATCTTTTTCTTCAGTTTTCATGTCACCGTTATCATCTCTAACTCCTTTTACAGCACTCTTTCCTCCGTTTCTAAGCTTCTTCAACAACCTGCAGAACATCTTGCAGCCTTCTTGATATTTATTTTCCCTGTTCTTGCCAAAGTCTTCCCATGACTTTTGTTTAGCTAGTTTTACACAGTGTTTAGAATTCTTGCATTTGTCTCTGTATTCTCTAAGAGCACAAGCTGACTTATTTTCCAGGAACTTTTGATATTGTCGTGACGTGTTCTCTTGACGTTCGAATCCGCCATCTTGCTATAAGTCACTTTCATCAAATAAGGAAAACTAATTGCAAATTAATCACTGATCTAAGGGTAGAGAAATTTCTATTATACTGCGCCACTCTATCCTTAGATAAGTCTATATGAATTAGTAAGTTTAATTCAAAATTAGTTAGCAGTCTTTTCACTCATTCAGGCCGATGGTATTTATTTTCTTTCCTTCTGGGATTCCCGCTAGATCCGAATTTTTGTGAACGGTGCAGTAAAAAGAAATTCAGGCAAACACAATATTCAAATTAACAAACGAAACATTTAATATATGGTTATATAACAATTACATAAATTCCACTTCTAAATATGACAAACCAGTCAAGTTAGCACATCAAGTCAAGTCATTCATATTAATCCAATCTTCCAAACTTTCACATACAAATTCACAGTTTCAGAATCACAAAGTTCCTATACCCAACTTATTACAATAGAAATTCTTAATTAATCTGTTTCCATGTATCTCTCAGCTACACTCTACGATTAACTCATAACAGGCACTAACCACGGTAGATATCACTTCAATGTCTATATTTTCAACTCTCAGCCTCGATGGTATGCTACAGTTAATGTTAGAAACAGCGCAACGGAACTAATACTTAAATCTGCATACACTGAAATAAACTAATATGACTGTCCTTACCTGAAATAATCTTCAGTACTTCCAATATTTTGTGAGCACACTTTCAAATTGTATTTATCACACTTGCGAAACACTAAATAACTAAAACATTACTAATCGCGCTTCAAAAATCCAGATAACAACTATAAGGTACATTAATTATTCTTATTTATCATTCATCAACTAGTTTATCTCCGTACAATTCCCTTTCATGGCAGTACAGAAATAAGTCGTAATTGTAGACTGACTGGATTTATTCAGTATTCTTCTTTGAATGTCCAGCTCTCTAATTATCCGATTACGGCAATAATTTCTTTTTATTACTACGGCTGGTTTTGCTTTCAGCCAACTATAAGATTCACTTATATAAAAAAATATCTACTCAACTCCTATCCTTAGGAATCTTTTAATTACTTCTACTTCTTTAGTTTACTTCCTTGCTACCTTATAGTTCCAAAGTTCCGTTCCGACTCCCTACTTACTACTACGTATCTATTTTTCTCTTCTCCTCCACAAACGCTCCCTTCACACGCGCTCATTTATTTCCACGCGTCTCTATGACAACCGATAGACGTAAACATTCTCGCGAATGTTACATTAGGTTATATAACTACATTCAGTTATTACATAACGTTAACTTTCATGAAAAGAATAAATAGAATATTTGCATTCCAATAAATGCATAGTTAAATTACAAATATAAGTTCTTACAATATTGACAAAATAATAAATAAAACAGCTTAATAATATTTAATACAGAATCTATTTACCATTAAAACATTTCTTTGATTAAGCAATTAAATATTTGACATAGTTATATATCAATTACAATTTATGTTATTTACATCAAATAATATTTACAAATATAGTTCTTGTGACGGAAAGTCATGTTGGATTCTGAATCAAACAACATTTATTCTATTTTCTACATAATTAGAATCCAACAATATGCCTTCTTTTCCTTCACTGCCTCTTTAACTTCCTGTGTCCACCATGGAGTTCTAATTTTTGTATCCTTGCAGACAACTTCACCACATGCCTCTCTACCTGAATCAATCATGGCTTTCTTCAAGGCTTGCCACTGAATCTCCAAGGTTTGATTCCTGTTCTCAAACTCTTTCATTTTTTCTTCAATAATCTTTGTGTATTTTAGTCTACAGTTCACATCTGAGAGCTGCTCAACTTTTATTCGCTTTAAAACTTTCTTAAATGTTATTCTTTTCAATGTGAAATTCAATTTTATCCTTCTGTACACTCTGGTGTCCTGCACCAGGGAGAAAACATCACTATCAACAATAACATAGTCAATGAGACTTTTCTTATTCTTGGCCTCTTCTCTCCATGTGAATTTGTGCATATTTTTATGTTGGAACATGGTGTTAGTAATAACCAGTCCATGTCCTGAGCAGAAATCCAACAGATATTTGCCATTATTACTAGCTTTGCTCTTTTCTCCAAATTTTCCCAAAATATTTTTGTATGTCTCACAATCATTTCCTACTCTGCTATTTAGATCCCCAACAAGGACCAACGTTTCCTCTTTCATTGTGTCAGTAGTTCTCTAGAGCCTCAAAAAATTCCTCCACTTCTACCTTAGTAGAACCTTCTGGGACCATAGGCACAAATAAGTCTCATGTCCAGTTCCCCATTCTCATATTTGCCCACATTACTCTACTTGAGACTGACTGCCATTCAAGAAGATTAGCCTCGTATTTTGTGTTGAATACTATGGCTACTCCTTTTCCTTGATTGTCATTGCCTGAATATAACATTTTGTATTTATTGCTCAGAAAGAAAAGATCTCACCAGTTTTTGTCTTTTTTGTTTCAGTCACATCTATTATGTCGATCTGGTACTTATCTAATTCCTCAGCTAGCTCCATTTCTTTGCCCTTCAGGCTTCTTATGTTGATAGTACTGATCTTTAACTCTGGTGATGTTGAGTTGGGGTGTCTTTTCAGATTTGTTCCAGTAGCTGACTTTTTGCTGTTCGCTCTGGTTCCTTGGCGAAAACAACGGGGGGCCTTGTTTAACCAGGCGACGCCCCAGCCGGCATGAAATTTTGTCATGTTGTACCATCATTTTTTATTTTGGTTTATCCAATAAGAATACAGTTTGGTCAGCTAAATCCCAAATTTCCAGCCCATCCTCGTTCGTTCAGTATCCAAGTAGATAACCAACAGGGAGCACCACAAGAAGGTGAGGATTGGACATTAGGTCAGAAGCCCTGGTTGGTTCTCCGCATTCCTTTAAAGGCTATGTGGAGGTCTCCTCTCAGTTATACAGCTTTGCCTCTTAAGAACCCCAGTAAGCCATATTAAATACATAAAATTTGCAATAGAATAATAAAATTTCAAGTTTCCCAAAGATACCAAAAAAACATTACCGTATATGTCGGTGTATAAGAATAGGAATAAATTTTAGGCAATTTATAGGTTTTAAGCTTATGTCGATTGCATAAGACGATCCCCCAATTTCTTCTTTCTTGTATTAATGCAATGTTTGGTATTGTTGTTATATCTGTTATTTTTATATCTATGCATATCAGTTATTTTTTTTTACATAGCATAGATTTAGTATTTAAGCAAATTACCCTAATTAAAAGTGATTAGCCCTAATTTTAATTAATTATTATTTTTGCATTTTTTTTAAATTTTAGGATTAAAATTGTTATCATTTAAAATCATGGAACCAGCAACAAAACGAAGAAAGTATGAAGCTCGATTTAAAATAAGGGTAATTGAAATGGCAAAACAGACTAATAACTGTGCTGCTAAAGTTTCACATAACCGAGAAGATGGTAAGAGAATGGAGGAAGAAAGAAGATATTTTAAAAAAATTGCCAAAGAAAAAATGTGCAATAAGAATGGAGATCACCAAATGGCCGTAACTGGAAAATCACATTGCAGAATGGGTATTCGAACAAAGGCAGAATGGGTATTCAAACAAAGGCAAAATGGTTATCTTGTTACAAGAAATATGATTAGGGCATATGCACTAAAATGGTCAAGACTGAATCCAGATGAAAGTATAGAATTTCAAGCTACTTCAGGATGGTGTAATCGTTTTATGAACAGACAAAATCTGGTAATACAACCAAAAACGAAAATTGCTCAAAAACTACCAGCAGATCTTGACCACAAACTTACCAGTTTCCATAAATTTATTATTCAGTTGAGACAAGAACATAAATTGCTATTGTCAAATATTGGAAATATGGATGAAACTCCTATGAGCTTTGATATGATAGGCAATAAAACAGCGGAGTCTAAAGGTAGTAAGAGTGTGCTAGTTCGAAGTACAGGTCATGAAAAAACAAGGTTTACGGTTGTGTTGTCATGTTTGGCTGATGGAAACAAGTTAAGATCATCTTCAAAAGTAAAACTAAACCAAAGATAAAATTTCCTTCAGGTGTTTTTGTACATTTTCACAAAAAAGGATGGATGGACAAAAATGGTGTGAAATTATGGATAAATAATGTGTGGAACACGCGACCAGGCAGTATAATGAAGAAACACAGTTTATTAGTATGGGATATGTTTCGTAGTCATTTAACTGAGAATACTAGAGGTCTTCTAGAAAAAAAATAACACAAAAATTGCTGTTATACCAGGTGGTTTAACTTCTATATTGCAACCACTAGACATCCGCTTGATTTAAAGATCGCATGCGAGAAGAGTGAAAAAATTGGATGTTGAATGGTGAAAAATCATTTAAGGGTGGATCTATGCACGCTGCATCACTTGATATGTTGTGCAGTTTTGTGATCAAAGCATGGAATAAAGTAAAAGTAGAGATTGTAATAAAATCATTTAAAAAGTGTGGTATCTCTAATCTTATGGACGGTATGGAAGATGATCTGTTGTGAGACACAGATGATGACGAAAACTAAATCAATTTACCGGATTCAAACTGGGATCCATATGACGATCATTTAAACAATGAATCTGAAGAACTATTTTCAACAGATGAAGAAAATTAACATGAAAATTGAGGTTAATAATTATTTGTTTTTTTAAGACTTACATCTATTGTAATATTTTTAATAAATTTATGTAACAAAAAATTAATCTGATTTGTTTATAAACACTGCCTATTTTCTTATATAACGATGTATTGTAACTACCTAAATGTTCATCCAAGAAATTAAGCTTCCCTTTTTATACTCACCGTATAAGACGACCCATGATTGAGGGTTTTCTGTAGTATTTGAGAGTAGTCTTATACGCCGACATATATGGTAGACACTTTCACAAAATGTTTTCTCAACAAGCAATATTACAACAATCCAATCTTCTTTCCACAACTGATAAAATTAAAACATGTTAATAATACAATGATTATACCCATCAGTAATTATCCAAAAAATGCTATGAGATTTTCCAACAGTAAACAACTCTTTTTTACTTGTCATAAAAGAGGATTTGGCATTTCTACCTTGCCACTGAACAGCGTAAATCCAAATATATTTTGTATTAAATTCAGTTTATCAAGTTTAAAATAAGAGGACTTCATTTTTTTTTTAAAAAATAATTATCTGAATAATGACTTTATTCCTGCCTAAATTTGGCACTTTTCCTAATATGCTATGTATTCCTGATGCAGAGAATAAGTTTTTTGTCCTTCAGTAGTTGTATGGATCATAAAGCTGACTCATTCACTATCCACTACAGTAAGCTACTTTCTTTTTTCTTTTTTTTTGGTTCCTTGGAGTTTGCTACAGTGAAAGTATACTGTAATATGGTTTGTTCAATCATAATTCACTATTGCTCACCTGATCTTGTATACAGAGTTGTATAAAGTTAATATGCTCTCTCTCAAACAGTGCATTAATTTCTTCATTATGCATAATATACGGTCAACCCTCACTACAGCAAACTTGTAGGAATAGTTTGCTGTGGTTTGCTGTTTTAAGGATACTTGTGACATAAGACTGAATGATAAATGCACGTAAACACAAGAATGATATTTAATTAACCAAATATTTCGGTCTGGAAATAGCAGACCATCCTCAGGTATTACAGGAACAGTTATAAAATTATTGTTAATATTCTAGCTTGTATTTTTTATAACTGTTCCTGTAATACCACTGAGGATGGTCTGCTATTTCCAGACCGAAATATTTGATTAATTAAATATTTCTTGTGTTTATGTGCATTTATCATTCAGTTTGCTATGGTGAATTTACTTTAGAATAATAGAATTATGCCTGTGAGGATTTGTTCGGGCTTTTTGATGATTTGTTATAGAGTTGGCTGTAATGATGTTTACTATAGTGAAAGTCAACTGTAAGCCATTTATGACATTTCAGTAAATGCTGTGCAGCAAATCTAAAATTTAAATGAGAAAAACAATTTAAGATAGATGCTCTGTTTTCAGCCATTATCATACAAATATCAAGTCATCATGCTAATTTTAAGTGGCAGATATCTTTTCTCATTCAGTGAGGGAATATCACCTGCTTCCACTAAGCAGGTTAAGTCCAAACATGAATTAACGAAAAAGATAGGGATCTACTGCGTGAGTAATGCACTGTTAAACCATGATAACAACAAGTGATTTAAAAAAGAACTATGTTTGGCTTTAGGGCAGGATTGCTGAATTAATTCTAAGCCCATATGCAGTAAAATAGGCTTGTAACCTTTTGTGGTAGATTCACAGATAAAATTCACATTAAGAATTTTTGTTTGCTATGCATGCGTTTCTGTGCTGAATTAAATAAACATCAAAAATAATAAAATACTGCATTCTGTGCAAACGCAATAATTAAAAAATCATAGAAAACTTAAGCAAATCAAAACCTACATCAACTAGAGCACAAAGTACCACAATACATTAAATTACAGGACTATTGTTACATCCAGAGCCGTATGCACACTTTTCCCAAGACTGGGGCTCCTCCCTCATTGTTTGGGAGCCCTAATTTTTTTTTTTTTTTTGAGAGGGGGGGGGGCATATAGTGCCTCACGTACCTGTGCTATGGTCCTGGTTACATCTTGTCCTCTGCCTACTGATAATGATATATCAGTCAGCATGCTGATTCACTGCTGTGATGGCATGTGCTTTTTTACCGGGTGATTATAAAATAACGTCAAGTGTTCAGAGCCCTATAGCGAGTAACGTAATGGACGAAACACACCAATATTCGGTAGACATACACAGTGGAACATGTGGATTCGATTTAATGGGGAAAAAAATAGTACCAAAAGTCGCCAACAGGGGAAATTTTGGCACTGCCAAATTAATTTTAGTAGGTGTGACTAATGAATGACTAAATGACAAATGAGAGACAGCACACATCAATTTCATGACGTTTATTGTTAATTACAAATGAGGTTCAATATGACCACCATTCATTCTGATGTTCCAGGAACTGCATACGGTGCATGACATTTTCCACAGTGGCTCGCAACATATCGGAATTGATTTGTCTAACGTGTAACATTCAATCTTTCAAAGTTGGAATATCGGGTACATGTCCTTGATACACAATGCTTTTAAGAAATCCTCACAGCCAAAAGTCACAAGGATTGAGATCAGGCGATCTCGGTGGCCACGGCATGGGAAATGCACGACTAATAATTCTTCTGTCAGAGAAATGTCTTCGCAAAATACGCTGTACCTAAAGTCCAATGTGGGGTGGTGCACCATCCTGCATGAAGATGGCCGAATAGAGACATCCTCTTTACTGCAGTTGTGGCGATTTTCCTCGTAAAAGTATGGACCGATGATAAAAGATGCCGTAAATCCGCACCACACTGTGACTTTGGGTGAGTGAATAGGCATCTGCAGACACATGCGGATTAGTTGCAGCCCAAATGTGACAGTTGCATGTGTTAATATCGCCTTTCAAATAAAAGTGTGCTTCATCACTTCATAAAATCTGCCACGGCCATGCATCATCCACTTCCATGCACGCTAAGAATCTCAAAGAAAAGTCGATTCGTGTGGTCGCATCACCAGGGCGCAATTCTTGAACATGACTGATTTTATAAGGGTAAAACCTTCAACATCTGATGTAGGATTTTCCACACAGTCATATATGCGATATCCATTTGCCGGGATATTGCTTGTGCACTGCTGGTACCCTGCACATTCGTCATCTCCTGTTCCACAATAGCAGTTGCAACGTTCAACTTGTTGGCGATTGATTGGTTTGCATCCCCTGCCTACCTGCACTGCTAGAGTTCCAGTAGTTTCAAAGCGCCGAATCAGTTTACGTAAGTTTGTTATGCTAATCGGTCCTTTTCGTGAATTTTTCATACGCTGAAAATCATGAAGACAACCACTGGCATTATTGTTCCGCTGATAATAGAGTTTGACTAACAAAGCACGCTCACGTAAGATAAGAGGCATCGAAAAGCAGTTCATCTATGAATGATAAGAAATCTCAGGCTTTCCTTTTATTGCATAAACAGAGCCAAAATTTCCCCTGTTGGTAACTTTTGGTACTATTTTTTCCCCGTTAAATCGAATCCACATGTTCCACTGTGTACGTCTACCGAATATTGGTATGTTTCGTCCAATACATTACTTGCTAGAGGGCTCTGAACACCTGACATCATTTTATAATCACCTGGTATATCAAATTATTGGCATCAACATATAATAGGTAAGAATCATGTCCACGAAAGAAATAAATGATGCAATCTACACACATGCAGATGCTGCATATTTCAATGAATATATCAAACATATCAATTAACTATAAGACAATGAGTAATAACTTCTGCATGTGCACCTGTTTCGAGAAAAATAAAAATAAATATTAGTTTGATTGGTATAAGACAGAAGAAGGAAAGAAAAATAAGTAAATAATTGGTTAGAATCATGTCAAGGTAACTAAGTTTTGTATCTATTAAATGTGCATGTGTTCTCTGCCAAATCACCTCTACACTGACAATTTACCCTCAGTTAGCTAGTTCTAAACATTAATCACATCCTTTAGAGGATATGAACCTTGGTTTTTCTGATCAAACGGCACTCATTCTTCAAATGTGCTAATGAGGCATGAAAGCAAACGACTACTAGTCTTGTTGGCCAGGTGGATATCATCTTTGCTTTCCAACCAACAGGCTGTGGATTTGAATCTTATTACAGAATTGGCAAATATCTTTAGATGGGTGAATTCATTGCCAGATGCAAGGCAACCACTTACTGAAAGTCTGAAATTGCTCAAAAAATATTCATGTTTGGTCTCTCTCTATACCAGGGTTTCCAGATTATGTAACTCTTAGTCCATCCATAGTGCTACCAAATTATTTTGGTTCACCTAGCACTGTGGATGGACTAATTTCACTTCATTTCAAATGAAACGTTCTAAACGGTACAAAGAAATATAATATTAGAATTTCTAAAAAAAATACATAAAGATTATGTATTTTATGGAAATTTTTTTCTCCTCCTTTCTCGGTGATTGTGTAGTTAATGTTTTTATATAAATGAGGGGGGAAGACAACAGCTACAGTATATACAGGGTGTTCGGGATAAATTTGACATATTTATAATTAATTATATTTTTCCGTAAGTTACATGTATTAACACACACTTCTCTTCATTTAAAAGTTTGGACCCTTCTTCATTCATATACAAGATGTCAGAAAGGATGGATAGCTGGAACCCACCTGAATCATGGAAGAGAATAACTTGTATCATGATGATTCGTGCCCGCCATCAAAATAAGGATATTACGACTGCTGCCCAATGCTCCCTGAATACAGTAAAAACAATCAGGCATGAACTAGAGACTTGCAATGGTGACTACAAGGATGTAGCAAGAAGAAAGATCCCTAGCAGACGATCTGATTGCGTTCGTACAGCAGAATTCCTCGCAAATCTGCAGGAACAGGTGTTGAAGAACCCTGGCATTGGAATTCGGGCTTTGTTCGTGGAGTTGCTTACTGTAGTCAAGCCCTGGATAACAAGGGTAGCCAATGGTAGGCCGTATGTATGGCAGCAGGATTCGGTCCCTTGCCACACCTCTGGGAAAAGTCAAAAATGGTTGTCTGAAAATTTCTACGACTTCACCAGTCCAAATGTTTGGCCTCCAAACTCCCCAGACCTTAACCCCATGGATTATTTTGTATGGGGCGCAGTTGAAAAAGACACCAATCACACTTCCAGTAATACAAAAGCCCAGTTAATGGATAAAATTAAAACAGTTTTTGCGGCCCTTCCCAGGGAGACTGTAGCATCAGCTTGTTCGAGGTTCCGAAGCAGAATTGAAGCTGTGATCGATGCTAATGGTGGTTATTTTGAGTAAATCTTGTTGATAGTATTGTAATTAACTCTGCCTGTAATGTTTTTTTGTCAATTCATTAAATTTAATAGATACAAAGAAGATTTTCTTTTTCCTTACGAAATTGTCAAATTTATCCCGAACACCCTGTAGATCTGGTGGATTCTGATAAGGATATTACTTTAAAATCTCTAAAGTTATTAACAATTTATTTAATTTTTAATAAAACAAAGAAGAAAAATTGCATTGTAATAATTTTCTTGATGGCTAGCTTTAAATTTATTGCAATTGTTTACAAACTGTCTAAAGAGAGAAAGAGCATGCTACCCAGTTGTATTCACTAAATTAAACGTGGTAGTTTGCTAACCCATTTCTGGAAGTTTTTGTAAGATGCAAAATACAGGATATTCACACTGAATGAAAACTGCATAAGTACACTTCTTCACACACACACAAAATACACAGGAAGTCAAATTCAAACAATGTTTCAAAATAATCTAAAATAAATGCTTAATGGGGTACATCATTTTGATTTAAAATTAAACCTATTTTTAAAATGAAAAATTAAAGGATTCAAAATTATTCAGGCAATAGGAAAAACTCATTCAGACAGGGCACTCAACTAATTCTGGCAATCCATTCCACTCGTTCACCAGTCTCCATGCAAAAAATCTAGCCCACACAACCTTATTAACCACATTCTTACACAACTTCCATAGATGACCCCTAGTTCTCTGATTAGTTGTCATATATATTGAAAAATTTCCTTTGAATCAATTTCATGAAACCCCTTTAATATCTTATAATTTTCTATCATGTCCCCTCTTTTCCACCTATCAACTAAACTTTGTAACTTATCCTCACAAGGAGGATTCCACAGATCTGTCACCAGCTTGGTAACTTGTCTAAATCCTCTCTACCACCTCCTGATCCCAAAGAAATCCAGGTGACCAAATCTGTGCATAGTAGTCAAGATGCAGTGAATCACAGCCTTATAAAGAGGGATAATAACTTCCTTTTCTTTATTTGTTATCATGTTTTTCAACATTCAAGTAATCCTTTGAACTATTTTACCAACTTTTGCAATATGCACCACTGAACTTCAACTCTATGTCCACCATTATCCCAAAGTCTCTAGCTTTATCAATTTGGTGCAATCCAGTACCCATCAATGTGATATTCAATATTCAACCTTTGCAACCCAAAGTGCATAACCTTATATTTACATAAGGTAAATAAATTTTCTGATAACCAAAGTTTGTGAATTTCCTACACTTAACAGAGATACCTCAGCTCTGTTAATTTCTTTTCTGTGATTAAAGAACTGAGACATTTGTTAGAAAAAATGGAGCTGTTTCAATGTACAATAATATGAATAAAAACAAATTATAATTTAAATGAATTATATTTATAAATTAATAAATTTAATATATGGAAAGGGTTACCTACGTCTTTGCACTTGCTTCTACAAACATAAGGCCTACAAAAGGAAAATAATATGTATAAGCATAATGATGATTTAAAAAAAGACAATCATCACATATATATAAATATATGCTACTGGTTTCCAAATTTAAAGGAATATGCAAAGACAAAACAGTTCATGAATTAACGAAAAAGATAGGGATCTGCTGGGTGAGTAATGTACAAAATAATGTACAGTACTATACAAAAAATGTTCAAAAGAAAGTGATATCTAAATCATACAAGTAAGGTAAATGGGGAAGAATGCACACACAGGCTGATCCAGAATATAAAATAAATAGCACAAAATGTCATGCAAATTGCCACCAGATATTATGTATCAAGACATGGACCTATCATCAACATTATTAAGGTATTGTAAATGCACATCGTGCATTGTATTTTGCAAAATTCTTATTTATCGACCCTATAATATAAAATGATAAGCTTTTTTTTGTAACTTTTTTGTCAAGTTATTTGAAACGTTTTGAAACTCGGGGGCTACCCTGAGTGTCGAGTCTTCAAAATTCGAGTCACCAGAATTCAAGGAGAACTGGCCTACCAGTCCAGAACTCAGAGAGTTGGGCGTTGCAGGAGCCAGGAGGTGAAACCCCTTTCGAGTCTTCAAAATTCAAGGAGAACCGGCCTACCGGTCTGGAACTCGGGGGATTGGGTATCATAGGGGCGGTACCTCCCTTTCAAGTCATCAGAATTCAATGAGAACCGGCCTACCAGCCAGGAACTCTGGGGGGGGGGGGGGGTTGGATGTTGTAGGTGCTGGGGGGGGATCCCCTTTCGAGTCTTCAAAATTCAAGGAGAACCGGCCTACCAGTCCGGAACTTGGGGGGGGGGAGTATATATATATATATTATATATATAAGAATTTTGCAAAATAACCCAGCCACCGGGGAAGGCAAGTTAGTCCATCTCAGTGCCGGTCCCAAGCTTGGATAAATGGGGAGGATTGCCGTCAGGAAGGGCATCCGACCATAAAAAACATGCCAAAACCAGGGATGAAATGTTGAATAACAGAGAAAGGACAATGGCTAGTGCATCCCCCCGTAAGCGACATGCAGTTCTGTCGCCCGAGGACTGTGAGAAGTGGGCTTGGGCTACCGAACCAAGGATGGGTTCGGCTAAAGAAGCGAGTCCAACAGAAAGAGAGAGTGTGTGTAAAGTAAGAATCGGGTCAGTGAATGTGGGTACAATGAATGAGAAGAGTAGGGAGATAGTAGACATGATGAAAAGAAGGAAGCTGAAGAATAAAGCGAAGGAGCTGGCGGAAGGATATAAACTGTTTTACAGCAGGGTGAATGAGAATGGAAGAAACAGAGTTAGAATCATCATTGACAAGGAGCTGAAGGGTGGAGTCTGCGAGGTGTGCCGGAAGAATGATCGGATTACGAGTGTTAAACTTGAGATTAAAGGAAGCGTGGCTGTGATAGTGTGTGGATACGCTCCACAAGTAGGTTGTGATGAGGAGGAGAAAGAAGCATTCTGAAGAGAACTAGACCAAGTAGTAATGGGAATCCCTGATGGTGAGAGAGCGATCGTCAGAGCAGACCTGAATGGGCATGTAGGAAGGCAACAAAGTGGTGACGAAAGGGTGCACAGGAGTTGGAGTAGTAGTGAAAGAAATGAAAAGGCAAAAGAATCTTAGAGCATGCTGTGGCCTTCGACCTGGCTATAGCTAACACGTGGTTTAAGAAGAGTGTTGGACATCTGATAACTTATAAGAGCGGGGATAGGATAAGTCAGATTGACTATTTTATGTGCAGAAGGAACCATCTGAAGGAGGTGAAAAACTGTAAAGTGATTAACGGAGAAAGTGTAGCGGCACAGCACAGGTTGGTCATGATAGACTGTGATATAAAAGGGGGAAAGAAGAATAGACGGAAGAGGCGGAAAGATAGGAAAATAAAGTGGTGGAAATTGGAAGAGGAAGGTCCAAGGAATGAGTTTAAAGAAAAGGTATTGGAAGGAATGAAGTTACCAGAGGATGTGGAAGAATGGTGGGACGTAAATAGTCAGAATATTAGAAAAATTGGAGAAGAGGTGCTCGGCATAACATCAGGAAAGGAGCCGCCTGAGGATAAGGAGGCATGGTGGTGGAATGAGGAAGTGCAGTTAGAGATCAGAGAAAAGAAAGAGACAAAGAAAAAATGGGACATGACTGGAACCAGAGCCGACAAGGAGGCATATAGATTAGCGAAGAAAAGTGCAAAGAGAGCTATGGCAAGAATGAAGGCAGTTGAAGAGGTTTATGAAGTACTGGAGAGAAACGGTGGTGAAGCTAAGCTGTTGAGAATAGCGAAAGCTAGAGATAAGGCCTCGAAAGACATAACATCAGTTAAGCAGATAAAGGACGCCACAGGAGTAGTACTACAAGAGAGGAGGACAAAATCAGAGGAAGATGGGAAGAATATTTTCGTAATCTACTAAATGAGGAGAATCCAAGAGAGAGGTGTGAGGATTGAGAGGCAAATGAAGAATCGGTGCAGGACATAAGTAGAGGAAGTGTATTGGGCACTGAGAAAAACGAAGAATGGAAAGGCTGTGGGGGGGAGGACCAGATACCTGGAGAAGCTTGGGCAGCGAGGGCATAGACATGTTATGGGATCTGATAAGGAGAATAGCCCAACAGGAAAAGATACCAGAGGAATGGAGGAAAAGCATTCATATCCCAATCTACAAGGGAAAAGGAGATGTCCAAGATTGTGGCAACTATAGAGGGATCAAGCTGATGTCACACATGTTGAATATATGGGAAAGAGTAATTGAAGGAAGGAAGGATACGGTGGGAAACAAAAATTGGTGAGGAACAGTTTGGATTTATGCCAGGAAGAGGGACAACGGATGCAATATTTGCGCTAAGGTGATTGACAGAGAAATATAGGGAGATGCAGGAGGAGCTACATATGGTGTTTATAGACCTGGAAAAGGCATACGACAGAGTGGCCAGACAGGAGGTATGGAGGTGTATGAGCAAGAAGGGGGTGTCAGAAAAGTACGTGAGGTTGGTGAAGGAGATGTATGAGGGAGCAAAAACTCAGGTCTGGTCTAGTGTCGGCATGACAGAGGGGTTCCCCATTGTCGTAAGGCTCCATGAGGGATCAACTCTGAGCCCCCTCTTTGATCTAAACATGGATGTATTAGTGGAGGACGTCAAGAAGGAGGCGCCAGGGAGCATGATGTTTGCCAATGATATTGTTCTCTGCGAATCATCCCAAGAGAAGCTTGAAAAGACCCTGGATGAGTGGAGAAAGGTATTAGAGGAGAGAGGCATGAAAATTAACCGGGTAAAGACCAAATATATGTCAACGGGGAGTGACAAGGATATGATCATATGACTCAGGGTGCAAGGTTAACTTCAGGGAAGAAATTCAAGTACCTTGGGTCAGTCATCGAGAGGAATGGTGACCTGGATGAGGAAATACAGCACCGAATAACATGCAGCTGGATGAACTGGAGGAAGATGAGCGGGATCCTGTGCGACAAGACAGTGAGTTGTAAGATGAAAGGAAAGCTGCATAAGGTGGTGAGGCCGGCGATGCTCCATAGCACAGAGACGTGGCCTATAACAAAGGCACAGGAGAGGAAGATGTAGGTGGCGGAGATGTGGATGTTGAGATGGATGAGTGGTGTGCAAAGAAGGACAGGATAAGGAATGATACATCAGAGGGACAATCAAGGCGGGACCGATCAGTAAGGAGGTACAAGAAAGCAGGCTGAGGTGGTTCGGTCATGTAGAGAGAAGTATGTTGGTAAACGAGTGGAGTGTATGGAGGTGGAGAAAAGGAGGAAAAGAGTCAGGCCAAAACTCAGAGGAGGTATAAGATGGCAGAGGATCTTAGGGAGAAAGGATGGAGTCGGGAAGATGCCCTGGACCAGAAAATCTGGAAGAAGAAGATTAAGTATGGGAACACCGACACCGTTTAATACGGGATAAGGTATAGCGAAAGAAGAAGATAAGAATTTTGCAAAATACATATATAAATATATATAAATCTACTCTATAATATAAAATGATAAGCCTTTTTATGAAACGTTTTTTGTTTAAGTTATTTGAAACGTTTTGAAACTCAGGGACTACCCTGAGTGTAGAGTTTTCAAAATTCGAGTCATCAGAATTCAAGGAGAACCGGCCTACCAGTCCGGAACTCGGGGGATTGGGTGCCGTAGGTGCCAGACCCCCTTTCGAGTCTTCAAAAAATCGAGTCATCACAGAATTCAAGGAGAACCGGCCTACCAGTCCAGAAATCGGAGGGGGTGGGGTGTAGGTGCCGGACCCCCTTTCGAGTCATCTGAATATAAGTAGAACTGGCCTACACCAGTTCGTAACACGGAGGGAGGGGGCAAAACCCCTTTCGAGTTTTCAAAATTTGAGTCATCAGCATTCAAGGAGAACTGACCTATCAGTCTGGAACTCGGGGTTTGGGCGCCGTAGGTGCCAGAACCCCCCCTTTCGAGTCATCAGAATTCAAGGAGAACCCTTGTGAGGGACACCTGTAACCGCCATCTAGCGCGTCCCCTGGTGGCAGATCGGAGAATTTTCGTCATAGTTTACTGTGAAGGGTAGGAGGAAAATAAAATACCTCCCGCGGACCAACAGGATAGCACTTCCCTCATAGGCCGGTCTGGGGGCCTCGAAGGTGGCAGCCCCACCACCAGACTCGGGTGCTGAAGGCTAATCCCCTGTACACCTTAAAATTTCACCTATTAAAAAGAAATAAAAAAGAGATAGCCAAACTGCCTAAATGGTTAACGATAAAGCAAGGGGAAAGGTACATGAGAAACGGAACATGGAACGTTAAAAGTCTACATGGAAAAGAAAACGAATTAATAGACGAATTTAAAAAATCAAGATTGGATCTGCTAGCAGTCACAGAAACAAAAAAGAAAGGTCAAGGTTGCCAGAAAATGAAAGATGGGTATATACTTTTCTATTCAGGGATAAACCCAAGAGAATGGGGAAAACAAGGGGTAGCTTGCATGATTAAACCAGATCTCAAAAAATATATTACTAAATGGCAACTAATAAACGAAAGGTTGTTGACAATCACTGTTGATTTTAAATCAAATAACCAAATATTCACTGTAATTGTTGCATATGGCCCAAACGATAATGCTAATAAAGAAATTAAAGATGAATTCTTCGAACTCTTACAAAAAACAATTGAAGAAGTTCAAGGGCATATCATACTACTAAGAGACCTTAATGGCTGGGTAGGGAATCAAGTAGATGAGGAAATGAAACAAGTGTTGGGATCTCAAGGAGAAATAACCCAGAATAATAATGGAGAAAGAATAATAAATCTTTGCTTTACAAATAATTCAGTAATAGCAAATACTATGTTCAAGCATAAAGAAATCCATAAGTTTACCAGGGAAGAGCCCAGTAGAAATGAAAAATCTATAATCGACCATGCCATCATAAGCAGATCGTACTGGAAGTATACAAAAAATGCAAGAGTCTATAGAGGTCTTGAAATAGGCAGTGACCACTACTTACTAGTATTGGAAACAATCCATAAAATAAAAGTTGAAAAATGTAGAAAAAGTAGCAAGGAAATAAATGTTAAGATAAAGAACTACAAACTAAAGAAAGAAGAAACAGCCATTGAGTATAAAAGTAAAATAGAAGAGAGGATGAAAGAAGTAGAAAAAGAGATATATGATGACCAAGATGTAGAAAACCTATGGTACAGGTTCAAAGAAGAACTAAAAAAAAAGAAAAGAAAATTAAAAAGAAAAAGCAATTATGGAAGAGATATATAACATCAAAGCTGCAGGTTGATAGAGAACTATACAACAACCAAAGAAATAAAGTTAAAACCTCAGTGAAAGAAAAGAAAATAAAATGCTGAGAAGACTTCAGACATACTTTAGAACAAAATTTTAAAGGAAACCAAAAACTCTTCTATAATGTTTTAAGAAGAATGAGGTCAGAGAAAGAATGCCCCATAAAGTTTATCAAAAATAAGGATGGAAAGTTACTCACAAATTCCGAAGACATCATGGAAAGATGGGAACAGTACTTTCAAGAATTATTGGAAGATGCAGGACATGGAAAAAATAGAACCCTGAGAGCAAGACACACAAGCAAATAGAAGATCAGAGCAAAGAAATTCATGCAAATGAACTGTTAGCAGCAATAAATAAAATAAAACTGGGCAAATCAGCAGGCCATGGAAAGTTACTCACAAATTCCGAAGACATCATGGAAAGATGGGAACAGTACTTTCAAGAATTATTGGAAGATGCAGGACATGGAAAAAATAGAACCCTGAGAGCAAGACACACAAGCAAATAGAAGATCAGAGCAAAGAAATTCATGCAAATGAACTGTTAGCAGCAATAAATAAAATAAAACTGGGCAAATCAGCAGGCCATGACCAAATAACAGCAGAAATAGTAAAAAATTTAGGAACGAAGCCATAAAATTTCTTTTACACCTATTCAATGTCGTATGGAAAAAGAAAATTATTCCCAAAGACTGGGAAGTGGCTATAATAATCCCTATATTTAAGAAAGGAGACAACCGTAAATGTGAAAACCATAAAGGAATTTCGTTTTTAAGTGTTCCAGGAAAATTATATGCCCATATTTCAGAAGTGAGGCTTAGGAATCAAATAGAGGGTACACTGGATGAAATGCAATATGGCTTTCGAAAAAAATAGAAGCATGCAGGATCTTATCTTCAGTCTTAGACAAATATCAGAGAAAACATTGGAATATGGAAAAGAACTACATTCATGTTTTATAGATTTCGAAAAGGCCTTTGACGAGTTCCCAGACACTTAATATGGCAAACATTAAAGAAAAACAAGATACAAGATAACTTAATAGCAGCCATACAAAGCCTCTACAAAAGTAATAGAAATTATGTAATAATAGTTCAAAAGAATTTGAAACAAATGTAGGAGTGAGGCAAGGCTGTATCCTCAGCCCTCTTCTCTTCATCATAGTAATGGATGAAATTTTAAAGGCATGCCAAACAAAAACAAAAAAATTCCACCTAGGATACAGGAAACTGAAAGAAACCAGGATTTCACACATGGCTTTTGCAGATGATGTAGTGATTCTAGCAAATACAGCTGAAGATCTACAGTACAATATCAACATTTGGTATGAAGAAACAAAGAAAAGGAATATGACCATAAATATAAATAAAATTTATGCAATGATCATATCTAGAAACCAACAAAAACACATAATAAAAATAGAGAACCATCAACTGGAACAAGTCCACTCCTTTAAATACTTGGGATCATATATAAAGAAGATGGTAGATTCCATAAAGAAGATGGTAGACTAGACACAGAAATTAACAACAGGATAAGAGGGGGAACAAAGCTATTCTATGCAATGAAAAGCCCACTCCTAGATAAGAAAGAAGTCACCCAGAATACCAAAATGGCAGTGCACCATTCAGTGTTTGTACCAACATTAACATACAGTCGTGAGTCTTGGTGTTTAACAACAGTAAACACAAATAAACTACAAACAGTTGAAATGAAATATTTTAGGAAAGTGGCACAAAAAACAAGACTAGACCGAATAAGAAATCAAACCATAAGAGATGGCCTTCAAGTTGCACCTCTGAATCAATTCATAACACAAGCCCAAATAAGATGGTTTGGACATCTTAATTGAATGGAAGAAGGAAGAATAGCAAAAACTGTATATGAAAGCCAGAAAATGGGAAAACGAAACATAGGCAGACCCAGGAAAGGTTGGCAAAAGGAAATTAAAGAAAAATTGGAAAAGAAGGGAATTAACTGGAAAGAAGCAAAACAACAAACCTTGGATAGGACGGCATGGAAATCTCTTTGGCAAAATCTCGACGATTAAAAGCATAAGAGATCATAGACAAAGAAGAAGAATTCAAGGAGAACTGGCCTACCAGTCCTAAACACGGGGGGGGGGGGGGGGCAGAGCCCCCTGTTAAATATATAAATACACACACACACACATATATATATATATAAACTTCTCCACAAATATTTTAGAATTCTAAATGACCACTTGAAATTTTACATTTTGTAATTAATACTAACATAACTGATACACGATGAACTTATACACATAAATTGTGAAAGTTATCTGGAGTAATTACTTTAAGAGATAGCTAAATAAAACAAGAAATGACAAAAGTAAAAATATTGAAGAGGAATGCAACAATACATATCAATAGTTAAGATAGAAAAAGCCACATCATAAGTTAGGAATGTTGAAAGACAGCTGAAGCAGATATCTGACCAGAAATGCTCAAGTATGAGGATATAAAAGTTTTACAGTGGCTGCAGTTATACTGGAAAATTCAAAAGGCATGTTCAGAAGGTCAAATTCCAGATGATTTGAACAGAGCAGCCATAGTACCTATTTATAAAAAAGGAAACAGAGAATTATAGAGGAATTTACTTCTAATTGTTTCTATTAAGATTTATGCAAGCATAAATTAAAGGATAAGAAAAATTGCGGAAGATGAAACTTGAAGCAGCTAGGTTTAGGCCAGATGGAGATTATAAGGATCAGATTTTCACTTTAATGCAAATAGTGAGAAATTATGGGAATATCACAAAGAATTTGTATTTAAGTTTTGTAGATCTGGAAAAGGCATCACATGACAAGATGTTAAGAGAAAAGCTATTCAAAATGCTACAATTACATGGTGTAAATGCAACATTGAGCAATACACAGAATTCAGTGATGGTTTGGTGTAAAAATCATGTGCAAGACAAGTGCACTCTCTTCACTATTATTCATCATCTATATGGATTCACATCATGAAGGAAATTGGCATTAGGCCTGATGTCAAAATTGAATATATATATACAACTTGGCCTTAAATTATGCAAATGATGTTCTATTTCTAAACTAACCTGATAGAATAACTAAGATGAAAAGCCAAAAGGCTATTTTTTTCTGGCGAGGTTGATATAAGTTAAGGGGATAAAAATCCCTTATTGTTTTTCAGCCAGTAAGCGAAACTAAGATCGAACACTACGATCTGTAACGTTTCATGCCGACGAACTGTCAGCGTATCCAAGCGTAAGTGACCACTTGGTAGTGCCACACTACGGCAACTCGTTGCAAAGGTGAAGCAAGCTTCCTCACTGTTCTTGATATTTTCTCATAATGTAAAACACAGCTCTTAAGAGATGTAGTACTGTTTTACATTATGAGGAGAGGTCACTACCCAGACCGGTTTCAACCTTTTTTGAGGTCTCATCAGTGAGTAGCTAGACCTAGTTAATATCAGAGTTTAAGTGAAGAAAACTTACATACCTTTGCTATACGATTGACCGAAAGGTGTGTCACTATATTACATTATTATAACATAGTATAACTAAGATGAAAAGCCAAAAGGCTATTTTTTTCTGGCGAGGTTGATATAAGTTAAGGGGATAAAAATCCCTTATTGTTTTTTGAAACCGGTCTGGGTAGTGACCTCTCCTCATAATGTAAAACAGTACTACATCTCTTAAGAGCTGTGTTTTACATTATGAGAAAATATCAAGAACAGTAAGGAAGCTTGCTTCACCTTTGCAACGAGTTGCCGTAGTGTGGCACTACCAAGTGGTCACTTACGCTTGGATACGCTGACAGTTCGTCGGCATGAAACGTTACAGATCGTAGTGTTCGATCTTAGTTTCGCTTACTGGCTGAAAAACAATAAGGGATTTTTATCCCCTTAACTTATATCAACCTCGCCAGAAAAAAATAGCCTTTTGGCTTTTCATCTTAGTTATACTATGTTATAATAATGTAATATAGTGACACACCTTTCGGTCAATCGTATAGCAAAGGTATGTAAGTTTTCTTCACTTAAACTCTGATATTAACTAGGTCTAGCTACTCACTGATGAGACCTCAAAAAAGGTTGAAACCGGTCTGGGTAGTGACCTCTCCTCATAATGTAAAACAGTACTACATCTCTTAAGAGCTGTGTTTTACATTATGAGAAAATATCAAGAACAGTGAGGAAGCTTGCTTCACCTTTGCAACGAGTTGCCGTAGTGTGGCACTACCAAGTGATCACTTACGCTTGGATACGCTGACAGTTCGTCGGCATGAAACGTTACAGATCGTAGTGTTCGATCTTAGTTTCGCTTACTGGCTGAAAAACAATAAGGGATTTTTATCCCCTTAACTTATAACCTGATAGAAGTCTGCAGAATTTCCTAACTAAACTGAATAACAGCTGTAATAAATCTAGTGAGAAAATCAACAATAAACAGACAAAGACTATGAAAATAGGCAGGAACAGTGAAAATAGTAACTGAATCCTGAATGGAGAATCTATACAAAGCAGAATTTTTAGTGAAGATAGCAAACTACATATGGAAATAGACAACAGAATCAGCAAGGTAGGTGGGTAGGTGTGTTAGAAAGTCAAATGAGTAAATTTATATGTAATTTATGCTTGGTGAGGATATATTGTTGGAGGTGGAGGATATAAGAGATCTTGGGGTGATAGTGGATAAGGATCTGAAATTTAGGGGACACATAGCCAAAATTGTGAAGACAACACAAAGGCTTCTGGGAATGATGCAAAGGACACTGACATGTAGAAGTAGGGAGATTCTTGTTCCGTTGTATTAAGGCTTTGATTAGGCCACACATGGACTATTGTGCTCAGATTTGGTCACTTGTTTTCAGAAGAACTAAGGTAGTTTCTGACCTCTGGAATGTCGAGTATGAGGAACAATTGAGAAGATGTAATTTGCAGTCTGGTGGACAGGAGGAAGAGGGGGGAGATATGATAGAGACCTACAAGTTGGTAAGGAGTTATAGGATCAATGCTGGAGAAGTTCTACAGAAAATAGTGGGAGATCGGGGGGGAGAACCAGAGGTCATCCCTGGAAACTGTATAAAGAGGGTGTGAGTAGGGGAGTGAGAGAGACAGGTTTTTTTTCGTGCAGAGTTGTAAATGATTCGAATGCCTTGCCTGAGAGTGTGTTTAAGACATGGTATGATGAGCTGTGTGTGTGTGTGTGTGTGTGTGTGTGTGTGTGTGTGTGTGTGTGTGTGTGTGTGTGTGTGTGTGTGTGTGTGTGTGTGTGTGTGTGATAAAAGGACCTCCCAGGTGAGTCTTTGACTCAATGAGGTCTTGGGATAATAATAATAAGAGGGAACCAGTCAAAACACCGAAGTAGCTACATGCAAGATAGTTTTCAAACCAATTTTGACTTGTGAATCCAACAGTGGGTTAGAAATAAAACAACTGATCAAAGACCACAGATATGAGAGTTCTGAAAAATTAAGAATAAGGAAGGAACTTGACATTATTAGTATTCGGGAATGTGTGAGCAAAGCTGATCTCAGATGGAATGGTTACTTAAACAGAATGGATCAGAAAATGTTAAGAAAACAGATGTTTGATGTCAGGATAGTAGGGAAAAAACCCAGAGGAAGACCAAGAACTAGGTGGCTGATGCAGTTAGAAGTGCCTTAGAAGACTAAAATATAAATCTGATAATACTGGAGTCCTGACAGATAAGACTAATTTGGAGGAAAATTGTTGATATGAAAACAGTAATAATGTAAGCTTTTCATGTAGTACTATCACCTAGTAATCTGTACGTTCCCTGAGGGTACATATCAGGAATTTGATGATAGAATAAAATAAAGTATTTAATATAAAACATTTTGTGACAAGTATTTCACTGGAATGAAAACAAATATTACAAAATGCATTCTTCCTAACACTCTCTTCTCAGCAATGACAACACTATTCAGATAAAAACACAGCCAACAGGCAATACAGTACTAAGATTCTTAACATAAATGTACGTAAAAATATAAATGATATGAAAAAATGTAATATTTGCATAGGATTACATATATAAAATGAAACTTATTCATCGGATTAATTGACAGTTCAAGGTCACAATTTCCTAAAATTTTGCAGTTTTTTAAATTGTCACTGCAGTTTAAATCAGGATGATTTCAGAAGAACAATTTTTGTATTGTTCCAAATGATCCTATTGTAAAAATAATCATAATTAAAATTCTGAATATTTTTACGTATTGTTTATGTTAGTATGTTTATTAGTTTTGTTTTCATAACACGCATTGTCGGCACTTGCGATGTGCCCATTATGGAAATTGTTTTGTTAAAAGTGATATGTAAAGCAGTTAAAAATTTAACGTACTTACCGGATTTGAATAGTTGTGTTACTTTAAACAAATTTATTATGGTTTGAAATATTAAGTTTTGTGAGGACGTTCTCTTGTCGCTAACAGAGACGTGTCAGCCATTATACAGTACTTAGTTTCTCACTTGTCACGGAGTGCGCATGCTCGCCAAGAAGTCTGATGTGTGATTGACAGCTGACAAGGAAAGCATTTGGTATCTGAGTAATGCCTGTAAACAAGATAGTGTTCGGAAGGAATTTAGAACACAGGCAAGCAGATATTTAGGTTCGAAGGAACTTAAGTTTTTTAAGTGACAGTCGGAAGAAAATTAATAGTATATTCCGAAAAAGGAATCGTGGAACTATTAAGTTTCAAAGTGGAATAAGTATTGATAAATAAAAGAGAAATATTGCTATATGCGTTTTAAACGGAATATTGGAGAAAACACTAATTGAAAGATTAATAGTAGATTCTGAAAAGGGAATCGTAGAGCTGCAAGTTTTTTTTATTGGAAGAGTTAAGACTGTCAATAAGCATTTAGTGAATAAAAGAAGAATTTGCTATTTACGTTCTAAAGGAATGTTCGAGAAAACTCTGATTAGGAAGTTTCATTTGTATTAAGGACGCCGGATCTGACTATTATTTCTACTGAAGAAAAGAGATGGAATTAAGTTCGGAAGAATTAATGTGTGCTACATAAGTGATGAGAAAGGATCCTGTAAAAATGAAGAATGGAGTTATATATCTTCAGAAAAGGGCCTTGACAGAGAAAGAAACTGGCTATGAACATTTTGTGATTGTGCAAACAAAGTGTTAGTCTAGTCTTAAGTGTAAGACTATTTTAAAAAGGCCTTGGATCCAATTAATTTGTAGTTAGTTATGTAAAGTTGTTTGAAGTGTATATATATTGTTTTTGTTTTATTAAATGTGTTTATTTTGTATTTTGGTCTTGAGTCAGCGATTATTTGGATTCTGAAAGAGTTAAGATCCTTGCACCAGTTGGAGTGAACCCTTGTGCATATAATAATATATAGGTACACTCGGAAATTAAAAAAAAATAACTGTTAGAAACAGAGATCATCTCTATGGTAGGATAAATATTAAGATAATATATATGTATATCTCCTCTATATAAAAATCCACCAATTATTAACACTATGACTAATAAAAATTTCACGTTCTCCATGAGAGGTAGAAAACAAATGTGTACCACTTGTTCTGATCATCAGATACACTATCTGATGTCTAGATATATCTGACCATCCTTTTATAGTAGCATATGGTTATATACAACAAAACTATGGCTCATATAGGTATAAAAGGAAGCACATGGTCTCGCAATCAACATAGACAAACATTAAAGTAAAATGGGCCATAATGAAGAGCTTAACATTTCATATCGAACTATCACAGGATTTGGATTCCACCTTTGCAATACCTCAGTTCAGGAAATTTCTGCCCTGCTGCAGCTGCCCCAATCAACTGTAAGTGATGACAGTCTGAAGTGAAAATACCTAGAACAACACAATTGTGACTTGGTAGGCCATATAAAATCACAGAGTGGGAACCCTTTCCTTTATTACTACATGGTGATCAGCATTCATTTTACACAAATTATGGACTCTACAACTGTGTTATAAATAATTATTTTAATTTCCCACGTATCGACCTTCATATTAAGGTCATCATCTGGAGTATACACACATATATATACAGAGACAAGCTAAATTACATTTCACATAGTATGCTGAAAAGACAATGATTTGATCAATGGTTATTCTACTGGCCTCACCTCTAGTGAAAATAAAATAAAATTACAATAAATAAATGAAATAAAATAAATTAACTACATCAAAGCTATATTCTATTTTAGACAACATCAGAGAAAAATCTTTCATTTAGATAGTTTTGCTACAGTAAAAATTATGTCCTAATTTAATATGACAAATGTTATATTAGATTTAGCATCCTGGATTACCTATGGTCTATTTATAATTAACTCTTAGGGAGAAGGTCAAGTGGGTAGAATATGTGCCTTTCATATTCTTGGAATTTTTACACCTTCATATTCTTGGAATTTTTACACCTTCATATTCTTGGAATTTTTACACCATCATTATTGTTAAGATTAGGGTGATTGATAAGAATCTCACAGGCCTCGTTAAATTTATGTTCATATAGTACGCCCACAGATATGAGATCCTTCGACACTTCTGAGCATGTCAGAAGAAGGAGAATCCATTCCAAAAATAGGGTAATCAATCCGTCTTGTGGGACGAGTTGTTTATTATTACACATTGGAAAATTAACTTCTCTTTTATGATCATTGTAGTTTTTAAAGTTGGTAACTATTTGCTTATATAACAGTTGGAAAATTTTACGTATAAAGTACGTGATTTCACGTGTTGGTGACCAATTCGTACATTGCCTTATTTCTTTCTCCCCTTCAACATGAATTGACTCTTCTTGGCAGTCTCCCAACAACAGCTCTCATTTATGTGGTTGGACTATACCATGTTTTGGTATGATGTAAACAACAGGTGCTTTTCCAGTTAATTCTATGTAAAGTGTTCAGGGCATGATCAGAAAGACCAGCATGACCATAGTTATTATATTTAATGTGTCATTTATGTTCCTTTTTTCTGATAGGAATTGTGCATCCTGTTTCCCCTATATAGGACAAATTACAGGTGCAATGAATACGGTATACTCCAGGGTGGGCCAGTGGAGGGAGTGGATCCTTGGATGAGTTGAGTAAGTTCTTTAATTTTGCAGGAAGTTTAAAGGTGGCTTTAAGGTTGCATTTCTGTAGTATTCCATTTATTTTATCTGATATCCCTTTAATGTATGAAATGGTTACAGTTTTACTGTAGTCTTGTTTATTTTTGTCTTGTACAGAATTTTGTTGATAGTATTTTGGCTGTAACCATTTTTTAGGAAGGTATTACTGAAAACTTTTAATTCATCTTATCAGCAATACCTTCCAAAAAAATGGTTACAGCCAAAATACTATTAACAAAATTCTGTACAAGATCTCACTTAAAAACAAAAATAAACAAGACTACAATAAAACTGAAACCATTCCATACATTAAAGGGATATCAAACAAAATAAACAGAATACTACAAAAATACAACCTTAAAGTCACCTTTAAACCTCTTACAAAATTAAGAAACTTACTCAACTCATCTCCCTCTGTTGGTCCACCCTGAAGCATACCATATTCATTGCACCTGTAATTTGCCCTATATAGGGGAAACAGGATGTGCAATTCCTATCAGAAAAAAGGAACATAAAACACCACATTAAATATAATAACTATAGTCAAGCTGGTCTTTCTACACTTTACATAGAATTGACTGGAAAAGCACCTGTTGTTTACATCATACCAAAACATGGTATGAACGTAAATTTAAGGAGGCCTGTGAGATTCTCATTAATCACCCTAATCTTAACAATAATGATGGGCTAAAAATTTCAAGAATATGAAAGGCATATATTCTACTCACTTAACCTTTCTTCCTAAGAGTTAATTATGAATAGGACCATAGGTAATCCAGGATCCTAAATCTAATATAACAATTGTCATATTAAATTACAGCATCATTTTTACTGTAACAAAACTATCTATATTGAAAGAATGTTTCTCTGATGTTGTCTTAAATAGAATATAGCTTTGATGTAGTTAATTTATTTTATTTCATTTATTTATTGTAATTTTATTTTATTTTCACTAGAGGTTGGGCCAGTAGAATAACCATTGATCAAATCATTGTCTCTTCAGCATGCTATGTGAAATGTAATTTAGCTTATCCCTGTATAGATGTGTATACTCCAGATGAATATGAAGGTCGAAACGTTGGGAAATTAAAATAATTATTTATAACACAGTTGTAGAGTCCATAATTTGTGTTAAATGAACAGAGTGGGAACACTGAGTGCTGAAGCTCATGGCTCAAAAAAAAAAAAAAAATCTGTTCTCAACTGAAATACTAGTTACCAAGTTTCAAAATGCTTCTACGGGCAACATCAGCACCACAACACTTTGTCACGAGCTGAAGAAGAGTTAGGATTGTGTGTTCTTATAGCTGTTTCAGCTGCATGCACGCACACAAGCCTAACATCAGCAAGGGCAATGCCATGTGTTGGGTAAAGCTCACTGCCATTGGATTATAGAATGAACATATTCTCTGATCTTCACTATCTGGTAGTCTGACAGATGAGTCCATGTGCAGGAATTGTTTGATGAGATGGGTGTTGAAGAACTCAAATAGACTGCATGGGACAAACTGGAATGCAAAATTGCGATCCAGGCTGAATCACGACATTAGTGACTGACCTCGCTATTGCTCTTGTGGATGGATTGGAATTACTGCAGCAACTTGCCAAAATCTAGTGGAAAGCCTTCCCATAAGACTGAAGGCAGTTATAGCTGCAATGGGAAGGCTTTCCACTAGACTTTAGCAAGTAGCTACAGTAATTCCCATCCACCCATTGTGGAATGAAAATGCTTACAGCAACAACAGCACAACTGTGACTTTGTAGGCCACATAAAATCATAGACCAGAAGCACTGAGTGCTGAAGTGCAAAAAAAATCCCCTGCCCTCAATGAAATACTAACCACCAAGTTCCAAAATGCCTCTGAAGGCAATGCCAGTACCACAACTGTTCCTGAGGAGATGAAGAACGGTTAGGCTTGTGTGTTCTTATAGCTGTTCAGCCACAACACACACACACCAACTCCATATTAATGCTTTTCACATTACATTATTGGAATGTGCAGGTATCTTGCTATTTTTGATCAGATATTGTATCTACAGTATGGCTTATTTAGCTGAAACAGGACTGATTGCAGGTACAAGGCTTGTGGTAAACTGACAGTATGCTGACTGGAAATTTAACTTTAGTGGAAAGCAAGAGAAAAAAAAAAAAAACTTTGTTTACTGACTTGTAGTCATCTACAAGAGCTCCACAAAGTCTTTTTAAGAAATGTGGAGAACTGACCAGGATCTCTGACCTTCTCATGGTGCACCCACATACCTGGATACTGAACGAAAGAGGGTGGGCTAGCAATTTGGGATTTAGCCAAAAAATGATACTCTTACTGGCTTAAACCATAATGCAAAATAATGGAACGACAAGATAGAAAGAATTTCATGCCAGCTGGGATGTCATATCCCAGCTGGCATGATTAAATTAAACAAGGTTCTCATTGTCTTTATTAGAGAACCATGGCAAATGGTAAAAAAAAGTCAGCTATTGAAACATATCCCAACTCAACATCAGCAGAGATCTAGATTGTCACCATCAAAATAAGAAGCATCAATGGAAAAGAAATGGAACTGACAGAAGAAATAGATAAGTTCCAGCTAAGCTCTTTCTGAGAAACAAATACAAGATGTTATATTCAGTCAGTAACAATCAGGGAAAAGGAGTAGCTATAGTATTCAACACTAAATATGAGGATAATTTACTTGAATGGTAGGTAATATCAGGCTGGTGAACTGGACAATGAGATCTATTTGTTCCTATATCAGTAGGATAACATCACTATCAACAATAATATAGTCAATGAGATTTTTATTTCTTATGTCTTCTCTCCATGTGAATTTTTGCATATTTTTATGTTGGAACACAGTGTTAGAATAACTAGTCCATGCCTTGAATATAAACATAGCAGATTCTTACCATCATTATTAGCTTTGCTCTTTATCCAAATATTCCCAGAATATTTCTATATGTCTGGTAATCATTTCCTACTCTGCTGTTTAGATCTACCAACTTTTCCTTTTTCATTGTATCAAATGCCTTCTCTAATGCCTCAAAAAATTTCTCCACTTCTTCCTTTCTAGAATCTTCTCTGAAACCATAGGAACAAATAGGTCTCATTGGCCTATATCAAGTCTGGACGAGATATAAGGGTAGTACTGCCCATAACCAGTACAAAGATTAAAAAAAAATAAAAATTAAATTAAATTAAAAAAAAAAAAAAACTAGTGGTGTACCACGAGGATCAGTCTTTGAACCGTTGTTATTCACTCTGTACATTAATGACATTGGGAAGGATTTGACAGATGACATACAGCTATTTGCTGATGATGCAAAGATAGGCAGGGTAATCAGAAATGTAGCTGATATGCAATACCTGCAGAATGATTTGAATAAGATGGAATTTTGGGCATGGGAAAATGGACGTCAGTTCAATGTTAGTAAATGTAGTCATGCACTTTAGCGACATTAGATATCCAATGTATTGGTGGGATTATGCTAGAAGAAATTGATCAGGCTAGGGATCTTGGAGTTTTAGTATAGGAAGTTGAAGTTCAAAGGCCATATAACAATTATCCTCCAAAATTGCAAATATAACTCGGAGGATAATTGCAATGCTGAAACGAAACTTTGACATGTAAAGATAAGGATGTCATTTTTGTCTCTTTACAAAGCATTGATAAGACCTCACTTGGACTATTGTGCACAGGTCTGGTGTCTCCTTGTTTTCATGGTGATTCTGACACAGTGGAAAGAGTGCAAAGGAGATTAAAAATTATATCAAGGTTGTGGAACATTGATTATGAAGACAGATTGAGAATTTGTAGACACTAGAAATGATTGAGACTTACAAACTTCTGAAAGGGTTATACAGAATTTCAGTTGATGTAATTTTTCATTTTATGGAGGGCAGAGAAAGGACGAGAGGGCGATGAACAGCATCAACAAAGGGGTGAGATATAGATTTTTCTCTCACAGAATGGTACATCATTGGAATGGATTGCCATTTGGTGTTCTGTGTGTGCGCGCATGTGAGTGCAAGTACTAACTTTCCAGTTGGTGCTTGTAGTATGTGGCCTCTCTCATTGTCCATGACTCCCTGGAAGTCTCTCTTAATAATATTAATTCATTTCTGACATTTACCCTCGAGGAATGTACAGAAATTTGTACTTTGTACTGGTTATCATCATTGTACTGCATGAAAAAGTTACATCATTACTAACTTCCTATTGTCAATTTTCCTCCAAATTAATCTGTTGTCTGTCAGGAACTCCAACATTATCAGATCTTATAATTCTGTCTTCTAAGGGGCACCTTTTACTGTATCAATCCAACATCATCTTGATTGAGCTAGTTTCTTGCCTAAATAGCTGAAATTTTTTACTTATTCTACATGTTTTCCATTCAGGATGTTGCGGATGTTTTCAGTAGTTCTGTCAAATTTTTTTCTTTTTTTATTGCTGATTTTCATACCAGATTTATTACAACAGTTATTCAGTTTAGGCAGAGAATCCTGCAGACTTGTACTGGATTTACTTAGAACTATAACGTCATCTGCATAGAGCTGATATTAAAATCTTCAATTTTGATTTCAGGTTTAATATCATTTTCCTTCATAATTCAGTAGATGATTAATAATAGTGGAGATAATGTGTATCCTTGTCTGAAACCTGATTTAACATCAAACCTTTCTTTGCATCCATTCAATTCTAAATGCTGACTTGCGACTTATATATAGACTAACTATTGCTTGATATAATGTCCGATTTATGCTAACTGTCGTGTTTTGGACAGCTTTTATCTTGACACCATATCATATGCCTTTCCATATCTTCAAAACTTAGGCACAGATCATTATTATATTCTCATGATTTCTCAACTAAGAAATTAAGGTCTTGATAACCTCTATTTAGCTTGAATCCAGCTTGTTTTCTGAGTTTTGCTTCCATAATTTCTCTTAGCTGTTTCTTGAGAATACTTGCATAATTGTTACAAGGAACACTCAGCAGGAAAATTCTTCTGTAATTTTCACATTCAGTTGTATTTCCTTTTTTATAGTTGGACACTAAGGACTCTACTTCGATCATTCAGAATTCGACCTTCTGACCAGACTCTCTGAATTATCCAGTATAGCACTGGAAAACTTTTATACCTCTATTTTAGCATTTCTGGTCAAATATCATCTACTCCAGCTGCCTTTCCACATTTCAGATTTTGATGGCTTTTTTTTTATTTATCAATATGTATTCCTGATTGAATTCTTGTTGAGTGTTTTATACTACTATCACTGTTTGTTTTATTAAGCAATCTTTCAAAGTAATTACTACAGACATCTAGATAATCTTTATCTGCAGTTTTCATGTCACCTTTATCATCTCTTATTCCTTTTATAGTACTCTTTCTCCATTTCTAAGGCTTTATCAACAACCTTTAGAATATTTTGCTGCCTTCCTAATATTTATTTTCTATGTTCTTACCAGTCTTCCCATGACTTTTGTTTAGCTACTTTGACACAGTGCTCTGCTTTCTTACATTTTTTCTCTGTATTCTCGAAGAGCACAAGCTGACTTACCAGGAACTTTTTACATGCTTTCTTTTTTTTTTTTTTTCTTTACTGCCTCTTAACTTCATTAGTTCACCACTGAGTTCTGATATTTCTATCCTTGCAGACAACTTCACCACATGTTTATTTTGCTGAATCAATGAGTTTGCCATTAAATCTCTAAGGGTCTTATTTTCAAATTCTTTAATTTTTTTTTCAATAATATTTGTGTATTTGAATCTATAGTTCAAGAAAAAATTAAAGAATTTGCTGCAAAAACTGCTCAACTCTTTCGTTTTAAAACTTCTACACTTGTCTTTTCAATATGATATTCAATTTTATCCTACTCAAAACTAAATGGTGATCACTTCCAGTTTCAAATCCTCTGTATACTCTTGTGTTCTGAACCAAGATTGGGATATGTTATGCAAAAATTCACATGGAGAGAAGACGTAAGAAATAAAAATCTCATTGACTATATTATTGTTGATAGTGATGTTATCCTACTGATATAGGAACAAATAGGTCTCATTGTCTAACACACTTTACAAGTGTTTTATCCTATACCTGTTCTATTTATCATTGTAATCATTCTCTGGTGGCAACGCCATTCCACCAGTGTGCCCTGTAGGGCCCTCAAGGAAAGAACTTTTATATCCTTCTGTATACAAGCTATTTTAAGTCCTTGCAACTATCTGCACTCCATACGACATGTAAAGAGATGGTGGCGCTGGTAAACCTCAGAGTTGCCCCATGCTCCTCCTGTATCTTACTAACTAGATCTTGGTTATTTTTATAATAGTTTACTTTATTATTATGGCTATAGGTTAGTGGGTGCCCTGTTCCCACCACCTGCGCATCAACTACCCAAATATCACCATCTCTTTTAATCACTAAATCTGGCTTATGCAAACCTGCGGAGGTCCTATAATGTGGTTCCACCGCAGTCTCCCAACCTTTGTTCTTAAAGCGGTTGTTCAGAATGGAGACCATGGCATCATGCCTCTGCATGCAGACCCCATGGGTGCAGAAGCAAAACTGGGCTATATGAGACAATGTCTCACTGTAGTGGCAGCCAGCCCTACAGTTTGAGTTGTCACTACCCCATCGAGCTGTGCGGGCTCGAGTAGGCAGGGCATTGATCTTCGTCCTGATAAGGTCAATATACTCAAACCCAGGGAGGAGTCTGGTGCCATCCCTTACCTAATCATGCTGGGGAGGCACCAGATATGACTCTTTTAAAGGAGCACCATCTACAGAACAGTGCAACAGAGATGCCCCTCGTGTTCTGCAGGTGCTGACTCGATTAAAGTACCTTGATAATGGGACCAGCCTTTAGCCCGCCTAAAGGCTTCTTGCATTAATTGGCTATAGAAAGCCGCTCTGCAGATAGGGGAAGATAGTTCTAACTGCGCGATTCTTGACAGCCGCAGGCGTGGGATCAGCCATCTAAGTGATGGAACCTCAAGCCCACCATCCTTCACCCTCGCATGGAAATATACAGTAGGAGTGTCAGGCAGCAATCGGAGCCATGATCTCACGGCTGAACAGACAGCCCTGTCCATTCAGGACAGTACCGAGATATATGTCCTACCAAGCACCAACTTGTGGTAAAAGCGAGGTAGGAGATAGTGGGAAAGGAGAAACAATCTTTGCTGGGGCTTGAGAGGAGTTTTCCTCAAAGAAGCAATCCCAGCTTCTAGGATAGAAGACCTTCCCTTTGGGATGAATATGATACCAAGGTATCTCCACTCTTCCAGGATGGTCAAAGCATGCAACGGCCTCCCGTGCAGGGAAAACTCTACAGTCTCGACCTTAAGCTTCTTGTCACGACCAGAAGGGATAAGAGCTAAAGAGCAGGACTTCTCTACATTAATAGAAAGGCCTCGAATAGAGAAGAAGTCAACTGCCCGGTCAAGGAGTTCCTGCAAGCCTACAGTATCTTAGTAGAGGCTACGAGAATAAGATCGTCCGCAAAGGGCATAGCATTAAAGGAAGAAGCGCCTAGAGAGTAGCCTATATGGCTAGGAAGAGAATGAAGAAACTCATCTATGACGCAGTTAAAGAAAAGGGAGATAAGAGAATCACCCTAACGAACACCCTGCACTGCGGGAATAGAAGTTGCACAGGACCTTGTAGTGATAGTGATGGAGCTACCCGAGTATAGCTCCATAACATAGGAAGGGTTCTGGACATCCAGCAATAGACAGCGCTCAAAGGAGAGCAGGAAGGGAGATGCTATCAAAGGCCTTTTGGAGGTCCAGAGACACCATATATTAAATCTTGCAGACTCACATTCCTCATATACCACTTTTTGAAATGTCAATCAACCATCCTCTTATCCATGCTAATATTTTATAATCCCAACCCATATTCTTCAATTTATGCAATTTCATGATAATGATATGATGCAATAACTAAGTCTATATGGAATTTAATAAAATTTGTCATTTAGAATGTCTATTAAAATTTGCCGCGTTTTCAATTTTGGTTTCAATCAGATCACTTGTAGTCAAAACAAAATTGTATGTCTAAAGATATAATCCAAAAATAGGTTGAAGGTTAATAAAATATGTATAACTTTCCACACTCTTGGATTTTTACAAAAGGGCTGCTGCCTACTCAATAAAAGTCTGAATAACAACTTTTGCAGACATCACAACAATTCTCGTAAAAACAAAGAAATGTTAACTGAAAATGCTATTCCTGAAAAATTTCAACCTGTATTGCACATAAACTATTACAAGAGGTTGTGTTTCAAAATGTATTCTGTCTGAGAGGTTAATATCAGATATTTTCAGTAAGATATCATATTCATTCTGTTCATATCAAATTATTCCTTAGCTCTAGGCAGGGCAAATTTAGGTGAAAAGCAATATTTATTTGGAATTCCTTCAGAAATTAACCTTATGTCTGTATTTTTACTTTAACTATTTGCACATTCAAAATCCGTGACACATTTTGAAACTGGCTGGCTAGAATTAAATGAAAATTTAATTGTAAGCCAATAACACATTAGTACCATGGATGGTTAATGGATTAAAATAATCTAGAAGCTCTATTTTAGAGAACAAACTTTTTTTTTTAATACACTTCAGTTGTCAGCAAAAAGGAAGAGAGTAGGTTCTGACTAGGCAATGAAAATCTTAGGCCTTAAATCTTCATACTGAAGACACACCTGTCTTAGCTGAACATTCAGCAACATTTATGAAACAACAGATGGGTAATGAGGTCAAAACTGTAGACATGTCATCAAAATAAATATTGCAAAAATGTAACACAGTGAAAAGTAATGTTGCATTTTTTACACCTTTATTAACCAAGCAATCCCTCGATTTGACTGCTATTTCAAAAAATGAAATTCTGGAACATCAGTGGAAGAGGTCACAAAAAAGTAATCAAATTCCTGCTATGCACCCTCAGGGGATGTACAACAAGCATGTCAAACTCAAAGGCTAATACGGGCCAAATAATCAAGGTTTAAGTTTATGTGGGCCGCAAAAAACAAAAACTTCAATTTTCATAAAAACGCAGGTTTATTTTGAAAAGTACAGTATAAAAAAAGAACAAGAACAATGATAAATTAATGTTTTCTCCCTGACACTTAGCATCTCTTCTCTGTCACTATCTTTCTTACTTCGGGGGAAAATCTTGTTCGCAGTGATTACTTTCAAAACTGATCCAAGGTAATTCTGGATAAGTCAGTAATTCTGGATCTGACAAAAGACTTATTTCCCTTCATAACTGTAAATAACTGCTCACACCGATAAGTACTTCCAAACATGGATATAATTTCCTATGCGAATTTTCGAATATTTTTAAACCTGGCAGGTAAATATTTGTAAACTCCAGGCACGCCAACTTCACTGAATTTTGCCTTCAAATCTGAATCGCACCGGATCTCATTTACATTTGATTAGGTACTGATTCAATATTTATTGAAAAAAATCGAAGAAAACAAAGAAAACTTGTCTTCCAAAAATTTTAAATCTGCAAATCTTGTTTCGAATTCAGTTCTAAGACTTATAAATTTTTCTGTGTATTTTTCATACAATGCAGTTTCACTTAAACTTGATTTGTTCATGTTGCACGTTGGAAAGTGCATTAAATCTTCATTTTTCAACTGCTTTTCCCAAAGAACTAGTTTACATTTGAATGCCTTAACTTGGTCACACATGTTCGTAATGATCTGATCTTATCCTTGCAGTTTTAAATTTAAATCATATAAGTGTTTTGTTATATCAACCATGAAGGATAAATCTTGCAACTACACTGTGTCAAAAAATAGGCTTGTGTCTTGATTTTTAGTTATTAAGAACTGACATATTTCTTCTTTAAAGTCCCAGAATTGTTTAAAAATCTTGGAGCAGGATAGCCAACGTACCTCAGTATAGTAGAACAAACCAGAATATTCGCTGTCTAATTCACTTAAGAAAGCAGAGAACTGTCGCTGATTTAAGCCTCTAGATTTTATGAAATCAATGATTTTTTTTGATAGATGTCAACACATTTTCCATGTTTATTATTTTCGTGCATAATACTTCTTGATGTATAATGCAATGCATATGATTACTCTTGGATCCGTCATAAATTTCACTTTGTTTTTTTTTTTTTGCAGTAATGCCACGAAACCATTGTTTTTTTACAGTCAGAGAAGGAGCTCCATCTGTAGCTACAGAAGTTAATTTTGACAGAGGTAGATTGTATTTTTGCAGAAGTTCAAAAACACAATTAAATATATCTTGTCCTGTACTACTGTTATACATTAGTACTAGTTCCAATAATTCCTCAAAAATGTTGAAATCCGTGTCACAAGCACAGAGAAACACACCTAATTGAGCTACACCCCAATGTCCGTACTCTCGTCACAGGCAATGGAAAAAGCTTCGAAACTAGATAATTTTGCTTTGATCTGAACACTTAAATTGTCAGCCAAATCAATAATTCTTTCTGCAACTGTATTTCGAGACAAAGAGATTGTTTGAAAAGCCTTTATATTTTCAGGACAAATAATTTCTGCAGCATTAATTAGACATTCTTTAATGAAATCACCTTCAGTAAAAAGTTTCAAGTGTTTAGCTATCAACACTGACAAGATGTAGCTTGCATGCACCACTGCTTCACTTTCTGGTGATACTTGAGTAAACATGAACTGTTGTTTTTTTCAGTCCTGACTTCAGCTCTTTCCACTTTTCTTGTCTCATTAATCCTTCATAATTATCATATTTTGATTTATGTTGTATAACTTTGGTACACCAATAACATTATTACATATCAAGCAGATTATTTTATTTTTTACTTCACAGCAAAAATACTCCAATTCCCACTTTTCTTGGAAATTTTGATGTTCGTCAGCAATTTTTTGTTTATTACTATCACTTGGTTACAATAGAGACATGCTGAATACAAGGACTGATAAAAATTAATAATCGTTAACATAAAATAATAGAATATTTTAATAAAAACTGATATTTTTTCTTGAACATCAACTTACCAGACACTAAATAACTGCACAAATTAATAAGTGTAATAACGTAAATAAACTTATTTTTCTTGTTCACCGAAAGCGAAATATTTCCTGTTACACACACCAAACAAGTCAGTTCAAACAAGACTGACGACTAGACGTGGCACGTGATAGTAGGTATATAATCAGCTGGTAGAAATAGTGGGGGAAATGGTTTGCCTGCGTGTAAAGGATATGCATGCAACACGGCTATATGTAATAATCATCGTCATTGGCAAACGTTTGGCTGGGCCACAAAAATATTCATCGCGGGCCACGAGTTTGACACCCATAATATACAAGAGTGTACTACATGAAGTTGAAAGTGTTTTTTCCCCCCCACTTGGTTAGACTATAATAAATTTAGTTTAATCCTTTATCCAAGTGTAAGCAAACAAAGTTTGTGTCTGAAGTATCTTCAGGACTGAGGCACTCGTGGTAAAGGTGGACCAAGCTCTCATCACTCCTTGTCTTAGTATCTCCCATAATGCAAAGCATATCTCCTTGCGAATATGTATAATGCTATGCATTAAGGGAAGGGCCACTACCCAGACCGGTTTCTACCTTTATTCAGGTCTCGTCAGTGGGAGCCAGACCCAGAGGTGGTGATACTAATGTGTAAGCAATGGAGAAGTCATATTTACCTATACAAGTTGCCAAAAGGTGTATCACCTTATTATTAAATTACTCTGGATTTAGAAAAAGATGTTGGAAATACTTCAGGCACAAACTTTGTTTGCTTACACTTGGATAAAGGATTAAACTAAACTTAAACTTCAGGTGCAAATTTCCAACATCTTTCTCTAAATCCAGAGTAATTTAATAACGAGGTGAGACATTTTAGCAACTTGTATAGGTATATATGACTTTTCCATTGCTTCCACCTTAGTATCACCACCTCTGGGTCTGGCTCCCACTGACAAGACCTCAATAAAGGTTGAAACCGGTTTGGGTAGTGGCCCTTCCCTAAATGCATGGCATTATACATGTCCGCAAGGAGATGTGCTTTGCATTATGGGAGATACTAAGACAAGGAGTGATGAGAGCTTGGTCCACCTTTACCACAAGTTACCTCAGTCCTGAAGATACTTCAGGCACAAACTTTGTTCGCTTACACTTGGATAAAGGATTAAACTAAATTTATTATAGTCTAACCAAGTGAAAAATAAACTTTCAACATCTTTCTCTAAATCCAGAGTAATTTAATAAAAAGGTGGCACACCTTTTGGCAACTCCTATGGGTAAAGATGACCTCACCATTGCTTCTGCCTGGTATCTCCACTTCTGGGCCTGGCTCCCACTGAAGAGACTTCAATAAAGGTCGAAACTAGTCTGGGTAGTGGCCCTTCCCTTAATGCATAATATTATACATATCTACAGGGAGATGTGTTTTGCATTATGGGAGATACTGAGATAGGAGTGATGTTGGCTTGGTCCACCTTTGCTATGAGTTGCCTGGTGTTGTACTGCCTTACCTCAGTCCTGAAGATATTTTCAGGTGCAAACTATCCTTCTATTGACCAAACTCTGCAGTCTGCATGTCCTCAGTCCATTCTTATAGCTAACATTGTATAGTCCTGATAACATTTTCAGCACAATAATCCAGATGTGGTCTGATCATGGCTTTATACAATGGAACCACAACTCTTCTGTCTCTGCTGGTCAGCATCCCTCTCAGTATTGTAGCAATCCTCTGGGATATGTTTACCACCTTTGCAATATGTCACCTAAATTTCTATCAATAATCACCCCAAGGTCCCTTGTCTCTCCCACTTCATCCAATACATTTCCTCCAAAAGCGTATCCTGCTCCCCATAGTTGCACTAAAATGACACCCCGAATCATTTGCCTATCTGTAAAGCTCATTCAAATCCTCCTAAATGGCTGCAACATTGGAACCATTAGTGACACCCCTTCCAAGCTTTACACCATCTGCAAATAATTGAATATCTCCCTGCAATTCATTGACAATGTCATTAGTATTAGAGGTTAAACAATACGGGCCCCAACATTGAGCCTTGAGGGTCCCATTTTTAACTCTTTCCTTCCTTGATATATTTTCTCTCATATACAACTCTCTGATACCTATCAAACAGCCAATCTCCAATCCAATTCACTAATCTGATATCCAAACTGATGCTGTACCTTAAATATTAGCTTATGTGTCACCCTGTCAAATGCCTTTGTAAAACCAAAAAAAAAAAAAAGTGACAGTATATGCCTTAAAGGTAATTACTAAAACAAGGAGCACCCTTTAACAAAACCATGCTGACCCTAACAGATAACATTACCCTCATCTTCCCAATGCTGTGTATGAATTCAAACAGCATGCCAAAGTGCGTGACACTAATTTGATCAACTGTTATTCTACTGATCTGACTTCTAGTGAAAAAAAACATCAAAGCTATATCCCATTTTTGCATGGCCAGAGAACAAATTCATATCTTTTAATATAGCAATAGTGGCAGCTTAATCCATAATTTAACATAAGTGTTAAAAAAATCATAAAATCATGGAGTACTACAGTCCTCATTATAATTTATAATGACTGCTTAGAACAAACAGTTATGTGCCATCCATATTCTTGGGATTTTTAGACCATTATTGTTGAGATCAGGGTGGTTGATTACAATTTCACAGGCCTCCTTAATTTTATGTTTATACCAAGGTGGAAACATAGGGAGATTAAAGTAATTATTTTTAACACTATAGTAGACTTGATAATTTTACTAAAATGAAAGCTTAGTGTTAACTAAATTTCTCTCTTATTCCATATAAATTCAGTTGACTTCTTAGCATATCAAGTTTACTAATTCTGTTGTCTATTTCAATATTTCATTTACCATCGTATTAAAAATTGTGCCTAAATAGCTGAACTGCTTTCCTTGTTCTATACATTCTCCATTAAGGATGCAGTTGATGTTTTCAATGTTTCTCCCTATTTTCATTATCTTTGTCTCTATACTGCTGATTTTCATACCAAACTTATTTACAGCAGTTATTTAATTTAGACAGGAAATCTTGCAGACTTATATATTGGATTTATTTAGGAGTACATCTCCAATTTTGATATCAAATTAATGCCACTTTCTTTCATAATGTGATCTATATAGATGATGAATAACTGTGGAGATAATGTGCAACAATGTCTCATACCAGAATTAACATCAAGCCATCTTCTTATACCTCCTTGAATTCTAACTGCTACTTACAGCTCAAATATAGACTATGTAATGCTTGTTATAATGTCCCATTTACACCATATAACTATGTTTTTTTTTTCTCTTGGCAATGGCATATACCTTTCCAGATCTACAAAACCTAAATATAGATCCTTGTTATATTTCCATGATTTCTCAAGCATTTGTCTTATAGTGAAAATCTAATTCTGACCATCTGAGAAAACTAAAAATTTGTGAAGTCAACTTTTAAAATTACATGATTCACAAAATTAATCCCATGTAAACACATATTTTCAGGCTTCAATATCAACTCATTCCTGCCTCCCACAGACAAAAATTTGTTTATGTCATTATTGTATATAAAAGTTACTGAGGTTTTTTTGGGGGGGGAGGGGGGGGGGAAGAGGAATGAACGATGATTATAGGTAGACATTTACATTTTTTGTTGATTATCCTATTATACACAGAAAAGCTTACCATTTTCTTCTGCAAATTGCTTTGCTTCTTCATATGTTACATCTCTCTGAGCATCTAAGTCACACTTATTACCAATGAGAAAGATTACCTATCATAAAGATTATCAGATATAAATAAAAACAATAAATGTAACTTTACTCCTTAACAGAGCTAAGTGATAAAACATACATTATATATAGACACACTAGGCTCATGAAACAGCATTTGAAGAGTGGAAATGTTTGCCACTCTTGCTTCTGGAGCTGAATAACTTTAACCTAACTAGGGTTCCCTTGTCAATTAATGAAACTAATAAAAAGTGTAATAATGAGAGGCTATCAATAGTTCTGAATTATCTTGCTTCAAGATGATGCTTTTCAGACAATTTATACCAAAAATTTGTTTATACATACTCTACATGTGTCAACGTCTGCTAGAAGGTCAAAAATCAATTACTAGTAGTCAAACATCACTCAAACAAGTACAGTTATCAAAAAAATCTTAGATTCAGTCAACAGGAGCAGATATCATTCACACGTGAATTCTGCCATACTTTAGGCAGACAAGCTGCGTAATAAAGATGAAATAGAAATGAAAACTATCAATTTTTAAAGAATAATCAGGTCTGGTAGATCATAACTAAAAGATAACTGAATGGCACAGTGCCTCTAAAAGCTGACAGAACTGCCAGGGAACGACTAATTTAGAATCCCCTGCTTTTGACCTTCTCTGGCTCAAGGTTTCCGTGCTCCATTTAGTAACTTAAATTTTTGCATTTACCGGTCTCCAAATGCCAATATCACTCAGATCTCTTCACATTCCTTTCCATGAGATATGACCACCTGTGATCCAGCTATTCAAATAGTGAGGTGTTATGTCGTTGCTTTCTCCTATTTTCTATCCTTTATTATCTCTGTAATCGCTATTATCTATTCTGCATACGGACCTAAGAAATTTCTATCTAGGGTTGTCTCCTTTTTGGATACTGGCAAATTATATTTTAAGCAGCGCTAGCCAGAATCCTATAATAGAAGGGACTCTTGCTCAGGGAGACTTTCCTAGAACTTTAGGCATATACACATTAATAAACACTTTGTTACGGTCATATAGATTTCAGTTAGCAGTCATGACCTGTAATCTATCTCTATACACTTTCTATTTCCTTCCTGCCTAGGTTCAATTTTATAAGTGGTAATTTGATCTCGTAATCATGCATAACGGCATAACTCAGGCATAAGTAATAAAACATATTTATTGGGATTTCAAGACATTTACAACTATGATGTATCATATATTCAATGATCTCAACTTCATACTAAATAAATTCATGCTAAGAGAATCAATATATACTAAGTTAATTCAAATCATACTTAGTTCAGAAAATGCTAAACAAAACTAGATAAGGTACATGGAACACATTACTACACAAACTATAATCCTTTTCCACAAGTTTTACTCATTAGTTACACATTATACGTTCTGATGACATTCAATTAAATACTTTCTGCAATATCAGCATCACTTATCAAATTCAGTCTCACTCATATATATATATTCACTTCCAGACAATTTTGTTTAACAGACGCTAGCTACTCCAAATAAGAATTCTCACTAAAGTTCTCTAGTAAATTGTCCACATTCTTCTATTACACGATTTTCTTTCCTCTAACACAACTGAAACATATAATAAAATTCTCTACTTTACCAACTCTTTTCCGGATATCAGGTTGCTTCCATGTGTAGGGTCTGGTTACCTTCCGATTAGGCTGTCTCTGCGCCTGGCGTTGGGGCTACACTGTCCTTGAACTGCTGTCGGACATGCACGTGTTTGTTACCGCATCTAAGGAAACTTTCTCCGTTCCTTCCGATGGGACATTCAGCGAGGGCTCGATTCTGCAGAGGCCGATATCTCACGATTAGCTCCGCATGGAATCTCTCAAGCATCTCCAGGAAAAGGCCCGCTGTCCGACATCGCTGCACCGATGCACATCTCTCTCGAACCACCAGTCAAAGGATCCCACGAGAAGAACAGCCAAAAAAAGTCCTGTAAAATGGCGTGCATCGTCTTATATTCCCACTTCGTGCGCCCTCTTTTCCGCTGCGTATTTTCCCGCACGATCCCTTTTCGTTCATGCCCCCAAGTTGATCCCTTACTCTCCTTTTGCTCTTGGAGTGCTGTTTTTGTGGAAAGTGTGCTAACGTCACCTTAACGTATGCCATTGCCTCCGGCCCTACGCTCAACTTGTACGGCCCACATACGACCTTTGGACTACTACTTACAACTTGTCTAGTGATTTACAGCATACTAGATACCTTAATGAAACTAATAATTTTCTTATACAAATTCTCTATTCTGACACAAATTCTCTATTTTGATTTCTGGTTAGACAGAAATAAATCTCAGTAAATTACACATAAGGAATATATATTCTCACATATAGCAACCAATTTTCTTTATTTTCTGCTGGAGTGCAGGTATCTCCTTTAGTTCTAAATTTTAACATGTTAAATCCTGAATGAATAATTTCCTTTCAAAAGATCTCCATTCAGGATCTAACAGAGGCCATCTTCCTGGCAACCTCAACGTCCCCAATTCTAACTGGCTCCCTCCTCAACACCACCAACCGGGTAGGAAGAGAAGCAGAAGTCTTTGCTATTAAGTAATGACCTAACACAAATTGTATATCAACCCACTCGAAGCCCTGACAACCCTCTTCACTCTACACATATTCTGGATCTCTTTTTACTTTTGACCAGTTCTCCTTTCATATACACTGTAGAAGTCACTTCTCTTCTCAGCAACTCAGACTACAACCTTCTACAAGTCTACTCTCTCACAGAACACTCCTCTTCCAATCACTCCTGACCTTGCATCCTCTGGCATTACAAAACAGCCAAATGAGATAACCTCTGGAATTTCTACTGCTTTCCTTGGCTGACTACTGCTTCCACTCACTTGACCCTAACACCTGCTGTGAATGAGTCAAAGAAATTATTCTCACTGATACGAAGGACTTCATCCTCATTCAACCCATAATCCTCATCTGCTTTCCAAGTCCTGGTTCATCCAAAAATGTGTCAAAGCAAAGAAAAAATTCAGCAGCTTACCACACGTGGTTCACATCAAGAACTCCAACTTTATATTCTGCTTATATCAAAACACACAACATATGCAAATCAGTCATCAGCAAATCCAAATCTGATTTCATAAAGGTCAACAGCAAAAAAACTTGCTACCTGTCCAAATAGAAGTTGTGTCTTCTGGTTTCTTGCTAAGGCCATTGGATGCAACTTCCTTCTCCTCTGCACTTCCACCTCTCATCCTGATGACACCACTGTGACGTCACCCAAAGATAAAGCTGACCTAGTATCACTCTTTTCCTTGCATAGATGCCCAATGTAAATCACCTCCTACCATACTGGAATCTAAGCACCATATGCCTCCAGTAAAAGAAATCAGAAAACTACTAATAACTTGGATACTAAAAAAGCCTTCTGGTCCTGATGGCATCTCTCCAATTGTTCTCAAACATTGTGCTCCAGGGCTAACATCCATCCTGCATTGTCTCAAGAATTTATTATACATATCTGGCACTTATCTCAATGCACAGAAGCAATCTCATGTCCATCCTATTCCAAAAAAGGGTGACAGAAATCTACCATCAAACTACCAACCAATTACCATCGCCTCTGCCCTCTCCAAAATAGTCATCAATAAGAAAGTGGAGAACTGGAGAAAATCATCAACCTTCAACTCCTTCACTACTTACAGGTCCGCTAATTAATCAGCAACCACCAGTACAGATTCCGCTATTCAAGATTCATAGCTGACCTCTCAGCTCGCATTAGCCACCACTGGATACGTGCAACAGAAAGGTTCAGAGAAACTTGAGCTGTCGCCCTTGACATTTACATAGCTTTTGACTGTGTGTGTGTGGCATCAAGGCCTACTAAACAAATTGCAATCCTTTGGCTTGCCTGCTACTCTCTGTAATTGGGTAGCCAGCTTTCTCTCTGGTTGTTCTCTGAGTGATGGTAGATTGCTTCTCTCTTCAAGCTTCATTGACAATGATGGAGTGCCTCAAGGCTCTGTCCTATAATCTCCACCCAGTTTCTCCTGTAAATAAATAACCTACTCACAATAACCATTAATCCTATCCACAGTTTTGCAGATGATAGTACTCTCTACTCATCCTGGTCAACTGACAAACCAGGCTACAAAATCTACAACTAGTGCCTTAAACATTGATCTACATACTATCCTTCAAAAAGGGAGGACAACTTTGTTATGTTCAATGCCACCAAAACACAGTCTTGCCTTTTCTCTTGCGAAAGAGATCCCAGCTCACCCACCCTTATCCTCAGTAATACACAAATTACCAAAATAACTTTCAGCAAAATAACAATTACCTCCAGTCTTTCCTGACATAAACATATCACATCAATAGCTTCCTCCACATCCAAAAAACTTAGCATTCTCTTTTATTCAAGAGCCTTTTTTTTTTAAATGCCCAACTAACTCTTCGCTATATACAAATCCCAAATCAACCCATTTAAAATATTGCTCACGTCTGGGGTGGTGCACCTAAAACTTTCTTTAAAATGCTTCACGCTATCCAGAGATGAGCAATTAGGCTCACAGATGATCCCTCTCTTACAGACTCACTTCAATTTCTATCTCATAGGTGCAATGTTTCAGCACTATGTCTATTCTACAGGCACTTCCATGGTCACTGCTGCTCAAACTGGCAACCATCATTCCTCCACTTTCAGTCCTGTTAATACAAGGGTTGCAGCACCCTTAACTATGCAACTGCAAACACACCAAACCTACTTCTAATCCGTCTACATCTGTCCTCTGGAACAGCCTTTCTCAAGAAGTATTCCTGAGAGCCTTTACAACCTACATCAAATTATGCTCCTTCCAAGAAAAGTTAACCTAATAAGGGTTTCATGTTTTCTAATTAAAAAATATACCATCCTATAAAGAAGTCTAGGCAGTAATGTACCTGAGCCAGTACTCATCTCCTGCATTAATAATTAATTTTCCCTACCATAATACTATCAGAGCTCTGCTCTGTAATAAAATCATGATCAAGTTATAATTTTGATATATAAATCAAATTTTTTTTGTTGTTGTTGCTGTTTTGATTTCAACTGTTTGAATGAATAGTGGACATCCAACATAGAAATACTGATTTTTTTTTTTTTTTTTTTGTAGATATCATACAGTATTTCTGTCAAAATTTATTCTGTTTAATCACCCCTAAGATCACAATCTCATAATAGCCGGCCTGGTTGGCTGAGTGGTTAGCGTATCTGCTCTCCAGCCCAAAGGCTGTGGGTTCGAATCTCACTGTTGGCATGGATGTTTGTGATTGTCTGTGAAAATGGTAGTGGTTGGGGGTAGATGGCATTGGTGTAGTTGGTGGAGACAGAGTTGTAGAGTAGGTGCCCTTCCTCGACGAGTCTTTGGACTCCCTGGAGGTGTCAGATAATAATAATAATTACTATTTGAATAGTATAGTGTAGATAATATGTATATACTGTGTTTATTCATATATTCTGGTTATAATTCAAGTATACTATCCATTAACCCAGCTTTTGATATGCAGTCATACCCCGACTTACGCGAATCCGGAGTTAAGCGGTTTCTTATATGTATGTATTCCCATCCTGCTTCACCACTAGTTGTATCTTTCAGGTGCCGGCCGCATTCATCAGTGTCGCACATGCTGTGAACAAGCACTGATGTGTTTCGCGCAGTCTCCATTCATACACGATTTTTATAGTCTACAAACCTTGCAATTGTTTAATGTTATGTTCTTGATAAAAATTTTATCACAAAAAATAATAACGTTGTCCAAAAGAAGCGAGTCCGATTCATCTACTGCTAGCAAGAAAAGAAAAACATTGACTTTGGAAACAAAACTCAACATTATTAAGGATTTTGAAGACGGAATGAAAATTTGTGAGCTAGCAAAGAAGTTTGATCTACAGGAATTCACAATAAGAACAATCATAAAAGGAAGGTTACAGATTTTGGAGGACATAGATTCTAACAAGGAATGAATTGTAGCCACAAGGCAAGGAATAAAAAAATCATTAGCTTGCTATGCAGAAATTTTGCGTGACAAGAAAAAGACATTATGCCGTCAGACGAATCTATTAGATTTTATGAAACCATCAACATCGAAATAACTTTCTTTTTTTATGTACGAAAAACTACAATTATGATTATATTTCTTAAAAAATATAGGTGTTTTTGTAAACCTCTGGTCCCAATTGTATGTTTGTATATATAAATTACATGCAAAATTATACCCCGAGTTATGTGAATTCGACTTACGTGCTTTTTGTTGGTCCCACCTACCGCGTAACTTCGGGGTTTTACTGTATACTAAATCATTTTTTTTTTTTTTGTTGTTGTTGTTTTGATTTCAACTGTTTGAATGAATAGTGGACATTCAACATAGAAATACTGATTTATTTATTTATTTTTATTTTTTTTTGTAGATATCATACAGTATTTCTGTCAAAAATTGATTCTGTTTAATCACCCCTAAGATCACAATCTCGTAATTTTTAGTAATCACAGCCTCAGTTTTATTATTAAAAAATTATCTGATACAATTGCCTTGAAAAGAAATGATATGGGAGGGAAAGAAAAGTGCAGCTGCCAATTTTTTTTTGGAGGAGGGGAGGAATTAGATGATATTTCAGATTTGAAGATTGTTCCCAAAAGAATTAAAATATTTCACTTTGGTGCATGTAATTATGTTTTTAAGAAAAGAGTGCATAATAATAATAACTATGAAGTATTTTCTTCATCACTAGACATGATCTTTTCACAACCAAATTTCATTCACAATGTTCTTTCTTTTTCAAAACAAAGTGCACAAGATTTTCTTGCTATTTTTGTCAACTGAACATCAAAAATAATTACAAGAATGACTAACATTTTTACCTTTAATCAGAAAGCCTAGCTGATGAATGATCAGCTAGGCTCTCTCTTTCATAACTGCTAATTTCTATTTATATGAGGGTGTGCTGAAAAGTTGTGATAATCACCATGAAGGAATTGACATGTCTTCTTATATAGCCTAAAAGAAAAAGAACAAATTATTACAATTTGATGAAACATGGGGGTTGTTAAAACCTTTTAACCCCCATGTTAAAATCTTCAGATGATTTATAGCCTCCCTCAATGAGTTCTTGACTCCCTGGAGGTCTCAGGGAGTCAAGAGCATTACAAGGGATCCCCCCCCATGTAATGCAGATTCTTGGAAATGTGACAGAGAGAGGGGATCTGCAGCTCAAAGTATACTGCAGATAACACAACACCATTAAAACGTGTTTCGAGATTGGAATACCGTGAGTACGCATAAAAAGAATAAATTTCAAAAGATGGAAACAGACTACAAACTGGAAGATCGGTTTTTATTCATCACAAAGAATATAAGTCATATGCTAAATATTATGAACAGTTAGAACCTGCTGAACACATCATCTCCATCAAACAGAGTTCAATGGAATAAGACATGAATCCATCATAAAAGCAAATTTCTTATAGAATGTCTTTATAAAGAAACTTATGAAACACTGCTCTACTGTCCTAACCTAAACAGATCTGATGGTCTAAGTTTATCTTTTTATGAGAGACAGTACTTTTTAAATCAGCTGGCCTTTCTTATCTTTTAATTTACATATCACATTAAAATTAGGAAAAGCTAGAATAATATAGACTGTTTTTTTGTTATCTTACTAGCTACCAAGGTGGTTCTTTATAATTTCTGTTACTGTTTAATTGCCATTCCATTTTTGTACTGAAGATGCCTATGAAACACAGGAAAACATTTTACTAAGAGAAACATCAAGATTTTCCACACGAGTGTTTTCCATCTTTTCTTAACATAGAAATATATAAAAATAACTATTTATATGAAGAGCCAAAGGCTTCAATTCGGCGACATGAACTTATTTAAGTTAAGGGATATTACATCCTATATTGAATAGTTTTGCACTACCAAATGGGTCAGGTGCTGCACTATCCAGGTATTTTGCTTACGCTTGGAATCGCCAAACTTTATATAGTTTCTATATTCGGCATGAAACTCTTTGAGTTTCTTATTCAGCTAAGAAACAATATGGGATGTAATATCCCTTAACTTAAATAATGTATAAAAATAAAATATATAACAAAAATAATAAATAAAATACTAAATAAATTTTATAAAAATATAAAAAAATTCATGGTATGTGAAAAGTCATCTTGTTTTCTATAAATCAAAACGATAGAAAAAAAAATGCAGAAACAAAACATTCTGTGAAGCAATTTCCAGCTAGAATTATAAATAAACCAAATAAATAAACATTTAAAAATATATGTCATTAATTTATAAAATAATTGTTTAACGAAAGTAATTATCTTCAATAAAGTTCTTCTAGAACAACAACAAAAAGATTCTGGCATTTTCTTTTCTAACCCAATGCAAGATTTATGCAGTAAATTATAGCCATTTTCTGTACATATCAGTGGTTGTCCCCACCCCATTACAAAGATTAAAAAAATAAAATAAAATAAGCATTTCATTATGGCAGTTTCTCTTATTTTGTCCTGCCATTATCGATTTCCTGATATGTATCCTCAAGGGATGTACAGGATACTATGACAGTACTACATGGTTAAGTTTGCATTATTACTTACCTCCAATCAACAATTTTCCTCCAAATTAGTCTATTACTAATCCTGCATTACTAATTACGACAATCTAATATTACTAGTCCTACCATTACACTATATGATAAAAGAACTACAAATACAAAAACATTGTATAAATTTAGCCTAATATCTCCATTTAAAATGACAGCTATATCTATGATACTGTAAGAAGTACATATTTCTTGCTCTGAGAAGCAGCTATGAGTATGAGTTAATCCAGTTAAGTGTTCTCCTGAGCATGAAGGATTATCAAACCTCTTAAGAGAAATAATTGATTCTTTCTTTTAAGGTTACATAGTGCTGCATTCATAGTGAAGAATTTATGGAGATACAACACACGTGTTAGAATAATTACTTTACTTACTTGATTAATGTTAAGTAAAGTAATTATTCTACACGTGTGTTGTGCCTCCATAAATTCTTTACTATGAAAGCAATAACCGATGGCTAGCACTTGAATAAGTGCTAGCCATCAATGTTTCTTCAATTCTAACTATGCTTCACATTCATGTTTTGATAGATGTGAAAATGTGTTGTGCCCACAGAGGTTTAAAAACAGTTCTTGTCTTTGTCTGTTTATAAATTTCTGTGATTTTGAAAAGAGGAGATTGGAAGCAATTCTGTGAGATATTTATGCTTGTATTTTCTGTTAAATTTCTGTTAAGTTTATGGACTCTCTTAGATGAGAAGCTTTATTTACTGGGCTGAACTGTATATAGCAATTGCAAGACACAAACGTTTTACATTGATATAGTTGACTATATTAATAATAAGTTTAGTTTAATCCTTTATCCAAGTGTGAGCAAATAAAGTTTGCACCTGAAAGTATCTTCAGGACTGGGGGTAAGGTAGTGCAACACCAGGCAACTCATTACAAAGGTGGAGAAAGCTTCCATCACTCCTATCTCAGTATCTCCCATAATGCAAAGCACATCTCCTTGCAGATATGTGTAATGCCATGCATTAAGGCAAGAGCCACTACCCATACCAGTTTTGACCTTTATTGAGGTCCCGTCAGTGAGAGCCAGGCCCAGTAGTGGAGATACAAAGACAGAAGCAATATGCTGGTTTTATTGTAAAAATCTCACAGATTTTTACAATAAAACTGATAACTGAATTAATCAAAAAGATGGATCTAAAATTAGAATCTTGCAGCAGCACAGAAGATTTTGAAAATGGTTACTACTAAATTAAAATTTTGTTTCTCACAGGAGTTGCATAATTCTGAGAAGCCAGGACCATTACAGTCTAAATGAATGAAAAGATTTTCTGGGAAACAGCTGATAAGTGTAATGGTTTGGAGCATACTTCAAGTTTTTTTTTTTTTTTAAACAAGATTATCTGACCTTTCCAAACAAAATCAAAAATCACTTTTTCATAGTTTTATTTACATCAGTCTCAAAACTTTTAGACTTAAAAAAAAAATAAAAAAGTGGAACCCTTAATGGTAAAATGTCTCAGTTTACCTTGCAAAATATGTGATAAAGGGACTTTTCAGTAACTACATGGGAATTATTTTCTTTACTAAAGAACATTCATCAACATTAAGTTAATCTATTGGATACTGAGAAAAGATATTGAAGGAAACCTTTAGTCAAGAGGCGGAACTGTTCAAAAGTTGCTCGTCACTATGGAGTCATGTGATTTTGGTATCAAGTTATTTCGTGAAGTGTTAGTTTTTCCCTACTATTTCTAGTAATTCATTTGATATTTGGTTGGAGAAGAGTTTTAATCATTATACTATAACAGTTGTTACTATGAATCAGGCATTGTTCTGCTAGACATAGCATACCCAAAAGCCTTCATATGTAACTCCACTTCCAAAGTTCCCAATCCTTATTCCTCTGATTCTTCGATTTCTGAGATTTGCTCCTTTGAAGTAGAGATTATGTAAGGAATTAATACAGTTTAAAAAGGAAGATAAAGTGTTTTTACTGTGAGGCCAAATAGCAAATATGTCATCTATATATCTTACCCAAAAAGATGGTAGAGGGAAACTAGATGTGAAGAGGACTTTTTCTAAATGTTCTAAATAAAAGTTGGCTAAAGCTGGAGAAAGAGGACTTCCCATGGCTGTTCCTTCTAAATAAAAGAATTATCTTCAGGATTTCTAAGTACATAAAAAATCTTCCATTTGAGGATTTATTACACAAGATTCTTGTCAGAATAGCATCACAGGACAATGAGTCAAGTGACAAAATGCATGAATACCTTGAAGTTTGAATAACCTGTTAAGTCATACTAAACCTTTCTTATATATACAGACAGCTTGAAGATGTTGTTACAACAATATTTAAAAGTGGAATTAAACTCTTGATATCTTTGTGAAATTCTTCTGGAGAAGCCAAATAGCTATCTTAGATACACGTACATACCCTATTGATTACCTCTGATAGCTCCTCTGAAAGCTCCACAACACAGAGGAGCTTTCAGCTCAATTACATTTGTGCTAGTATTTGCAAAACTCAAATCTTAACAGTAGCTTCTCTCAGATATCTTTAAAAGAGGAATATCAACAATGCTTGATTTCAGCACACCAGACTCAAAGCACGAAAGACTATATAAAGCATTACTAGGCGCTCATAAATTTGGTGTTATATCAATTAGCTGAGGAATTCAGATATAAACTCACATGCTAAAGCAATAATAAAGTTAAATAAAGTCACATTAAATGAATAATTCTTTTCTGAAGCTAAAAATTTCAAAATATGAATTCTTCTTGAGTGAGGTTTTATATCTAGGTCATCTTATTCCACATGAAAGAATAAGATTGGCCCAGCTAATGTACAGGCTATCTCTTCTTTTTCTGCTCCAAAAACTAAAGTAAAGTACTTTGTAAGAATGTCAAACTTTATTGAAAGTTTGACATTCACAAAGAAGAGGATTAAGTTCAAATAGAGTACCAAAGAACAGAGCATTTGATGCTCTTGAATCAGCTTTGACAAAACTTCCTATATTGATGTTACAGGTGGATAGAGGACATTTAAAAAACAGGGACTTATCTTAGCAGGAAACAATGCTTCAGAGAAGAATTGTTCTGCAATAAAAAAAGAAGCCCTTGGCTATATAACATTCCTTGAGAAAACTGAAATATTTACTGTACAGTTAAGATATACAAGTCAGATCAAGCCATAAGCCATTATCTTTTCTCAACAACTTTAAGGATAAGAATCAAAGGATTATCAAATGGGTATTGGAAGTTCAAGAATTTAATCTGTAAACTTCTTATGCACCTAGAGTCCAAAATGTTATAGCAAATTGTCAGAGGCTGCTGCAACAGAAAACCCAGGAGAACCCTGAGGAGGTTGCAAATCCTAATATGTATAATAACTGTATTTCATCTGCTATTCAAATCATGGTGGAGGAGGAAAATGGTTTGAAGAATGCATAACAGAAGCTCAACAGCAATTCGTTTTGGGCAACTATTTTAAGGTTAAGCAAGAGATGTATTCCAGAGAGGAGCTTTCAATCCTCCTTTTCTTTTTAATGTGCCAAAATGTAAGAGTTATGCATAGTAGGATGAAAAGATTACAAAGTGTGTATCACATTGATGAGGCTAGGGACTTGGGGATAATGGTGGACAACGTTGAAATTCAGATATTGCAAAAGTTGGCAAAACAGCTCAAAGGATTATATGAAAGATTAAAAACACACTAACAAATAAAGATAGAGAGATTATTCCTCTTTATAAGGCTATGAATCAGCATACCTTGCCTATTGTGAAGAGATTTGGTTACTGGGTTTTCTTGGGAATGAGGTGGTGGTGGTGGAAAGGATTCAGAGATGAGTAACAAAGTTGGTGATAGGTCTATGGAATGCTCCTGATAGATTGAAAGTGTGTGGGTTGCAAAGTTTAGTTGATAGGCAGAAAAGAGGGGAATGACTGACACTTATACATTACCAAAGGGGGTTCTATAAGATTGGCACAAAAGAAATTTTTCAATATATGGCAAACAGAGAACTAGGGATCATCCCTGGAAGTTGTGTAAGAGTGTGGTTAGTAAGTGTATGTAGAATATATTTTTTGCTTGGAGCATGGTGAATGAGAAGAATGGATTACTAGAAATAGTTATAAGTGTCCTGACAGTGAATGAGTTTAAAGAAAAGTATGATAAGCATTGCGTATATAAAAGTTAGTGTGGTTATCCTACAATCAGTCTTCTGACTCCATGAAGATACCTGTGTAATAAATTTGACTCAAGAGATCTTACATGCTAATTAGGGTAGAAAATTTTAGTGTTAGTTCAAAATTGATACTTCTGTTATTCTCTATTAACCAATACCATTACATCACTGGCTGGTCATGTAGGTTATTCAAAAACTTTGCAAAGAATTGTTAGTCGTGGATTTTCCTATTTTATATCTCCCCTTTCTATCTTTCAATCGCTATTTTACTTCTTCAGATATCGGGCCTAATATACTTACATTTATCATTGTTTCCTCTTCGAATACTGGCAAATTTACATTATGCTGTGCCAGTCAGTATCCTATAGCAGAAAAGATCCTTACTCAAGGAGACAATACTAGATTCTGAGGCATTCTTACACTATATTTTACTTTAATATGGCTGTATAAATTCAGACTGCAGTCGTAACCTAAATCTATGATCATATACACTTTCTAATTCCTTCCAACCAAAAGAGATTCTATTTTTATAAGTGGTAATTCGGAATCGTAATCAGGCATGACTCAGGTATATGCAAATAAATCATGTTTATTGGAATATCAAAGCAAAATATACTAAAGAAATTCAGGGATTCAATTTATCTCAATATTAAATAAGGAAACTTGAGTTAAATCAACACCCTTTATATTTTAATCAAAGGTTATAAAGCATGCAAGACACAGTGACTGATAATTGGGATAGATAGCAAATGATATGGTGTTAAGCTAAAATTCCTTTCTGCAAGCTATTCATAAGATAATATAACTAACATTCTAATGTTATTCAGTTACTATAAGTCTACTTTATTTATCCTCTGACCCTTAGAAATACTATTTACCATTGCCATAAGCAATTGATTCCAAACTAAATCTTAGGCACTATTAATTTCTCTCTCTCAAATGATTGAGCTATTCCACATTACCAATCTGTTCCCTTAATTTATCATAGTTCCCTGTTTTGTAATTCCACATATATTTTGTTCCATGAATCTCATACCTGGCTAGCTACTCCCCACATCCAAACAACATGATCGCTCTTGCCCCTCTGCATTTCCTCTCCTCTCTATATCCTCATTCTTCCTATTGTTGCTCTTCTTAGACATACTTCTTCGACATGTGCTCCATTTTCACATCTTTCACTATAGCCCATATAGCACTATGCTACTTTTGACAGTTCCACTGCAATCATTCTTCTCTGATTGATCAATCTATTTTCTAAATGTTCTATTTCACTCTGTAATATGCCTTAATTCATTCCTCAACCTTACCAATTATTTTCTAATATCCTCACTTCTTGTTGTTTATTAATTTTAACGGTATAATAGAACACAGAAACTAAGTAAATAATTAATTTATTAACTTAATGCTGATATTTCGCTGGTGTTATAACCAGCATATTGTGTATACTGCACTCTAGTCTTTGTGTTGCTGCTACAATTTTGTTTAAGTACACCATGTTGTTTTAGTCTCGCGTATTGTGACAAACAGTGTTTTTGTGCTCTGAAGATGCTGGTTATAACACCAGCGAAATATCAGCATTAAGTTAATAAATTAATTATTTACTTAGTTTCTGTGTTCTATTATACCGTTAAAATTAATAAACAACATGTTCGACGAACACATAAGTCTGTCCACACATCCTCACTTCTGTTCATATCTGTTATGCTGTTTTCTTTACCATTCCTCACTTGTTTTTCTACCATTCCACATCTTTTGCATCTTCTTCTGTCTTACTACACTCTGCTGTGTCGTTTACAACATTTGCAATACATTCACTACTCCCAACTTCCACTACTTTTTTTGTATCGCTCGTGATATTCATGCTATTATCGATCTTTCATTCCGAAGATCGCTCATTCACTTTTTCATAACTTCCTTACTATTCATTCACTGCTCTTTTATAGTATCTCTCTTTGCTATCTCTTTGCATTCTCACTACTCTCACCCTTCGTCACTGATACATTACTGCCCAAGTTTGCATTCAAATCACACTTCACACACACACCCTCTTCCATCTGCCTTAAAAATTCATCTTTGTAGTAGGAGATATGCTTATAAGATATCCTGAAGGATTTCCAGTCAAAGATCAAAATTCGAAAAATCTTGCCAGATGCTTCATAGATGGGGTAATTTGCAGGTATGGTGGCAGAGAATTTTTGTTGTCAGAAGAGATAAGTTTTACTTTAGAACTGTTTTTCCAAATGCATAAGCTGTTACACATAAAATGTTCACAACAGCCTATTGTGAAAGACTGAACAAGTCAACAAGTGATTCTTTCAAATTTATCTCATGAAAGAATAAGAGATTAGGATTTGTATCTTCAACAAACTTTATTTGCTTAGCAGACTGTTATTTATTCTAATATCAAAGAGAAACCTGTTTTTGCCCATTTTTTGGATTTGATCCTCTTTTCTCTACTGATTTTCATCCCTCTGTTCTCTGTATCTAAATGACACAGTATAAAACTAATATTGATTGGAAATTGGTCAGAGAATACAGTACAGAAACTCAAGAAGGAAAAAAAAAAAAAGATTCACCATAAAAAGATATAAAGAAATGAAATTGAGAACTTGAAAAACTTGTGTTATTACAAGATATGTCTGATGTTAGAAAGGGAAAGTTGGGAGTGGAGGACTTTCCCAAGCTGTTTATAAAATTGTAGATATTAAGCACCCTGACTGGGTGCTTAATAGTGGCCCATTCAGGTAAATTAAAAAAATCTCAGTAAACAGATAATCATGATTCCTCAGATAAATTTAAAACAGCTGTCTCTAAAAGGGAGGTCTTTTACCTAGATCCAGAAAAATCAAAATTTAATCCTGAATTTATTTTCTTAAATTAAATCAAAATTTAATTTAAAATAAAAATAGTGATAATGTTAGCTTAAGTCAGAATTTTTTTTTTTTTAATGATCCACGATAGGTTTGCAAACCTATAGCATTCGTACATTAGTACTGCGGGTGGGCTAAGGATCCCCCCCCCCTATTTTGTGTGTTCTATGTACAGTTCTGCTGATCTTTTGCATTTAGTTGTCTGTGTATGTATGATTTTCTGTCATTTGTTTATTTAGCTAGTTTTCTCTCTGAATTTATTGCTATTCGGTAGATTATCTTATCATAGGTCTGATAATGAATAATTATTTATTAGTCATCAAATCCCACCGTGCACTGGTGTTTTGTGAGTTTTTAGGTGGGAGATGAATTTTATAGTCCAGTGTAAGATCATTGGCCTGCTTATTAGAAGGTCTAAAGTGACTGGAAAAAGATGTTTTGTCTCAGAGAGCACAGTTTCTGAATTATGTGAAAATAAAAATTCAGCAGATAAGTTTTGGGGGCATGAATTTCTAGGGAATTCACTTTACTACCAGAAAGGTTTTAAACTTTTACTGTTTGCAATTCGTGCTATAGTGCATGTCTTCTACAGCTTAACGAGAATGCTACCTACGCCAATACTCTAACTAGGCTCAAAACATGAAATTATCACAACCACCAACTGGACAAAACTAACAACTGTTAGTTTTGTCCAGTTGGTGGTTGTGATATTTTCAACTTCCAACTGAAAATATCATCACTTCCAACCATTAATGCAAAGGAAAAATCAATGACTCAATTTCAAGCTTAGAAAAGTAGATAACCGCATTAACAGCTGCCATGGATGTGCCATGCACAAACTGGCTGACAGACTTCCAGAAGAAATTAAAAATCTCATCTGTGTAAAGAACAGTGGAAGGCACCAATACATAGAACACTGGCCTCAGAACAACACTGACAAGTGCTCAACAGAGTTACAAATGAAATTTGCTATATGTGCTTAAAAACTATTGAAATCAACAATTAAGACAAAACTTCAGTCCATAAACACAGATGATCAGATACCCTGGGAAATGACCAAGGCTCTGCACACAGACTGCAAACCCCTCAACACCTAACCACAGTGAACATGTTCTGGTTTACCATGATGCATTAAAAAATTTCTAATTTCAATATATTTATATTATTCAATATAAATAAATAAAAACTGAAATATAAGCAGTCCTCGACTTGACAGGGTACTGTTCTGACAAATCCTGTTGTAAATTGAAAAGGTTGTAAGTCGAAATCACTATATGAACCATAAGGACTACACAGCTTGCCATTTTTTCTTTTCTGCTGAAATTTCTCTACAACAATCAACTGTAGATTGCATCATTCTGTCTACTTTACTAAATATGTCCATTTTTGAGATTCATTTCTTCAAAAAACCAAACTGCCTTATTAACAGAGGCAAATGGCTCTGCCAATTTGTTTACTTCAAAACTTTTTTGAAGACTCTTTCTCTTTTCATTCTTCTGCTTTATTCTCTGTTCTTCCAACTTTCTATGCCTTCTAACTCTAAACGGTCTTCAGTAGAAGGCTGTTCTTCAACAGCCCAACAAATGATCCACATGTTCACTGTCAATATCCAACTCTTTAGCTAACAGCACTATCTTGTCATGAATCTCTTGTAAGGCTTTGTCTCTTGCAAATCCTGTGAATGTATGAAAATACATTTTCAACACCTTGCACCAAACATCACTTGGACTCTGCTGTCACCTTGCTTCAAGCTGCAAGATATTATATTCCTTTCAAAAGTCTGAGTGTTTTCTCACTCACAGGAGCAGTAATATCCTAAGCAAAAGTATTTCATAAATAATATTCCTTGAAGACAGCAATGACAACCTGGTTCATGGGTTCAGAAGTGAGGTGGTATTCAGCAAAAGCATTAATGGGATGGCTACCATAAGTACAAGTTATAAGTTACAGGTTATAAGATGCATACAACATGAGTTGAAGACCAACTGTATTAAAAAAAAATCTCTAAGCTACAAATTACATTTCTTACTGGCATTTAAAATCAGGCTGAACACAATGTTAGTACATGAAGTATATTTTCCAAAATAGAAACTTAAATGTAAATGCCAAAACTTACTGTATTAGGATTTGTCAAATTTCTTGCATCTGTCAGCCAACTACTCAAATGATTATATGTGCTCCGCCTGTAGTAAAAACAACTTAATAAAAAAACAGTACTCAAGAGAAACATCTCATCTGACATCTCAATGACATCACCAGGATTTATTGCAATTCAACTTAACATTGAAAATTAAAAGAATAAAAGAACATTCATGTATGAAACTTAAGTTTCAAAAGTAATCAAGAACTTATTAAAATATACAAGCATATACAAAAATCTAAAAATACAAATTAAAATTCATGAATTCTTCCCAGTAGTTGGTTTATCTTTCTTTGTTAATTAGTACTGATAATTATAGATATAAGAACACATCCATTTGCTCCACTTAATGCATAGTGGTGTGAGTGTTCTTACAACTCTATATTTCATGAAATGTATTTATCAGGAGACATGTATTTTAATGGGATGTAACAGACATCTAGAAGAACCTGTTATCTCTGTAAAGAGACTGTGACAATTTGTTTAAATGACTAATGTTTGTTTGTTTGTGTATATGCTGTTTACACACATGATGTAACTTACAGATGCACTTTACTGTTTCATAAGTGTTAAGTAAATTTACAAGAGTTTAATCTAACTGGTGTGCAATGACATTTAACTTCATTCTTTTTAGAATCCAGGAAATGATTGATTCAAGACCAAATAAAAAATATTATATTAACAAAATTAAAAACTATAAAGCTATTTGGATTCAAGGTCTTCTTAATGAAACTATACTTTAGAGATCTCCTGTATCTTTCAAAGATAAAATTCATTCTCTCACTGACTCATCCTATTATTGGTTTGTTTTACATGCACTTAATCAGTCGACCAGATTGAATATTGTTTTCCATGACAAATTCCTACAAAAACAATTAATGTTCATCAGTCAGTTGTTTATCAGGCCCTTTATCCAAGCTGTTTCACTGAATATAAATATTCTTACCTTAGGTAATTTAACTACAAGCACAAATCCTCTACCAAATAAAAAAGTTTCTTTTAGTATTTTGTAAATAAAATTTATCAATTATTATAAAGGTATCTCCATGGAGTCCAGAAACTCATTGTAGGAGACCAACACTAACTTTAATACACACAAAACCTATCATACCTCTCCTTAAACGCATTCATTGTCAACTAATTATGGCAATCCATTCCACTCATTCATCACTCACCACACAAAAAATCGAGTCTGCACAGCCTTACTAACCACACTCTTATGCAACTTCTTTTGCATCAATTTTATAAAAACCCCTTTAATATCTTATGTTTCTACCATGTCCCCCTCTTTTCTGCCTATCAATTAAACTCTGTATCCTACACACCTTCAACCTATCCTCATATTTAGCATTCTGCAGACCTGGCAAGATATCTACATCACTTATCAACTATTGCCCTCCTCAGTTTGGCATCATCAAACAACTGAATACCCTCTCCCTTAAATCTTTTTCTCTTTCACTGATATACAAATTAATGAGTAATGGCCCCAGTACAGAACACTGAGTACTCCACTAGTCACCCCCTCATTCTCCTAGATTCCACTTTGCCATATACAACTCTGATGTCTGTTTGTCTGTCAGCTACCCCTATATCCATGCTACTAGCTTCATATTCATTTTCATTTGCTACAACTTTTGTAATAGTTTTCCCATGTGGTATTCTGTCAAATGCCTTTACAAGTCCAATATCATGGTGTAGCCATTTCCTTTATCCCATTCCACTGTCACTTTATTATAAAAATGTGAATAAATTACTAACACAAGACCCTTTACACAGCAGTGCTTCCCACTATGTAGTACTGTATCGCTATCCACCGACTGTTAGATTTTACCTTTAACCAACTTTTCCAATATTTTAACAACCACTCCCTGATATATTAATTGGACTTTAGTTTACTACTTCTGTCTTAGAACCACCTTTATGTAATGGAACTATCTTACCCCTTTCCACTCCCTTGGAACCTTGCAGAGCTGAGAATGAGCAATTTCAGAGGCAATGCCAATTCTCTTACACATTCATATAATACACAGGCTGATGTACCATCCAGTCCCATTGCTATATTCACATTGATATTTTTCAATATGCTGAACACCTCCTGTTCGTCTATCTCAACATCAGCAACTACTAAATCTCTACCTGGATGATACACTTCTGCAAAATGATCGCTCAGCAACTCAACTATTTCTTTCGCCTCTGTCACCTCCCTACCATCAGCACTGATTAAAGTCATCCTATCATAGTTATTTTTCCTTTTACTTGCTACATAATAAAATAACTCTTGTGGATGTACTTGGGCCTGCATAGCTAATTTTCTCTCATAATCTGATTTGGCTTTTCTTATCATACTAGTCACCCTTCTGGCTTGCACTTTTGAACTGTTCATGACTATGCTGATCACCTTTTTCTTTATATTCACTCTGCAGCATTTCCTTTTTTAGCAGCTCTTGCTCTGTGTCTCTACTCATCCACTTAATTCCTGCTCAGTAAACCTCCTGACCTTGGATATATAGTCCGACACAGCTTCTCTCAAATAAATTCTACTTCCATCTTTCCGTGCTCCCTTTTCTCCCTCCAATCTATGTCCCCATAGTTCAGGTCTCCCATAATAATTGTTTGGCCTACACTTGTGTTAATCTGCCATCAGCCTCACCTCTTGTCACTACCTCTATTCACCCTGGAAAAAAAAAAAAAATTACCCTTTACATTCTATCCTTGTCTTATATCATTTTCTGTCAACTAGGTCTCACTGATGCCTATAATTTTTGGCCAAGTCGAGATGACTAATGGCAAGAACTTCTCTCCTTATTTCTGATACTTCTGGCATTCATTAACACGCATTTCAACAGAAGCAGAGAAGTATCAATGCAGAGCTCTACATCAAAGCCACTTTACAGTTTCTGATTTATCTAATTCAATCACTTGTTCCAAGAAAGGGTGCAAAGATTATATCTGGATCATGAGATTTAGATTATGAGGCCAGATTGTGAAGGGGATTACAGACTCTGGTTAACAGGAGAAAGAGGGGTGATATGATAGAAGTCTACAAACTTTTGAATGGGTGTTATAGGATATCATCAGATGAAAATTTTCTTTATATGGAAGGTGGGAGAAAGAACATGAAGGCATCCATGGAAATTAAGTTTGTTCGACGTCAAGAAAGGGGTAAGTGTTAGATTTTTCTCTCTCAGAGCAGTGAGTGAGTGGAATAGTTTTCCTTTAGGGGTAGTGAGTGTGAATGAATTTAAGACAAGGTATGACAGCTGGTTTGGGTGATTTATAGCCTCTTTATGAGTCTTTGACTCCCTGGAGGTCTCAGTTAATAATAATCATCATCATCAAATTCCTGCCATGTACCCTCAAGGGGTGTACAGGATATGATAGTACTACATGAAAAAAATTACATCATTCTTAACTTCCTATTGTCGTGACGTTCTATTTTCATGTTATGTTCTAAATCCGCCATCTTGGTTTAAGTCACTCTTATCAATATAACAACTAATTGCAAATTGATCACCGATCCAAAAGTAGGGAAATTTATAATTATACTGCGCCACCCTATTTTTAGATTAGTCTATATAAAATAGTAGGATCAATTCTTAATTAAGTTAGCAGTCTCCTCATTTATTTAGGCCGAATTATTTACTATTCTACTTGGGGTTCCTGCAAGATTCGAATATTTATGAACGGTGCAATAAAAAGGAATTCAGGCAAACACAATATTTAGATTAACAAAATAAAACATTTAATATATGATATATATAACAAATACAAGAACACTGCTTTAAAATGAAACAATACAATCAACTTAATACATCTTGCTAAGTCACTCATGCCAATTCAATGTTCTAAACTTTCACATACAATTCACAGTTTCAAAATCACAAGCTTTCTTAACTCAAGTTAATAAAAACGAAACTTCTTATTTAATCAGTCTCCACATATCTATCAGCTGTACTTAACGTTTAAATTCACAGGAAGCATTGATCAAGGTAGACAATATTCAAAGCAATCTTATTTCGGACTTTGAACTTCGAAGATATGTTAATGTTAGAATAAACAAACAAGTATGACTACTCTTACCAGATACAATCTTCAATACATCAATTAATTGTGAGCACACTTATGAATCAACTTATTTACGTTAGCGGAACACATTAATAAAAATTCTCCAACGATTTAACTGAACTACTGTTAATCGCGCTTCACTACTCTAAAAAAAAAGCACATCAATAAGGCACTGATAATTTTCCTTGTTTACTTTTCTCAAACTAGTTAATTTCAATATAATTCTTCTCAGGGCAACATAGAATTAAGATGTAATCCTAGACTAACTGGAACTAATCAGAATTTTCCATTGAATGTCCAGTTCTTTATTTATCCGGTTACGGGATTAATTTTCTTTTACAACACAGCTGACTTCACTTGCAGCTAAGTATATGATTCACTATGTTTTGGCTCACTTCTAAACACTATTCTCATGAATTTCTGCCGTAGAGAACTTATAATTTTCTTCCACTTCCTTTGCTTGTATCCTACCTTCCTTCCCGCTCCGCAAAAACTTCCTCTCTTCTCTCTAAATAAAAATCATCTATTACTTTTCCTCTCCTTTCAGTCCGAAGGTCACGCTCTCTTCGACTCGTGCTTGTTTATTTCATGCGTCTCCATGACAACAAATGAACGCAAACATTTCGCTAATGTAATACAATGCTCTACTACTACATGAGTGATTACATAACGTTAAATTTTCACAAATAAGAATAAACAGAATATTTGAGCTACTTAATCAGCGCTCTTTCATTACGTATAGAATTAATTATAATAATATTTTTCGTTACATCATATATATATTTAGTTATCATAAATTCTACAGATATTGTTTAAATAATTAATAGTAGGTTAAGTTTAAATTTAATTTTTAAATAGTAATCCTAAATTAAGGAATAATAAATAATTTTTATACAAATCATGATTAATACATAATAAGCAATGTTAAATGTGAATGAAAAAAAAATAAATTACACAACATAGTTTCATTCACAATTTAACACTATCTACAATTTTCCTCCAAATCAGTCTGTTACTTGTCAAGACTCCAATATTATAATTATCAGATCTTATATTTCTATCATCTAAGGCACATCGTAGCATATCGATCCACCTATATCTTGGTCTTCCTTTGGGTCGTTTTCCTGCCAACCTGGCAGAGAACACTTGTTTTGCTAATCTTTCTTCGCCCATTCTCTTTAAGTGACCATACCACCTGAGATTAGCTCTGCTAACACATTCCTGGATGTTGACAATGTCAAGTTCTTTCCTAATATCCTCATTTTTAATATGATATTGCCATTGATGCCATCTGTTCACACCTATAATCCTTCTCAGGATTCTCATATCTGTGGTCTCTAGTCTTTGGTCAAGTGTTTTACTTCTGACCCAGTTTAGAGAGAAATTATTCCGACTAATTTCTCTCTTATTCCATATGAATTTATTCAATTGACTTCCTACCATACCAGCTTTGCTGATTCTGTTGTCTATTTCTATATTTAATTTACCATCTTCAATAAAAATCGTGCCTAAGTAGCTGAAATGTTTCACTTCTTCCACAGGTTCTCCATTCATAACACAGTTGACATTTTCAATGATTCTGCCTATTTTCATTGTCTTTGTCTTTTTATTGCTGACCTTCATACCATATCTATTACAACAGCTATTCAATTTAGTCAGAGAATCTTGCAGACTTGTAGCAGATTTATTTAGAAGTATAACATCATCCGCATAAAGCAAAGAGCTGACATTAACATCTCCAATTTTGATATCATGTTTAATACCACTTTCCTTCATAATGTGATCCATATAGATAATGAATAACAGAGGGGATAATGTACATCCTTGTCTCACACCAGATTTAACATTAAACCATCTTCCTGTACTTCCTTCAATTCTAACTGCTGACTTATAACTCAAATAAAGACTACGTATTGCTTGATATAATGCCCCATTGACACCATATAACTGTAACGTATTGAATAGCTTCTCTCTTGGCACCTTGTCATATGCTTTTTCCAAATCGACAAAACTTAAATAGAGATCTCTGTTATATTCCCATTCTTTCTCAACTATTTGTCGTAAAGTGAAGATCTGATCCTGACAGCCTCTATTTGATCTGAATCCAGCTTGTTCTTCACCAAGCTTTTCTTCCACAATTCTTCTCAACCGTTTCTCAAGTATATTTGCATAGATCTTGCGAGGAACACTCAGTAGGGAAATACCTCTGTAATTCTCCCATTCAGTTTTATTTCCCTTTTTATATATGGGCACTATGAAAGCTCTACTCCAATCATACGGAATTCGTCCCTCTGTCCAGGCTTTCTGAACTATGCAGTGCAGCCACTGTAAGATTCTTATGCCACCATACTTCAGCATTTCTGGTCAAATATCATCTACTCCTGCTGCCCTTCCACATTTCAAGCCTTTGATGGCTTTTTCTACTTCAAGTATGGATATGTATTTCTGACTGCATGCCTGGTCAGTGTTTTTTACCACTGTGCTGTCATCACTGCTTGTTTCACTTAGCAGTTTTTCAAAGTAATTACTCCATACTTCAAGGATATCTTTTTCTCCCATTTTCATGTCACCTTTATCATCTCTAACTCCTTTTACAGCACTCTTTCCCCCATTCCTAAGCTTCTTCAACAACCTCCAGAATATTTTGCCACCTTCTTGATATTTATTTTCTATATTCTTGCCAAAGTCCTCCCATGACTTTTGTTTAGCTAGTTTTACACAGTGTTTAGCATTTTTGCATTTGTCTCTGTATTCTCTAAGAGAACAAGCTGACTTATTTGACAGGAACTTTTGATATGCTTTCTTCTTTTCCTTCACTGCCGCTTTAACTTCCTGTGTCCACCAGGGAGTTCTGATAATGATAATAATAATAATAATAATCTCAGTTAATAATAATAATAATAATAATTAAAATGTCAAATTCACCCAACTTAAGAAATCAGTTATCAACAAGCTATAACCAACAGAATCAGCAACAAAGGCTGAACAAAATATTCACCACTTTTTAAAACAGGTCAAAGAGAGATGTACTCCAACCTATGAAAGGCTTCAGAGGATACAGTACAAAGAATGTCTGTATAACAAACATGAACAGAAAACAAGATGGATATGAAGAAATATTTGTGGAAGGAAGCTAACAATGATTAAATACATCATATGAAAAAAAACAATAAGATTAAAAGCAAAATATGAAAAAAAAAAGTTTAGAAAAAAGACTGAAAATCAAAATATTAAGGAAATACTGCTGGGAAAAAAAAATTGAAATAAGCAAGATTATTGTGAAATATTAAAACAGAAAAAAAATAGAAGGAAAGAAATAATAGAAAGAGTACCTTAAGGGTGGGAGGAGGAGGAAGGAAGTAAACTTTTTCTCATCATCAAGAGTGGAAAAAGGTAGCAGAGATAATACACTTTGGTGATTCCCATCAAACCATGAATCAAAAGTCAGAAGAGTAGGTACTGCATTATAGAACCAGAAATGTTGTCACAAAGCTTACACAAGCATCCAAAGCAATTAAGAAGATTCATTTCTTTGCAAATGCATTGTCTTTTATGTAATGAAAATTTTTAAAGTAAAAAGGGTGTTAAGCCTCTATCGTCAAAAAATGACAGCTGTCTATTTGCTTGCAAAACAAGAAGACAACCATCTGCATTCAACGTTCTCCACAATAAGCCATGCACAGTTTCTTGGATCTACCTCCTACCCAGACTTGACTGGGTAGGAGGTATTTGTTCTATAACTGAGCAAAATTTGAGACAAGGTTCGACATGCTGAAAGTTTCCTTGATAAAAAATCTATTTTTGAATCACAATGGAGACTTAAACCCACAATGGTTCTCAAATGAACAAGAATTCCTATATGATAAGTGTAGAAAATTTAGCATACAGCTTCCTCTTATAACTTAAAAGCAACCAATTTGGTATACAGAATTCTCTTATCATAATTTATGTATTGCTCACTCAGAAACAAATATTTAGATCTTTAAAACTTTTGTGGTTATCTATAATTAAGAAGAGACTTCATTGTATTTGCCACACAGTTTACAAGTAAACAGAAGTACAGTAGAATGTTTGTTATCTGAACATGAGTTATTCGAACCACCACTGTCCCCAAAATCTACTTTTAGTGCACTAGTTACTATGCTTAAATATTACTCCTGTTACTTAATGCATTTGTTTCCTAATTTTTATTTGAACATATATACAGTATAGCACACAAAGAGACTTAATTTGATTTTTCATTATTGGAGTTAAAAATTAAATGCTGGTTTTAGCTACTAACAGTCTCCCATGACCTTGATGTGTCATTTCCTCTTGTGCAATTGTCAGCTAGCGAATATGGTAGAGAGGGAGAGTTAGCTTACAAAATAAATATAATATACATTTTATTTACAAACCATTTCCTAAATCGATCATTTTTTATAACAATTCATATTTAAAAATATATTAGTAATAACCTTGCATACAATAACTTAATTGTAAGTCTAATTACACTTTGTTTTATGTAAACTGGGTATATTCATGTATGTTTGATTATCTGAACTATTTGATTAACCAAACCAACCTTTGTCCCGATTAGTTCAGATAATCATCAAGCCCACCATATAAGTAAATAAGTAAATTTATATATAAAGTTCTTAATAATTTCAGTGACTTTGCAGTCTGTTCCAAGACTGCAAAACTAGAATAGGTCAGTTAAAGAATGTTTCAGTTATTAAAAAAAAAAAAAAAAAACAATACGTGGAAAATTGTGATCTACATATGACTGCAGATGATAATGCAATTGTTGGTAAGGGTGACGAACAATATTCCCTCTAATTTTTGCTGGCCCATGCACACATGAAAAATATTTTGTATGCAAGTTTCCAGTCTTGTACTCAACAAGTGCTCACAACAGCAAATATCACAAGCCATAAATTTCATAAGCCTAAAACCAGTGACAACAATCTTTGTTAAATATCTTGTATGCTAAATATTTCTATAAGAGATATCTAAATGCTTACTCCTTCAGCTATTTAAATATTGCATAAGCATATGGTTTATTAACAAATTATATCACATTTGTTCCAGCCACTTAAATTTAAACAAATTTGTAGTTCTTTTTTGCTTCAATTTTAACAATGACATGAGGGATTAATGAAATAAAATTAATGCTAATTAATATTTCTCCTATTAATGTTACCCTTTTTTTGTCTATAAAAAAGAGTAACATTAATAGGAGAAACAAACAGTCTGTCTGTAAAGTTGTGAACACTAAATTTATTCACTTAAATCAGCATAACTAAAAAAATCAATTACCATTTAAATGAGCTCAAGTGACTGCACTATCTATACAGTATTTTTAAACTAATATTCCTCTGCAATTTGTTGATATTAGCATCAGTTTTCCCACACAGCATAGGCTAAAAGTAACTAATTAGAGTGTATTAAGTTGAAGTGGGTTAAAAAGGTTTGGAAAGGATTGAAAGCGGTCATGGTGGAACCCGTAACTTCAACATAGCCCAAATGAAGGCATCAAGTGATGTGAGATCAGGAGGATGTGATGGGTATGGGAATTCTATGACTCTCGAAATGAGCCTGCCAGGGAAGTGTTCTGATAAATAGACTCTAGAACCACATGATGTGTAACAAGTTGCTCCATCCTGTTGGAATACCTGTGCATGAAATGGAATGAATTTTGCACGACACATTCTATGCAAATCTTGGGTGAATAGAACTAACATATTCTCAATGTAGCATTCTCTATTCAAGGTCAGAGTTACACCACCCTCTTCAATGAAGAAGGGCCCAATTATGCAATGGCCAGAAACTGCACACTATGCAATGACTTCCTCACTGTAAAAAGGTTTCTCTTGGACAAATTCAGGTCTTGAGAAACCAAGAAACCTGGTTCATCTGAGAACCAGACATTATGGAAGAAAGATGGATTTTCATAGACACTAGCCAGCACACGTGCACAGTATTCCCACCATGCATTGTAATCTGTTGCCGTTAAACACTAACCTACCTGAATGACATATTAAAAGGCATCCAGCTCCTTAAGGATTCTCTGTAGTGACTGCCTCAGTATCCCAATTTTTCCCACTGTTCGGCACTGACTGTGTTGCAGAGACTGTAACACTAGCTCCACATGTGCCTAAGATACTAAGCCTACAAACATATCGTAGGCTTGGACCATTTGCTCTACCAACTCCATATGAACAAAAATAATGCTCAACAATAAATGTCTTTTCTTCCAATGTCAACACCATTGCTACAGCTAAATGAATGGTGTAGGCTCTATACGTGCTCTTCTATTAATGTGCATGTAGTCTTATGGCATATCTCACAGCACGTGCACTTAAGGGGATATCGAAGTTCAGTCTTTTTTTTTTTTTTTTTTTGCACCATACAATATATATACCATTTTATCCATTAAACTGCATAATAAGTGCCAATTTCATGACTTGCAGGAGTGCATATCTTTTCGGTCAATTCTTCAATTTTCTTATATAATTACTGTATAAAACCTATGCCATTTTTTTTTGTTTGTCACATTGCTGGGTATGTTAAGTGAGGCCTGAGCATTTGCTTTTTCTCCATGTCTTTCATTAATCTCCACCTCTGATGTGTCCAGATTAACCCATGTGATCCATATCATAAATAACTGTAAAAATAAAGTATGATGTTATAATACTATTTAGTATACATTGTAATTTCCTGAAAAATAATAGTTATGAATAGCCAACGTATAAACCTTTCAACCAGAATGATGTTAGAAGATTTATATTTTTTAATTCCTGTGTTTATATGGTATTATTCACTAAGGCTGCTCCTCTGTCTCTCAGTATCCAATAATCTTTCCTTTGTACAATATAGTGATGTGAATCAGAATGCAGATATCTACAAATGTGCCTTTTTCTATAATGTGCAGCTCAAAATATTTTTAGGACATAGAAATTATATTGCTATGACCTTGGTTAAAGATATCAAAATGCCTTAGGCTGTATATTTTTTTTTTATCTTTCTACACTGTTCTTCAAAGGATTTCATGAGAATGCTGATACACTGCAGAGAAATAGCTAAACTAATCCTCTCTTTCTTCTAAGAACAGCAGCCAAAACATTGTTGAAACATCCTGGAACAAGATGACAGTGTATCGAAGAAATAGGTCTTGTAATAATTCTCTGGTTTTATGTCTCTTCCCACCTCCTCCAATTTTAACAGAGATCTGAGAGTTGGTTCAGAAACAAAACAGTCAATCAATGGAGTAATATCCCAGATAATACAGAGTTTTACTCTGGATTATCTGGGAGATACTAAGACAAGTGATGAAAGCATAGTCCACCTTTACCACAAGTTGCCTCAGTCCTGAAGATACTTCAGGCACAAACTTTGTTCACTTAAACTTGGATAAAGGCTTAAACTAAATTTATTACATGTTGAATTTGATTTAAACGATACTGATGTGAACACAGATTGATAAGAAAATAACTATTAACTTAAAAGCTAATATTTCACTGGAATTATATCTAGCACCTTCAGATCACACAAACAAAGTTTGTTACAAATGGAAGACAACCACAATTTGATGTAACAGTGGGGCTAGTATAAGTAAGTGCAGCGTGCAACACAAGACTAAAGTCCTAATACGGTGCCATCTAAGTTTAAAAAACAGTAGTCCAAAGTTTTGAAAAAAAATTATAGTAGTCCATCATTTGTATTAAAATACAAAATGATGGTACAACATGACAAAATTTCATGCCGGCTGGGGCGTTGTCCGGTTAAACAAGGCCCCCGTTGTTTTCACCAGGGAACCAGGGCGAACACCAAAAACTCAGCTACTGGAACAAATCTGAAAACACACCCCAACTCAACATCACCAGAGTTAAAGATCGGTACTATCAACATAAGAAGCCTGAATGGGAAAGAAATGGAGCTAGCTGAGGAATTAGATAAGTACCAGATCGACATAATAGGGGTGACTGAAACAAAAAAGACAAAAACTGGTGGGATCTTTCTGAGCAATAAATACAAAATGTTATATTCTATTTATTGTATTTATATTCAGGCAATGAAAATCAAGGAAAAGAAGGAGTAGCCATAGTATTCAACACAAAATACGAGGCTAATTTTCTTGAATGGCAGGCAGTCTCAAGTAGAGTAATGTGGGCAAATATGAGAATGGGGAACTGGACAATGAGACTTATTTCTGCCTATGGTCCCATAAAAGGTTCTACTAAAGTAGAAGTGGAGAAATTTTTTGAGGCTTTAGAAAAACCAACTGACACAATGAAAAAGGAAAAGTTGGTCCTTGTTGGGGATCTAAATAGCAGAGTAGGAAATGATTGTGAGACATACAAAAATATTGGAGAAAGGAGTAAAGCTAATAATAATGGCAAATACCTGGTGGATTTCTGCTCAGGACATGGACTGATTATTACTAACACCATGTTCCAACATGAAAATGTGCACAAATTCACATGGAGAGAAGAGGCAAGGAATAAGAAAAGTCTCATTGACTATGTTATTGTTGATAGTGATGTTTTCTCCCTGGTGCAGGACATCAGTGTACAGAGGATTTGAAATTGGAAGTGATCACTATTTAGTCTTGAATTTCATATTGAAAAGAATAATATGTAAGAAAGTTTTAAAACGAATAAAAGTTGAGCAGCTCTCAGATGTGAATGGTAGACTAAAATACACAACGATTATTGAAGAAAAAATGAGAACAGGAATCAAATCTTGGAGATTCAGTGGCAAGCCAAAGAAGAAAACCCTGACTGATTCAGCTAGAGAGGCTGTGTAGTGAAGTTATCTGCAAAGATAGAAAAATTAAACTCCATGGTGGACACAGGAAGTTAAACAGGCAGGGAAGGAAAAGAAGAAAGCATATCAAAAGCTCCTGGCAAATAAGTCAGCTTGTTCTCTTAGAGAATACAGAGACAAATGTAAGAAAGCTAAACACTGTGTAAAACTAGCTAAACAAAAGTCATGGGAGGACTTTGGCAAGAACATAGAAAATAAATATCAAGAAGGTGGTAAAATATTCTGGAGGTTGTTGAAGAACCGTAGGAATGAAGGAAAGAGTGCTGAGTTAGAGATGATAAAAGTGACATGAAAACAGGAGAAAAATATATCCTTGAAGTATGGAGTAATTACTTTGAAAAACTGCTAAATGAAACAAGCAGTGATGACAGCACAGTGATAAAAATCACTGACCAGGCATGCAGTCAGGAATACATATCCATACTTGAGGTAGAAAAAGGCATCAAAGGCTTGAAATGTGGAAGGCAGCAGGAGTAGATGATATTCGACCAGAAATGCTGAAGTATGGTGGTATAAAAGTCTTACAGTGGCAGAACTGCATAGTTCAGAAAGTCTGGACAGAGGGACGAATTCCGGATGATTGGAGTAGAGCTCTCATAATACCCATATATAATAAGGGAAATAAAACTGAATGTGAGAATTACAGAGGTATTTCCCTACTAAGTGTTCCTGGCAAGATCTATGCAAGTATACTTGAGAAACGATTCAGAAGAATTGTGGAAGAAAAGCTGGGTGAAGAACAAGCTGGATTCAGGAAAATAGAGGCTGTCAAGTTCAGATTTTCACTTTACGACAAATAGTCGAGAAAGCATGGGCATATAACAAAGATCTGTATTTAAGTTTTGTCGATTTGCAAAAGGCATATGACAAGGTGCCAAGAAAGAAGCTTTTCAATACGTTACAGTTATATGGTGTCAATGGGGCATTATATCAAGCAATACTTAGTCTTTATTTGAGTTGTAAGTCAGCAGTTAGAATTGAAGGAAGTACAGAAAGATGGTTTAATGTTAAATCTGGTGTGAGACAAGGATGTACATTATCCCCTCTGTTATTCATTATCTATATGGATCACATTATGAAGGAAAGTGGTATTAAACATGATATTCAAAATTGGAGATGTTAATGTCAGCTCTTTGCTTTATGCGGATGATGTTATACTTCTAAATAAATTCGCTCCAAGTCTGTAAGATTCCCTGACTAAATCGAATAACTTTTGTAATAGATATGGTATGAAGGTCAGCATTAAAAAGACAAAGACAATGAAAATAGGCAGAATCATTGAAAATGTCAACTGTGTTGTGAATGGAGAATCTATGGAACAAGTGAAACATTTCAGCTACTTAGGCACGATTTTTACGGAAGATGGTAAATTAAATATGGAAATAGACAACAGAATCAACAAAGCTGGTATGGTAGGAAGTCAACTGAATAAATTCATATGGAATATGAGAGAAATTAGTCGGAACACTAAATTAGCTGTATACAAGACAGTGTTCAAACCAGTTTTAACTTATGGATATGAGAGCTGGGTCAGAAGTAAAACACTTGACCAAAGACTAGAGACTGCAGATATGAGAGTGCTGAGAAAGATTAGAGGCGTGAACAGATGGCATCAATGGCAATATCATATTAAAAACAAGGTTATTAGGAAAGAACTTGACATTGTCAGCACCCAGGAATGCGTTAGCAGAGCTAATCTCAGGTGGTATGGTCACTTAAACAGAATGGGTGAGGAAATATTAGCAAAACAAGTGTTCTCTGCCAGGTTGGCAGGAAAATGACCCAGAGGAAGACAAAGATATAGGTGGATTGATATGGTACAAAGTGCCTTAGACGATAGAAATATAAGATCTGATAATGTTGGAGTTTTAACAAGTAACAGACTGATTTGGAGGAAAATTGTAGATAGGAAGTTAATAATGATGTAAAATTTTTCATGTAGTACTATCATATCCTGTATATCTCTTGAGGGTACATGTCAGGAATTTGATGATGATATAGTAGTCCCTGAAAGTTTTGAAAAATAGTAGTCCAAAGTTTGAAAAAAATAAAACAAAAATAAATAATAATTTGGTCTTAGGATGACTGTCTAAATCCATGCATTTAAATTTATTATAGTCCAACCCCAGTGGAAAAAACTTAAAACTACAACAGTAAATAAATACATTTGTCCTAGCATACTCTTTCAAACTTTTAGTTGCAAAAAATATGTGGTAATGACTGTTAATAATGCAAACAGCAAACAATTTATGTAAAGCAAATGATTTACAGCTAAAAAATGAGGATGTGTAGAGTACACACCTTTTTATATATAAAACTTGAAATAATTTCAAATTACAAATGCTAAAAGTTAATGTTGCATAAACTTCATGAAAATACACTGCCTGATGCAGAAGAGCCATACATACGAGGGTGGTCTGAAAAGTTCTCAGTTAAACAATGAAAAATACGAATTTATAATTTCAAAATAATTTTTAATTTTTCAACATAATCTCCCTTGACTAATACATTTATTCCAGCGATGCTCCAGAGCCATTATCCTGTCCCTATAGTAGCTGTCAGTAAGATCTGCAAAATACTCCTCTATAGCTGCAATCACCTCTTGATTTGAAGAAAAACGCTGACAAGCGAGGAAGGGTTTTAATTTTGGGAAGAGATAGAAGTCAGAAGGAGTCAAATCTGGAGCATGAAGTGGACGTTCCAACAGTTCATAGTGCAGATCCCTTAATTTTCCCATTGCCAAAACACCTTTGTGGGCAGGTGCATTGTCCTGATGAAAGATGAATTTTTTCTTCTGCAAACCGGGTCTTTTCTCACGAATTTTTTCGTCTAGTCTGGCTAAAAGATCGAATAATATTTCCTGGTTGTTTTACCCTTTTCAATATAATTAATAAACAAAATGCCTTTAGCATCCCAAAACACCGATGAAATGACCTTTCCTGCTGATGGAACCGACTTTGTCACTGAACAACCGGCTTCTGTCCACTGTTTTGACTACCGTTTGGATTCTGGTGTGTAATGGTGAATCCAAGTCTCATCCTCCATAGTAATAAATCAATGCACAAAATCAGTTTTATTCTTTATGAAACGCTCCAAGCACTGTTCAGAGATTTTTCATGCGAGTGTGTTTTTGATCTACTGTGAGCAAGTGCAGCACCCATCTTGCACAAAGCTTTTTCATATGCAATTCTTCATGCAAAATATATCCTACATGTTCTTTTGAAATGCCTACAGTCTCAGCATTTTCACACACTTTGACTCGCCGGTCATCCAATACCATATCGTGCACTTGATCAATGATTTCTGGTGTAGATACACTTTTTGGTCGTCCTTCACGTGGATCATCTTCAAGGCTGGTACAGTCACTTTTGTTTCAGACAGCTGTATAAAACAAACTACTTGATAGAATGACTTGCAATTTCACATGGATGCTCATAACAGGAAAAGAGTGCCCATAAACTTTTATGAACTTCAACGAATTTCTTTTGGCGTTAAACCTTCTTTTAAAAATAATTTTATAACCGCACGATACTCAATATTATCCATTTCAAGGATTACAGACAACACTTTTGCTTCAGACAGTTGTATAAAACAAACTACTTGATAGAATTACTTGCAATTTCACATGGATGCTCATGACAGATGTAGAAATTGGAAAAAAAAAATCTTGCCGATAGTGTTGCCATCTATGGTCAAGGCCGAGAACATTTCAGACCACCCTCGTACAGTAAAGCAAATTCCCAGGGTCAGCATACCATGTACCTAAAACTCCCTGGCGTGAACATGAAATTCCTAAAAAAAAAATAACCATAGCCAAGAAATTTCCTGTGGTTCCAAAGAGTTTGCTATATACAAAGATTGATTGTACCATTAACAGAACTTGCCATTTGAATTTTTTTTTTTTATTTCAAATAACTTTTTATGGTTAATCTGCTAGATTATCTGAACTCAACACTCAATAAATGTCCCATTCAGCAACTGTACCAATACAATAAAAACTATCTTGAAATATACACATACACACACCATTAGTATTTGCTGTATTGAAGCTACTCTTAAAGCAGCAGCATCATGTGTGACTAACTCCTATTTTATAAATAATTTAACAAGAATGATTGAAGCTTGTAAATAACATTAAATATATAAACACTTAAAAATTGGAGAAACTTTTTTGTAAACATCTCTCTCTCTCACTCACACACACACAAAGTAATTTTTCTTAATCTTCTGGGAGGAAAAATCACTTTGGTTTAAGCTCTGACATAATGCTTATATAATGAGAATAATAAATTTTCTATTGCATAATAAATAAACAAACCTAGTAATATCATAGACCATAAGAGCTCCAGCAGCACCTCTGTAATAACTCCGAGTAACTGCTCTAAACCTTTCTTGACCAGCTGTGTCCCAGATTTGCAATTTAATCTTCTGACCACAGACTTCAATTATCCTAGTGCCAAATTCAACACCAATAGTATGTGGGCAATCGGCCATAACTAAAAAATATACAGGTTTAAAATAGCAATTACAAAACAATTCATTTATGACCAACTTACCTGCAAAATTTATTTTTTTTTTTTAAATTTACAAGATGTAAACTATCATGCACAAGAAATATAAAACATATGTAAACATTTACACTGAGTTAGCTTTTCATTAAGAACACCCACCTAATAATGTGTTGTTCCACTTCTTTGTACAATCACAGCTTACAGACACCCAGGAACAGATTCCACGAGATGTTGAACATCCTCCATGCATAACTTAACCCATGTTCACTGCAGCAACTCCATTAGTTCATGCTCATTCTGTGGAAGAGGATCAGCAGTTCTCACACTCCATTCCAGCATATCCCACATGTTCATTGGGTTATAGTCAGGGGAGTTTGAAGGCCAAGACAATGTGGCGAATTCATCGTAGTGAATTCGTCACATAGTTGTACAAGCCCGATAACAAAGTGCATTATTCTGTTGAAAGATGGCACTGTGGTTGGGGCAGACCTCCTGCAGATATCTGCAGGAGGTCAGCTAACATGTCTCTGTAGCATTCACCATTCAGTGTTTGTGGAATGATAACCGACAACCTAGAACATGCCAGGAAAAAGATACCCAGACCATAATACTACCTCCAACGGCCTGTTGGCCCTCAACTATGCAACCAGGCGATAGGGCTTCATGCTGTTTAAGCCAAACGCAAAACACGGTCATCAGCAGGTGCAAAAGGAAACAGGACTCATTACTCCAGATGAACTTCTTCCATTTGTCAAGGGTCCATTACCAATGTTCCTTTGCCCATGCAAGGCATTGTTTGCTATGCCTGGCCATTATCATGGGTACCCTTGTTGATCTCTGGCTGTAGAACCTCAGGCGACACAAGGTACAGTGCATGGTGCAAGTGGAAATGAGTCGAACTGTCCTGCTGTTGTACTAGTCGTGAGCTATGTAACTGTTGCACATTGTTACTGAGATACCAGTCGTGATACCTGATGCTCACCTCTATTATCAACCACACATGGCTGATTATGGACCTAGGGAGTACATAGTTGTCTGTTCATGGGTAATCCAGTTCTGATGTACCCTTGATAGTGTAGTACAGGAGCAATCAACAAGTACAGCTGTTTCCAAAATACTGGCACCTGCATTCTGGGCCCCAAATATCTGATCGCAGTCAAACTGGCTTAAGTCACCATGTTTCCCCATTACTGGCAGATGTTTACTGATTATATACAAAGGATAAGTGTGCCCATTTATAGTAGCTGCATGCGATGTTGATATCATGTGGTACTTTATTATTGTGCCGAATATGTAAGTGGGAAGAGGAAGTCCTAATGCAAAGATAACTCAGTGTAGATCAACAAAGTAAACCAGAGAGCCCATGATTATGAAGTCTCTCATTATGGAGAAAAAACTTCTCAAATGCTAAAATTCATTCCAGAGAAATCATTACTTGGAAATAAATATCTGAACATCCAACTTCCATTTCAAAGAAACAGTTTTCTCTAGAATTCCAACTTCTCCATAGAGAAGTTGGAATTCTCGCTCTCAATCTTACAGGCTTAATGAACAGCTCTGATTCCCTACATACACCATATGACTACAAAATCAAAATCAACACAAATTAATATTTGCATATTTCTTCTGATTAAACATACCCTGCTAAAAGCAGCCAGATAGTCCTCCATTTTCCTGTTGGTAAATCAGGAAGGTTATACAATTCTTTGTCATTGTAGCAAATAATGTGAGGAAAAAAAACTGGATGAAGGAGAACATGCAAAATAAATATTTAGTCATACCTCTGAACATATATATTAGTAGCTCACATATGAGATTTCAAGACGCAACTGTTCTTGACAATAAGCAGCAGGAAAAAAAAAGTTCTAGAGATGATTAGACAAACTGAGACAAAAATATTGTAGATAATTTAAAGTCAAAAATATAGTCAAGAAATTACATTCTTGACTAATCCTTTTCCAAGTGTAAGCAATGAAGTTTGTGTATGAAATATCTTTGAAACTAGGTTACTTGTACATAATTGTACAGATCTTTCTTATGCAAACTTTGCTTATACTTTGGTAAAGGATAAAACATAAATGTAATTTCTACATTCTAGAACCATACACAACTATCTCAGATTTAGAGTATTTTAATAATAAGATGATAACACCTTTTTGCTACTTGGATTTGAAAAATATATCTTCTGCATTACTTCAACTGTGGTATCTTTCCGGTTCCCATTGATGAGGCCTACAAGATTTTTTTTTCATTATCAATAACAGGCTCAAAGTAAAAGCGAGATATATGATTAAAAGTACACAGGTGTATGGCGTTGCAAGCCCAGCAGGAGAATTTAATTTGTTTCTGCTACCTGATCTAATCTGCCTAGTTAATGCTTTTTTACATTAGCTAGGCAGATTAGATCAGGTCTGCTGATAGTGTTACCAATGGCAATACTATCAGCAGACCTTACTCAAGCATTTGATAATACCCAGCATCTGTTTCTGTTCATCCTTCAGCATACTAGCATAGGCAAAAGACTGCTATCTGTCAAAGGAACATACACCAATACAACTATCCGCCTCCTAGTTAACGAGTTCCTATCAAACCCAATCAAAATTCAAAAAGCAGTCAAGCAAGCATAAACTCTTAGTCTACTGCTCTTTGCATTGGTTCTTGAACCTTTTTTGCAGGAAGTTGACAATTTATGTGCTGTGCGAGGATAACAATTCCTTCAACTGTAAAAGAAAATAAAGTATTAGCATATACTGATGTAGCAGTAGTAGTAGGCAACGTGAAGGATATAATGATGCCACATACTTCTTTTTTTTAAGAAAAATTCAGCAAAAATCAATGGATTAACTGCCAACATTGGCAAGACAAAATTAAAAGTTTTTGGAAAGTACAATTTTAGAAGCATTTCCTCTGGACTAACCTCTAAGAGAGAACCTCTCACTACATCTGTAATACCCTTCTCCACCTATCCAATATTACCAGTTCAAGAACTTAAATACAAAAACATTGAAACCTCAGAAGACTGGAAAATTGAGCCACTTTCCTTTCTTAGTTGTACATAATAAACATTACAGACATTACAGAAGCTGAAGAAAAATCTGTGCAATTTTTTTTTGTCTAGCCAATACCAATAAGTTAAAAAGGAATTTCTTCAAATATCAAAGAGGCATGGAGACTTTGGGCTTCCAGTATTAAAATTCCACTATTTAAACAACAGAGCTTCAAAATTCATAAAATACTGCAGACTTTCTCCTATAGTATCTGGGTTTTCATCTCCTTCTATTTGGAATAAATGATTATAATAGTCCAAGAGTAGAGATTGTTCCTGAATACTACAACGTTCTGTGCTTAACTATCATAAGACTGCTATAATTCTGGTTGACATTCTTTCCATTAATAACAGCAAAACTTGGTATAAGGATATCTTCTGCCACAAACTTCCACAGTTGAGTACTAGCAACAGCAGTTTACTAAATTATTATTTATTTTCAGCTGTGATCAAGAAATGAGTTAGTATGAGTATGCTTTATGACTCATTTTTATGATTCATGTTTTGAATATAGTTAATTGCTATCTCCCTGATGATGTCAACGTAATGTTGTATGAAATACATCGAAGTTTTATTGACTACGTCATTGTTGATTGTAATGTTATTATGCTGGTTCTGGATACAAGAGTGTACAGAGGATTTGAAATTGGAAGCAACCATTATTTAGTACTAAGCAGGATAAAAATGGATATCACATTTAAAACTTTCTTACGTACTGATCTTTTCAAGAGAATTGAAGTCAAGTAACTTTTATAGGTAAATCATAGACTCGACTATACAAACATTATTGAAGAAAAAATGAAACAAACTGAAAACAAGAATCAAACTTGGAGTCTCAATGGCAAACTCAGAAGAAGACTAACTGATTCAGCTAGGGAGGTATGTGGTGAAGTTGTTTGCAAGGAGAGAAAAATAAGAACACCATGGTGGACACAAGAAGTTAAAGAAGCAGTACTGGAAAGAGTACTGTACAAGGAATCAAAGATGATAAAGGTGACATCAAAACTGAAGATAAAGATATCCCAGATGTTTGGGAAAAAAGCATACCAAAAGTTCCTAGCAAATAAGCTGGAAGATACCCTAAAAGAATAGAGAAAAATGCAAGAGAGCTAAGCTAGCAATGTGTAAAAGTAGCTAAATAAAAGTCATGGGAAGACTTTGGTAAGAGTATGGAAAATAAATATTAGGAAGGTTGCAAAATGTTCTGAAGGCTATTGAAGAAGATTAGAAATGGAGGAAAATGTACTGCAAAAGGAATCAAAGGTGACATGAAAACTGAAGATAAGGATATCCTAGATGTCTGGAGTAATTACTTTGAAAGACTTAAATGAACCAAGCAGTGACAGAACCATACTAGAAAATTTTCAAGAGGAATGCAAAGAGGAGTACATATCACACTTGAGGTAGAAAAAGCTGTAAAATAACTTGAAATGTGGAAAGGCAGCTGGAGTAGATGATATTTGACCAGAAATGTTTAAGTATGTATGTATAAAAGTTTTGCAGTAGCTACACTGCATAATTCAGAGGACCTGGTAAGATGGCCGAATTCCAGATGGCAGTACAGCTTTAATTGTTCCCATCTATAAAAAAGGAATAAAGCTGAATGTGGGAATTTCTCTATGGACTGTTAAAAGGTTTATGCAAGCATACTTGGAAAGAGAATGAGAAAGATGGTGAAAGAGAAACTTGGAGAAAAATAAGACGGGTTCAGACCAAATAGAGGTTGTCAAGATCAGATTTTCACTTTAAGACAAATAGTTGAGAAAGGGTGTTGAAGCTGAAAAGTAGAGTTTTATAATAGATTATCAAATTTATTGATGTGCCATCTATTTTCTGGAATTCTTTTGCTGCTAAAGCACTGGAGATGTCTGAGATCATTCAAAGGTCGGCATTCAGTGTCATGAAAACACAGAACACTGAAAACATCATCAACTGCATCCTGAATGAAAAATCTACAGAACAAGTAAAGCATTATAGCTATTCAGGTGTAATTTTTTAATGAAGACAGCAATTTAAATATGGAAATAGACAACAGGATTAGCAAAGCTTGTACCAGAGAAAATCAAATGAACAAATTTATATGGAATAAGAGAAAAATTAGTCAAAACAAGCTGTACATACAAGAATATTGTCTTGAATGTGCAGCTAACCTAGCTGTACATACAAGACAATATTCAAACCAATTTTAACTTACGGAATCTGAGAGCTGGGTCAGAAATAAAAACACTTGATCAAAGACTGGAGACCACAGATAAGAGAATGTGGATAAAAACTGGGGAGTGAACAGATAGTCTCAAATGGTACAATCATTAAAAATGAGGATATCAGCAAGGAATGCATTGTTAGCATACTGGAATGTGTGAGTGGTGCTTAGTCACTTAAACAGAATGGGAGCAAGGTTAGTAAAAAGTATTTGATGTGAGGGAAAAGACTCACATGAAAACAAAGAAGTGCCTTGGAAGATCAAAATATAACATCTGACAAAGATTAATCTGAAGTAAAACCATCAACAGGAAATTAGTAATGATGTAAACTTTTTATGTACTATCATAATATCCTTACACTCCCTGAGAGTACATATCAGGAATTTGATAATTTATAACCACATTTGGTGGGGGGGCTTTACATAAAAACAAAGCTGTAATGGAAATAAAGAAATAAGTTACAACTAGAGAAAGCAAACATTAACAATAGACTATCACATATCACAAATGTGAAATGCAATGGACAAACAGGAACAGCAAAAAATGCAAAAGATACATCAAACTGAACATCAAAAGTGCAAAGAACATATATTACTTTACTGAGGAGTTGAATAGACAGTTTTTTGCAATACAAAGTTTCTTTGTAACAACTCGCCAATTATTTATATATGTTAAGATGCAAGTCAGTGAACAGTTCCTTATGAAGAAAGTGGAATAAGTTTTAAACATTATAACAGCTTGTTTTACAGCAGAAGTCAGAAGTTATTAGATATATGAAGAGCCAAAGGCTTCAATTCGGCGACATATGACTTGTTTAAATTAAGGGATATTACATCCCATATCGTTTCTTAGCCGAATAAGAAACTCAAAGAGTTTCATGCCGAATATAGTAGAAACTATATAAAGTTCGGAGATTCCAAGCGTAAGCAAATACCTGGATACTGCAGCAACTGACCCTAAAGGTAGCGCAAGCTGAGACAACTCATGTCTAAGGTGGAGCAAGCTCCGATCACTATTCTTGATATTTACCCATAATGTGAACTAAGCTCCTAGGAGCTGTATTTCTGTTCAACATTATGAGAGAAGGTCACTACCCAGACCTGTTTTGACCTTTATTGAGGTCTCATCAGTGAGTAGGTAGACCTAGTTAATATCAAGTTTCTACCTACTCACTGATGAGACCTCAATAAAGGTCAAAACCGGTCTGGGTAGTGACCTTCTCTCATAATGTTGAACAGAAATACAGCTCCTAGGAGCTAAGTTCACATTATGGGTAAATATCAAGAATAGTGATCGGAGCTTGCTCCACCTTAGACATGAGTTGTCTCAGCTTGCACTACCTTTAGGGTCAGTTGCTGCAGTATCCAGGTATTTGCTTACGCTTGGAATCGCCGAACTTTATATAGTTTCTACTACATTCGGCATGAAACTCTGAGTTTCTTATTCGGCTAAGAAATGATATGGGATGTAATATCCCTTAATTTAAACAAGTCATATGTCGCCGAATTGAAGCCTTTGGCTCTTCATATATCTAATAGTTTATTAGGACACCTCTCGGCAATACTCATAGAAGGGTTGTAAGTTCTGTTCGCTACAAACTTGATATTAACTAGGTCTACCTACTCACTGATGAGACCTCAATAAAGGTTGAAACCGGTCTGGGTAGTGACCTTCTCTCATAATGTCGAACAGAAATACAGCTCCTAGGAGCTTAGTTCATATTATGGGTAAATATCAAGAATAGTGATCGGAGCTTGCTCCACCTTAGACATGAGTTGCCTCAGCTTGCACTACCTTTAGGGTCAGTTGCTTACGCTTGGAATCGCCAAACTTTATATAGTTTCTACTATATTCGGCATGAAACTCTTTGAGTTTCTTATTCAGCTAAGAAACGATATGGGATGTAATATCCCTTAACTTAAAAAAGAAGTCAGAAGTGTTTTCTTAATCAGAGCAAGCAGTTTTAATACTGAAGGTTATCTAAAGAGATTGCACTAATATCAACATACTCTCATTATTAACAATGACATTTGGTTGGAAGGAGCCAAGTTACAATCATATCTAAGATGTGAATGAGTGAGTCAGCTGGTCTCATTCAGTGATAGCACAATGTTTTCCTTTTCATGCTGAAAACTCAAATCAGTCAGACTAATACATGAAGTTAAGACATAATATAATGGCTTAATAACCTTGTTTCCTTCAGCTGCAGGTTGGAAAGAAAAAAAAAATTATCCCACATGGGAGAAGTAGAAAACCAATAAGCACATCAATGTCAATTGTGGGGTACAGGTCAGCATTGGGAAATAAGTTCACTAATATTTTTCTTGGAACTGCAAGAATACTTCATAAGAAAGATTGTGTCAGAAGACAAAGAATGAGAAGAAGCAGGTACAGTGTGTCTTCAGATGTTCTGAAAAAGGATGCTGGGCAGATCCCACTCTTGTTTTAACAGGCCCAACAGAAAGTGGAGGAATGATGGTTGTCAGTTCAGTGGAAGAGTAACCATGAAAGCACCTATAAAACAGACACAAGACAGAAACTGTCTGTGATAAGTTGAAGTCTGTAAGTGAGGCCACCTATGAAAAACTACTCTCCTCTATATATGCTTTCTTCCACATCAAGAATTTTCAGAGAGGTTTCAGGTGTCTCATCCAAAACATGTGAAAAATATTCTAAGTATAGACAGATTTGGGATATGTACAAAGTTATCTGGGTGAGTGAGTGAAAGATAGCATCATCAGTGGAGGAGAATTCCTGGTTTTTTTATATGCTGAGAAAGCTATTGATGAGATGTGTTTATCAGGCTAAGCAGAGAGATGTGATTACGTGTGGTGATTTGTATTAATGAGGGTAAGGGCAAGTAAGATGAGATCCAATTCACAAGAAAATACAATACTACATTTTGATTGGTAGAAGTAGAATAATTCTTTGAGGCTTTAGAGAAAGCAACTGACACAATGAAAAATGAGAAGTTGATCCTTGTTGGGGATCTAAATTGTAGAGTAGGAAATGATTGTCAGACATACAAAAATACTTTGGGAAAATTGGAGAAAAGAGCAAACTAATAATAATAGCAAACACCTGTTGGATTTCTACTCAGGACACGGACTGGTTATTACTAACACCTTGTTCCAACATAAAAATGTACAAAAATTCACATGGAGAGAAGAGGCAAGGAATAAGAAGTCTCAGTGGCTGTGTTATTTTTGATGGTGATGTTTTCTCTCTGGTGTAGGACACCAGAGTATACTAAGGATCTGAAATTGGAAGTGATCACCATTTAGTCTTGAGCAGAATAAAATTGAATTTTATATTGAAAAGAGGAACATGTGAGAAAGCTTTAAAGCGAATTAAAGTTGAGCAGCTCTCAGATGTGAACTATACACTAAAATACACAAACATTATTCAAGAAAAAATGAAAGATTGAGAACATGAACCAAATGTTGGAGATTCAGTGGAAAATCCTGAAGAAAACATTGATTGATTCAGCTAGAGAGGCATGTGGTGAGGTTGTCTGCAAGGATAGAAAAATTAGAACTCCATGGTGGACACAGGAAGTTAAACAGGCAGTGAAGGAAAAGAAGAAAGCATATCAAAAGTTCTTGCAAGTAAGTTAGCATGTGCTCTTAGAGAATACAGAGAAAAATATAAGAAAGCTAAACACTGTGTAAAGCTAGCTAAACAAAATCGAAGACTTTGGTAAGAACACAGAAAATAAATATCACGAAGGTGGCAAGATATTCTGGAGGATGTTGAAAAAGCTCAGAAATGGCGGAAAGAGTGCTGTAAAAGGAATTAGAGATGATAAAGGTGACATGAAAACTGGAGAAAAAGATATCCTTGTTGTAGAGTAATTACTTCAAAAAATTGCTAAATGAAACAAGCAGTGATGACAGCATAGTTATAAAAAACACTCAACAGATATACAATCAGGAATTGATATTGCCATTGATGCCAGATGGCATCAATGGCAATATCACATTAAAAATGAAGATATTAGGAAAGAATTTGACATTATTAGCAAAACAAGTGTTCTCTGCCAGGTTGACAGGAAAAAGACCAAGAGAAAGACCAAACTATATGTAAATTGATACAGTAAAAAGTGCCTTAGAAGACAGAAATATAAGATCTGATACTGTTGAAGTCTTGACAAGTAACAAATTGATTTGGAAGAAAATTGTAGAGAGAAAGTTAGCGGTGATGAAAACAAGCAGTGATGACAGCACAGTCATAAAAGTGGTATTAAACCTGATATCAGAATTGGAAATGTTAATCTCAGCTCTTTACTTTATGCAGATGATGTTATACTTCTAAATAAATCCAGTACAAGTCTGCAAGATTCCCCGACTAAATTGAATAATTGACAATTATTCAATTTAGTAATTATGTAATTGATATGGTATGAAGATCAGCAATAACAAGCAAAAGACAATGAAAATAGACAAAAGCATTGAATATATCAACTGCACTATGAATGGAGAACCTATGGAACAAGTAAAACATTTCAGCTACTTAGGCATGATTTTTAGTGAAGATGGTAAATGAAATATAGAAATAGACAACAGAATCAACAAAGCTTGTATAGTAGGAAGTCAATTGAAAAATTTATATGGAATAAGAGAGAAATTAGTCAAAACACTAAATTAGCTGTATACAAGACAATATTCAAACCAATTTTATCTTATGGATCTGAAAGCTGGGTTAGAAATAAAGCACTTGACCAAAGACTATAGACCGCAGATATGAGAGTCCTGAGAAAGATTATAGGCATGAACAGATGGCATCAATGGCAATATCACATTAAAAATGAAGATATTAGGAAAGAATTTGACATTATTAGCAAAACAAGTGTTCTCTGCCAGGTTGGCAGGAAAAAGACCCAGAGGAAGACCAAGCTATATGTAAATTGATACAGTAAAAAGTGCCTTAGAAGACAGAAATATAAGATCTGATACTATTGAGTCTTGACAAGTAACAAATTGATTTGGAAGAAAATTGTAGAGAGAAAGTTAGTGGTGATGTAAATTTTTCATGTAGTACTATATGTTATATATAAATTTTTTTTATATTTTCTATATAAATTTATTAAAAAATTACACAAACATTTCACTTATTTTTTATAGCCTTGTAGAATAAATTCATGCTTAATAAACTGTGTGTTATATTCTTAATTTACTATTATTGTTACAAAAATATGAATTAAAAATATCTGTAAATAATTTTTTAGTTCATTTTCAGATCCTTTTAATTTTCAATTTTTCTTGCTGGCAAAGAATAAGTACTGGCACCTAATTTTTGAAAAAAAAAAAAAAGCACTAACTATAAATAATAGTATATATCATTTATGGTAGTTTTTATGCCATAAATGTTGATTAAGTAGATGTGAAAGAGGTTTTTTTTGTGTGTGTGTGTGTGTGTGGATTCTTGAATGCTTTGCATGTTGTGCTTGGGCTGTCTTTTTCATTGGGATTAGCTTTTAAGGGAGATTTGTTTTTAGTTGTATTGTCAATGCTTGTATGTTTTATTTTTCGCATTTAAAGTTAGATGGAAAGATAGACATATAGCCTTGATAGTGACTTCCACACACACACACACAGCAACTGTGACTACCACTCCAGGTAAGGCCCAGCACTAACTTGACTCGTTATTGACAAGTTAAGGCAAGGGTACTAACTAACTTAACAGTATTTGGGAAATATGATATTCATGATAAATACATTATTAAACCACATTATGAATAGTTTAAGTTGTGGCCATATTCATTCAAGTATATTCTTATAACATAAATATTCAATTTTTGCTAACTTATTAAACGTTTTGATTTTTTGTCAATGTCAGACTTCTTGTCAATGCACCAAAAAAGTATAACCAACTCTTATTTCATTAATTCTTGTATTAAATGCAAAACTTGGCAAATGCAGATTTTTTCTAGTCCAACTTTTTAAAAATTAAAACATTAAGAGATCATTGTTATCAGCAATTATCTCTCAAAAGCCTGCAAGAGCATGCGAGAAACGTCACATATGGCAGAACCAGAGCTAGCTCACTATCTAATCACGTTCTTAATTCTGCTAACCCTAATGATGAAGATTCTATCACTCATCCAGTGATGTGAAAAAAATCAGAAACATTTTTAGATGTTATGATGAGCTTGAGAGAAGAATTACTGAATTTGTCCTCAATTTAGCACATCTTAATATTAACCTCAGCTATAACCTCTTTGATTGTCATTTCTAGACTATCCAATTTTGCCATACATGAGATCATGCCCACACAAATGTGCCCAGCAATACTATGGCATCCTGAATACCTTCAAATGTCAGCAATCCATTTTCAACTTAATTTATAGTTGTCATTCTCCTGTAATGTATATTTTTTTATATTTCTCTTTTCATGTTATACACCCATAAATTCTATAACAACTAAACTGGTTGTTGTTTAAATAATAAACAATTTTTCTATTTTATTATCCCTCAGCTTCTAGTCATGAATTTCTTCAATTATTTTATATAGTCAAATAAAGGCATTGCATTAAATATATCAAACATACTGAAGTAAGGCTGCTTTAGATGAAAATGTGAAGTGAATCAGATTATACTATCATGGAATTCTGTATCAGTGATTTGATGATTAATACATCAATTCAATAAACTACATACATTCCTAACAAAGTATTTTAACAAAATAAAAGTAAGCTGTTAAAGTTAAACAACATACATTTCTTTTCTGTGAACTGATGAAGGAGACAGGATTTACCTACACCCATATCACCAATGATGATATATTTGAAGATATAAGAATAATTATATGGACCTGTTGCCATCTGGATAAGGAGCTACCTATTAAAGCAATTTAAAACAGAAGTAGCATTAATGTAAGAGTCAATAAATCAGAAATAAAAGTAAAACAATTATATTCTAGCAATCTTAAAGAACATAAAAAAGTGAATTTTCTATCTCAAGAAATGCTGTATCCAAATATCTAAAATAAAAATAAAAAAGAAAAGAAAAAACACCAGAAAACAAAAACAATGCATTCCATGTTAATCTCAAAGAAGCACTATTTACATGCACACAGCTTGATGTTAATTTGTCCAATTTAACATTTTAGAAAAACTAAATGCAGGATTCACAGTTTATTACAATGAAATAAATAGTCCTTTGGTTGTTATAATTTAATATGTTGTCAATCTTTTCTAAACTCAAATTTTTTCTACATTGGTAAAGAAATTCCCAAGCAAAATAGCCTTCATATACTAAAAATATTTCCATTTTAAATAAAACGAGTAAGGAAATAACTGTAGGTAATTATAAAAAAAGGTGCATTTATCAATTGCATAATTACATTCATTATTACAAATAAACTAACTCATTTTTGGCATGTGCACTGTATACAATTTTGTCTACAGTATATATGCCTAATTTTTCCAAATGAAATGACCCTACACATTTTCATGATCCTAATTATTAAATTTCATCAAGTCAGAGAGGAATTATCATTTCAGATTGTTTTGCCAACAAAAATGGTTTTATTATAGTGATTAAATGGGGACTTCATCCACCACTCATGAACTTATGATTAATTTAACAATGGAAATTACTATACTTTAATATACCTATCAGACAAAATGGGGGTAGAAAAAAGAAAGTTCTTACACTTTTTTATATATGATTTCAGCTTGTATTCCATTATATACAATACAGGCTGAAATTGTGCACCACAATATCTGATTGTCAAATTTTTGCCATTACAATTGATTCCAATTGCAACCAAAATTGAATTAACAGATATCACAAATACAGAATTATTAAATTCCTCTCAATGGTGTGGAATCCTAAATCCAAAATTGTTCAATTCCAAATGGAGTAATTACAATATATAATTAACATATTTTGTCCCTTTGCACCCCTACATATAGTCTGAAACAAACTAGAATTGTTCACTGTTGGAAAAAAAAAAAAAATTAAAAAAAGGGTAAGCCTTCTTGAATAGTTTAGTATAAATCCAGTTTAAATTACCTTGAATAAATTCAGAATAAACCAAAAAAGTGGATTATCTCAACAAGCTTTACAGAAAGACCACTTTATAAAATGGAAGAAAGCCAAATTGCTTTCACAAATCCTGGTTTAAATCAGAAAGACTGTTCCTGGAAGTGACAAGTTCTACAGAATCCAATTAATTGTAACACAATGATGGTATGATTTTACATAGAATTTGGCACACCATCCAAACTACCCATCATCATTAACAACATGAATCACAAAGAGCACCACTGTCGCCCTCCATGCACAACTATCCTTGTTATCCAGGTAATTTCAGTTTGTGTCTTCACTGAGTATGTAGTGTTAAAGTGTCTCTGCTAATGCTATTGAAATAACGAAACATTGGCTTATAAATAATTAATTTTAACTAGTAGATTATGTTTATGTCAATTTATGTCTATGTAGTTTACTATTTCAGAAATGTCGACATGAAGAAAAAAAAATTAAAATGAAAAGCACAAAGCCACTGACAAGTTTTATTAAAGATCTGATATTACAATTTTGAGTCTAATCCATCCTGTTCAAAGTAACAGTTTTATGTGAGCTGTCGAACAAAACAACCCTAATTAACAGGCCTAAGAATTCTGGGAAGCATGCCTAGAAAAACGAATCCTATAACAGAACCTTAAAACATCAATTATTTACTAAAAATGAGTGGGGAGGGAGGGAGTTAGCTTAGATCTCTCTCTCGCTCTCTTTTTAACAGTGCTTGTGTGTAAAGCTATGCAGTGGTTCCAAAACACTACACTACCAGAAGACAAACCATAAATTTAATTCAATTATCGACCACAGGAACTTTTACTAGGCCTTTTTTCATCTGTTTCCCAAGTTAGTACAAACCTTGGTGCAGAGAAGTAGAATTATTAACCTCTCTACCAGCCATGATGGATGAAATAGTGAGACCAAATCTCACTTCTTATCCATGTTATTCAATAGGTGTTACAGAATCATATCCAGATTTTGCTGGAGATCTATAGACATCATGGCCAGTTGGGGGTGTTAATGAGACAATTCAGTAAAAAAAATTAGCCATAGAAGTCGCATTATGTCAGACAACATACAAATTAAGTTTTAGGAATGCACCACCCGGCATAGTTATAGGCCATCGCTCACCCTGGTGCCTTGGAAATCATTGGCGGCCATGAACTCAATTACTGCTGACAGCTGTCTCAGCTACTGTTAGAAGCAGACAGACTGGCTATCTATTGATACCCAAAATATGTACGAAGATCCATCAACTCACTTTGGGGAATAAAAGGCAAGAAATGTTTTTTTTTTTTTTTTTAAACTCATCTTTTAAGTCATGGAGATGAGTAATGAAAACTTTGATAACATCTATATTTTCATTTGTCCTATCATTAATAACATTTTAACTATTTGTTCTTTATAAGAAAGTAAAACCTACAAAATTACTACATCTACCAAATGTAGTAATTTTAATTTTTCTGTATGTTAGGATGTTAGTAGCATATGGGTGATATTTAAGGGATATCTAAAGGAAGCTATATTAAATTGTATATATACCTCTAAGGAGGATTAATCAGGTAAGAGTTAGATGGATGAGTAATATCATTTGAGAATGAGCTTGAAAAAAAGAAAATGCTGTGGAGAGTATATAAGGAGAAAGGTGACCAGTATGGTAAGGAAGATAAAATCAGATTATGAGCCAAGTGGGCCAAAGGAAATCTCAAAGAGAGTTCTTTCATTACTTGGCAAGTAGGAGGAAGAATGACTATGGAAGAATAACCTTAATGAGTGCTGATGACAGAAGCAGATGAAATAGTTGAGTTACTGAGTGACCACTCTGCAAGAGTATATCATCCAACTGAGGTTAATACTGCGATATATGTGACAGACTTATGTGGGAATAATGTGTATGAAATGGAGATTCTTAGGATATTGCAGAATCTCAATGTAAATACAGCTGTGAAATTAGATGGGATATCAGCAAGTGTTTTACATAAACATGTAAGGTAACTGGCAATGCCTCTGACTAGGCTCTTTAATTAAAGTCTCAGCTCTGGTAGAGTTCCAAGGAAGTGGAAAGAGGGTAATAATTCCCTTACATAAGGGAGGTTCTGAGACTGCAATAGCAAATTATATACCAATCAGTATTTCAGGAGTGGTGGTAAAAGTACTGGAAAAATTAGTCAAAAAGAGAATTCAAGAATGGGTGGAAAGAATATGGATACTCTATGAGGGGCAACATGGTTTTGTCAAGGGACAGTCATGGTTTAGTAATTTACTAACTTTTTCTAATTGTGACAGCTGAGTTGGATAAAGGAAATGGCTAGACAATGACTACTGGATTTTGCAAAAGGCATCTGACCAAATACCATAGGGAACTCTATTACACAAATTTTGAGCAAATGGGGACAGATATGACATTGGTTATGTGGACTGCTAGACAGATATCAAAAAGTGGTATATGGAGGGGCAGATTCAAGGCAAAAACAGGTGACTAGTGGTGTGCCACAAGTTTTAGGGCTGGGACCACTAGAGTTTAATTTGTATACAAATGATATAGGAAATAACCTGAAAGGAAATATTCATTTGTTTGCTGATGTAAAATTAGATAGAGTAATAGTTAATCAAGGTGATGTGGAGGGCTTGCAGAACAATTTAAATAAGCTGTTGATATGGGCAGAAGATAATGGGTATCAGTTTGATGTGGAGAAATATAAAGTTATGCATTTTGGGATAAATAGATTACAAGCTGTGTACCACATTGATGAAACTGTACTCCAGGAAACAGATGTAGTTAAGGATTTAGGGGTGGTGGCAGACAGAGTTGAAGTTTAGAGGACATACTATTAAGGTAGCTCATAAGATTATTTGGTTATTGAAGAACCCATTAACAAATGAAGTTAAGGAAGTTGTTATTCCTCTTTATAAGTTCTCGTTAAGTTCACATCTGGATTACTGTGCTCAGGTCTGGTCTCCTGGGTTTCTTGGGGATAAGAAAGTTGTGGAAGGATTCAGAGGCAAGCAACCAAGATGGTGAGTGTTCTGTGGAATATTCCCTATGAGGGCAGATTGAGGGTGTGTGGACTGCAGAATTTGGTTGATAGTCTCTGCATAGATAATGGTTGGTGAGTGGAATGCATTGCCTGAAAGTGTAGTGAATGCAGAAACTATGATTGGGTTTAAGACACAGTTCAATGAACTTTTTGCAGGAAGTGTGGACCTCCCATGATGAGTCTTGAATACATGGAGGTCTTATGTTAATAATCTTGAGTGGCTCAAGATTCAGTTTCACATTACAAAAATTCAGTTTCATACTAAGTCAGAAGCAGCCTAGAACAAATGTAAAAAATTAAACTTTGGTCACATGTAGAAAATTTGCTCCCTGATCAAATGGTAAGAGTATCTTTCTGGTCTCTCACTAAGGCTACCGAGTACAACTTATGCTATGCACGTCCAACTCTCTCACGTCCATGGTAACAAAGACAAGACTGAATACTTGGTATCAGTCTTCTCTAACTCTTGTGTAGACAGCTAAGAAAAATCACTTTCCACTATACCATCAACAGCCCACTGTATACCTGCATTGATCTTTTGTCAGAAAAAACCAGAAAAATCACCATTAGTTGTGATACCAATAATTCTTCTGTCTAGATGGTATTTTCCCCTTAGACACACACACACACCAAAAAACCTGTACTAAAATTTGCAAAGCCATCCTATGTCTTAAAGTAAAAGTTTTGTTCCTTACATTACAATCATGAATGAAAGTTGAACTACTTTTTTTTGCAACTACTTCAGGCATCCAAAAAACAAGGTCATCGTTCTACATTTACTATCTAAAGACAATCACAAACATCCATGATGACAAAGTGGGATTCAAGTTTAGTCTGGCTGATGCAAAGCAGAGCCAAAAAAAAGAATGAAAGACCATTTCAACAGAACGTGGATTAAAAAAATAACTATTATTCCATGTAACTTAATTTTTTTTTTCATAAATATCAGTACCACAGTTGAGGGAATACAGAACATATAGCACATTGGTGATGTGGGGAACAAATAATATTATCCCACTCAAATACTGAAATATTTACTAGACATAATGCACTGACTAGTTTGGTACACTTAACTAGTTGCATATTATTTCATAAACTATTAAAAAAATTCTGTATTTTATAACTAATTAATTACCCTATGTTTCACTAAATATAGTACACAATGGCTGCGTGCTGATTTCAGTGGTAAAATAAAACTTGACTTGGTTTGTTTGCCAGCATTTGTACAGTATTGTGTTTGTAAAAGGAGACGGCTTTCACTATACAGAATCATTTTCATTCTATTAGTAAACTATCAATATATATTGAATATGCAAATAGAAAGCAGTGAACAAATTCTTGTGTCCTGCCTGAAGGTCAAGTACAACATGAGTCGATTTGTCTTTTTCCCTTGCAAACATGGTAAAGAAATCATTTTACTAGATTTTATCCAACTTTCGCATATGCTGTATTCATCTAAGTAATAATATAATATATATATATATATATATATATATATATATATATATATTACTACTTAGATGAATACAGCATTTGCAAAAGTTGGATAAAACCTAGTAAAATGATTTCTTTACCACTTAGATGAATACAGCATTTGCGAAAATTGGATAAAACCTAGTAAAATGATTTCTTTACCATGTACTAAAGTACGAGCCATTAGGAAAAAGAAAACCAGGACATCCTCTTAAGCAATGACTTCTAAGGCCGGAACAGGCCATGCTAGGCCTAAATCCTTGATACGCATGATGATGATGATGATGATGATATATATATATATATATATACACACACACACGAGGGACATCCAGAAAGCAAGTTCCATTTTTAAATATTTTCACTGCAGCACTGCGATCGCAATGGTGTGCATGTGTGCTGAGTTTGTTGATTCGTTAGCAAGTCGTTGGTGCCGTTTTCAGATTCTTGCAGTGTGTACACTTCTTGGTGTGTGTTTCTAATGTAAGAAAATCGAATCGCCTGCCGCATGTAAAATTAGGTCAGTTATCCATTTCTTGAATGCGAGAAACGTTAAAGCAGCTGAAATTCATCGGCAAATTATTGAGGTTTATGGAGAACATGAGGATGGCGATGCTTTCCTGAGCAGACTTGTCACCAGAGATGAGACTTGGGTGTTGCACACAACCCCTGAATCCAAACAACAGTTCATAGAGGGGGGGGGGCACACCTCATTACCAGTCAAGAAAAAATTGAAGACAATGGTTTCCACTCAGAAAATCATGTGCATGTTTTGGGTCAGACAAGGAATTTTGCTGGTAGACTTCTTGGTTCAAGGCTGCACAATCAACGCAAATATGTATTACCAAACCCTTAAGAAACTGCGTCATGCGATCCAGAATAAACAACATGGCATGCTTACCAGGGATGTTGTTTTGATTCATGATAATGCCAGTACCACACACGGCTGGCATAACACAACAACTTCTCACCACCTTCGGCTGGGAACAATTCCATCATCCCCTATATAGTCCTGACCTCGAGCCAAGCAACTTTCACCTGTTCAAGCATCTGAAATCTTTCCTTGGTGGCCAGCAGTTTCAAGACTATGACGAGGTCAAAGAAGCAGTCAATATATGGTTTGCATCACAGGTGGCAACCTTCTATGACGAAGGTATACAACTCTTGGTGTCCCATTATGATAAGTGCCTGAACAATGGTGGAAATTATGTAGAAAAGTAGTGAAAGATGTCTACTTTAATTTCCAATAAAGTTTTTTTTTGTAAGTATATTTTTGTTTCTCTGACAGCCCATTGGACCTTACTTTCTGAACATCCCTCGTATATACATATATGTCTTGAACTATATAGTAAACAATGAAAAGGATTGCTAGCTTCTTTTCCCCTTCCCACAGTTAAGAAATTAAAAACAAGTGAGAAAATGAGTGAAGAGTTAACCACAGAGGCTGTGTCAAAGACTTTTTGTTTATGATGGTATCAGCATCCAACAAGGCATGACTGACATTAATGAATGGCCAAGTTACTGAACTATTGATCAAAAAATTACTTCTATGTGTGAAGTATAACTGACTGACTAAATTCTCAAAATAAGATATGAGATACAATTTTGCTACTCTCCAAGCTAGTTCCTAGGCATTGCCTTAGTTGCTTAGCAGGTTATGATAGTCCTGCTTGAAGGTACATTATGTAAACAAATGGAAAGAACTTTTGGAGTGGAAAAGAAGATGGACAAAGATTTCGAAAGAATGAGCAAACAATAAGGATGCTTATTTTGGCAAAAGGAGACAGCAGCAGTTATCATTAAGAAAGAAAATATTATCATACTATGAAATAACAATATTGGTAAGCACTTTGGTTTTCTTTTCATATCTTTTAAATCTTAAATTTTTCCTGCTAGTGAAGAATGAGTACCTATTGTTTTACAAAAAAAAAAGCATTGCACATAACTACACACAAGGCCAAGATTTGAGTAGAAATATCAAAATTGTCCATTTCAAAAAAAGATGACTTCAAAGAAAACAAAAATTAATTATTGACAAAATTTAATAGAAAATTTTCATTTCATTCAATGATATGGTGCAAATTTTGTATAAGCCCACAGTCATTTCTGACCAAATTAGAAAGGTAAAGCATTTTTTTTTTTTTTTATCAGTTATGAAGTTCTAAATAACTAATGCCTTTAGATTATGTGATTTCCATCATCTCTAAGATGTGCTGTTTGCAAGTATTATTTTATCTGTATTATCATCATCAAAACTCCATGGAGCCCAATGACACATCATGGGTGATCCCACTGTCACTCATACAGCTCATTAATACCATGCCTTAAACACATTCACTGTCTCTACAGTTACTATACTCTCAGGAAATGCATCTGAATCAATTACCATTCTCCATGCATAAAACCTACCCCTCATCACTCATACAGCTCATTAATACCATGCCTTAAACACATTCACTGTCTCTACAGTTACTATACTCTCAGGAAATGCATCTGAATCAATTACCATTCTCCATGCATAAAACCTACCCCTCATCTGCCTCCAGTGCTCACACCCACTTATGCAACTTCCAGTATGGCCTCTTGTCCTTTACCTTCTCCCATTCTATGATAATCTTCATCTCCATTAATCCAGTAATAATGGGATTTGAACCCACAGCCTTTTGGCTGGAGAGCAGATACACTAACCTCTCGGCCTGGTTGGCCGAGAGGTTAGTGTATCTGCTCTCCAGCCAAAAGGCTGCGGGTTCAAATCCCACCGTGGGCATGTATGTTTGTGATCGTCTTTGAAAATACTAGTGGTGGTGGGCAGTAGATGGCACTGATGTGGATAATGGTGATAGTTGCAGTTCGTTGTAGTCGGTGGACTGAGTGGTGGAGAGAGAGTTGTAGAGTAGGTGCCCTCGCTTGATGAGTTTTTGTGCTCCCTGGAGGTGTCAAGTAGTGATGATAATAATAATCCCTTAACCAACTTATGTCCCAATCACATCTCGCCTTCTCTTCCTATTTGCCCAACTCTGCAAACTACACTCCCTCAACCTATCCTCATATTCAAGATTCCAGAGATCAGAAACTATCTTAATCAATTCTCTCTCTTTTTCTCTCTCCCTCCATCTCTTTGAAAACATTTGAAAATAATCCACATGTGGCCTGATCAAAGCTTTATATAGCAGACCCATAACATCCTTACTTCAATACCTTAGTGCCATTGCCATTATCTTCTTTGCTGTCCTCACAATTTTAGCATAATATGTCCCTGAAATTTCAGTTCCTTATCCACTATTACTTCCAACTTCATCTCCTTTAAGATATTCCCACCAATTCTATACTCTGCAATCCCATCTTTGCTAATCTTACACTTTGCAATGTTGAAATGGTAACTTCCACTTATTGCCTACTCACCAAATCTATTCAAGTCCTCTTGCAAAATCATACATCTGTGCTACTCATCATAGCTCTTCCAAACTTGGCAACTTCTACAAACAACTAAATATCACTATTCAAACCTTTTCCAATGTTATTAAATATAAATTAAACAATAGTGGCCTCAAAACATGCTCTTGAGCCGGATCTGGGATACCATACCCTATCACAACTTGCTGATTAACTTTATACTTCAATTTATCTCAAAAGCTGGGGAAGAAATTATTTTCTGAGTATGAAATTGAGATGAGTCACATAACTTACAGTAATAAAGTTACTGGATTGCTTCAAGATGGGAGCATTGATACCATTTAGTCAGAAAGATCTGGATTCAAATCCTTTTTAGAACATGAATTATGAAAAAAATTTTGCCATTTACAAGTACATTAGCTGATCTCATACAGAGGAGGCAGAGTTTTTTCCCTTCAGGCAACTTGGGTCATCTGCAAAGCAAACTGGCCAGAAAAATATATGTGCATGCAAATTATAGACATAATATAGCCAAATTATAGGCTTTAATTGTTATGGGCTTAATTTGGGAAAGAGGACAAAACTGTTCCACTTCATGAAGAAGATCAAACCAAGGCTTTGAATCATAGGCCATTCTGCATGTGGAGTTGTGATTAAAAGTGTCAGAGAGGTTAGTGAGGACCAAGATTCAGAATGGAGCTGACAACAGCCACATTCTCTTTGCAATGGGTTTACAAAGAGAATGTGTCCTCCCTTGGCAAACTTGCAGACAGCATAGGTTTTCCAAAGGAAGATTGTGTTTTTTAGCAATCTACTTATTTATTATAACAAGGCAATAATGCATTGAACAAGGGAGATGCATATGTAGTGGCAAATTTTTCAAAGGTTTTTAATAGACTGCCACACAATAAGCTAGTAATTAAACTGGAACAGATGGGTCAGGTAGTAAATTAGCATGTTGGATTGGAGAGGAGATATCGTTCCCCATTCACAACACTTACTGATTACCTATCAGGCAACCAATCTCCAATCAAACACCCTGATCTACTGTCCAACTCCATCTGTTCTAATTTAATTACCAGCTTGTTGTGTGGCATCTTTCATAGGCTTTTCAAAATCAAATTGAAGTACATGACTCATCTCAATTTCATACTCAGAAAAAATAAAATAATTTCTCTCACAGCTTCTGAGATAAACTGGAGCATAAAGTTTACACTGACAAAGCTGCTTCTGTACACAAAGTTAAAAGATATGGATCATAGGAAAACCTGCATAAAGAAAAAGCAAGGCTAAAATCCTACATAACCACTATACCACTTGTAATATTTTCTAATTATTATAATAATACCATGACAAAATGAAATTAATTGATGCATTTATGAAGTATGCTGATATTTTACTGGATTCAAACATGCAACACAAACACTTGCCAGAAACAAAGACCTGGTAGCCACATATAATGAAACAATTCAAACTGTAGCAAAAAAAAAGTAAGGACACGACTGCAGGCAATCATAAAAAGATGCATTTGATAACAGCATTCTTGTATTGTGAATGCCATTCATTATCACAACTAAATATAGAACCATTTTCGGTATAGATACACAATGTACACACTTTTGGCCCAAATGAAATAAATTTTATTAGTGACGACTTTTCCAGGTATGATCTGCTGAGTAGATAACAAATCTTTGCACCAACCTTTTGGTTAGTGAGACAGCATATGAATGTTTAAATCTCACCATAGGCAAAAATGTTTATGAATTTTTAAATCTCAATAACTAAAATAACTATTCGTTAGGATTCTGGTAGGTCTTTCTCATCTCATATTCTATTCATAAAATATACAAGTTTTGATTAGAGAGTTTCATCAGCATATTTGAAAAGTTCCATGCATTCTATCAGATTATTTTTGGATTATGATATTATTCTTCATATGACTAAAAATTTTGAAAATACTGTAGTTCATGTAGTTTTATCATATTGATTCTTTCGTTCTCTTTCTTGTTTCTTCAATTAAGTTATAACTTATTAGATTGAATTTTGTTAACTCTCTCTAAATTAGATATAAAATTAATTCAGCTTTCTCTGTGTTTTTCCTCACTTCACTTTTAGGTATGCTTTCTTTCTGTTGAATTCAATCTTATCTTCAATTGATCTGGTTGATAAATAGTTCTTGGATGTATTTCTTTTAAAATCCTAGAAATATCATCTTCCCCTCCCCCAAGCTAAGACCTCTTTTAAAATGCAGTCTATTTCTTTATGTCCAGGCTTTCTAATACTGCCTATTTTGATAGTTCACAAATGTTTAGCATTCTTCTTCAATTGATTCACTGATTTGTATATTTTTCTATTGATTTTTTAATATTGTTGGGGGGGGGGATTATGCTGGGATCTTAAGAGGCTGACTTTTGAAGAAATCCTCTTCTGTGATTTCTGCTTTTATTATATTCAACCATCATGGAGAAAATCAAATTTGCAAGACCAATAGGAAGTTGGCAATTTCCAGTTCAAAATTTCTAAACATATTGTACATTCAGACCTTCTAATTCTTCAAATTGGCCAAAATTTGTTCTTTGGAACAAATTTTGGGTAATTGAGAATTATTGAGTAATAGTGGTACTGCTGTACACATCCAATGACTGTCAAGATATGTATGACATAACTCATTTTTGTATTATGTAGTCTAGGCATACAATTTTGCCAATACAAATAGTCTGACTGAAACCAAGACTGAAGCCTTTAACAGAGATCCTAAAAAAAAAAAAAAACTCTGGTGAAAGAATAGGAGACATATGCTGTGGTTTGTTTATGTGGCTTTTCATTTTCATGGCACTGACTGTAGAGAAAAAAATGGTGCAAAAAATTTTCATACACAACCTTCACTTCCTCTCTAAAGAGGCATACAAAGTTTGGTGTACAAGAGGCAGCTAATGGCTGGATATCCATCAGAGGCATCTGATAGATTATCACATTACAAGCTGGTGTACAAGCAGAGAATGTATACCATACATTTTCTTAGCTTGTCCAATAATTGTACATAAACTACATAATTGTAGTTTATTTCTTAGCTTGTACAATAATTGTACATATACTACACCTGAAAATCAAGCCTAGATGAAATTCTTCTAGCCTGCAAAATTATTCTGTTAACTACAACAAGCATTCAACTCGGATCTTTTCAACTAAGTGAAAGAGTATTCTGACTATAGGACAATGAACTGATAAACTACTTCATTAAAATTAGATGGATGCATAAGGTTACACAAGTCACCTGTCAAAAATCCAAAAGTTTTAGATCTATATATATTATGGAGTAGTGTGCCCTCCCATGATGAATCCAAGAATTCCTTGGAAATGTCAAATAATAATAATATATCTATAGTTCTTAAAGGAAATATAAAAACGTGCCATAATTCTAATCATTCCCAGCCCTTTCCTGTAGATTACTGTAAGCAATTCTGTTCAGATTCTTCAATCTGGATTGGGAATGATTAAAATTATAGGACAGACATTACATTTGTCTGTTAAATGCATGTGTTCTCTGGGTGGTTTGCACATTTTACATTGTTTTATCTGAGTTCTGTGAGGGGAAACCCTACTACACCCATAAATGACATAATCATGAATTTAAAAGGAATTCTTGAAAAGCGATTTTATGAACAGTTGTCCCAGGAAGGATTATAAGTCTGAATTTATAAGATTTATCGGTTTAATGCGGCGCGGCATAGTTTGCTTCTACAGTTTAACACACTAAAACGATCATTACCAATGAATAGGCACTAATGTGTTTATTCCTTCATCTATATTTAATGGATTGTATACCTTTGCCCAACCAATATGTACCAATGAATACATAGTCATAAATATCATTTGGAAACACCTACCTACCTCGGTGCACAGATACCGATTAGAGGAAAGCTAGCGATAAAATGGTAAATAAATGCATATACTAGAAACTTCACCATAAATAGTTTTCTTAAAAATCACTAAAACACAGACTTAACGACATATACGTAATGGTTGTTGTATTTTAAGCTGATTACTATATGCTTCTCGTCTATTCTCAAAAATGTAAACTCAGAAACACTAAGCCAACAGACAGCAACCTGACGATACTGAACAGGTGACAGTAGGTGGAGATCGAGTCATAAGATGGCTGCCAAGACTTTGCCCTAATGTTATGCGAGTTCGTAACACTCATAAATATCATATTTAAAGATATTTCTCAAAATTGGAATATAAGTATACATCTACATACAGTATCTATCTGTTCATGAATCGCAAAAACAAACAAACAAATAAATAAATATGGATAAAAACAAACTTACCCTTGACTTATCAATCACAGATGTTGCAACCTTTCAACTTAATCACTTTCACAATTCTTCGCTTTTTAAATTAGTGATACTTAGTCTTGTAATTTTGTCAAGTTATTGGAAAGACATGAGACTATTCTTATCTGCATAAAAATTTTTAATATAAGAAAAGCTGAGTTTTTTAAACATATTTCTCTCAAAAGCAACTAAGCATAACACGCATAAAGAAAGGTGGGATTTAAAAAAACATGTTATGACTCCCTCTTTTGCTGACCATTCATCCAATTATGAATTCAATTATAATAATATTTATTTAGATTATATAAAAAAAAATAGATTATATGAACCTAGTAACGCAAAACAGCAATCCGGATAGGCAAAATATTTCAGCATCAAAAGAATGTGAAACTGTATCAAGGTCAGTGTTCATTAATATTACATGACACCTCAATGGAGTCACAAGGCTCATTGGGGAGGACGCTCTGTACTACACAATCCATCATCTTCACTACATAATACACCGTATGCACAGCAAAATCCTCTACAGAATATACTACCCTGCCAAACTGTATTCATAGCTCATATAAACATTCCTCAACTCTTTATGAGAATCAAATCCAGTGCTTTTCCAATGGAAGCAAACACAGAGGTGTGTCAAATGGTTTGCACTGAATCATCATCATTGGACCCCATGACTTAAATGACAAACGATCTTTTCACGTTGATGACTGATATACTCGCATTTAAAAAGAATAATTTCTGTGGATAATCTAGCTGCTTTAGAAATCGAGGTGTGTTTATAAATATTACATGACACCTCATCAATGGAGTCACAACACTCATTGCGGAGGCCGGACTGTATTACACAATCCACACTACAGAATTCACCGCCTGTACTACAAAATTCTCTACAGAATTTCTGTTAATTGCATATCATTTGGCCAATTTGCCTGCTTTGCGAGGAAAAAATAAAATAATATATATATATATATATATATATATATATATCGATTTGAAATCCCGTAATAATTACTCGATCTGCACTTATCATTTAATATGCCAGTGCATGTCATTTACATTCTCCCGTACACCGAGGACAGGCGCTACCAACGGTGCAAGACGTGCATTTGCATGGGGTGGCAAGTTTTTTTGGGGCGGCAAACTTGGTATAAAATATACGAAAAATAAGGGAGAAGGGACGGCAAAATATGCTACTGCACGGGGCGGCCCTGCACACACCCACTGGATTATGGCAGCAATCAATTTCATATTTCGTTCTGTTAGCCCTTCTACACCCTCTGTCCAAAACGAAACCGAACTTTTAATAGAAAATAACACACAGGCCAATTATAATTATTAAAATCATTTATATCACTTATATGTATTCTGATATTTGTGCCATAAGCGACGAATTCTCGCTATCAATCTCTTCAAAACTTCAAGATAAAACTCACCTGACCGTTTGGCCAAGCAGAATGAATTCTTTGTGGATAATGCCCTTGGAACCATAGAAACAAATCAGCATTGCCTTTACTTTTGACTCCTCCAAGCGACTTTTTTTCGGATGCCCATCTTCTGGTGGTCTTCACTCAGCACTCTGGAGCTTTGTTTTTCTGACTCATACTCATTCAAGGACGTTTGAGTCCTTACGAGCGGTTTTAATGAGTTCAATTCGTTATATTTTTCGGTCGTCGGTCAACTTATGTGGAACAAATCGCGAATTCAATTTATGAAGGCCCAACCTCTCGGTCAAAATATTGTACACAGTCGATTTTGAAATCCCCAATTCATCTTCAATTCTATTCCACGGATGATTTCGGGTTTTCTTTGAAGAATCAAGAACTTTTTGGATGTTAACGTCGCTCAGTCCAAAGTTTTAACGGCCCGGCTTTTCGTCGTCCTCAAGCGTCTCACGACCACTTTGAAATCGCTTAAACCACTCGTAAACTGGAGTACAGGATAAGCATTCATCACCATATGCTTTTTGAAGCATCTGATACGTTTCAGTAAAACATTTACCAAGTTTAACACAAAAGTCAATCGCAGCTCTCTATTTGAAACACATTTTCTGACCGTTCGTCAACACACACTGTCACTTTTGGTACTATAACTCGGCTTCTAATGAAACAAATGTCATAAATAGTTGACACAACACTAATGAAGGTTTTTCGCTTTTGACAACAAAAAGATACAACAAGTAGAGCCACTAGTTTCTTCTATTTTCGAAAAGTTCAGTTTCTTTTTGGACATAGGGTGTAGAAGGGTCAACAAGACAAAATATGAAATTGATTATATCTGGTATATCTCACCAGGTAGTCTCATATGAACTTCTCTCTTCATTTCTTCCCCCCTGACGTACTTCTATTCTTTTCGACTTCAATTCTTTCACTATTATTAGCAAAACCCCTTTCCCCATTTTGTTCTTTCTGTTCTCTTTGAAGATATTATATCCTATGAGGTGTATTCCTATAGATATATTATCTTCGTTCAATCAAGTCTCACTGATGCTTATAATTGGCCAAGTTTGGCTAACCAATGCACAAAACTACTCACCTTTATTTTGATTACTTCTGGCATTAGTGTATATAAACTGCAGCACCTCTTAATTCGACAACCCTCTTTACACTTTGTGTTGCTTAGTCCAATAAAATTAAGAACCTGGGTTGCTGCATTTAGCGTCATGTGACCATTCTCCCATTTACTAATCGCTAGGTTGCCTGGACCACTGCTAACTTGCATCCCACCTCTAAACATTCTACTCTCCCTTACTCTGTACTTCCAAACTCTCGCTGAACACACTTTCTTTTGATCGCAAATCCATTCAAATGAAGCTATCCGCCTTGAATAAATCCTTCCTTCCATCAAAGTTACTCCACACACTACAAAGTCCACAGCATTCCTGATGCGCAATCCTCCATTGACTCATTCGCGATCATTGCTTTCTTTCTCATTTAGGCTTTACGGCACTGTAGCAACAGACTCACAACTTTTACTTCGTCGCCCTTCTCCTTCATTGCACCAGCAACTGTTTAATGTCTTTTTGATTACCACTTTTGTCACCTTCTTAGTCATTTCTACCATCCAAAGTGAACATGTCTTTTACCTTCACGCCCTGCATCCTTACATCATCACAATCCTCCTTAATATGTACCTTATTATTATTATTATTATTATTATTATTATTATTATTATTATTATTACATGACACCTCCAGGGAGTCCAAAGACTCATCTAGGGAGGGTACACAAGCTACAACTCTGTCGCCACAACTCAATCCACCAACTACAACGAACTAAAACTACACCAACGCCATCTACCGCCCGCCACCACTAGTATTTTCATAGACAATCACAAACATCAATGCCCATGGCGGGATTCGAATTCGAATATATATAGCTGGCCTGATTGCCAAGTGGTTAGCATATCCGCTCTCCAGCCAAGGGCTGTGGGTTCGAATCCCGCGTAGGCATGGATGTTTGTGATTGTCTTCTACCTTCATACATTCATTCGACCAAGTATAGATCCACTCTCCTAATATGGACTGGGTCACCATGGGAGAAGTAGATCCAAACCTCATTCAATGGGAGAGGCCTTCACCCTACAGTAGTTCGAAAAATAGGTTGTATAAAAAAAAAATCAGCTAACGCCTTTTTATTCCCGTATACGGGGAGTAGGCGAGGCCATTTAGCCCTATCTAACTTTTGGAGACTGAGTGGGCAGTTCAATCTCCACTGGTACCAATCAGAGATAGATGGCCCAAAGCTATCACTAATTAAGCGGTACACAGTGAAGAGAGACGGTTCAAATGTGCCACCAACTCGTGGTCCCTAACCCTGACACAATATATTTAATGTCTGAAATAATGTGGGTTCTACGGTCGATTTTCTTGAGTTTATCGAAAAATATCGATTCTTTATGAGAATTAAATCCAATACTTTTCCAATGTAAGCCTACATGGAGGCGTGTGAAATGGTTTGAACTGAATCATCATTGAACCCACATGACTTAAGTGGAAAACAATCTTTTCACGTTGATGGCCCTGACAACTCGCATTTAAAAAGATTAATTTGTGTGGATAACGTAACTGCCTTAGACATTCATTTCCTTCATACTAAGAAACAATCGAATACCATGATTAGCTTAAACCGCAGCATATATGACAGATAATAATAATAATGACTCATAATGAAGAAAATATTTTGTTTGTTCCACTATATAAGGCTTTGATTAGATTACATAAAAAGCATTCCCCACCACCGAATATTGAAGAGAACAGATTTTAGAAACGATTCAGAAATAGCTGAAAAATGTAATATCAGGTAGTGGATTATTAACTATGTGCATTGTTTAGACCATGGTGTACCTGTCATGACCAAAAACATAAAGTATACTCTTGTCTGCATGACACAGTTGGACAACTTGCAGATCTCTATTCTTTTCTAGTGCCTTATACTTACAGACATCATTAGACATGCTTGATAGGTCAGAACTGAACGAACAGAGAATCATTCTCCCTTCATAATCATTTCCATAATAATAATCATTCCCATCATTAACACAGTTACCTAACATTGTTGCTATTACTCATAGATTCTCACGATTCCTCCCATCAAAATTCGAATTCCCTGCCTGTCTGTGTTAGTCCTTGTATCGATAATTTTTCAAGACTGCTGATACCAAATGCATCCAAGTGTAGGTCGTTCCTCTTATACAAATGCAATCTTCTCTCAAACTCACTCCGCACATCCAAAAGATCGCATCCATTAATTCTACACAGCCTACGCATCGAATCGTTTGCCATCATAGTCCTTCTTAATTCATTTTTATCATATCGAGGTAAGATATTGACAATTTTCACTTTCTCACACTTCACGCTCGCCTCTTAAAACAACCCTTTCATGCTCTATCTCATACTGAACTTATCGCTAGTTAAGTCGTTAGTGCCTACTACAATTACGATCGTGTTTACTTTTATTTTCTGTTTTTGAATTGCTTCCTTTATATTCTTAATTTTCACTCCAGTAAAACTCGAAGTTATAACTCGCTCATCAATGGCATGTTTTATTATAGAGTCACCATACTAAATAACATCTTTCTTTTTACAAACAACGTCACTTACCTGATTTCCATTACATCCTGACTTATCTGTTTCCATGCTTTGTTGTCTCTTATTAATAAATAAAATAAATAAAAAATCAGCTAACGCCTTTTATTCTGGTTTAGTTTATTCGCGTTTTATTCTTGCCTACTATAGGCAAGGTCGTATTAGCCCTATCTAACTTTTGGAGACTGAGTGGGCAATTCAAATAGGAACGGTTCAACGGTCTATTTTCTTGAGTTTACGGGACGAAAAAACCTGAATTTCCGGGAAAAAAACCCGCTTGCCCGTTAGAGATTGACTAACTTGGTAACCGGTCGAAAAAAGGATTAGAAAATGTTCCTCTAGTCGGCGACTAGACTTGAACCCACGTCTTCATTCGTGCGGTCAGGTGCCGTGGAGTGCAAACGCCACTTCTACTGAACTACACAGACTCTTGTTTTTTATTTCGCTTCATAATTTTCTTTTTCTCCCTATGCACATTTAAACGCCGCTCGACTTTTTGTAATTCCTGCGTCGTCTCTCTGATGAGGTGCTTTAATTTTGCTATTTTGGAGGATAATTCATTTTCATTAACTTCCTCCACATCTAATAACGTCGTTGGGGCTAGTGTTCTTATTCTTGTCTGCGGTGCTCTTCTTAGCATTCCTTTTCCTTTACGTTTTTGGTGCCACTTTTATTATTATTTTATTATTCGTGACGCCTCCAAGGAGTTCGAAGACTCATCGCGGAATGGACACTCACTATACAACTGTCTCCACCACTACACCGAACCTCTACTACCAATCATCTCCATCAATGCTATCTACCGCCCACCACCACAACTGGTATTTTTGTCTGTAAATTGCGTGTGTTCTGAAGGGCCAATTTGTCTGTATGCGGGATGAAAAACCCGACTTTCCGGGAGACAAAACCCTGCTACCACGGTATGAGATCGGCTAACTCACCTTCGATTGAAAAAGTCCACATAAAGATTCCTCCCGTCACGACGAGAATCGAACTAGGCCTATTCCAATCGAAAGGCGCAATGTACCGTCATTCTTTCAATTCCATTCTTCCATAAATTCTACCACTCGGCGAGTAGACTTGAACTTAGGTTCATCAGCGGAAAACTTAATACACGAGATGCAAACCTCATTTCCACTGAGCTACATGGGCCTTTTTTTTTTTTTTTTTTAAGGTCGGTGGCTAATGATAGATGGATGAACTCCCTGTGATATCACTTTAGAACATTAATTAGCAGTCTACACTGGGTATTCGGCATTGATTCATTTCGCTTTCTGAACTGAATCATTCCATTCATTTTCCCGCATCAGTTGGTGCGGAACATACAATATGTTATACAATACTAAGTACACTAGAATCTACACTAATATATTATAGAAGACTAATTTTCTAAGCAAAAAAACAATAAAACAGACAAAAATCACCAATTTTAGATGAGCGCTAAATTCGCGAACTAAACACAATGTATCCTCGAATGCCTAATAGCCGAATAATTAAACTGTGAGTAAGGAACCTTTTCTATAAAAAAAAAAAGCATATAATTTTGGAAACCAACAAGGATATAGGCAATTATCAAAGAATAAAGTTTGAAAATAGCAAGTCTAAAACATTTCTTTTATTTAATGAGTGGATTTGCAAAGTCGAAAAGCGATTAGTGAAACAAAGAAGAACAAGGAAGATAATCAGTTAAAGAAGAAATAACAAAGCACTGAATCGGCAATGTATTGTTTGACGATAATCAGTTAAGTAGAATGAATTATAAGGAGGAGTGTGTTATATAGTACAGATATTTCATAATAACACAAGCGATTGGTGACCGCCCACCACCACAAATGGTATTTTTGTCTGTAAATTGCGTGTGTTCTGAAGCTGCTGCAAAGTTTTGCAGGTGTTTTTTATTTAACTAATGTCATTAAACAATCAATGATATTTCTAGTAGCAAGAAACGATTTCACAAGGGATAAATGCATTATAAGAGGGAGAGAATATGAAAAAATTTCAGAAAGTAGGAGGGTGATGCAACAGAAAGAAAAATCGTTATTATCTTACCAAGGTGTAAGATAATAATTTTCTTAATAGAAGGAAATTATGCAGAATGGCTATGTTTTCAAAAAATTCAATACACATGCTGCGTAGAAAGAATCGTTGATTATTTTCAGATTCGTGAAGTGAGTTTCCGAATAAATAAATCTGTTAATGACTTTCATTCCCTATAGGGAATAGATGAGGAAGATGTATCCCTTTTAGAGACTACGGGCAGAAGTTCAAATTCCACCGATAACCAATCAGAAAAGCCTGCCCAAGATTAATTGTAAACTGCATCCAAAGAAGAAAGGCAGGAAAGTGTTACAATTTCGTGCTCGCTAATCTTACACAGTACAGTATATTGTTTATATGAAATAGTTTGGTTCCTACGGACGATTTTCTTCAAGTATTCACAGGAGTAAAAACCTAAGTATCAGGAGCAAAAACCCATTTTGCCAGACATAGATTACCTCTGGAACCTGGGAGGAGAAAAGATTAGAAAAATATTCTCCGGTTGACGGATAGATTCGAACGAGGAAGGCTTTCTACGGGTGACAGCGCAATGGGCGTAAACGCTACTTCCATACGTCAAAACATTCCAATGAATGGAATTTTATAAGCGTAACGACCTTCACGTATATACGTTTGGTATCAGCGTGTATTGAAATTGGTCATTATCATGCAACTTAATGTGAAAAGTTCGGTAAACGAGATTATGATGAGAGAGAGAGAGAGAACCTAAACATAAGCGCAACGGTCATGCAACTAAGTTCATGAAAGTTAGTGATCATAATAGAAAGAGAACTTTATTTCCTAACTAGTGATAAATATATAAGCGCTTTTCAGATGAAATACCTACAGTATGTTCCAGCGTTTCTTAACCTTTCTAAGCCCAAGGACCAGTAAAATGCCTAAACCAATTCTACAGACTACAAGTTACAGAGGCGTAGCTGAGGTGGGGGACACACCCACCCACAATTAAAGTGCCACCCCGGGCGACACTTTTTTGGCGTTTAAGAAATCTTGTATTACTGTCTATAAAACAGCAACTGAGTGATGAAATAGACTTCGACAATGTCATCGACGATTTTGCGAACAGAAAAACAAGAAAAATAACATTTTAGAATGTTGGAATTAAAGTTTTATTTCAAAAATAAACATTTTTTAATTTATTTCACTATACATCATTTTGACTTTTTGTAATTTTTTTTTTAAAAACCTATGTAGGAATTACCAACATTTCGGAAAAACTGTGCCATTTATAACATAATAAATCTAAAAGCATGTTTTGAATACATATGGAAACATAATTAATTAAATTGGAAGTAAACGATTAAAAGTGAATCATCATTGAACAAAAATTTTAATTTTTATTAAAAAATAAATAATATGATATAATTATGTTACTGCTTACTTTTAATGAGATGGTTGAGCTTCTCGGCCCTTGCAGAGTTGCTGGATATCTGGCTCAATATTGGTCAACTTCAGTCGAAGATTGGCACACACACACACACACTAAGACGATTTCTGTATTTTGTTTTTATTTGAAGGAGCAATGAAAATCCTTTCTCACAAAAACAGGTTGTAGAAAACTGAATGACGATTTGCATTGCTTCTTCAGATAATTCGGGAAATTCACTTCTCACTGAAGGCGTGATTCAAAATCGAGCCAAACCAAGATCACGGAATTGCATTTCAAGTCCACTGTCACTTGAAAGCTCAATTAAGTGTTTTTTTTTCTTCGACAACGAAAGGTCGTTCTCGTGACTGCAAGCCTGAAATGAATCGCGAACCCACAGAAATTTCTTATAAAAGTTATTCGGAAAATATGTTTCAAAATTCCGTTTCAGATTTTTGAGGTGGTCAAAACCCTTTTTAGAAACTCAGTATCAACAACAATATCATTTTCTACTGAAAAGATTCCAATGTTGAGAAAGGTGTAAATTGTCTGTCTTTTACATAATTAATCCATAAAACCAGTTTTTTATCGAATGCCTTTATTTTGTAGTAGGCATCAAGAACAGTTAAAGAATTTCCCTGAAGGGAAGATTTAGTTCATTTAATTTCGAAAAAATGTCTGAAAGATAGGATACAGTTGATAACCATGCTTCGTCAACAAGGAGTGATGCAAAATCAGAATTGCATTCATTTATAAATAATAAAACCTCGTGCCTTAATTGAAATATCCTTGTTAGTACTTTGCCCCTGGAAAGCCAGCGAATTTCAGAATGAAGCAAAAGTTGTATATATTCACTGCCCATTTCATCGCAGAGTACTGAAAATAACCTGTTATTTAACGGTCGAGCTTTAATAAAATTAACTAGTTTTACAGCTTGTATAGCACAGGTCTAAATTCTGGTGGCATTCTTTTGGAGGATAACGCTTCCCTATGTATGAAACAATGTACCCAATTCATATCCAGAGCTACTTCCTTAACCATTGAAATTACCCCACTATGCCTGCCTGTTAGGGCGCGAGCTCCATCCGAACAGAAGCCTATACATTTTTCCCACTGGATCCCTTTGTTTATTATGTAATTATTGAGAGTGTGAAATATTTCTTCTTCAGTTGTTCGGGATGGCAAAGTTTTACAAAAGAGAATATCATCATGAATGTTGTTATAATGCGCATATCTTAACGTAGATTATTAACTGCGAATCATTTGTAACATCAGTAGTCGCGTCTATTTGTAACGCATAATAAGGGCTCTTCTTAACTCTTTCGATTAACTGAGATTCTACGTCACCTGCCATATCATTAATTCTGTGAACGACAGTGTCATTTGAAAGAGGAATCAAATCAACATCTTTTAGTAACTTGTTGCCAACCATAGCTTTTACCACATCCTTTATAGCTGGAAGTAGCAAATTTTCCCCGATAGAATGAGGTTTCCCTGTTTTCGCTATGCGCAAACTTAAGGGATAGGATACTTCCAGTGCCTTGCTTTTAATGGAATACATGGCCGAAACTATATATTTCCCATGATTTAATGTCCCTAAGCGTCGCTGATAAAATTCAATTGGTTTATTTTTCACATCACAATGTTTAGTTTCTAAATGTCGTCAGAGTTTCGCAGGTTTCATGCACTCGTTCGACAACACTTCATAACACAAAATACATTGAGGTTTCTGTTCACATGCATCTCCACACCAAGTAAACCCGAATTCCAAATATGAACTATTATATTTCCTACTTTATTGTTTCTTTGAACTGCTTGGTTCTCTTAATTTAATATTATCAGATTCACTCGCCGTTACAACACGTGTATCACAATTAGGGTTAGCATCACCTGTTTCATTTGCCCTTCTTTTCAAGTCCTAGTTCTAAGCCACTTTTCCATTATCCGAAAAATATATAAATACTGGGGTTAACTCACGACACACTTTGTCCAAGTATCACTTAGCACTTCTGAAGATATACTGAGCCTTCGTTGAAGGAGGGAAACCTTCAATAATAAAAATTAATAAAACAATAAGCAATTGGTTGAAATGTGGATAACACGTGTTCACTTCAAATCTGACAAAACAACAAGGGAAGGCAGAAGCAATAAAACTCTATTGTTGTTCACTTCATCCTTCTTTTATTATTCGTCATTCTTCAGCTAAATTTGTAGCGGCAGAATGACGAATAATAAAAGAGAGGTGAAGTGAACAACAATATAGTTTTATTGCTTCCGCCTATGAACAGTCTGATGCTGTTTGTTGGTTGTTTAAGTCTCCATTTGAATTCAATAATTTTTACTTACTTATTCAATTTTTAATTTGTTTTGTTTGGATAATTAAAAAATATATATATTTATTTAATTAATCTAAGTCTGCCTGCGGACCACCTGTCCCATCGTTGCGGAACACAGGTTGAGAAACACTGTGGTAGACCATTCCATATAGAGATATATATTTATTTAATTAATCTAAGTCTGCCTGCGGACCACCTGTCCCATCGTTGCGGACCACAGGTTGAAAAACACTGTGGTAGACCATTCCATATAGTGAGAACTATTTACTACTGTGAAATTCAACAAAAAGTCTGAGGATACATGCTGGGGAAAAAAAATCAAGGGATCACATGGACAAGGTGCGTTATGCCTTGTAACGAGTCACGTGTTTGTGACCAGTGTAAATTTGAGGAATATGATGACCCCCTGGCAGTGCTTGAATGTGCAGATGAAATGTTGCAAGGAGGGAACTGACAGAATTTGAAAGGGGCATTGTGATAGGATGCATTGTTGCAGGACTATCCGTTCAGCAATTTGTTTACAAATTGGGATAACCCAGGTGAACCATCAGGGATGGAATCGCGGGAGACAACTGCAAGTGCACCCCACATTGGACGCCCACCACACATGACCGTTGGGTGCTACGAACGATAATATGTAAAAATGTTCTTTGCTGACTGGCCGAGATGTTGAAGACGAAGTTCCAGGCATTGACTGGAAGACAATTCTGCATAAAAACATTCAGAACCGAGAACCACAAAGCGGGATTCCATGGTAGGATCGTAATATGCAAGTCTCACATTATCCAGACCAATGTACAGCGTCGTCATCAGTGGTGCAAAGAGCGTGTATAATGGGATGTGGAAGCTGAGAACGGTGTGTTATAGCACGACGAATCAGGTTACATCCTATACCGAACAGATGGATGGTATGGGTGTTGTGGCAGATACTCGGTGACCCCTTACTTACTAGAGAGAGCATAAATCCAACTATGAAATTCGGAGGTGACAGTATGTTGGTATGATCCTGATTTTCCTGGTTTGGTCACGGACCTCTATTTGTGGTGAAATGAACATGAAATCTGAGAGGTATCTGATCATTTTAGATGCTTTGCTTGCTACTTTGTGACATTTCAGACAATGCACCATATGTCATAAGGCTGCTACTGTAAATAAGTTGTTTGTGGACATGAGCGTCTCCACATATATACTGGCTTCTAGAGAGATCTCATTTCAACCCTGTTGAACATCTGTAGGATAAATTAGAGCCTAGGATGAGGTCAAGGGGTATTCTCCCCACAACAGTCCACGACCTCGTTAGAGGTCTACAGGAAGAATATTCCAAACTTCTCATCGATCGCTATCGTATGTTTGCGGTAAGTTTGAACCGTAGGATTCACTCTCATATCGTAAATAACCGAAATCCTACAACTCTGTAATGCTAGCTTATGACTTTAACACTGTTAAATTCTGACTTGATTTTAAAATTAAGTTATTTCTTTATACGATTATACTCTAATACACATATAAATGTATGCCTGTGTAGCTCAGGATAAGTGCCGTTTGCACACGAGTGCTAGCCTCACGAAGAAAGAGCGCTCTACGTTCGATTTTAATCGCCTACAGGAACCTTTTTGCTATTCTTCGACCGATTCCCGTGTTAAATTGATCTCTGGCACCGCAAACGCCAGCTTTTTCCCTCCCAAAATCTCGGGGTTTTCGTCCCATAAAATCAAGAAAACCAACCCTCCACGAGAAATTAAAAATATTGCTAAAAAGCACAAGATGTGAGCATGTATTAGCCGTGTCTTTACTGGATGCCGATTTAAATTAGTCCGTCTTGGGCAGCGATCTCTGATTGGCTATCAGTGGAGACTGACCTGCCCACCCAATCTCCAAGCTATAGCTGATACATATAATAAATTGATTTAGGTATTAAATCTCAGAACTGTCATATGTTAGATTTGTTGCATTCTAAATGTATGCTGATAGTGTGCTATCAATAAATGAATGCGTTTCAGAAGGAAGTATGACAGAAGCTAGCTGCCACCATATCATGGCCCTAATCGTAACACAAGTATTGTTGTCTATAGCAAAGTTCTATCGACGATTTTTAGAAAGGTGGGGTTAAAATCCGACGTTCTTGGGAGAAAATACACTAATTGGCAATGCCAAAGATCGACTAATTCGGGAACTACAAAAATAACGGCTTAGAAAAAGAGTCTCTAGTAGTAAGCAACTAATAACCTATAACACCGTACTCCAGGCAGCCCAGCCTTGCGGATGTAAAGGTCATTTCCGCAAATGTTTTGCATTTTAGATGTTATCTGTTGTTATTGAAATACATGATATAGACTTCAAAATACTTGATGCATATCAACAACAAAACTGAGAAAAATTATATTTTCCACTTATTATGGACACAGGTAATATAAATTTTATCATAGTGGAATCGGTTGCAGAAAACAATATGCATCTGTCATACGGAATTAGTCGTGGTACAAATGGAGTACTTAGTTTTAAAGTTATTGGCAATTATTACTATGTATTTATTTATGGAATATATTATCAGTGCTTTTTTGGAACAAATCTAACAATGAAGTTTCGAAACAAGTACTCAAAATGGACTTACCTTACTGTGAGATCTATCTAGTACTTGTTCAGTAATGTGTAGTTCCACAAATGAAATATGTCACACCTAACAATGTCCAGAACTCCTTCAGTTTGTCTTGCCTACTCCCTTTTGGGAATTAGAAGAGCACATTTTGAAAATAGATCAGGAGTCAGTCACTCCACTTCAAATATTAAACGATGAGTAGGGTGGAGTATTATTAGGTGAATCTTACTCATAAATGCTGCAGACCAAACAGTAGTGGTCTATTGACAGCAACTATGATTGTTAACTACACTAAGATAAAAACATTTATTCCTACACTGACATTCTAACCCACAGCCCACGAACAGTTGATTGATTGGATAGTGTATATTTTATCCACTATGTTGGTAGGTAATACAAAGGCAGGAAAAAATAATAAAGGATGAAGCTGATTTGCTGTAACCCTTCAGGCTATGAATGTTTTTGACTGCTCTCAGAAATGAAGTTTTACTTTTAATTTATAAATTCTAAGGCTGAATTTATGTATATGCCAGAAAGATTACCAAAACAAGCCTTAAAGTACAAGGCATTAGGAGAAAGAAAACCAGGGCGTCCTCCTTAAAGATTCAACGATGACTTCTAAGGTTGGAACAGACCACTCTAGGCCTAAATCCTTGATAGACATGATGATGATGATGCCAGAAAATCTACAACTCAATGTCTCATATTAGAAGGGGTCCCGCCTCAGTATAGATCACCTAAAATTTACTTAATAGAGGGAGGTCTCTTAAAAGTTATAGCTTAAGAACCATGGTATTCTTAAATCTGGCCGTGATAATTTATCACCCGATTAATAAACAGCAACAAATTCTGCAAGTAGCAGTAAAATGGGATAGGTAACGACCAGCAAAAATTAATTATAAATTTGTTTTTACTTTTTTAATTTTTAAATTAAATTAAATTTATTTATTTTTCATATAATTTTAGATATTATGCATCTACACAATATGCATAAGGACATAAGACTCGTGTTTATATTTTATTGTATTTACATTGTAGTTCCCGTTTTATGGACATATTAACATTTTATATCTTTATTCTATGTCTTTATATTTCATATACTTATTAATGTTTGATTTAAGTGTTACGTGTTTAAGTATTGTCATCTGAGTTTAAGTGTTGTTATTAGAATTCTATTTATTTGATGTATGTATAAACATTTATGTTATCTACATTAATAAATCAAATTCAAATTAATATCTAATTTTTTCTTTTAAAATACATAATGTTAGCGAATAAAATTTATTTCTCTTAAACCTTAATTCTACAAAATTTATTGTGTCCCAGTTTTTTGTTTTCAAAAAATGGGATCCCTAATCTTGATAGTTATAACTAGATACTGCGATGTCAAAAACCAAACTTGATGATAACACAGTCCAACACAATTTTTGCTGACTTTTATATGAGACTTGTTTTTTTACTAATTTGGGTGCGCTGATTTCAAATATCAAACCCATTTTACTCCATCACGTCAGGTTTTTCCTCTATAGCATTTTCTTTTTGCTAATTTGTAAGTTTTTGATAGTTTTAAGGAGGCAGTACTATTTAGAGGATCAAAAAAATCGATTTTTTAATATTATTTTCTGAAAGTATATCTTCGGGAATTTTTCGAATTTCTTGATAAAAAGTTAGGAACAGATTTTTAAAAGTACATACTTTCAGAAAATAATATTAAAAAATCGATTTTTTTTGATCCTCTAAATAGTACTGCCTCCTTAAAACTATCAAAAACTCACAGATTAGCAAAAAGAAAATGCCATAGAGGAAAAAACCTGACGTGATAGAGAAAAATGGGTTTGATATTTGAAATCAGCGCACCCAAATTAGTAAAAAACAAGTGTCAGATCGTAATCAGCAGAAATTTTTTTTTTTTTTTTTTGTTAGCCAGTGTAATTAGCAATTATCGTATCATGCTTATTGTGTTGTAACGTCTATTCTCAAGATCCAAAAATTTTCGGTTTCATTACTCGATTTTATGAAGCACCAGATATCAGATAGAAACCCAAATTCTTTTGCATAAACCCCAATGAATTATTTTGAACCTTTGAATAATTTTAACCCAGATACCCCCAAGTCTCCAAAAGTTAGATAGGGTAAACGCCCCCGCCTACTCCCTACACGGGAACAAATAGGCATTAGCTGATTACCCCCAAGCAAGGGAAAGAATCTTTTTTTTTTTTTTTTTTTTTTTTAATTGAAAATAACAGTTAAAAGGGTATGAGTATTTTAAACATCATTTTCATGCAACTGAACAGTGGGAATGCAATATATACATGGGAATAATATAAAATATTAATTTAAAAAAAAATGCAAAAATAGCGCTATTACGTTATTTTTAGATTATCCAGTTTCTGGCATCATATCTTTCATGCAATTGGAAGGATGTGAAGTTGAAATCCGGTAGGACGCGAATAGCCTTTATATAAGAGCTTTAAAACTGAAGGCGAATTAGCTTATCTCATAGAAATGTCAAAGAATTTTTCTCCCTAAAAAACTGGCAAACCGGCCAGGAAATATGCAATAACAGTTATCATAGATTAGTATATAGTCAGATATATACTGAGTTGTTTCGACATTAATTCAAGCAATCGGTTCTTGAGAGCCCTCTTCTTACCATCCCCCCCCCCTCCTCTTGGGTGTTAGAGATATGTTGAGATACATCTTTAACATATGGGGATGGTGGTATGTTTCGTATCTGTCTGAGAAAATGGCAATGGAGAAACTATAACTATTAACGTTTTTTTGTTTTGTTTTGTTTTTACGAATGACTAGGTGAAGACAAGAAGATGAATTTCATAAACTGCATTTCTTGCGTCGATAAGGCCTCAGCAGAGCAAAGGGAGTTAACTCAATGGATAAGGGTTTTGATGCTGCCAGATTTTTAAAAACGGAGATAGGGGGTGTTCTTTCAAGAGATGGTAAACTGAGGATTTTATCAAGACTAATCGAAGAATAAGCAAGACTAGGAATGGTAATTCTTTTTATAAAATATCTCATTAGGACATTGCATTTAGTTAGATACTGTTTTGAACTACAATAAAACTTTACTCTCCTTTGCTTGCATGTATGCATTATAGTGAGTAAAGATTACATATTGCATAACATATTACATAACTGCGTACCAATTAATCAGTGATAGCCTTGGGCCAGCTATCTCTGATTGGCTACCAGTGGAGAATTCAACTGCCCACTCAGTCTCCAAAAGTTAGATAGGGCTAAAATGGCCTTGCCTACTCCCTATACTACGAGAAACAAAAAGGCGTTAGCTCGTTTGTTTTTTTTTCCATTCAAGATTATAATACTAAGACTAATTGTCTCCATGCTTATTTAGGGAGAGAGAATAACGCTGTTTGTTTTTCTTGCATCTGCAGGATGATGTCTGTTGGGGACAGGATATTTATCAGTATACAGGGATGTTTTCATTCGTCTTCCAAAAGAACAGGCGAAGCAAGAAAAAAATTGTTTATTTCTGTGAATAAAAATGAATCCTATGTTGAATTGGCAAGCACTCTCGTCACCTTAAAATATTTTCTAATTTTTTTTTTTTTTTTTGTACGTTTTGATTTCTCCTCAAGGATAGACCCTAGAAGTAGTGCTATGCTGGGAAAAAGAGGTAAGGATCTAACGAGCTCCAAGCAGCCTGCCTTCCCAAAATCTATTTAAAATCTTGAACCCCGTATCAAATATTAAGCTGACAAGAGCAGGCACTACACTTTTCAGTTCTCCACCTTTTGGCTAAGATCAAAGTGTACTACCTGTTTTTATTAGCTTCGTATTAGATATGGGGCTCAAGAAATTAAATTGCATTTTAAAAGATTCTGAAGGGCTTCGATATTGCTTCACCTTCACTGTAAATTGTCATGGGATTGCACTATTTCATTTCTCTTGGGATATTGTGGATCGTGATCAGAAAAGTTTGAAAAATGCTGCTCTACATGTATGAACAGACTGATGAGCAATAAAATTTCTTTTTGGCATCAAAATTAATTTATTTGAGACATTAAACTAGCAGTGCTCTCTATAATACTCATGGGTTGTTAATTCAGTCATAAAAAAACTGCATATAGCATTTGACTCTTTAGTCATTATTTACAGAGGCCAGGGTAGCCCACGAGAAATGGCGCTAACATCTTCTATACCAAGTCACCCGAAGTTTGGAGTCACATATGAGAACTATACTCGTTTGTACAAAAAATCAACACCCTGCATCCTCGAATCAAGTTAATGCTAGAAAAAGAATCATCAAAAATATTTCCTTTCTTCCTGTACACACCCAGCATAAACAAGATGAATCCATTTCCACTTCTACAGAAAACCAACTTTTTCAGGTCGCTATATCCACCTTCCATCTCAAAAATAAGACGTCATAAAATCTTTAGTATTCAGAGCACACAGGATTTGTTCTTCTGAAGAATCTCTAAAACAAGAATTGAAAATTATCAAAGAAACAGGCTTACTAAGTGGATATATTATTATCATTATTATTTGACACCTCCAGAGAGTCCAAAGACTCATCAAGGTAGGGCATCTGTTGTACAACTGTCTCAACCACTCAATCCACTAACTATGCCAACGCCATCTACAGCTGACCTCCACCACTAGTATTTCCACAGACAATCACATACATCCATGCCCATGGCGTGATTCGAACCTGCAGCCTTTTAGCTGGAGAGCAGATATGCTAACCACTCTGCTAGCCAATAATATATTATTATTATTATTCTGAGCAACTCCAAGGAGTCGACAGACTCATCGAGGGAGGCCCTAACATCATGTCAAGAACAACTATTCGACATTCACAGTATCTATCATACCTTGCCTTGAACTCATTCACGGTCGTAGCACCCACAACAGACTCTGGCAATTTGTTCCTCATTCACCACTCTCCAAGTAAAAAACCTAGCTCTAACACCCTTGTCAACCACATTCTTGCCCAGCTTCCATACATAGCCCCTAGTCCTCCCACCACCAGTCCTATTTTCAAAAATATCTTCTGGATTAATCTTATAGAAACCTTTCAGTAATTTGAATGTCTCAATCATATCACCCCTTTTCCGCCTATCGAACAATTTCTGCAACCCACAAATCTTCAACCTATTCTCATAAGGTTCATTCCACAGACCTGCTATCATCTTGGTCACTCGTCTCTGGATCCTCTCCACTTCCTCCCCATCACGAAGAAACCCTGGTGCCCATAACTGGGCACAGTAGTCCAGATGGGGTCTTATCAAGGCTCGATACAGAGGAACAACAACTTGTTTGTCTCTGCTTGTTAAAGTATTTTTCAGCAACCAAGTGATTTGATGAGCTGATTTAGCCACTTTTGCAATGTGCCCCCTAAACTTCAAATCCCTATCCACCAACACTCCCAAATCCCTGGCCTCATCAATCTCCTGGAGTACGGTTCCACCAATGTGATGTACTGCTGACATTCTTTTCACCCCAAAGTGCATAACCTTACACTTCGCCACATTAAATTGACATCCGTTTTCCTTATCCCAGTCCTCCAAACTATCCAAATCATCCTGTAAAATTTTGACATCCTGTGTACTCGCAATTGCTCTACCCAACTTTGCATCATCAGCAAACAAGTGAACACTTCCTCTCAAATCCTTTCCTATATCATTGATGAACAAATTGAAAAGCAGTGGTCCAAGAACAGAGCCCTGCGGCACACCACTAGTCACGAGCCGTCTTTTAGACTCAAGTCCTGAATAAACCACTCTCTGGTATCTCTCCATCAACCACCCTCCTATCCATCTCATCAACCTTATATCCATCCCCATCTGCTCCAGTTTACTGATTAGGGTTCCATGTGGTATCCTGTCAAAGGACTTGGCAAGATCCAGTAGAATCACTGTAAACCCATTACCCTCATCCAGGTAATGGATAAGGGTAATGGGTTTTGCTCATGTTTTATAACACAGCCGTCACTGTGTTATAAAATGTGGGCAAGTTACTGAGGCATATCTACCCTTCACAAAACCATGCTGTTTCCCATACAGTATCCCATTTTCGTTTATCCAATCCTGGATTTTCCACTTGACTATTTTCTTCAAGACCTTGACAATGATTCCTAATATGCTGATCAGTCGGTAATTTACAACAGCAGTCTTGGAACCACCTCTATGAAGTGGAATTATTTCCCCTCTTTCCACCCCCTTCAGGACTAACCTAGACCCGAGACTCAAATTAAACAAAATGGTCAAGGGTACTGACAATTCTTTAGCCGCTTCTCATACGACATGAGCTGGTATACCATCCAATCCCACAGATGTATTGACATTGAGGTTATGCAATAGACTACTCACCTCCACTTCATTGACCACAATTCCCGTATAATCTACTGGTTCATTCGTTTCTGCAATGTCACCACCTGGATGATATATTCTTGTAAAGTGCTCATTCAGTAACTCAACTATATCCACTGCTTCAGTTATCTCCCTATCGTTGGCATTCTTTAAAATCATTCTTTTTCCTTTTACTTGCAACACATCGAAAAAACTGTTTAGGATTCTCTTTAGCTTGCATGGCCAATGTTCTTTCGTAATCCTTTTTTGCTTTTCTTACCACACTTGTTATCCTTCTGGCCTGCGCTTTATACCGTTCATGTGCCTGCCGGTCACCTTTCTCCTTAAATTTCTTCCATAGTTGTTTCTTTTTTTGCAGCTGAAGCTTAATGGTGTTATTCATCCATTTAACCCCTACTTGATTTATTATTCGGACTCTAGGTATACAGTCAGCCATTGCTTCATGCAAACACTTCTTAACTGCCTCCCATGCACTATCAACTTCTAGTCCATGCAGTTGTACATGCCATGGCACTGAACCAATCAAACTCCTAAGCTTGTCATACTTTCCAGCCCGATAATTCCACATGTACCCTGTCTTAATTATAAATTCCACACCTTTAGTAATCCAATAACAATCCAAAAAAGAATTAACCACTCTCTCCTACAAATCAACCCAGACAAGAAACCCACAGGACTCCTATACCATACATTAAAGACATCTCTGAACGTTTGACAAAAATTATGAAAAAATATTAACTCATTGCTATCTGTAAACCCATCAACCAAATTCACAACTTGCTACCTTCTACAAAACACTCTCACCAATGATACTACCTTGCATATACAAAGTACCAGGTTCATGTAACTTGTCTTACTATGGACAAACAGGAAGATCTATAAATAAACGTATCTCTGAACATAAAGACCAAATTCGTCTCATGAGACATCACAAATCTGTCCTTGCACAACATGGAATTGAAAAAGCTAAGCTACTACATAGATCCATATATAAACATTTATATAAAGTAAGTGCTGAAGCTTTACTTCGTACACCTAATCTTAACTGGGACAACTGTCTCACTATTCCAAAAGTTTGGAAAATTGTTATCCTCAATTGTATTAAATAATTTCTGTTATATTTCAGCCAAGTAGTTTTAATCCATGAATACGTGCTTGTATACGTAGAGGAATTCCAATTTAAGCATGCGCACTACTGGTTTTTGAATTCAATTCAATTTTGATGGAAGATTTTTCACTTGTCTATGCTACCAATTATATATTTGGTTTAATCCTTTATCCAGATGTAAGCAAACAAAGTTTGCGCCTGAAGTTTTTCAGGACTGGGGCAACTCGTGGTAAAGGTGGGATAAGTTCTGATTCACTTGCCTTAGTAACCATAATGCAAAGCACATCTCCTTGTAGACATGTATATTGTTATGCATTGAGGGAAGGGTCACAATCCAGACCAGTTTCAACCTTTATTGAGGTCTGGTCAGTGGGAGCCAGAGGAGGTGATGGTGATACTAAGGTGGAAGTAATGGAGAAGTCATATTTACCTATACGAGTTGCCAAAAGGTATCTCACCTTATTATTAAATTACTCTGGATTAGAGAAAGATGTTGGAAGTCTTTTCACTTGGCTATGCTACCAATTATATTTTTGGTTTAATCCGTTATCCAAGTATAAGCAAAGTTTGTGCCTGAAGTTGGTAGCATAGCCAAGTGAAAAAACGTCCATCAGCTATCTCTAATCCAGAGAATCTTAGTAATAAGGTGTTGATATCTTTTGGCAACTGGTATATGGTGATATGACTTCTGCATTACTTCCACCTTAGTATCACCAACTCTGGGTCTGGCTCGCACTGACAAGACCTCAATAAAGGTTGACACCGGTTTGGGTAGTGACCCTTCCCTCAATGCATAGAAGTATACATGTCCACAAGGAGATGTGCTTTGCATTATGGGATACTAAGGCAAGTGATCAGAACCTATCCCACCTTTACCACGAGTTGCCCCAGTCCTGAAAATACTTCAGGCGCAAACTTTGTTTGCTTACACTTGGATAAAGGATTAAACCAAATATATAATTGGTAACATAACCAAGTGAAAAAAACTTCCATCAACTATCTGTAATCCAGAGAATCTTAGTAATAAGGTGTTAACACCTTTGGCAATTGGTATATGGTGATATGACTTCTGCATTACTTCCACCTTAGTATCACCACCTCTGGGTCTGGCTCCCACTGACGTTCTTTGATGCAGAAGTGGTCCCTTTCCTTGAAGTATGAGTGGGGGTCACCACTGAGATTATGGCTCTGTCTGGTGGTGGGTGAGCCTGCCACTGGGTAGAGCCAACGCTGAGAAGTTCTTCTCGATGACTGGGTGAGCCTGTCACTGAGTGGAACAACACTGAGGTGGACAGTCCTTCAATCACTCTTAGGGAGTGGTCTGGGGGACCGCCTAATTTTTAGAGTGGTCTTTACTTAAACAGCACCTCAATAAAGGTCAAAACCGGTCCGGGTAGTGACCCTTCCCTTAATGCATAGCAGTATATATGTCCACAAGGAGATGTGCTTTGCATTATGGGATACTAAGGCAAGTGATCAGAACTTATCCCACCATTGCTCCAGTCCTGAAAATACTTCATCAGACGCAAACTTTGTTTGCTTACACTTGAATAAAGGATTAAATCAATTCGATTTTGTTTTCAATAATGATGTCTTATGCATTCATAAGACAAAATATTTACATAATAAAAAAAAGGTTATTTATTGTGGCATACATGTTATTCTATAGTTATGGATACCTCACACACATGCACACACACACACATATATATATATAAATACCCTATTAAATAGTCTTATAAACATCTCACACCAGTCTTAAATCCATTATTTCCAGAGGTTTATCCACAGTGAGAGGGCAAAATTCATCTATCACGAGTAACACTCCACTACTATATTTACCTTCCCTATCCTGCTGAAATATGTTATATCCTTCAATCTCTATCTCTGTTAGAACATCCTTCTCAGTTAACCAAGTTTCATTGATACCAACAACCTTTGGAAAGAATGAGTCAATCAATGCTACAAACTCATTCCCTTTATTCATAATGCTCCAAGCATTTACATACAGAAAAACCAATGTATTCTCAGTATTCTTACTTCCCTCATACTCCACCCTGGCTCTGTAGTATGGTGTACACCCTCTCATTTCTCAAGCCACCCTGCAATATTCTACCTGTGCAATTCTAGTTGCCCTCTCCCAGAACACTCACTTACCCAGAAAACAAATCTCTTCAAATGCCAGTGCTGCTATGTATTCAAATGTTATCCATCTCTTGCATACAGCTCTCTTCTATTCTCAAACGTACTCCATGCTTCCACATATTTCAGATTTCTTTTCCTGCACATTCTCGTATCATCTCATTCGTCATCACTGCTCTTCTACTCCGCTCTGTATTATCAAACCAGGGCAATACACTCAGTATCTTTCTGAGCTACTCATGCACTAACATCAACCTCAAATCTTGTGCTACACGATTTATGCTATCTCTCAGGTCATTCATCCCAACTATTATTTCCTACACATTTTTGCTCCTCTTCATTGTCACTACCATACTCTCTATCATTCCACTATGCAAGCACTCCTCTGGCACTCTACTCTGCACACCTTGATTCATCGAATCTCCATACATGACACTCCGAACAGATTCATTCATCCTTCTCTCACTGGATCTCTCATTCTTATGGATTCTGATCTTTTTCTCATTTCTCTCCCAATCCCCCATTCTTGTTTCTAAACTCTCACTGATCTGCAATTTCTTCGTTTTCACTCTCTCTCTCTCTCTCTCTCCCATGTTCTCCAAGGTTTCGCTTTTACACTCTCATGATTTTCTGCAATTTCCTCTTTTCCAGTCTCTCACCTTCCTCTCTCCTTTTCTCTCTGATGCCATTCTCCTATACCCACTCTTGTTCCTCTCACACTAGCCGACCTCTCCATTCTCCCAAGATCTTCATTCACCCTCCTCAACTCAGTCTTCATTCCTTCCATCTCCTTTCTCAAGAGTTCTATTTCTCTCCCTACACATTCTGCTTTCATTGATATTCACAAATACAATCATGGCCATCAGACAAACCATCTCTGCCTGCTACACTACCCAAGGTTAAATCCATGTGTACATCTTTAATATTCTACCCATCCTCCAACACAATACTGTCATCCACAAACTGAAAATCATCCGTTTCTGAAGCACTGAATCCACCACCACAAAAAGCCAGAGATTGAGACATATCTTCCCACACCTCCCACTGCCTATATTTCATGCACACATACACATTCCCATCTCACACCTGCCACATATTTAAACAATGGGATGTACACATAGTGCATGTGTAGCAAGCTACAAAATCATCAACTAGGTTATGAATGATGTAGTCTTTAAATGGTGAATGTTAGGTGTAGTACTAAAACTGGCAGCCAACATGCTGAATATAATCAATGCACATGGAGAAAATACAGATAGTAAAATATTAACAAAATACCACACAATTATAAAAAAAAAAAAAAAAACATAAATTTGAATAGTGCAAACTTGAAAGCCAGTACTGTCTTGAGGTAACACAGTAATATCTTTCCTTCCTACTAATACTTATTTTTTCTTTTAACAGCTGGCATATGGTGTTGCATCTGTCTTCACATGCTAGCATCTATTCTGCAAAGGCATTTGACAGAATACCACATGGAACAATATTATACAAATTAGAACAAATGGGGGATAGATATGATGCTGGTTATGTGGATAAAAGTGTGGCTGCTGGACAGATATCAACAAGCAGTATACGGAGGAGCAGAATCCAGGTTCAGTCTAAAAGGTTCAGTGCCAGGACCACTAATGTTTAATTTGTAAATAACTAATACAGGAAATAATCTGAAAAGAAATATTCAATTGTTTGCTGATGATGCAAAATTAGGCAGAGTAAGTATAGGCTGTCATTATGGGAAAAGGATAATGGGTGTCAGTTTAATATGGAAAAAATGTAAAGTTATGCATTTTGGGATAAACTGATTGCAAGCTGTGTACCACATTGATGGAACTGTACTCCAGGAAAGAGATGAAACTAGAGATTAAGGGATGGTGGTGATAGACAAAGAATTGATAATTAGAGGGCATATTGCTAAGGTAGCTAATAAGATTACTTGGCTATTGAAGAACACACTAACAAATAGAGATAAGGAAGTTGTTATTTCTCTTTATAAGTTCTTGATACATTCACATCTGGATTACTGTGCTCAGGTCTGGTCTCCTAGGTTTCTTGGGGATGAGAAAGTTGTGAAGAGGATTCAGAGGCAAGTGACCAAGATGGTGAGCAGTCTGTGAATATTCCCTATGAGGATAGACAGAGAGGATAGAACTTCTGCAGTCTGTGGACTGCAGAAGTTGGTTGATAAGCAAAAAAGAGGTGATATGATAGAAATATTTAATTTACTTAAAATGTTTTTTAGGATTGATGCAGGGGAAATGTTTCAGAACTTGGCTAGAGGGTGCAGAACAAGAGGTCATCCCTGGAAGTTGAGTCAAGGTATAATTAGTAAGGGTGTATTGACTAGACTTTTTGCTTGGGAAGTGGTGGATGAATGGAATGGGTTCCTAGTGTCAGTTGTTAGTGCTCTGTTAATAGGTTCAAGGAGAGGTATGAAAGATTGTGTGGATAGTTTGGGTCCCTCACGATGACTCCATGGATGTGCCCATATAATAATAATAATAAAAGTGTTGTTTGAATACTGTCTTGTATGCAGCCAATTTAGTGTTTGACTAATTTCTCTCTTAATCCATATAAATTTATTCAATTGGCTCCTATCATATCAGCTTTGCTAATTCTGTTGTCTATTTATTTCTATATTTAGTTTTTCATCTTCACTAAAAATAGTGCCTAGATAGGCAAAAAGTTACTTTTTCTATGGATTTTCCATTCAGGATGCAACTGATGTTCTCAATGTTCATGCCAAAATAGGCATAGTCTCTGTCTGATTTTCATACCATATTTATTACAGGTATCCCCTTTTTCATCTTCCCTAAAAATCGTGCCTAGATAGGCAAAAAGTTACTTTTTCTATAGATTTTCCATTCAGGATGTAACTGATGTTCTTCAATGTTCATGCCAAAATAGGCATAGTCTCTGTCTGATTTTCATACCAAATTTATTACAGGTATCCCTTGTTTAATGTGGGATTTGATTAATGCGGCGAACTTAAATGCGCAATCCCTTGATATACGCGGCAGGAGTTTTGATTAACGCGCCTTTAACCCTACAGAGCTAGCAGCTGATCTGACAGATACATGCAAAATGTTTAATATAAATATTCTTACACAATTCAGTGTATAACTTGGAGGTCATGTTGTGCATTCTTATGTTATGAGTGATATTCCGCACTCTTTTTTGCTGTCAGTTTGGTTTAACACATGTTATGTAAAGGTTTGTGATATTTGACAGGAAATTGTATCTGAGAGATACCGCGACCTCCAATGTCAGTATAGTATGGTTTAGTTTTTTTTTTTTTTTTTTTATTCTTTGTTCAATAATTTCTAGATTGTAACTGAAAATAAATAAACCATCATGTATTACTGAAATAGAGAGCCAAAGGCTTATTTATCATACATCTCTTCTAGGAAATGTGCTTTACATTATCGAAAATACTAAGGAAAATGATCTGGAGCTTACTCCACCTTTACTACAAGTTGCCCATAAAGTTGCTTATGGGCAACCGAAACTTTTAGTTTCTATATATTCAGCATGAAACTCTTGTAGTTTCCATATTCGCCTATGAAATAATGTTGGATTCAATATCCACTTGTACCATCATGTACAGAGGCTGTTCAATAAGTTATAAGACTACATTTATACAGAAAACAGATTACCTTTAATCGTCATCATTTACATGGTCTTTTTCGAAGTAACTACTGTGAGACACGATGCATTTGTCCCAACGTTGCGTCCATTTCTTAAACACATGTGAAAGTCCGTTTTTTGAGAGTTCTTTCAAAACCGCCTCCGCAGCTTTTACACATGCTTTGTTGCTTTCGAAATGGCAGCCTCTTAGTGGTTTCTTGAGCTGAGGAAACAGGCAGAAATCGCACGGTGCGAGATCAGGACTGTATGGAGGGTGTGGTAGGATATCTATGTTGTTCTTCTGCAAAACATCCACTACACAACCAGCAATACGTGTACACCTTGCATTATCATGGTGCAATAAGAAGCCATTCTTCAGCAATGGACGCTTCCTTTTGACGTGCTGTACCACTGTCCGTAAAACATCTGATTAGTATGAGCTGTTTACAGTATTCCCAGGTTCTACAGCGTGTCGGTAAACAATGCCTTCATAGTCAAAAAACATTATGGTCATAACTTTACCAGCCGATTTTACAGTTTTTGCTTTCTTGGGGGCAGGCGAAGACGGATGCTTCCATTCACTGCTTTGTTGTTTCATTGTAGGGTCATAGTGATACAACCAGGCTTCATCTGCTGTAATGATGCGTTTTAAGAAGTTGTCGCCTTCTTGTTCCAGTCTTTCTTTCCATTCTGTGCACGCATCCACTCGATGCTGCATTTGCTCCGGTGTCAAGGGTTTGGGAATCCATCGGGTGCAAACACGTTTCAGTCCCAAATGTTCAGCCATGATTGAGTGAACACTTCCCACAGAAATATTCAGGACAACATGCAGCTGGTGTACTGTAATTCTGCGATCCTCCTTGATGATAATCACTGCTGTGTTGATCATTGTCTCTGTGATTGACGTTGAAGATCTTCCCTCACGTTCCAGATCTTCCACATTTTGCCTTCCTTCCTTCCTTAAAAGTTTTATGCCAGCGAAAAACACTTGCCTCGACATTGCTTCATCATGGAAAGCTTCGTGTATCATGTTAAAAGTGTCCAATGCCGATTTTTGCAAACGCATGCAAAATTTAATCGCATAACGCTGTTCCAAGGACGCTTCCATTTCGACGACTGATCGTGGCTCGTAGGCGTGGCAAAACAAGCTTGCATTTAGTCAAGTGACACTCTGGCACATCAACCCGTATACACCATCTATCAACCTCTTTTGTTAATACAGACAGCAACATTTCTTTATTCCACAGAAATTAATATTGTGATGAGTGGTTTCACGACAGTAAAATTAGTCTTATTACTTATTGAACAGCCCTGGTATTATATTTGCAGTGTTTTTTTCTTTATGTTTTATTGCTTGTTTGCCGAGGTCTGGAGAGTCATTTTGCTTGTTATTGTAGACTTTATGCCGATAAGGAAAAAAATGTTCAAACGACTCTTGATAACTTCTTTTGATAAAAAAAATTGCAGTAAATAATGTAGGTACATGTATTTATTAAACATTTAATTCGCATTCATTTTTTTATCTTTCCTAAAAGAGTTCCATATAAAATGAATTATTAATACAGTAATCGATCATGGACGAATTGTAATTTTTACCGTTGATTATTAGATTTGATTAACACGATTTTGATATACGCGGTAACATCGAGGGATTAATTAACCGCATTAATCGAGGGATACCTGTACAGCATTTATTCAATTTAGTTAGGGAATCCTGCAGACTTATATTTGATTTATTTAACAGTATAATATTATTTTCATAAAGAGTTGAATGTCTCCAATTTTGACATTCAACTCTTTATGAAATTTTAATTTTTAATTTTTAAAAATTAAAAATTAAAATTTTTAATTTTTAATTGCTTCCTTCATAATTGCTTCATAATTTTTAATTGCTTCCTTCATAATGTGATACATATAGATCAGGGGTTGCCAAACTTCTTTGACCGTCGACCCCTTCAAGAGTTTCTTGACTTTTTATCGACCCCCTCTATTTTACTATTACGTAATTATAATAGGATGAGCAAAAAAGACGCTGAGTTTTTAGATTGTTTAATTTATAGTTACAGTGTTTCTTGTATGTATAATATAGTATATATTATTATATTGGCTTAACGTCAAAGGGATACGTTTTTGTTTTTGACGTCCTTCTTAACATTACATATGTGATAGGAGGGATAAATAACATGTAAAATATAAAATTTAATTTAGATATCAAAATGATAATAATAATACAATCTTACTATAGGTATATATGGGATGTACAAAACTACCAGTCCTGCTCAACTCTTCAACATAGAGAAGTTTAGTTTGTGAATGAATAACAATTGAATTATAATATGTATGTTGATGAATTTTAGAACATTAACGCTCACTTGTATGTCGATGCACAAAAATGAGACTGGGATCGAATACGTATAAGTAAATAAGCAACCACGCACGTGTAGAAATCTCGCTCCCCACTGCACCGCCAGGCGGGAACCACCGACATCCATTTATTGGTAAATACGTCATTTTGGCCTACTTGATTGGTCTCTGTAACTATTTTCATGACCTTGCTCCATCTTACAGGTCCTATTCGTGTCACTGTTCCCAAGAATCACTCTTAATTGCGTTGTCATTCAGGATGGAGGTAATCCAAGTTAATCGAATTAAATATTACCCATACAATGATGTCTTATATTTTTCTATCGATCCCCAATCGACCTCTTAGCCCAAATCGACCCCTAACAATGTTATATCGACCCCTGGGGGTCGATATCGACCACTTTGGCGACCACTGATATAGATGATCAATAACAGTTTAGATAATGTGTACTCTTGTCTCACACCTGATTTAACATCAAACCATATTCCTTTACCTCCTTCAATTCTAACTGCTGAGTTACAATTTAAATATAGACTATGTATTGCCCAACATCCCATGTACAACTGTAGCATTTTGAATAGTTTTTCTTTCAGAATCTTGTCATATGCTTTTCCTACATCTTTAATGTGGGGAAAGGCTACAGATCTTTAATCATAATCAATTGCTTTGTAATTCCACATATACCCCTTCTTAACAAAAAATTCTGCATGTCTGGGAATTGCCAAGGGCAAAAAAAACGGTATGGAGGTAATCCAAGTTAACCGAATTAATCATGTTCAGCAATGGGGTCTAACATGGTGATCACAAGCTGAACTCTTTGTGGCCTATCAGTAGGCTAGATGATGAACAAGCTGCAGTTTATAGGCATGAAGTTTCAATCTCTTGTGGACAACGTCATGCACTGTGCTTTTAGGAATGTTTAATTGACGACCCGCACTATGAACCACATATTTCAGGTTACACTGGAAGGACAGTCAAATTCGTTCCAAGTTTTCCATACTTGGTGCAGACATACCTGGTGTGTGTCCTTTTAAAACACTTCCTGTTTCCCAGAACTGTTGATGCCATTTATGGATGCTTTTGTCAGTGAGAGCATTCCTATCATACTTGCACCTGAAATTCCTTTGAAAAGTTTTAATTAAATAAAAATAAGAGCAATCATAGAATCAATTCCCACAGATATGTATACCTGAGTGTGATCTGAGGTGAATTCCGCTTTGATGTCTGTAGGATTACAGACATCAAGCAGAATTTAGGGCTGTAAATGGTGCACACATTGAGTGTAACTCAATGTGTGCATCGTTTACAGGTAATCAAACTTGTGACAATGTACTTTGATAATATATGCTTCAAAATGTCTTAATATAAATTTCATTGAAAAACCTAGAATTATTTTTCAGACAACCTGTATTATTATTATTATTATTTATTATAAACAGACAAACATGGAGTCAAGAGACTGATTGCAAGAAGTCACACTCTCACATGCACAGCTCATCATATTTGACTTAAATGCATTCATTATTCCTGCACTCACCACACTCTCAGGCAATGCATTCCAATCGCCCACTACTCTCCATGCAAAAAACTAATCTTCATCCCCTTGTTCACACTCACCTTATACAGCTTCCAGGAATGGCCTCTTTTCTTCTTCTCCTTTTTCTTGAAACAGGAGAAGGAGATTTTTCATAGAAAAATCTCATCCACGTTAATCTGGTAATTACCTCTTACCAACATACACATCTCAACCCATGTCTCCTTTCTTCTTTCTATCTATTAGGCTCTGTAATTTGTATTCTCTTAATCTGTCCTCATATTCCATGTTCCAGAGACCAGAAACCAACTTAGTGAATCGTCTCTTAACCCTTTACAGCATCTCATCATCCTTTTGAAATCCAGATGACCAGTCTGTGCACAGCAATCCATATGCAGCCTTATCAAAGCCTTGTACAATGGAATCAAACATCCTTACTTCTACATGTCAGTGTTCTCTGCATCAATCCCATAATCTGCTGTGTTATTCTCACAATTTTAGCAAAAATGTCTGCAAAATTTCAAGTCCTTATCCACCATCACTAGATCTTTCATCTTCTCCACCTCCTCTAAAATATTCTCACCAATCCTATACTCGGCATCCCATCTTTACCTCCCAAATTTTAAACCCTTACACTTTGCTACATTAAACTGACATCCCCATACACACTTGCCCATTCAGACAGTCTATTTAAGTCCTCTCGCAAAGCCTATAACTTCTGCTCAAAATTCTCATTACTTTCCCCAATTTTGTATCATCTGCAGACAGCTAATCTCCAATCCAACATACCAATCTACTACCCAACCCCCATCTCTCCCAATTTAACTACTATTTTATCATGTGGCAATCTATTGAAAGCCTTTACAATTAAGGCCCTTGCATATTATTACAATATGCCCTTGTATATTAAAAGAATATGCAGGCAAATGGCATTACCTCTAACTGTTTAACTTAAGTCTCAAGGGATGGAAGGAGGGAAAATAGTTCTGTTGCATAAAAGAGACTCCAAGACAGAGGTGGCAAATTATAGACTGATCAGAGTCTTGGGAGTGGTAAGCGTTTTGAGAAGTTGGTTAAGAACAAAATTCAGGAATGAGAAGATAGTAATGTTATATTGTACGAAGTGGGGAAGGGGAAAGAGAAGCATGGTTTTATAAGAGATATGCCATGTCTCAGTAATCTACTCACATTTTATTAAAGTGAGTAAATCACTTTTAATTAAGGTAAATAATTTTTTTTATTTTAATAAGGTGACAACTGAACTGGATAAAGGGAATGGCTCCATGATGATACTGTCGAACTTTGCAAAGAAATTTGAGAGGATAGTACATGGAATGCTGTTATGTAAACTGGAGCCAATTGGTTATGGCTGATGGAGAGATATCAAAGAATAGTTATGTAGGAGTAGAATTCAGGAAAAGACAGGTGACTAGTGGGTTCTTTACCTTGAACTGCTGCTATTTAATTTGTACATTAATTGTATAGCAAATTATCTGAGAAAAAATATCTAGTTGTTTTGCTGATAATGAAAAACTAGGTAGAGCAATAGTTAATGAAAGTGACACATAGATTTGCAGGATAATTTAAGCAGACTAACAGCATGGGCAAAGGAGAACTGTTGGTTTAATGTATCAAAATGAAAGTTTATGGATTTTGAGAAGGAAAGATTACAAACTGTATACTATACTGATAGTGAGTTGCAGGAAATTGATGAGGCTAGGGAGCTAGAGGCACTGGACAGGAAGCTGAAGTTCAGAGGAGCGCACTGAAAAGATACTAGCATAACTCCTATGATTATTTGATTACTGAAAAGCATACCAACTAGCAGAGGCAAATAATCTAGTGGCAGGTTTACAGAAAATGAGGGGAAGGGTATGTTGTGAAAGTTGCTGAAAATGACTGATAGAGGAAATTTTTAAGTACATGACTGGAGATAATAGGATAAGGATTCTTGGAAATTAAGTGTGGTTGATAAGGGCATAAGGATCACATTTTTTTTTTTTTTTTTTGCTTGGAGAGAGTCATGAATAAATGGAATGGGTTGCTAGTCAGTTGTGAATGTTTTATGAGCAAATTAGTTCTAAAAGAAGTATGACAGATATTGTGTGAATGATGGTTAGCATTTGTTTATCAGGTCTCCTGTGATAGGTCTTTAAGATTCCACAGAAATGACTGTGTAATAATCATAATAAATTGCATAAACAATATTTTACTTAAAATAATTGTTTTGACTTATACATACATCAACAACAAGTTATCAACAACTACAATCATAGTAAAGAAAAAAATGTAAACAAAACAGTGATAAAATATATTTTTCTATAACAGTCTTCACTCATACATACCAATTAATTCATAAATTCTCTGAACTGATAGTACTGGCTGTATTAATTATTCAAGCCTTCTGATCCAATACAGTAACAATTTTAAATAACTGAATTTCATAAACAATTATTCAAATAACAACATATCAAATATCTTAAATTAACACAAAAAATAATAAATAAATAAATAATATAATATAAAATTTACAAAGGCTTTCAGTTTGCAGCACAGTTCAGACAGAATAAACTTGCTCAGAGAAAATAAGTTGAAACCCTACCTTGAATCTTGGAAAACCAAGATTCAAGGTAGACATCTCATTTTTTAACCAGCATATAAATTCCTAAGTGAATCATTATCCTCTATAATGAATACAACAGTCAAATATGAATATCCACTTCAGAAACTTTTTTAAGAGGATAACGAAATTTTGAAAGGCTGAATCGACATCCCAGTAAACAAGATGCAGAAGAACAGACATGAAAAATTACCACCTTGAAGAAATCCACAATGGACATATCTTCATTAAATTGCTGAGAATGTGGTGGGGTACACATGCACTGCTTCTGTAACTGTCATATAGATATGAAAACAATGTTCTACAGTTTAATGAATTTATAATAATACAGATCCTCCATATTACTATTTCAACATTAATTCAGACTAACAATATAATTCCTTATCTGAAAGAACTCAAAAAAAATTAGCAAATGGAAAAAAATACACAAGATTCTCCATAGCTAAACTTTTTTTTTATCATTTCCATTTCAAGAACTGTTTTACATCTCTCCGAATGCTCGCAGCAGTTACCCGTGATGTTCCAAAAATCATTCTTTTTCAACTTTAACTGTTGATATCTGGAAATTGATGATGAAAATGTAGAACGACTAATGAAAATACTATTAGGCATTCCACATATTCTTGGCTCCTTACTTGAAAGAAACTTCTACTTAATCAGGTCAAACACCAGCTATTCTATGGAGATCTAAATCCTTTGTATACAAAGTCAATAATCCAAATCCTCCAATTCCCCAAAGTCCTTTGTATACAGTCAAGTCGACAATCCAAAAATCCTCAATTCCTGAAATACCATCGTCCCTGACTGACTTTTTTTTGGAAATTCTCTGCCCTTAGCCAATAATGACAGCTTTGTGTTAACCAATGATTTTGATGGCAGAGCATGACAGACATCTTCCACTATAATGATCCTAAACCTGAACATGCATTGCTATCAAATAATTCATTAATAGCTAATATTTCCATTTTGTACTGACAGAGAATTAGAATACATATGATGTGGATGGTCAGCATAAGAATGGAATAGCCATGAATAAATGGGTGGGAATTGAGTCTGGGCAATGTAGGGCAGAAGATGACCAGCAGCAAATGAAGAGAAGTCACAGAAAGCGGAGAGACCAAGTAGATCAAGAAATGAATTGTTATGTTTATTTACAAATGCCAGAAGTGTCAAAAATAAGGAAGATGAAATTGCTGTATTGACTGAGTGTGCCCAAAAATTGGAATAAATGCAACACAGTTGGATGAAAATGACATCTTGACGGAAATAGAATGAATAACAAAAGTCTCATTCTACGTTATTGTTGATAGTGATGTTTTCTCCCTGGTGCAAGACACCAGAGTGTACAGAGGATTTGATGAAATTGGAAGCGATCACTATTTAGTCTTGAGCAAGATAAAATTGAATTACATATTGAAAAGAATAACATGTAAGAACGTTTTAAAGCGAATTAAAGTTGAGCAGCTCTCAGGTGTGAACTGTACACTAAAATACACAAAGATTATTGAAGAAAAACTGAAAAAGTTTGAGAACAGGAACCAAACCTTGGAGATTCAGTGGCAAGCCTTGAAGAAAACCCTGAATGATTCAGCCAGAGAGGCATGTGGTGAGGTTGTCTGCAAGGATAGAAAAATCAGAACTCCATGGTGGACACAGGAGTTTAAAGAGGCAGTGAAGGAAAAGAAGAAAGCATATCAAAAGTTCCTGGCAAATAAGTCAGCTTGTGCTCTTAGAAAATACAAAGACAAATGTAAGAAAGCTAAACAGTACGTAAAACTAGCCAAACAAAAGTCATGGGAGGACTTTGGCAAGAACATAGAAAATAAATACCAAGAAGGTGGCAAAATTTCTGGAGGTTGTTGAAGAAGCTTAGGAATGGAGGAAAGAGTGCTGTAAAAGGAGGTTAGAGATGATAAAGGTTACATGAAAACAGGAGAAAAAGATATCCTTGAAGTATTCCAAAAATTGCTAAATGAAACAAGCAGTGATAGCACAGTGGTAAAAAACACTGAACCGGCATAGAGTCAGGAATACATATCCATACTTGAAGTAGAAAAAGCCATCAAGGGCTTGAAATGTGGAAAGGCAGCAGGAGTAGATGATATTCGACCAGAAATGCTGAAATATGGTGGTATAAAAGTTTTACGGTGGCTGCACTGCATAGTTCAGAAAGCCTGGACAGAGGGACGAATTCCCGATGATTGCAGTAGAGCTCTAATAGTACACATATATAAAAAGGGAAATAAAACTGAATGTGAGAATTGCAGAGATATTTCCCTACTGAGTGTTCCTGGCAAGATAGATGCAAGTATACTTGAGAAATGGTTGAGAAGTTGGATTCAGCAGTTAGAATTGAAGGAAGCACAGGAAGATAGTTTAATATTAAATCTGGTGTGAGACAAGGATGTATATTATCCCCTCTGTTATTCATTCTCTATATGGATCACATTATGAAGGAAAGTGGTATTAAACATGATATCAAAATTGGAGATGTTAATGTCAGCTCTTTGCTTTATGCGGACGATGTTATACTTCTAAATAAATCCGCTACAAGTTTGCAAGAGTCCCTGACTAAATTGAATAACTGTTGTAATAGATATGGTATGAAGGTGAGCATTAAAAAGACAAAGACAACGAAAATAGGTAGAATTGTTGAAAATATCAACTCTGTTGTGAACAGGGAACCTGTGGAGCAAATAAAACATTTCACCTACTTAGGCACGATTTTTAGTGAAGATGGCAATTATGTAAATTAAACATGAAAATAGACAACAGAATCAACAAAGCAGGTATGGTAGGAAGTCAATTGGATAAATTCAAATGGTATAAGAGAGAAATTAGTCGGAACACTAAATTAGGTGTATAAAGGACAGTCTTAAAACCAGTTTTAACTTATGGATCTGAGAGCTGGGTCAGAAGTAAAACACTTGACCAAAGACTAGAGACCGCAGATATGAGAGTCCTGAGAAAGATTAGAGGCGTGAACAGATGGCATCAATGGCAATATCATATTAAAAACGAGGATATTAGGAAAGAACTTGACATTGTCGGCATCCAGGAATGCATTAGCAGAGCTAATCTCAGGTGGTATGGTCACTTAAACAGAATTGGTGAGGAAAGATTAGCAAAACAAGCGTTCTCTGCCAGGTTGGCAGGAAAACGACCCAGAGGAAGACCAAGATATAGGTGGATTGATACGGTACAATGTGCCTTAGATGATAGAAATATAAGATCTGATAATGATACTATTGGAGTCTTGACAAGTAACAGACTGATTTGGAGGAAAATTGTAGATAGGAAGTTAGTAATGATGTAAATTTTTCATGTAGTACTATCATATCCTGTACACTCCTTGAGGGTACATGTCAGGAATTTGATGATGATGGATATGACATTTTTCATGAAGATAGAAAAGGCAAGAAGGGAGTGATAATCACAGGGAAATTATGTCTGTGCAAGGTTGAGATACAAGGAGAAAAAAGTGGCAGTGGTTTTGAATCTGTATGGTGTAAAGTAGAGGTTGATACAGGCCGGGGGGGGGGGTAGAAGGTCAAGACAAAGAAATGTATAAGCAACTTGGCTAAGTGAGCAAGCAAAGGGTTATCATTATGGGTGATTTCAACTATGGAAATATTGACTGTAATGAATAGATAGCATTGGGAATAAGAAGAATGAATTTCTTGAGTTCTAAGGGACAACAATCTTAGAGAGTATGTAACGGAAGTCACACAAGGATTAAGAGTCTTACATCTAGTTATATCATCAGAGGATGTGACTGTGAATGGAGCATTTAATCTTCCACTAGTTGCAGAGAGAGAGTTACCATGACGTGATCACCTGGGTTGTAGCCAGTCAAATGAGAACTTCTACGAAAGTGGGATATATGTGGATGTACAAAGCCGGTGATTCTGAAAAGTTTAGGAGACAATTGAAGTTATAGCATGGAAAGAGGCGTTGAGTGGGAAGGATATAGATGCTGTGTGGGCATTGATCAAGAGCTAGTTAACAGCAGCAATGTCTGAGGGTATTCAAAAGGTGAAAAGGCTAAACAAAGTAAGACTAAAATGGATGAATGAAGAGATAAAGTATGAAATCTGGAAGAAGAAGACACTCTGGAGGAAACACAAGATAAATGTTGGTAATGATCAGTTACATGAGGAGTACAAAAAGCAGGCCAGGAAATGACAATGGGAAGATGATACTGGTTAATGACATTGGTAGATCGGTAACCGACACAGAGGATATAACTGAAGTATTCAACGTGCAGTTTATCAGCATATTTCATCCTTTTGAAGGCAACATCAGGAAAAGATGGAGTATAGAGGGAATGGCACAGGAGGGATTAATGGTGAATGAGCAGGAGGTATATAAGAATTAAGTCAACTTGATTTTAATAAAGCAATAAGATTTGACAGTATGTCACCATGTGTCTTGAGGGAATGCTCCTACTGCATTAATGGCACCTTTGGCACAACCATTTAACATGAGTTTTGCACCAGGCAAGTCCCAAAGGAATGGAAGGTGAAGAAAATTGTTCCACTTCACAAGGAAGGGGGGGGGGTAAGATTAAAGCTACAAATTATGGACCAATCTGTGTGTCTGGCAGTGGCGCACCCAGAGGGGGGGGGGGCAAGGGGCCTGGGCACTTCCCAAAGAAAAGGAAAAAACACGAGAAAAATTTCCAAAAATCTTTTCCTAATTAAAATTCATTTTTTTTATTTATGTTGTGTGCTACTTATGAATTAGCGATCACTGCAGATGCTCAGTTACAGGTCGTATGCGATGTGTAATGTGTATTTGCAAAACGTCTACTCAACTCGGCCCCCCCGAAAGGTTAAATCCTGAGCGCTCGGCCCCCTCCAAGATTAAATGCTGAGTGCGCCACTGGTGTCTGGGATTGTTGTTAGGGTATTAGAGAAGATGGCAAAGGCTAGGATTCGAAAGTGGGTTAATAATAGTATTCTTTATGACAATTGGCATGGGTTTGTTAGGGGGAGGCCATGTTTCAGCAATCTGCTTATGTATTGCAAAAAGTGACAAATTCACTCAATAAAGAAGATTCATATGGGGTGGTTTACTGGTGTACTTGGAGTTTTCAAAGCCTTTGATAGACTGCCACATGACAAGCTAGTAGCTAAACTGAAACAGGTGGGATTAGATAGCAGACTAGTAAGTTGGATGTCTGACTGTCTGTCAGACAGATATCAGCAAGTTATATATGGAGGAGTGTTATCCCAAAACAGGAAGATCACTAGTGGAGTGCCACAAGGATCTGTTTTGGGATCATTATTATTTAATTTGCACGTTAATGACATTAGGACTGGCTTAACTGGAGATGTAGAGCTGTTCACCGACGATGCAAAGTTAGGAAGGGCTATGAGAAGTAGAGCTGTTGTGGCCTTGCAGGAGGATCCGAACAGACTATATGAGTTGGCAAATGATTGGAGCTCTCAGTTTAATGTTTCAAAGTGCTTATGTATTCCAACCTTACCTACCAAATTTCAAGTCCTTGGTCTTGATATTTGGTAGGCAAGGTTGGAATACAGAGTATACAGTTAATGGAGAAAATTTGAAGGTGGAGGAGATGAGAGATCTGGGAGTGATGGTGAACAGAGACTTGAAATTTAGGCAGAACTGCTAAAATTGTAAGAACATCCAAACGGATTATGGCAATAATGAGGATTACATTGACAGAAGCAAAGAGGTCATGGTTTCTCTGTATAAGGCTTTGATCAGGCCATATGTGCACATATTTGGTCACCTGGTTTTCAGGGGGATGAGAATATATTGGAGAGGGTGCAGAGAAGGTTTACTAAGTTAGTGTCAGGTCTATGGAATGTCAGATATGAGGAGAGATTGAAGGAATGCAACTTACAGAGCCTTGTGAACAGAAGAAGAAGAAGAGGGAGATTTATGATTGAGACATACAAGTTGGTGAGTGGTTGTTACCAGATATTAATGTAGAGAAAACATTTCATGGAGTAGAGGGACACAAGGGTAGAACCAGAGGCCATCCATAGAAGCTGTATAAGGAGGGTGTGAGTAGGGGAGCAAGATGCAGGTTTTTTGTGTGCAGAGCAAAAGGGGAATGGAATGCATTTGCCTGAAAGTCTGGTGAGCACAGAAACTGTGAATGAGTTAAAGGCATGGTTCAATGATCTTCTGGCACAAGAGAGTACTGACCTCGTGTGATGAATCCTTTGACTCTATGGTGGTCAGATGTTAATCATAATAATAATAACTTACTTCATATGTAAAAGCAATGGCCACAAAGAGCCAAGTCCAAAAAAAAAAAAAAAATCTACACACACACACACACAAAAAGTACTGAATAACTATAATATATGTTATGGAGTAAATGGATGTCGAAGTTCAATATTGTTTTTTTTTTTTTGCACCATACCATGTATGTATATATATATATCAAGGCGAAAGTGAATGTTTAGTTGACCTAGGAATAAAAAATAAAAAAAAGACTTCTGTCATCTCTACTTTAAATAAAACTGAGTTCAATAAAGTAATCCATAAGTTCTGGACAGAGGTGATCAACTTATGACTCGTGGCAGGCACAACCCATTTTAATCCTGGAGAGAATATATCTCTTGAGAATATATTAATAAATCAGGTTAAAAATATACATTTATGTAATGTCAAACTATCAAACATATACATTCAGATACCCCATTCAGATATGCATCAGGATCCCTGCAAACTTCTCATATGAAATGATGAAATCTAAAACTAGATATAGGATAGTGGAGATCACCTCCCAAGTTTATTACAAACTGATGTAACAGCTTTAGAATGCAAATTAAAAACTGCCACAAATACACAGCAATAAACATGCATGATATGCGTTTATTTAATATAAAAAAATGGATTTTATGTATGTAGTTCAGGATGTTCTAGTCGGGAGAATATCAATTACAGCTTCCTGCTGGAACATATCAACTATGCAAATTAAAACTGTTTTGATTCATTTACAAAGTTAATTACCAGCACAAATTTTTTAATAAAACTTTTTTATATATTCAATTTTATATATCTATTTTTGTGCACTCTATTCCAATTTTCTTCAACATCACCTCTCCCTCGAGTTTTGGATGTGGATAATAATGTCCTATTCACTTTAGTCTGAAATCCAGTCTCACCACCTGAAAAAATTAAACATTGCTGTCTACAAGGTGATGATAGATCATATTATATAGAAGGGCATTGGTCCTAAATATGCAGTCTCTGGTGACCTCCAATTCCAGATTCTGATATTTTACAGCTCCTAAATCCCAATATTTTAACCCTTAAATCAAGTTTCCAATAATTTCTTGGCCTCTAAAATCTGGTTCTATCACAACAACATCCTAGATAAAGATCCTCAATCCTGAATTACATCTCAAGAAGGGAAGAATTTTTTGAGAATAAAAAGGAACCAATTACTAAATGGTGAGCACAGTGTTCACAATAAATTCAAAAAAGTAGGTTGTAGATGAGCTTGAAAATTAATTAAGCTCAAACCATAACCTTTCTTAAATAGTAGTAGGTGCACAGTTGCCGAAGGAGACAATGTGCTTCAGGTTGCTCTTGCCTAAACCTTATTTTAGTGTGTTTTTTAAGGTCAGTTAAACTTAAATAATATATTAAAATAGTAATAATCTCAAGATACATTGCACATGTAAGTTATTTTTTACCTTACAAGAAATCCTGAAAACTTATTAGCCTTTCTTCAAAAATTCCTTTGTCTCTGTAAAGGAATCCATGTAGGTCTGAGGCAGTTTTATATGCTCTACATTTCCTGCAACTGCCTATGGCATATGCTTGCACATAAGCATACTTTTCAAGTATGCTTATGTGCAAGCATACTTGAAAAGAGGTTGAGAAAGATGGTGGAAGAGAAATTGGAGAAGAACAAGCTGGGTTCATGCCAAATAGAAGTTGTCAAGATCAGATTTTCACTTTAGGATGAATAGTTGAGAAATCATGGGAATATGACAAGGATCTGTACTTAAGTTTTGTAGATCTGGAAAAGGCATATGACAAGATTCCCAGAGAAAAGGTTTTCAAAACACTTCAATATGCGTGCGTGCGTGTGTACACGTGCATGCATAATAAATATTTGGACATTTCCCTGAAAATCTCAGAACTATCAGCAAAAGAGAGATTCCAGAGAAGATGAGCCATCAACTTGAAGACCAATTACTGTTGGATGTTATATTTAGGAGGTTCCAGAAGTAATACATAAAAGAATGATAACCAAACAGTCCTTCACATAAAAAGTCAGCATGAATACTTAGTTCGCATCAAACCATTACCTCTTCCATTTTTTTTAATAATTTCTTTTAACAACCATAATTAAAATGTTTTTGTTAAAATAATAAATGAAAAATTATAGTTTTATGTATATGACATGCTTTTTTTTCCCTTCTCATTCTTGAATGACAAGCTCCATCTGAAAAAGTTTGTCAGTCAAACAGCAAACTCCACTATAACAACTCTTACTTGAGTGGTGGTGTAAATAGGGCAGTGAGAGATATGAGATTCTTGCTTCAGGCTGTAAGAAAGAAGACACAGAGAGGAAAGATAGTGTGTGTGTGTGTGGTGCCTAGGTATGATAATGTTGAGCTGAGCAGAAGAGTGGTAATATTGAATGGCATAATAGCGAGAATGTGTCAGAAGAGAGGATTCAAATATGTGGATGCTTGGAGTGCGTTTGAGAGCAGAGAGGAATTGTATGCAAGAGACCACTTGCATTTGAATGAGGAAGGACGTAGGCATCTAGAGAGATTACTGTTCTGAACGAGTCAGTGTGTCCCAGTATGGATGGTAGCAGGGGTGGCCTCTTGTGGGAATGGGTACTTGGGAGAGGGAGGACGACATCAGGTAATGCTGAGCCCAGTGGAGTCTAGAGGGGATAATGCTGGGTATAGAAACAATGGCATTTTTATGCTTTATACCAATGCCAGGAGTATTCGGAATAAGGGAGAGGAATTGGTGGCACTGATAGCATCAGCCTGGCCAAAGATTATTGGGATCACAGAGACGTGGTTGACAGAAGAGGATATAATAACAGGAATAGAAGTTGCTGGGTACAGCATTTTTCAGCAGGATAGGAAGTGAAAGAGTGGTGGTGGAGTACTGCTTATGATAAGTGACGACCTATGTCCTCTAAGAGTGGAGGCTTTGGAAGGCTGTGACACTAATGATTTTAAATGCATATGGTGTGAGGTGGAGGTGGGCAAGACAGGATATTTAGGGGGTGTTGCTACAGACCAAGGAGCACAAAGGGTGGGGACCAGGAGATGTTGAGACAGTTTAGCGTGGCAAGTGCAAGAAGAATGATTGTTATGGAAGATTTTAACTACAGCAGTATAGATTGAGGAAAGGAAGATACATGTAGCAATAAGGGAATGGAATTTCTAGAATTCTTGAGGGACAAATGTCTTAGGCAACATGTAACAGAGGGAACAAGAGGTTCAAGAGTTTTGGATTTGGTTACAGCATCAGAAGAGCTGATAATAACTGAGATGACATCTCTCCCACCAGTTGGAGAGAGAGTGACCATATGGTTTTGACTTGGAAAATGAATAGACATGCAGGAGTATCAAAGAGACGGGAACGTATGTGGAATTATAAAGCAGGTGATTAAAATAGTCTTAGATGTCAACTTGGGGAAGTTTTGTGGAGGGAGGAATTGGAAAGATGGGATATCATTAGTGCTTTGGAAATTGTGAAGGAATATTTGTTTGCAGCAATGATAAGCTGTATTCCACGAGTGAAGAAGAGGACACAATTTGGAGTAAAGTGGATGACAAACAATATTAAACAGGAGCTACATGTGAAAAAGAGGCTATTGAAGAGATATAAGGAGACAGGCGAAGAGAAGATGCATGAAGATATAAGACACAGGCCAGAAGAGTGACTAGTATGATAAGGAAGGCAAAACTGGAATATGAGAAAAGATTGGCTCTTAGATCCAAGGAAAATCCTAGGGAAGTTTTTAGCTATGTGGCCACTAGGAGGAGAAATGACTGTGGAAGAATGACATTGTGGGATAAAAATGGGAATAGAGTGACTGATGCAGAAGACATAGTGGAATTGTTCAATGAACACTTGATTGGAGTATTTCATCCTGGAGGAGTCAATTTGAATACTAGAGGGATAGAGCAGCCTCGAGGTTTAGAGGTGCAGGAGGAGAGTGTGTTCCGCATACTGAGTACTCTGGATTTTAGTAAAGCTGTGGGACTGGATGGTATTTCACCATGAGTTTTGAGAGAATGTGCTAAGGAACTGACAGTGCCCTTGACCTGGCTTTTCAATGAAAGTCTGGCTGCAGGAAAGGTACCCATAGAATGGAAGGAAGGTAAGATAGTGCCATTGCATAAGGGCGGTAGTAGACTGGAAGTAGACTGGAATTATAGGCCAGTTTGTGTATCATCAGTAGTTAGTAAGATCTCGGAGAAAGTAGTGAGGGACCATATACAGCATTGGGCAATGAGGGTAATGTTATCAGTGAGAGTCAAGGGGCACTGTTGTTTTAGCAATATGCTAGCCTTTTATGATAAAGTTACAAGAGCATTAGATGAGGGAAAGGCACATACTGCCATTTTCCTAGACTTAGCAAAGGCATTTGACAAGGTGTCACATGATAAGCTGATATTCAAGTTGCAGCACATGGATCTGGATGTCAGATTGGTCAACTGGATTCAGGATTGGCTGTCTGATAGGTATCACAGAGTTGTATATGGTGAAGCAATATCAAAGAGGCAGAAGGTTAGTAGGGCTCAGTACTGGGACCTATATTGTTTAACCTTTATATCAATGACATTTTCCGTGGATTGCAAGGGGATATTCAGTTGTTTGCGGATGATGCAAAGCTGGGAAGGGTTATTAGTAATAGTGCAGATGTGGTAGCCCAGCAAGAGGATTTGAATAAGTTAGATAGATGGGCAAATGAATGGAGATTTCAGTTTAATGCAAAATGTAAGGTCTTGAGGTTTGGGACACATCGATGGGATGCTGCATATTGTATGGGAGGAGTTAAACTGGAGGAAGTAGGAGAGACAAGAGATTGACTCCATGGAGGCCTGAATAATAATAATAATAATAATAATAATAATAATAAAACAATCTGTTTCCTATGAGTTTTCTAAAGCAAGAACTGATAGAGAGAAGAATACTATAGAGGCTAATTTTTAACTAAAATAAATTTAATTAATACTTCAAATATTTTGGCAAAATCAAACAGCCATCATCTAGGAACAAAATATAAGATACATGCATGCAGGCACTGCAACAAGTAATGAAGATGAAGCATGTTAACTGAGAGTAGGCCTGAAATCTTAAATAGTGCCCCCCTAGTATGCTAAATTGAGCATCCTTGGCTGTTGGACTGAAGTACAAAGGATGAGAGCATCCAAAATTTGGGGCAGTTTCATGCAACCAAATATGTTGAGGTTAGGGTAGTTTCTTAAAGCAAAAGCAGATAGAAGGAAAAGTCTCTGTATTTATATTTGCTGCAATGGAGTAAAGTGGCTTTCTTCCATTGCATTTACTCCATTACAGCAAATATAAATACAAACAACTTTTCCTTGACCATTAAGGAACTATCCTAACTTCAATCAATCTGACTGCACGAAACTGCTGCAAATTTGGAAAGCTATCATCTTCCATATTTCAGTGCAACAGCCAAGGATGCCAAAGCCTGGTAGGGGGCACTATTCAGAACTTTAGGTCCTAAATAGTCCTACTCTCAGTTAACGTTTCATTTTCATTACTTAGTATAGTGCCAGCATGCACATATCTTATTAGAGTCTGTTCACTGAAACAATTTGACTTTGCCGAAATATTGGAAATATTAATTAAATTTATATTAGTTAATATTAGTGTACATTGTATTGTCCTCAGAAAATACAGTTATGAATAGCTGACATATAAGCCTTTCCACCAGACTTACTATAAAGGCTGACAAGCAGAAGAGGTTCATCCATGGAAACTATATAAGAATATTGCAGGCAAAGGAGTAAAAATAGACTTTACATAGAGTTCACTGATACTGAATAAGTTCAAAGTGAGATACTTTGAGGGTTCAAGGTAAGATGAGTTGAAGACTGATATGTATAGATGGAATGGAAGAGGTTCAACTGATGGTGAGTAAGCAAAAAGGTATACGAGGAATTAAGTAAACTTTATGTCAATAAGACAACAGGACTTGGTGACATATCACCGCATTAAGAGAATGTCCAGGGAACTAAATAACAGCCTTGAAATATATGTTTAACAAGAGCCATGCAACAAAGCAAGTTCCAAAGGAAAACAGAAAGAGAGGAAACCTGAAACCTGTTGATAAAGGTGGTGATAAGACTTCAAATTATAGGCCTTAGGAAATTATGTTTCCTAAGCCCTGAATTGGGTCTTATATAGATTTTGGTCATCTGGTTTCCAAAGAGATGAAGACATATTAAAAAATTGGGGACTGAATGAGACATACAAGTTTGTAAGGGGCTGTTACCAACATGAGATTTTTCACAGAATAGAGGGAAAGTATAAAACAAGAGGTAGTAGCTGGAAACTATGAGAGTGGTCTGAAAAGTTCTTGGCCTCGACCATAGATGGCGACACTATCAGCAGGATTTTTTTTTTATCTAAGTTGGTACAACTGTCATAAGTATCCATGTGAAATTGCAAGACATTCTATCAAGTAGTTTGTTTTATACAGCTCTCTGAAGAAAAAGTGTTGTTTGCATCCCTGGAAATGGATAAAATTAAGTATTGTGCAGTTATAAAATTCTTTGTAAAAGAAGGTTTGATGCCAACAAAAATTCATTCGAAGTTCATAAAGGTTTATGGGCACTCTTCTCTTTCATTTTCGACAATTAAGAAATTGGCTGCTGAGTTTAAACGTGGCTGTACCAGCCTTGAAGATGATCCATGTGAAGGATGTCCAAAAAGTGTAACAACACCAGAAATCATTGATCAAGTGCACAATATGATATTGGATGACCTGCGAGTCAAAGTGCGTGAAAATGCTGAGACTATATGCATTTCAAAAGAACATGTATAATATATTTTGCATGAAGAATTGCAAATGAAAAAGCTTTGCGCAAGATGGGTGTGCACTCGCTCACAGCAGATCAAAAACGCATTTGCATGAAAATCTCTGAACAGTGCTTGGAGCATTTTAACAAGAATAAAACTAGATTTATTTAGATTTAGAATAAAAATAGATTTTATGCGTCGATTTATTACTATGGATGAGACTTGAATTCACCATTACACACCAGAATCCAAACAGCAGTCAAAACAATGGACAGAAGCCGGTTGTTCAGCAGGATAGGTCATATCATCGTGTTTTGGGATGCTAAAGGCATTTTGTTTATTATCTTGAAAAGGGTAAAACAATAACCAGGGAATATTATTCCGATATTTTAACCAGACTAGACGAAAACATTCATGAGAAAAGACCCAGTTTGCATAAGAAAAAAATCATCTTTCATCAAGACAACGCACCTCCCCACAAAGGTGTTTTGGCAATGGGAAAATTAAGGGATCTGCACGATGAATTGTTGGAACATCCACCCTATTCTCTAGATTTGGCTCCCTCTGACTTCTCTCCTCCCAAAACTAAAACTCTTCCTCGCTGGTCAGCATTTTTCTCTGAATCAAGAGGTGATTGCAGCTGTAGAGGGGTATTTTGCAGATCTTACTGAGAACCACTACAGGGATGGGATAATGGAGTTGGAGCATTACTGGAATAAATGTATTAGTCTTAAGGAAGATTATGTTGAAAAATAAAAATAATTTTGAAATTATAAATTCATTTTTTATTGTTAGGCCGAGAACTTTTCAGACCACCCTTGTATATAAGGAGGGTGTGAGCAGGGGGTGGAGAGCAGGTTTTCTGCATGAAGAGTAGTTAGTAAGTGGAATGTATTGCCTAAGGGTTGAGTGTGGAAATGATATATGCATTTAAGGCAAAATTCATGAACTTTGTGGAAACAAAGGAGGTTCCAAAGGAAGGAACAAAGGAGGTTCCCACTGTGACAGTGGGAATCTCCTATGATGAACCTTTGGTTCCATGGATGTCTGTTACAATTAATAATAATAATAAAATAAATTTTAAAAAATTGACACAAAAAACAAAACTTTTACCTATAAACAAAATCTATAGGTAAAAGTTGGATGCTTAGTGAAGGCTAGATATTTCAGTTCCATAAAGGATCATCCATAAATTTTGCAAAATGCTCTTTTCCCAATTATATAACAAACATCTGATTTTATCCTTTTTGAAAAATAAGTTTCACAAAAAATCAAATAAACAACTGTTATTTTAATATTCTGCTTTTATAATATAAAACTAAGTGCAGTATAATATTTCATTCAATATCTTCAATTTATTATCTTAATCATCTCATGCATCTCTTTATAGAGCATCTAAATAGTCATCCAATTAATTAATGGTCAGTGATGACTATTTCAATAGTACATTTCAACAGTACAAGGGATCATCCAAAAATTGGATGATCCCTTATGGGATTCCATAAGACACCATCAGATTTATCACAATCTAGCAAAGCTACAAGTTCATTCTATTAATACTATTCTTCCCCATGATCCCATAATTTTTTACCTCTTCAGTGATACATATTAGCTTTATTTTTGAGATTTCGGCAATTGATTTCAAAAGGGGAAGTACATGTGACATTTAAGCAGAAAAAACAGCAGAGTATAAATTCAACATGTTCTTAACTTGAATGAATTTTAGTGTTAATTATAATGCAAGTATTAATTTTTTTTTGCTGTTTTGTTTTTGTGTGTTTTGCTACAAACATTTCTATACTTCTTCCCAACACAAACATCTCGAGAGCATCCTATTTTTTGTTATTTATGGACAATCTCTAAGTGATAATAGCTGTTTCACAATAGAAAAGATTCTTACTGAATGCAATCTGAATGAATCTCTCATCAGGATATTTTACTCATAGCTTGATTTTTGCATGCTTTTCCACATTGCTAATTATTCTTCTCAATTTCTCTTCCAATAATAGTTTCATTCTGTATGTAAACAGTAAACATAAAATATAAAATTAAACACTAAAATATGACAAACTATTAACAATGGCATTTGCACTAGCAAAAAAAATTAATCCTGTCATACCACTTTCAGAATTACCAAAAAAAAAAAAAAAGAAAAAAGAAAAAAAAAAGCAAATTAAATTGTTACGGATCAAATTTGAAAAATAAATAAATAAATAAATAAGTTAATGAAAGAAGCATTTCAAAAGCAGTCAAAATGCAAAATATAGGTGATTTCAACAATGTGACTTGTGATCTTTTTTTCTCAAAATTTTGTTTCAGAAGAGGAGTGGTGGAACATTGGATGAGTTCATATATTTGTGCATTCAATTGTAATCTATATGGTTGGTGTCATACCATATCTCAGTGTGGTCAGGATACATCCACATGCTAATATTTCCTGCCAGCATCACCCACTTGTATTCAGCTTCCTGGGATAAGCAACATGTACAGCCATCAGCTGTGCAAACCATTATCATGGTTTGCATAGCTAGTTCCATGAGACAGTCTGCAACAGAGGCCATAAACAATCTCGAGAAGTCTATGGAATATAAGATGTAGTCAGTCAAGTTCAATAACAGTGGAGTAATATATATATATATATATCAAAGACACCAAGCAATTTTATAAGCTAGGTTTTAATCCTTTTTCCCAAGTAAGCAAACAGACAAATCAGTCAAGTTTGCACCTGCACGTAGTGCAAGTCTGAGGCAACTTGTGGTAAAGGTCGAGTAAGCTCCAATCACTTTCCTTAGTATTTTCCCCTAATGCAAAGCACATCCCCTTGCGGAGATGTATGATGCTATGCATTAAAGGCAAGAATCACTACCCAGACCTGGTTTTGACTTTTATTAGGGTCTCATCAGTGGGAGTCAGACCTAAAAATGCCAAGGTTGAAGTAATGCAGAGCTTATAAATTTTACCTAAACAAGTTGCCAGAAGGTGCTTTGACCTTATTAAATAAAAATCTCAGGATGAGAGTAAGATGTTGAAAGTTTTTTACCTTAGGTATATAGTATATTAAAGACACCAAGCAATTTTATAAGCTAGGTTTTAATCCTTTTTCCCAAGTAAGCAAACAGACAAGTCCGTCAAGTTTGCGCCTGCACATGGTGCAAGTCTGAGGCAACTGTGGTAAAGGTGGAGTAAGTTCCAATCACAGTTGCCTCAGATTTGCACTATGTGCAGGTGCAAACTTGACTGACTTGTCTGTTTGTTTACTTGGGAAAAGGATTAAAACCTAACATAAAATTGCTTGGTGTCTTTAATATACTATATACCCAAGGTAAAAAAACTTTCTACATATACATATATTTATTTATTTATATATATGTAAATTGATGACTATAAGCTCTTAAATTAGTACTCTTAGATTTTTCTTTTTCCATGCAAATTTATTAAATTGGTTCTTCCTCAACATTTCAGTTTTCAGGAGTTAGCAAACAAGTAGTCTTTAAAAGGAATTCCAAACTTCAAAAAAAAAAAAAAAAATGTTGTGGAGAGTATTATAATTATTATTGACACCATCTAAGGAGTCATCACAGAGCACTCTACACTACCCAACCATCTACACGCTATGTCATAAATTAAAGGTGCCAAGAAATTATATACTTGGCTTAATCCTTTATTCAAGTGTAAGCAAACAAAGTTTGCACCTGAAGCATTTTCAGGACTGGGGCAACTCATATATAGAAGCTAATGACTTGACATTACTTGCTTTAGTACCCCGCAATGCAAAGCACATATCCTTATGGACATGTATAATGCTATGCATTATGGGAAGGGTCACTACCCAGACTGGTTTAGACCTTTATTGAGGTCTCATCATTGGGAGCCAGACCCAGAGGTGATACTAAGGTTGAAGTAATACAGAAGTCATATTTTCATATAAAAGTTGCCAAAGCCAACTTGTATATGAAACCATGCCTTAAACTCATTCACCATTTCAGAATTCATCACACTCTCAGGAATGCATTCCAATTACCCATCACTCTCCATGCAATGCACTACTTTAAATTTCCCTGTACACAGCCTCCACAGATGGTTTATTTTTCCTCCTACTCACCCTTATTCTATGTAAAATTTCTTACACATAAATCTGGTAAAAAACCCTAAATAACTAATATTATTATCAGTCAAGAGACTCATTGTGGAATGTCCCACACACACACACACAGCTCATCATACCATGACTTAAATGCATCAACTGTTCTCTGCACTTACTGCCTTTCCAGGAAATGGATTATAATCAGTTACCACTCTCCACACACTAAACCTTCTCCTCATCACCTTGCTTGCATCCTCCTTATACAGCATCCAGGGATGGCCTCTTGTTCTTCCACTCTGTTTCCAACCATTCTATGAAATATCTCATCCACATTCATCTCAAAATTACCTCTTACTAACCTATTTCTTCATCATATCCCCCCCCCTTCTTCTAACCACTAGACTCTGCAATTTGCATTCTCTCAATCTTTCCTCATACTCAACATTTCAGAGACCAGAAACTGACTGACTTAGTTAATCGTCTCGGAACGCTCTCAAACATCCCCTCATCCGTTTGAAAACCTGGTCTCCAAATCTGTGCACACTAATCCATACACCATACATCAAAGCCTTATAGAACAGAATCATAATATCCTTACTTCTACATATCAGTGTTCTCCACATCATTGCCAAAATCCACTGTGCTGCTCTCACAATTTTAGCAAACTGTTACTGAAATATCAGGGTCTTATCCACCATCATCCACAGATCTTTCATCTCCTCCACCTCCTCTAAGATTTCTTCAGCAATCTTATACTCTGCATCCCATCTTTGCTTCTCAATTAAAACTTTATGCTTTGATATACTGAACTGGAAGCCTCACTTACTCTCCCATTCACTTGGTCCATTCTAGTCCTCTTGAAAGTCTATAGCATCCATTCTACACTTCATTCTTCTCCCCAACTTTGCATCAACTGCAAACAGCTGCATATCACCATTCCAGCTCTTTCCAATGTCATTAACATACAAATTAAATAGCAATGGCTCCAAAGCAGACCCCTGGGGAATACCATTCGATTTTCCTGTTTTAGGATCTTATAGCTATCAGCAAATTGTATGAGAGAGTGACTCACATACACAACTTGCTGATAACTAAAAGACAGCCAATTTCCAATCCAAGACACTAATCTACCATCCAACCCCATCTGTTACAATTTAATTACCAGCTTGTCATGTAGCAATCTATCGAAGGCCTTTGCAAAATCTAAAGATACTATTACTATGTATGCATCCCTCTTGTCCAATGCATTTGTTACCTTGTTATAATAAATAAGATTACTAAAATATGATCATCCTTTAGCAAACTATGATGTCCATCAAAAAGAATTCTGCTACTCTCAACCCAGTTCAGAATCCTGATCCTCACCAGCCTCTCTACTCTCTCTCTAACCCAAATTCCAGAGAAGCAAAATGGTCTATAATTCTAACCCTTAGTCTTATTACATTCGTTGTGAAGCAGAACAATTTTGTCCTCTTTCCTCCTTTGGAACTTTGGCCAATCTAAGACTCATGTTAAAGAGGTAAAGCTAATGCTGTTGTTAACTCCCTAGAACATTCCCTTAAGATACATGGTGATACACCATCAAGTTCTGTGACCTTATTGACATCAAGTTTATTCAATTCCTCATATATCTCTTGCTCACTCACACCATTAGTGGCTCTTCCCATTTCCACTGTTCTCAAGTTCTGCATTATGTCAAATTCACGGATGGAATACTTAATAAATTGCTCAGCTAACATCTCTACTATATCCTCCTCAGCAGTTACCATTCTCCTGTTATCACTGGTCAACATCATCATCATCTTCCATAATCATTCTTTCTTTCTTCTACTGGCCACATATTGAAAAAATTCCCTAAGATTTCTTTCAGCATCATTTGCTAACTGCTGCTCGTACTGCACTTTTACTACCCTTACCAGGCAAGTCACCTTCCTTGCACACTCTTTGTACTCTTCATATAACTTATTGTTGCCACTCATCTTGTGCTGCCTCCACAATGCTTTTTTTTTCTTCCAGATTGCATGCTTCACCTCTTCAGTCACCCAATTTACACCTACCTTATTTAATCTCTATACCTTTGGAATACACTCCAACATTGCCTCTGCTAAATAGTTCCTAAGTAGGGACCAAGCAGTATTGATTTCTTTCCCATTGAATTCCTCATTCTATGATATAGCTGCAAACTGCTTCCTGAGTTTGTCATAATCATCCACTTTATAGTTTCAGATATAACCTTTTCTCACAGAACTCCCTATATGTCTGGCCACCACCTAAGTGATCACTTCATGGTCATTTTCACCAACTGGAGAAAGCTTTGACACCTCATTTACAATAACATCCTCTGATGAGCTCATCAAATCCATGAACGTCAATCCTCATGTATCCTCTGTTACTTACTTCCTAAGATAGTTAGTTGTCCCTTAAAACCTCAAAGAATTCAATCTCTTTGGTTTCAGATGCTGTCTTTTCATTCCAATCTATATGACAACTGAAATCATCCATAATGATCCTTTTCTTATTAGCCACACCAATTTGCCAATATTCTTCTCATTGCCCTCCACATTACCAGGTCTATTAGAAACACCCACTACATCCTATCACACTCCTCCTCCCTGTCTGCCTTGTATATCTTCATGAAAAACTACATAGCTCTCTATCTCTATTCCTGTCAGAATGTCATCTTCATTCAATTAGGTTTCACTTATTCTGACAATTTTATTTTTGCTTATTCCTCATATCTAACACTTCAATCACCCTGCTCATTCTACCTCCCAGAAAATAAACCTTCTGCACTTTTTCATTCACCACACTTCTAATCACTGAATCTCCATACAGGACAATTTCAAATCATTCAATATCTCTTTCAAAAGGCCATTTTTCATCCCATTCTTCTGTACACTTCCGATCAGATCTGTAATTCTCCTCAGTTCATTACACATATGCTTAATCGCTTACCTCATCTTTAGACTCTCCACTTTCATCTCTTCAATCACCCTCTTGTCATCTTGCACACATCTTACTGCTCACCACCTCAGTTATACCCATTGTCTTACTATTATCATCAGCTGTCTTTCATGCACTCTACTATACAGTTTACCCTGCTTACTTCTGTGGCTACATTCATGATCTCCAGCTCTGCTACCACTCACATTCAAAAACATCTTGCTATTATTATTACCCAAGACCCCATGGAGTCAAAGACTCATCTAGGAGGTCCTTTTATCATACACAGCTCATCATACTGCATTTTAAACACACTCAAATTCTCTGCAAACACCACACTCTCAGGCAAGGCATTCCCAATCATTCACAACTCTGCATTCGAAAAACCTGCTTCTCACTCCCTCTGCTCACACCCTGTTTACACAGTTTCCAGGGATGACCTCTGGTTTTCCCCTATCATCCACTGTTTTTTTGTAAAACCTCTCCAACATTGATCCTATAACAACCCCTTACTAACTTGTAGGTCTCTATCATATCTCTCCTCTTCCTCCTATATCCACCAGACTCTTAAATTGCATCTTCTCAATCTTTCCTCATATTAAACATTCCATAGGTCAGAAACTACCTTAGTTAGTAGCCTCTGGATGCTTTCCAACATCTCTTCGTCCTTTTGAAAACCAGATGACCAAATCTGGGCACAGTAGTCCATGTGTGGAATAATCAAAGCCTTATACAATGGAACAAGAATTTCCCTACTTCTACAAGTCAGTGTCCTCCACATCATTCCCAGAAGTCTTTGTGTTGTCCTCACAATTTTGGCAATGTGTCCCCTAAATCTCAGATCCTTATCCACTATCGCTCCAAGATCTCTTATTTCCTCCACCTCTGGCAATATATCCTCACTTTTATATTGAGGTAGATGACACAAATTCTGCATTCCATCTTTGTTTCCCAAATTTTAAAACCTTACATTTTGTAACATTGAACTTGCATCCCCATTATAATTCATAAATATGTGATACTTCTTGCATGCCCACACTCTCACTCTTCTCTCCTATTAATCCTCTCCACATAGATATCAATCTCTCCCCAAGCATACAAATTGCATTCATGGTACCTCACCATTTATGAATTACAACGCATAAAACGGATATTAATTAAAGGAAACTTTAATGAATACCTTCAGTATTTCACCAACGTCACATTGCCATCTTCAGGAACATACAAATATGGTATGTACATGCAGGCACTAACAAAAGCAAATGAGGAACAAGGCAAGAAACTAATATTGTTCCTAAAGTACCAATGGTGCCCCCTAACAGGCTAATTGGGTTGTCTTGGCCGTTGGGCTGAAGTTCTCATGATGTAAGTCTCCCAAATTTGGTCAGTCTCATGCACCCAAATTTGTTGAGGTTTGGAACGTTTTTTAAAGCTGCTGATGACTTCATGAATAATCTTTCGTACTTGAACTTGCTGCGGTGTATTACTTTAGTTTTCTTCTAGCAAATTCTATAGCGGGTATCTATGGCATGTCCTGCAAGCCCAGAGTGGCTGTACTGGTGAAACCAGATGTAGTCTTTGTGTTCTAAAATCCTGATATTTGCTGTCCTGCCTGTTTGGTCAAAGTAGGACATTTTTCAAAAACCAACTTATCCAAAGACGAATAAGCAACGCTACTAGAAATGAAGAAAAACAAAAAAATAGTAATCACCAAAGCAGATAAGGGAAACACCACAGTGGTTCTCAACCAAAAGGACTACACAAGTAAGCTTAATGCTTTAGTATTAGACCGTACCACACCTACCTCCCTATTGAATATAATCCTACCAGTTCTCAGATTAGAACTCTCCACAGACTCCTTAAGAAAGTCACTTCTTGGCCTGTGGAAGTTACTAACAAACTAAAACCTTTTAACTCTAGACCCCCACCCCCCGATTATATGGACTTCCAAAAAGACATAAACAAAATGTGCCATTACGTCCCATAGTGGATGGCATTGATTCCCCCACATATAAATTAGCCAAACATTTAGCCAAAGCGCTCACACACTATACTGGCAACACACCATCACACAAAAAAAACTCAGCCCACTTCAAAGCCAGTAAAAAAAACCTCTCACTCCAAAACACTGACATAATGGTCAGTTTTGACATCTCCTCCCTATTCACAAATGTCCCACTCAAGGAAACCCTAGAGCTCATCCAAGCCAAATTTCCACCCGATATCTCAGCCCTATTTCAGTTCACAATGAACTCAGGCTATTTCGTTTGGCAAGGAAAATTCTACAAACAGATAGAGGGGACATCCATGGGTTCACCACTTTCCCCACCCTTGGCCAACTTCCTTATGGAGACCTTTGAAGAGAACGCCTTAAACTCGGCCCCACAAAAATCCACTATTTGGCTTTGATATGTGAATGATGTGTTTGCTATTTGGCCACATGGCTCAGATATACTCCACTCCTTCCTAACACATTTAAACAACCAACACCCCAGGGTCCAGTTCACCTTGGAAAAGAGGAAAACAATGCCCTCCCCTTCCTAGACCCTCTAATCACTTGGCAGCCTGATGGATCTTTGGTTTTCTCTGTTTATAGAAAACCCACCCATACAGGCAGATACATTTACCAGCAATCCCCCCCCCACCACATACACACACCTCACAACAATATGGGGTTATTAAAACACTACATAACAGGGCAAAATTAATCTGCTCAGATGATGATGCCCTAACCACTGAACTAAACCAGATCCTCAACACTTTCTTAGCCAATGGCTACAACCCCCCCCCAAAAATACTAAAACCAGTAAATCAACCCCCCCCCCCCTTTCACAATAAAGATTACACTAAATCTATCACCATCCCCTACATCCGGGCACCTCTGAGAAAATAACCAACATCCTCAAAAAATATGACCTAACTTCTTGTTATAGACCATATAAAAAGTTGGCATCCCTTATCTGCTCCATCAAAGACCAACCACTTCCCCTAGACCTACCTGGTGTATACCGGGTCCCTTGCAGCTGTAAATTATCCTACTTTGGCCAAACAGGCAGGACAGTGAATATCAGGATTTCAGAACACAAAGACTACATCAGGTTTCACCAGTACAGCCACTCTGGGCTTGCAGACCATGCCATAGATACCCGCCATAGAATTCGCTGGAAGAAAACTAAAATAATACACCGCAGCAAGTTCAAGTACGAAAGATTATTCATGGAGTCATCAGCAGCTCTAAAAAAACGTTCCAAACCTCAACAAATTTGGGTGCATGAGACTGCCCCAAATTTGGGAGACTTACATCATGAGAACTTCAGCCCAATATGGCCAAGATAACCCAATTAGCCTGCTAGGGGGCACCATTAGGACTTTAGAAATAATATTAGTTTCTTGCCTTGTTCCTCATTTGCTTTTGTTAGTGCCTGCATGCACATACCATATTTGTATGTTCCTGAAGATGGCAACGTGATGTTGGTGAAATATTGAAGGTATTCATTAAAGTTTCCTTTAATTAATATCCGTTTTATGCATTGTAATTTCCTTAAGTTAATTACCAGTTATGTATGATCAACGTATAAGCCTTGCTACAAGGACTCACCATTTATGAAAAATTTATGCCCTTTGCATTCGTCTTTCAAGCTGATCTATGTCTCACCATCATTTTGCTCGATATGGCTTAATCATCCTCTTGTCTTTCTCAAGCTATCCACTTGACTCAGCAAATTGTATTTCATCAATCTTTTTTCACACCCAATCTTCCAGAAACTAATTTAGTTAAATGTCCCTGGATCCTTTTAAATCTAAATGATCAAATCTGTGCACAGTAATCCATCTGACAAGATCTTATACAGGGAACCATAACCTCTTACTTCTATGTATACATTGTAATGTATTCAGTAATACTCCTAAAATTTAGGACCTTATTCACCATTATCCTCAAATCTCTTATCTCCTTCAAGATATCCACACCAATTGCACACTTTGCATCCCATCTCTGGTTCCTAAATTTTAAAACCTTATACTTTATATCTCTCCTTGCCACTCACACAGTTTGTTCAAATCCTCCTCCTGCTCTACCACTCACAGTTCTCCCTAACTTTGTATAATCTGCAAGAAACTGAATACTGTATCCCATTTATATCTTCCCCAATATCATCTAGTGACTTTCCTCTTGCAGAATATTGCTGTCCCATATGCATTGGCTTATAGCTATCAAAAGCCAATCTGCAACTTGGCATGCAGCAATATACCAAAGGTCTTTGCAAAATCTAAATATACCAATGTATATTCATCACTTTTGTTGTAATAAGTAAATAGACTGCTGAACAATTGCATCTCCCTTTAGCAAATCCATGCCTTCCATCAAAGAGAATGCAGTTATTATCAACCCAATTCTAGATAATTATCACTAACCTCTCTAACATTTTAAATCACAACTTCAGATACACAAATTGGCCTATAGTTTGAAACCTCAGTCTTATTACCTCCTTTATAAAGGGGAACAAATTTACCCTCTTTCACCCCCTTGGAACTTGTCTCAGTGTAATACTCAGATATTAAATAAGCATATCAAGGTGGCTGTTTTATCATTAGAACATTCCTTCAAGACATTTGGTTATGTCATCAAATCCCACTGTTTTATTAACATCAAGTTCACTCAGTTACCCATGTACCTCCAAGCTCACTTGCCATTTGTCCCCATTCCTTGATTTTCACTGCACTCAAACTCTGCATGATGTCACACTCATGAGGAGTGAAAGACCTTTAAGAATTGTTCACTTAATATCTCACTATATCCTCCACAGTAGTGGAGGATATCATTCTACTGCTGCCACAACCAGTATCATCTCTCCATAGAAACAGTTATAGAAAGTTTTTTCACTTACTTATAAAGTAAATTATACTAAGACAAAAAATTATATTAGTGTTTCTTTACCCAAGAAAGAGCAAAGTTTGCACTTGAAATATCTTCACAGCTAGGCTACTTTTCCATTGAGGCAGATGACTATTTCTAATCCACAGTATTTTAATAATATGGTAATACACTATTTTCCTGCTTGTATATGAAAAATAGGAATTCTGCACAGGGCCGGCCTTCTCTATAAAGGGACCCAGGTGCAAGAAACCTTTTGGGGCCCTAAAATATTTTATAAAGGTAAAAATTAAATGATTCGAAATAAGCGTACTGTAACACCTCTTACCTGCAAATGATTTTGGCACAGGAAAACAAAATCAAAAAAAAAAAAACATTCAAAATATAACAGATTAACATAACGTTTACTGAACACAAAACAAAAGTATTAAATAATTAAAATAAATAAATATTTAACACAAACAAAAGTAACCCGGTTCACCAACTAGCGCACAAAAACTATTTACAATTAATTATTGTTTAAAGTAATAAAAAATTAATTTAAGCACATAAAAAAATAAATAGATTTACTATTTAGGGGCCTAGTTTTATTAACACGTATATTGCTTAATATGTATTTATTTAAATATGTGATTTTTTTTTGCTATGTCATTAATCATTTCTGAAAAATTACAATTTTTGGCAATTTCCTTTTTGATGCTTAATATAGCAAGTGCATTTAAACATTCTTCACACATACTTGACCTAAGATAATTCTTTATCAATTTTAATTTGCTAAAAGAATGCTCTGAACTTGCTATAGTAACTGGTAACATAAAGAAAATTTTCAATACAGTTAGCACGTTTGGAAATAGTTCATTATAACTATTATTTAATATATATTGCAATATGTTTTGTGCGTTATTTACATTTTTTTGGTCCAAGATCAATTCTCGTAACAAATCAATTTCCTGAATTAAGTCTTCATTTACATCTTTACTATAATATTTTACAAAATCCTTTGAGCGGTTTTCTAGTTCATTTTTTTCAAATGTTTTTATATCAGTGATTAATTTAAAATAAGAAATAACATTGGGTATATTTTTAAATCTCATCTATTTGTACAATAACAGTATCAATCACAACACTGAAAAAGTAACATCTAAATTCCTCTACCAGGTTTAGTAAAACTTCACTTTCTGCTAGTTCGGAAAATAATCTTTTTCTTTTTCGAATTCTTTTTTCAGGGAAGTCTTCGGAAATATTCAAGTTTCGTGCTATCATTTTTGCGTCGTCTAAAAATGTGTTAAATTTTGATCTTAAATTTTGGATTTCATTTTTAATTTTATTCACTAAATTAAAAGCAGAGTCAAGAACAATTGTTTTTGCTTGAAATAGTTTGTTGATACTCTTAATTTTTGACAATATTGTAAACCACACCGATAAACTTAAAATAAATGGCATTTCTTGTAACGAATCTAGTAGACTTTTAGCTTCGAATACTGCTGTGTTATCGTTAATTAAAACCATAAATTCTTCTAAAGCATTACAAGTTTGTTCAAACTGTATACACTGCTTTGAATGGGTCTATTTTGGCTTCCCATCGAGTATCATATAATGGTTTAAGCGTAATATTTAAATGCTTTTGTATAATTTCCCAGCTTTTTGTAGATGCAGAAAATACGCAGTATAAACGTTGCAATATTCCGAAAAATTTTTTACAATATATACTACTGGAAGCAACATCACAAATTATCAAATTAAAAGAATGTGATAAGCAAGGTACATAAATTGCATGAGGGTTTAAACTAATTATTCTAGATTGTACGCCTTTATATGTTCCCTTCATATTGCTACCGTTATCGCAAACTTGCCCTCTACAATTCATAATATCTAAATCAAGCTCACCTATTCTTTTTAAAAGCGAATTTGCTAGTCCTTCACCAGTCACATCAGTTACTTCAATAAATTATATAAATGACTCATTTATAATTAAGTTTTTGTCTACAAAATTTACATATCTAATAATTATTGAAGTTTGTTCCTTGTGAGAAATATCAGGAGTACAATCCATTTGAATACTGTAATATATGGCTGCTTTTATATCGTCTTTAATTTTATTGAAGACTTCATTACCAAATGCAGCAATAATTTCCTCTTGAAATCTAAGCGCCAAATGATGCACAATTCTATTTTTCGTATTTTTAATTCTGTTTACATGATCCATTAGCACAGGATCATATTTACTTAATAATTCTATTAAACTTAAAAAATTTTCATTATTCGGCATTCCTATTGTTTCATGGGATCCTCGAAATGACAGTTATTACTTGCTAAAAATAGAATTACATCTACAATTCTTTGGAATAGTAATTTTAGATGTTCCGTTTCTTTATTTATATTAATTTGATTTGTTCTGTCAACAGGCGAACATAAATTAAGCCTTTTTAATAATTCTTGCCAAGCAATAAAAGAATTAAAGTGACCAAAAGAAAGCTCGTGATCTCGAATTACAGATGACAACAGTTTTCTCCATTAAAACCATATACAAAATCATGTTGATTGATCTTTTCCTCTTCTTTTGGAAAATAATACACAACAAAAGCAAAATACTGAGTCTTGAGCTTTTGAGTAAACTAACCAGCTGCGAAGCTGAGTTTCACCATTTGGAATTTTTTTTAAATAGTACGATGTAGAAAATGATCTACCTTCAACATTCTTAACAAATGCGTCTTGATGATGTTGTTTAGGTCCAGTTTTAACACAAAATAATCTAAATTTATCAGTTATAATATTTGGCCACAAACCTGGATCATTTATATTCACTTGATCACCATCGTTATTATTGTTTTCATCGTTATTTGCTGTATCCAAAACGTTTGTATAATCAGACGTGTCTTTTTCAACGAATCCCACAGTTTCTACGTTTTCGTTGAAAAGTTGTGTAGCTTGTTTGGAGTTTTCTTCTTCAGTTGAAGTTTGAATCGCAACTGCTGAAGCCGTAGCAATTTTGTTGTCAGATTTATTTTGTAGCCATGAAAACAAATCTACTTGTGACTTTTTGAGATTTTGCTTTTCTTCTTTTTTCTTTTCTGCTGATTTCCTTTTCTGACACCCAGAGGGATACTTTCTTGGCATGGACATTATGGGTGAGGCTTTGCCTGTCGAATAAGTATATAATATTAAATATTTTTATCCCATGAATTAACAAAAAGTTAAATATGTACATACTTTTTACAATATTACAAAATTTTAGAAACACTCAAGGAATGTGTTTATTTTTTTTGTTTGTTTACTTCAGTACATCAGTTTCACCTATATCTGTCACTATTAACTGAGTTGAAATTAACGTAGTTGAGATCTAATCACGTGCAGACAACACTTCATAATCCTGAATATTGATAATACATTTCACATAGCTTTAAAAATAACTTGCCGTATTTACTGGAATATAACTGGTCCTCGTGTATAACTCACACCCGATTTGACTTTGCGAAAAAAAGAAATTGAAAAGTTTAGCGTAACCTCACAGAAAAAAAAAGTTTAATCACGTTCACCTCATGGCAATAGTGACTCGCTTCCCGTGGCAAACCACACGCTCTCCATAACTAGCCAATACGTCTGCAGATGCAAGTAAAAGCAGGTCGTTTTATTATATCACTGAATAAGGTACAAACATTTGCAGTCTGTGTAATATATTTCTCAACAAATAGTGCAATTAGAGACAGCTGGAATAAAAATGGCACTAACTAATGAATCGCATGTCCCTTCCCCCAAAAGCTATGCTATTTAGCCGCAAGCAAAACCATATGCTGCACTGGCAAACACTAAAAACTAGATGTGTGGGAGTCTGTCCCCCCAGCTCAAATGCAGAGCAACAATAAAAATCAACAGAAAGTGTTAAAATTCGTAAACGTGTTAAAGATAGGAAATATATAGTGAATATTGTTATGGCACTTTCAGATATTGAATTTGGTTGAAGAGAATTAACATTTCAATTCAAAAATTGTCTGCTGACTTTTATCTTTGACTTGCACGATCTTTTGTTAATACACACCAATCATATGCACATATCTTTACTGGCCTAGTACCATGGTTGTCTGTTCATTAGTCATTCATGAAGGATTGTTCATTAAGTATCTTAAGTCTTGTAAATTACTGCTAATTTTTGCTTGAAATAATGGAAAAGCAGATGGTGCTATTTGGGCAGGATGCACACAAGCAAATTGCTCTCTGAGCAGGAAATAGCAATTGCAATATATGCGGGGATTTTACGAAAAAACTGAAAACTTTAGCTTCCGAAAATCAATGTAAAGGAAATTTGCTTTTATATCTAATAAGTTAAACATATTAATTGACAATAAATACTTCCAATCCATATTTTAATGACTTACGATTTAATAAAATCCAAATCCAAATACACTTTAGAAAACGAATACGTTCTTTACGAAACATGAAAAGATATATCAAATGATGGTAAAGGAGTTACGCCACGTCTGGATGCCTGACGAATAATGCAAAAACTGAACTGGACAAAACTTGCACATCAGTATATCGTGGAGATATATCGATGGCTTGGAAATAGGATGTTTGTTTCTAATTATATTACTTATTATTATGAAACAGTTGGTAGTTTAATTAATTATTGCATTTTTATTTGGTATAGCTGTACTTAATAAAATTGTATTATATTAAGTTAAATGTGTCAGCGAAGATGTTTGAAATGTATTTTTTTATTTAATTATTTTTTAAGATGAGCCCTGAGTTGCGTACCGGAAAAAAGTCATTGGCGTGCCACGTTTGGCAGGCATGTTAAGGGTTGTCCACCCCTGCTCTAGACTAACCATATATAAAGAATATAATAAATATTTTTCCAACGGTTTCGATAACGAGCCAAATGATATAAATGTGTAACAGATTAGAAAAGAACTAATGATGAATCAGGCATTTTAGCATTTTAGGGTAAAAATGAAATCATGTTTGTTAATTTTTATACACTGCATAAACGCATCAAAAGGGTTAAGTAAAAACCCTAATATAATAGAGAAACACAGAGATATTATTATTACTGGGGGTTCTAAAATCCTGTTGATGAAATCCCTTTAGCTATAAGCAAAATTAGAAGGGAAAAAAATAAAATAAAATAAAAAATTCGTTTCTGCAAATGTGTACCGACTGTGCTCACTCGATCGTGGGGCCCGGGTGCATTGCACCCATCGCACCCCCCACGATGGCCAGCCCTGATTGGGAATTGAATCAATTCACAGTATCTTCACAGATCTAGCTAGCAATGACATGACCCGAATAAAGGTTGAAAATGGTATAGGTAGCGATTCTTCCCATAATGCACAGCAATATGCATATCCAAAAATGGAGGTGTACTTTTCATTGTGGGATACTAGGACAGTCTGATGTGAAGTTATCTGCTTCAATATACAAGTAGCCAAGTTGTGAAGATATTTCACATGCAAATTTTGTTTGCTCACACTTGGGTAAATTATTAAAATGGATATTTCTTGTCTAGTAGATCATATATTTGATCAAATTGAGCTAGTAGGGAGGTTAAAAAAGAAGTCAGATACAGGATACACATTCCTAGTTACTTGAATGCTTCTAAGGACAGTAAAAAATATACAAAACTGTTATTTATTCATTTATTTTTTTAATATCTAGTATATTCCATGCTGCTAATGTGGAAATATTTGCACAAAATATATAAAATTCACTTTAAATAAATATTGCATCCATGTGGTTAGCCTAGTGGCTGTGCATTTCACAACCCTATGCCTGGGGAAGGAGTGTCCTATAGGTTCGATTCCCGTCGGAGACGTGAGGAGCTGAAGGATTTTCCTCAGCCATAGCCAAGTTGCTGGTCTTGGGCGTGGACAGTAGAGTTTTCCTCCCCAGTTTATCATCCTGCAAAGCAGGCAAACTGGCCTTGGGAACTCAACACCACTGCGAACATAGGAAACACCAGGGCGTAGGGCTGACCACCTTATCCTGTGAACGGTTTAGGTCTGATGATTAATAATAAACCCTCGACACCGCAAGGTAAAAGAGGGGGAAAGGAAAATGAGATGAGATAAATATTGCTCTGACATGTAAGTTCCATACACAGTAAGTACTAAGTCTCATGGCCATCATGACCATCTCTACAAAGTGCTAATACTTCATATCTGTAAAAATTCTTGTGTAAAGTGTTCTAGTTAGGAAAGATGATTTACAAACAGAAAATAATGACATGGTTGGTCAAGTGGCAGTGTATCCACTCTCCAACCAACAGGTAGTGGGTTGGAAAGCTATTATTATCGATATTGATATTTGTGAATGTTTTTTTTTGCTTTATGATGGTAGATGAATTTCAATGTACTACCATCCTACTAGAAAGAGGCCAGAAGTGGCTTGCAAAGTTCTGCCTGGTCTCTAGAACAGGATCTCGAGATTATCTAATCTTCGGACCATACACAGTACTATAATATTGAAAGGGGGGAAATATAATTTGTAAATTCATTTTATATAATAAAGAAGCTATGCATGTGAAGTTACAGCAAGCTTGATTTAATCTACCATTAAAGTACAGTAGGCTTTAGCTAGGAAAGATTAAATTTAAAGATATGGTGAGTTTAATGAACCTACTTATCAGCACTGGGTTAGTCTCAGACAGCCATTTTGTTCAAAGATACAAGAAGACCAGTTTAGCTTAATGCATGTTGATCATTATGATTCAGCATCTATAAATAACACTTCCTTAAAAATGCAATTGTGTTTGCAATCTAATCTAAGTAGAAAGGAATGACAGTTATGTCACATTTAACTGCATGCACTTATATGTACTCTATCCTATAAAATGATAAGCCGAAATTGGAAACGGATGTGACGTCAGCTTGAAACGGATATAGGCTGAAACGTTTTTGTGTCATGTTTTTTGTCAAGTTATTTGAAATGTTTTGAAACTCAGGGGCTACCCTGAATGTCGAGTCTTCAAAATTCGAGTCATCAGAATTCAAGGAGAACCAGCCTACCAGTCTGGAACTCGGGGGTTGGGCAGTGCCAGGGGGGCTCTGTAGGTGAAGACTTGACACTCAGGGGCTATCCTGAGTGTCAAGTCTTCAAAATTCAAGGAGAACCGGTCTACCAGTCCAGAACACGGGGGATTGGGCGCCGTAGGCATCAGGGGGTGGAGGCTCCTAGTATATATATACATACATATATACATTTATAACATGTACTTCTCAGCCATTTTTATTTTATCTAAAATGGTCTATGCTTAGTATCATTTTTTTTCTCATATTTTTTAAATGATCATTCACTCTGACCAACATAAGTACAGTAACATTTAATCTCCAACTTCTGAATTTTTTTTTTTTTTTTTTTTAGTTAGCTGATGACAAAACTGGACAAAGCACTCTAAAACATATTCTAAGTACCAAATACCAGTTTTTGAACAGTACTTCAAATACCATATCAAGAAGAGCTGCAATCTTTGTGAATGTTTTCCTAAAAAAAAAAATAAAAAAAAACAGGACTTCATTTTTATGTAAAAAGAGGATTTTATATTAATGATACTGTGTATGGTTTGCAAGAGGAATGTGCAGTTGTTTGAAAAATACAAAGCTAAGGAAAGCTTTCAGAAATGATGGTGCTGATGTTGACACCCTGGTTGGCTGAGTGGTTAGTGTATCTGTTCTCCAGCCAAAAGGCTGCGGGTTTGAATCCTGCCATGGGCATGGATGTTTGTGATTGTCTGTGAAAATGCTAGTGGTGGATAGATGGTGTTGGTGTAGATGATGACAGTTGCGGTTCGCTGTAGTTGGTGGAGAAGGAGAGCTCTAGAGCTCTCCTTCTCCACCAACTACAGCGAACCGCATTGCATATTATTATTACATGACCTCTCCAAGGAGTCTTTAGACTCCTTGGAGATGTCATGTAATAATAATAATAAAATACGTTAGCACTATTTACATGAGTGGAGATGCCAGTTTAATGTAACTAAGTAAATTTTATTATTATCGTTACATGACACCTCCAGGGGGTCCAAAGACTCATCGAGGGAGGGCACCTACTCTACAACTCTATCTCCGCCACTCAATCCACCAACTAACAAACCCCAACTACACAGCACCATCTGCCACCTGCCAACACCACTAGTATTTTCATAGATAATCGCAAACATCTATGCCCATGGCAGGATTCGAACCTGCAGCCATTTGGCTGAAGAGCGGATATGCTAACCACTAGGCCAACCAGGCCAGCAATTATTATTATTTATTTGTTCTTTATTTCAATAGTTATTAATATTTTAGAGCTTGGGATTCAGAGAAGAAATACTGTGTATTCTACTGATATGCTGGAGGTAGTTCAGTATAGTCCCTTAAAAACATTTAACAATTGTTAAATGTTTTTTTTAAGAATTTTGGAGGACATTCAATAAACTGACAATGGCTACAAACTATAGAGGAGCATGTACTTCAATCTATAATGGCTAGTGGCTGGGCAATAAGCTTGTATTTGATGACATGAAAATCCAGCCAGGGTGCACGTACTTTGGCACCATCTGTGCTTCATTTCCATTACCTCCATTCCCTATGTGCCATTCTGTGTAGGGATTTGCTCTGCTATCAATGTTACAGGAAAATTATTTTTCAACAAACATCCACTTAATTTTGTCTGAGCCACTTCTTCATAAGGTAATGACATTCCTAAGCTTGACATCTGTCAAAGATTTCGCACTTCGAGAATTGTTGTGAACCAAATAAGGCAATTACCCTAAGAAGAAGAGAACCAGGCACAAAATTAAGCAGATATTTGCTAATAATGGAATTCATTTATACTTTCTAGGGAGGATGGGGAAGGATTTTTCATAAATGGGAGAATCTGCCATGTAGTTTCCAAAGAGGATTGGAAGAGGAGAGTGGAGGAAGTATGAATGATGCCGTTCACACTATGACTTGTCTGTAACACTGCCTCACTTTCTGAGCAATTCTTTACTGAGGAGTACCGGTAGATTCTGAGAGAGCCAATTAATTTTTTTTTTTTTTTCGCAAGCCAGCTGTTAAAAATTTACCAGCACACAAATGGCTAGAAGAGATGGAGACTATAAGAGATCTTAAAATGATGATCAACAGAAAGCTGAAGTTCAAAGAATGCATTGTAAAGGTGGTGAAGACCAACTGACAGATGGTTTCAATGTTGAGGACAGTGATTAGTAGAGATAAGGACATATTATTAGAACCTTGATCAGACAACATCTGGACCACTGTCCATAGGTATGGTTTATTTGGATCTCAAGAGCAAACTTTAGAAAACAAAGATAATATCAGCACTTTCAAAGGTTGTCTATGAAGAAAGACTGAGGAATGCAATCTATATAGCATGGTAGATAAAACAGAATGGGGGAAAACAATATGACTAAGACATATATAACATCGAGAGGAGTTTACCAAAGAGAAGGGACAAGTATGAAAAAATCTACTTTGCATGGAGAAAAAGAGGTACTTAGAATGCACTGATTGAAAAAGTAGCTAACAAATAGGAAATGATTCTGAGGTGAGGTATGATCAACTTTGTGGGGTAGACAAGACTTCCCTCACTCTCGACTCCATGGGGTGGGGGGGAGGTCTTATGATGATACTTTCATTCTTCTTTCTGTACTTTTATGTTCTTTCAAATTATAGCAGTAAACTAATCAGCATTCTTTTCACTTCATTGTTACAAGCATTAGACATTCCTTGAAAGAGAGATAACTACCATGTCTGAGTAACAGCTTTTATTAAAATAAACTTACTCAATGTTTCAACCTTCACAACAAGGTGTGCAATCTTCACCTGATTTTAATCAGGCTGACTATCTGGAATACATACATACATACATACACACACAAACACAAGCTTAACTGTTTCACTACACAAAGATACAGAACTGAAAAATCATTTATTCTAGTTTGACCTCGGGTCTGTTCCACTTATCTGGTAAAAATAAATAAACAAAATAATAATAAATTAATAAATAATAATATAAAATAAAATACGTGGGCTATTCAATAAGTAATAAGACTATATTGATACAGAAAACAGATTATCTTTAATCGTCATCATTTACATGGTCTTTTTCAAAGTAACTACCGTGAGACGCGATGCATTTGTCCCAACGTTGCATCCACTTCTTAAACACATGTGAAAGTCCGTTTTTTGAGAGTTCTTTCAAAACTGCCTCCACAGTTTTTACACATGCTTTGTTGCTTTCGAAATGGTGGCCTCTTAGTGGTTTCTTGAGCTGAGGAAACAGCCAGAAATCGCACGGTGCGAGATCAGGAATGTATGGAGGGTGTGGTAGGATATCTGTGTTGTTCTTCTGCAAAACGTCCACTACACAACCAGCAATATGTGGCCTTGCATTATCGTGGTGCAATAAGAAGTCATTCTTTAGCAATGGATGCTTCCTTTTGATGTGCTTGATGATAATCGCTGCTGTGTTGATCACTGTCTCTGTGATGGACGTTGAAGGTCTTCCCTCACGTTCAAGATCTTCCACATTTTGCCTTCCTTCCTTAAAAGTTTTATGCCAACGAAAAACACTTGCCCTTGACATTGCTTCATCGTGGAAAGCTTCGCGTATCATGTTAAAAGTGTCCGATGCCGATTTTTTGCAAACGCACACAAAATTTAATCGCATAACGCTGTTCCAAGGACGTTTCCATTTCGAAGACTGGTCGCACCTCGTAGGCGCGTCGATGAGCACTTGCGTTTAGTCACGTGACACTCTGGCACATCAGCCCTTATACGGCATCTATCAACCTCTTTTGTTAATACAGACAGCAACATTTCTTTATTCAACAGAAATGAATATTGTGATGAGTGGTTTCACCACAGTAAAATTAGTCTTATTACTTATTGAACAGCCCACGTACATTATTGAAATCAGTTAGGTGAGTGAACTAAACAGCAAGTCCTATTACCTCTAGTGAATGAAAACCCATTATGAATATAAGGATAATGAACTTGAGGAAGATGACATGGTCCTTTTGTGTGAGAACCAAAAGATCTGGACTTTCATCTGTAGGTTCAATACTTGACTGCTGTTGATGTAAATCCTAACTTTAATGAGTTCTAGTTTGGAGAGAATAGTGATAAAATGCTGACAGAGTCCAATTTGGAAATATTTATTTCTAGTCTTGTTTTGTTGATACCAGACTGGGATTTGTAACAGTCAGATGTGGGCTGCAAAATTTTGAAAAATTTTAGCCTGCCATATTTACTGATGTTGAGTTGACTAATTAGGAATCCAAAAGGCTTATCAAATTTGTATTCGTACCATGTTTTGGTAAGATGTAAAGCTTAGATGCTTTTCAGTCAATTCTATGGAATATATCCAGTGCATGATTTGAAATGCAAAGATTTACTAAAATTAATAAATCTGTTTTGTTTTTTTCAGATGGGCACTGCATATCTTGTTTCTCTCCTATAAAGTAAATTACAGGTGCATTTGATTTGTATACCCAAGAATGGTTTGGAGGCTTTGGGAGAGGAGTTTATATATATATATATATATATATATATATATATATATATATATATATATTACTCCCACACAAGAGAGGCAGAAGGGTCTATAGCAAATAAATTATTATTACTATTATTATTATTATCATATGATCTCCAAGGAGTCAGAGACTCATTGTGGGAAGCACACACTATTGCACACAATGCTCATCCAACTGTGCCTTAAACTGATTCGATGTGTCTACATTCACAACACATTCAATCAATGCATTCCACTCACCAACCAGTCTCCATGCAAAGAACCTGCTATGTGTGGGATTCTTGAAAGAGTTTATATGAACTTTTAAAATCTGTAAAAGAGAAGGTTAAAAGTGGTGGTGCTTAGATTATCATTATTATTCAGCTCTCATCACAGAGCTCCAGGAATCAGTGCAGGAGACCACACTGATACAATGCCTATATACTTCTCAAAATCATTCATTGACACTGTTCTCTACCAATTGCTCTAGCAACCCATTTTACTGATTAACGGTTCTCCAAAATGTTATACTCCAATTTAATTTAACTTCCGGGCATGGTACTACTCGTTCTCTCTCTCTCTCTCCGTATTTTCTCTCCATTTACCACATTCCTTTGGTAGCTAAGCCAGCCATACTTTCTTTTTTTCTAGGTAAAAATTTATTTTATCACATGAAACAACCAAATCGTTAGACATGAAAGAGAATGCTGGTAATATCAGGCAGGAATTTTTTGTGGTTCGTCGGTTGGATTATAATAACTAAGTGGTATGGCTATTTTCTGCTCTTCTAGGATGAATTAGTTCATTTTTTTTTTTCCTGCTGAGCTGTTCTTTTGAAAACAACAGAAGCATTAACACTGTCTTCTGTGGTTAACAATAATTTTTCTGCTTTTCGGGAATCTCAATCTCAACCTCAACAAAGTAGCATCATCCTGAACACATGAACACACTGATTATGCGTTGGAAACTTTCCACTAAACTGAGCGGAAAGGCATGTGACATTTATGACATCATGCTAAAAATTCAAAATGATGGAAGAAAATTTTGCAAAATATGGAAATTTTTAGTACATCATTTTGATGAGCCTGCATTTGAACCTTACAACTCCTAAGCATTCTTCCAATGGTTCTCTAGTATGCCTAATCCCTTCAAGTACATCTATGAAATAGCAAATATCTGGAAACATGGAGATTAACATTTACCCACAAGCTACCAGCATTCTGTTAATATACTGCTTTAACTAATGCTCAGCCTAATTAATATCAGGGCTACAAGCCAACAATTGCCCAACAAGTTTTCACACTGTAAGGCAGGACATCCGAACAAGTTCATTATCCTTATATTCATAAAGGTTCTCTAGACAATGGAAGTAACAGGACTCTAGGTATTTGACTTATTCACTTAACTATTTGATGTAATCAATGTTATTTTTCTTTCTCTCTCTTTTTTCCCATCAGAGGTTAAAAAAGTCAACTACTGGCTAAATCAGTCATCCAATAATTTGTAACTTAGGTTGTGTTCTTGCATATATGTATGTACTCCAGATGATGAACTTGATGTAGTCAAGATGCTAACTGACTAAATTATTAAAGTTATTACTCAAGACACAATAGCAAAAGTAGTATTCTTCATTAGCTTTTTTCACAACAAATTAACATTGTTGAAATGTTAAACACTGGTGTAATTTTTGGTGCTTAAGGAATGTGCACCACAGTTGGTTATACCCTTGACCTGGTTGTTTAATGAAAGTCTTGCAGTGGGTAGGGTTCCTAAGGAATGGAAAGAGGGCAACATAGTACCACTCCACAAGTATTGGTTCTAAGACAGAAGTCTCCAACTATAGGCCAATATGTATAACTGCAGTTGTGTTGGAGAGATTGGTAATGAATAGAATACAGGATTGGGTTGATGGATATGGCATTCTTTATGAAGGTCAGCATGGATTTGTAAATGGTAGATCCTGTTTTAGTAATTTACTTGCATTTTATGATAAGGTGATAAGTGTGTTAGATAAAGGAGAATCATATACAGTGATATTCTTAGACTTTACAAACGCATTTGATAGATTACCACATGATAAGTTGGTGTACAAGCTGCAGAGGATGGGAATAGACAGTATATTGGTTAGATGGATCAGAGATTGGCTCTCTGAATGATACTAGCAGGTTGTGTGTAATGGAGCAGTGTCTGAAAAAAGAAGGTTAACCAGTGGTGTGTCCCAGGGTTCTGTTCTTGGGCCCCTGCTGTTTAACTTGTTTGTAACAACATATCATATGGACTATCTGGGGATCTTCAGTTATTTGCTGATGATGTAAAGTTGGGAAGAATTATAAGTAGCACTGCTGATGCAGAATCCCTTCAATAAGATTTAAATAGACTTTTACTCGGACAAAAGAGTAGGGTTGTAATTTTAATATCAATAAGTGCAAGGTGTTGCATTTTGGAGTGCAAAAATATAATATAAGGCTGTGTACTATATCAATGGTGTTGTACTGCAGGAAGTGGATGAGATTAGATATTTGGGAGTGATTGTTGACAGTAGACTGAAGTTTAGAAGGCATATTGCTAGTGTTGCAAAGGTTACACATCATAGTGCTGCTATGATAAGAAGTACTCTAACATGCAAGGATAAGGAAGTGGTTGTGTCACTGTATAAGGCACTGGTCAGATCACACTTGGACTATTGTGCTCCGATCTGGTCAATTGGTTTTCAATGTGATGTGGAGACATTAGAGAGGATCCAGAGATGAGTGACTAAGACAATATCAGGAATTTGGAATGCTGGCTATAGAGTTTGGTGGATAGGAGGAAGAGAGCTGATATGATAGAGACGTTTAAGTTAGTGAGAGAATTTTATCAGATTAATCCAGATGGGGTTATAAAAAGAGTAGAAGGTGAGAGGGGAAGAACCAGAGGTCATTCCTGGAAGTTATATAAAAGTGTGGTGAAGAAGGGTGTGAAGAGTCAATTTTTTATATGGAGAATTGTCAGTGAATTGAATGCATTACCAGAATGTATTGTTAATGCAAGGAGTGTTAAATACTTTAAGATTCTATATGATAAACATGTTGAATGAACCTCCCACGATTAGTCTGTCGACTCCATGGAGGGTGTAATAATAATAATTTCTATTATGTTTTAATAAATGCATTCTAATCCATAGAAAGTTTTTACAATCAGTACTTATTGCAAAAGTTTTTTTTTTCTTATATTCACATAATTAAACTTCCTGTTTGAGTACAATAAAATTAATCTTGTACAACAGCTTAATCATTTATATTATACATTTACTTGATTATAAATCAACAAAAAATAATAAAATTTATGTTATATACATATATAATTATACTCCATTTTTTATACAAAATACACAATTATATAAAGAAATACTTGTATATACATTTATAAAAGAACATACACCCACAAAAGCTGAAAGCACTACAGAGATTATGAAGTCAATATCTTAATGTAAAAGAGAATCTTATAGAATTAGGTAAATCATATTATTCATATCTTTCATAAATTTCCTTAATCAAATAAGAAAATTTCATTACATCTCATATTCAGTTGCAAATAATTATGATAAATGAATAACACAATCAACTGCAAAGTAGCATGCAAAGAATGCAGTTCTACACAAATGATATTGTAATATATTACTATATTAATTGTATTTATTACAATTATACAAAGAATACTTTACAAACCTCAACTGCATTACAGCTATTCAATATATATTTTCAGATACCCAACAGATTAATACATATTATGAACTCATTTTTATAAAGTAATGAATTGATTAATTAGGAAGTAGACAAAAAAGTCAAAAGATATAATATTAGCTTGCACACCAATAGAGACTAGAAACTAAATGCTTCCAAAATTTATTTGGCATAATTATTGTGACTCAGAAAAGAAAATAAATCACCACAGTACTGTTCCTTTCAGTTGCCTCGCTATATGGTTTCCTAGCAAATAAAGGTAAACTCATTTGTGTGAAAGTGTGAAAAGATTCATGGTTAATCCTGAGCTATATGTTGCCAGAATCGTCCAAGCATAAACTGTGTGTGTGCTTCATTAATAGATACCAAGGATAAAACTGAGTAATAGTTTCTTTATAGAAACTAATTCATCCTTTTTTTGAATGTGTCATTGTGATGTCTAGAGGCAATTTTGAATGCTAATAAGGAAACATTTTTCCATGTTAAGTAGTTGTGGTTTTTTCAATGAAAAAACTCATATGAATTGAAAACTGTTTACATCTCTCTAATAAAATGCTTTTACAATCTGAAAAACTTCAAACAAAATGATCACATAATTTCTAAAAATAACATGTCAAGCTTTCAAAATTAGAATAAAAGGAAAAATATCTTACATGGCCTCAATTAACCCTGAAATTCAAATTAATATTACAGTGATTTGTTTACTTATAATTCCTGCAGAGTTAACTGCCTGAAAACCATACTCAACTTATGTTTGTTAATTAAGAAAAATCTCTGTGGAAGATAACACAAGTCAGCTAATGAGAGGATCTTATTTTAAATTTAATACATTTTAAAATAAGGTGATGACTACTTAGCTGAGAGACAGGAGGAAGTGTATACTGTGATGTTTATATATTTTGCCAAAGCATCTGACAGAATCCCTCAAGGCAAGTGTATTTAAATCAGGAGAAATTAGAATAACAGATTGGCAGGCTTTGTATGGGACCAGTTGTCTAATAGGCTACTATCATTTGTGAAGTCATAGTTCAAGTACAGAACCTTGAGAAAGCTACAAATTTCTGTACCCATGAATCACTGCTCCTTAATTTATATACTGATGACACTGTGAATGATTGGGATGGAAGGTGATTCAGTTGTTTGCTAATGATGCAAAATTGGGTGAACTACTGTGAACAAACTCCACTGAGAGGAATCACATTGTGAGCAGAATAGCAGAGATATCAGTTCAATGTTACAAACATAGGGTTTTTCATTTTGGACTTCAAAGAAGCAGCCACCCAAATGGAGTCTGTACAATGCATATGAGACTCTGCTATAAAAACATTAATAATAAAGAAGGTAGGAATTTAGCAATGACAATGAATTAGGAAGTAGTTCTTACTTATGTAAAGTACTGATCAGACCACATCTGGTATGTACTGCATTTTGCTTGGATTTCATTGAGAAGTAGTACTAGAGGGGATAAATAGCCACAGTCGTATCAAGATTATGGAATTAGTTATGAGGATTGGTTGAAGAAATCTAAATTATACATGACAGACAGGAGCAAAACAAGTGATATGAATTCTATGAGAAAAACTTATAAAATATATACAAAAGAAGTTTTCCACAGGATAGCAATATTAGGAGAAGAGGAGCTATTGGGCTAGTTTAAAGTCATTCCGAAGGCAATTTGGGCCAAAAAACAAACATACTGTTTGCCATCTTGTTTGTTTTGGGAATGCGAGGAAATCCTGCTGCATCTGAATCCTCTCAATCACTTACCCATCTTTTCTTCATCCACCTTAATTTCCAATTGTGTTGTTTGTAGTCATTAGTCATTTTGGTCAAGTCAAAATGACTAATGACAAGAACTACTTTTCCTTATTTCTGATACTTCTGGCATTCATGTACATGCATTTCAACAGAAGCAGAGAAACATCAAAGCAGACTTCATCAGTCACTTTACAGTTTCTGATTTATCTAATTCCATCACTTGTTCCAAGAAAATAAAAAAAGGTTCCAAGAAAGGGTGCAAAGAAGAGTTTTATTATTATTATTATTATTCAGGCCTCCATGGAGTCGAAAGACTCATCGTGGGAGGTCCTTTCTAAGAACATAAAGTCTGTCAAGACTCATCGAGGGGAGGACCCACCCCCCCAAGAAACACAAAGTCTATCATACCACTCCTTAAACTCATTGACCGTTCTCGCTCTCATCTGGATCATGGGATTTAGATTATGAGGACAGATTGTGATGTGGATTACAGACTCTGGTTAATTAACAGGAGAAAGAGAGGATGATATGATAAATTTAGTTTAATCCTTTATCCAAGTGTGAGCAAACAAAGTTTGCACCTGAAAGTATCTTCAAGACTGAGGTAAGGTGGTACAACACCAGGCAACTCCTTGCAAAGGTGGAGCAAGCTAGCAAAGGTGGAGCAAGCTACCAACACTCCTATCTCAGTATCTCCCATAATGCAAAACACATCTCCTTGCGGATATGTCTAATGTTATGCATTAAGGGAAGGGCCACAACCCAGACTAGTTTCGACCTTTATTGAGGTCTCTTCAGTGGGAGCCAGGCCCAAGTTGAGATACCAGGCAGAAGCATTAGCAGGTCATCTCTACCTATAGGAGTTGCCAAATGGTGTGCCACCCTTTTTTAATAAATTACTCTGGATTTAGAGAAAGACGTTGAAAGTTTATTTTTCACTTGGTTAGAGTATAATAAATTTAGTTTAATCTTTTATCCAAGTCTGAGCAAACAAAGTTTGCGCCTGAAAGTATCTTCAACGTCTTTCTCTAAATCCAGAGTAATTTATTAAAAAAGGGTGGCACACCATTTGGCAACTCCTATAGGTAGAGATGATCTGCTAATGCTTCTGCCTGGTATCTCAACTTGGGCCTGGCTCCCACTGAAGAGACCTCAATAAAGGTCGAAACTAGTCTGGGTTGTGGCCCTTCCCTTAATGCATAACATTAGACATATCCGCAAGGAGATGTGTTTTGCATTATGGGAGATACTGAGATAGGAGTGTTGGTAGCTTGCTCCACCTTTGCAAGGAGTGCCCTGGTGTTGTACCACCTTACCTCAGTCCTGAAGATATTTTCAGGTGCAAACTTTGTTTGCTCACACTTGGATAAAGGATTAAACTAAATTTATTATACTCTAACCAAGTGAAAAATAAACTTTCAAGAGGATGATATCATAGAAGTCTATAAAATTTGAATGGGTGTTATAGGATATCATTGGATGAAAATTTTCTTTATATGGAAGGTGGGAAGAGAACACAGAGACATCCATGGAAGTTAAGTTTCCTTGCAGTCAAAAAAAGGAGTAAGAGCTAGGTTTTTCTCTCCCAGAGCAGTGAGTGAGTGGAATAGTTTCCCTTTAGGAGTAGTGAGTGCATCTAATGTGAATGAATTTAAGAGAAGGAATGACAGTTGGTTTGGCAATTGTAGTGTAATAATCTAATGGACGTAACTCTTATGTTCAACAAACAGGAAGAACAGCTAGCATCTGACTAAATAAACAGCAATTATGTCCATTTACATTCTGAGGTGGCAGACCATGCCAATCATCATGCATTACTGGATGTAGCATGGAGCACAGTGGAGAGAAAAAAAAAAGATACCTCTTCTGTCAACCAACATTTCACTGATAGTAATAATTTTCAGACAGACTGAGTTAATCAATACCACAAAGCATCAATACCACTTTCTCTCCCATTTTACATCCTCCTTCTCATCCCTCTATCACTTGATTCCACACTCCTTAACTTCCACTCATTTCTTCTTTAGCCTTCCCGTGACTCCCCCCCCCCTGCCAGTAGTGTTACCCTTGTGGTAGATTGCTGGTGCTTCAGACACAAGAAGCCCCAGAGATGTATTGTAAAAACTCGATGTAGCTTAAAAATACCAAAGCGCTTTACATTGATTTTTACATAGGTCAAGTCCATTAGAATATTGCAAAATTAACCTTGTTTGTCTCTGTATAATTTGTGCTAGATATTATTGTAAATAATCCTTTGAAAATTAACTGTATATACTCCTTTAACAAAAATATTTTAGAGTGTTAAAAATAAAGGCAATGTTTTGCCGCCAGAACGTTGTGTAATAGTTCTCTATGAGGGCATAAGAAAAGTTGTTTACGAATTTTGTGTGTAAGAGAAAGTGCTAACAAGCTCTGTGCATAAACACCCCCAAAGTCAGTGTGAAAGATTCAAACAACTTTCCGCTGGCCGGTAACTTACAATCAAAAGCGTGCACGGAAGAGAACAAAGAGCAGGTTGAACTTAAAAGAAGATGAAAGAGTCATGCCGAATTCTTAGGGGTCACAACCCTTTGTGTGAAATCGCAGCGAAGGCAAAATAAAATGGGACAGAGCCAAGCATAGGGGCTTCCAGTCACTGCCAGAGAGAGAGAGCTTCTAGGTCGCCAGGGAGGGCTTCCAGTCGTCGAAGAAGAGAGAGGGATCCCATTCGAGAGTCAAAAGAGGGAGTTGGCGGCAGTTACAGTTATTGGAGGCGGTGATTAGAACTATTGGAGACGGCAGATAAAGGAGCCAGTCGTCCAGGCAGTACGGCGAGCCCAAAAAGGAGAAAGTCCAATGCTGATGTAAATTCCCGAAGCAGCTTCGCTCGGAAGTTTTTCTTTTTGCCGTGGGAGAACAACCTTTTGCCGGAGCTGTACGAGTAGTGCAAATTGCCGTCCACAGCCAGCTATTTTCTCCACGAGATACTGCTGATGCCAGACATTCTTGAGGAAGCTCGAGATCTGAGATGAAAGAATTGCCATAGAACTTTTTGTGCAAGACTTTTGACTGAATGTGCAATACAGAGTATTTGTAAGTTCCATGCTATTGTACAATTCCTCTTTTAGTATGTTATAGATGGACTATTAAGAATTTGTTTAATAGTAATAAGAAGTGTCCTTAAGAGAATCTATTGGCATGTTGGAAGTTGATATCAATTTTGTACAAATAACTTAACAGAGAGTTAGCTAATCTCTTTGCGAGTATACTAGAAGTTTAATAAGTTGAAATTGTAAGCAAAGAATACATAAGTTTTTGAGTTAAAGAGATTATTTAATGTTGAAGTAAAAGTGTTCTAATTTCATGCTAAAGATTTTTATAAATGGATAGAGAAAGTAATCTCTCTATTGTTTAATTCATGTATTATATGTAAATAAATGTGTTTTAAGTATTTGCAGTTTGTCAAATAAACTGCAAATTTTGTCAAAAAATTTGCAGTTTATTTGTTAATTCAGGAAACAATTAAGGCAATAAAAGCGCAGTTTAGTTCCTTACGAACCACGACTGTTAATGTAAACTTTGTTGAAGGAATTTTATGCAAGTAAGAGAGAGAGATCTACCAGACATTTTATAGTCTTATGCCGAATATTTGATATACTGATGGCGCAGTCTTACAAATAAATTTTTCAGTGTTCATAGGCATACGACTAATAAATACAGAAGGTAGATAAACCTAATACGCAGTAGAGTAAGTAAAAAAGGTTACGAGAGAGAAAAAGCACACAGCTAAATAGTAAAAATAAGAATAAAAGAAGATATTACAAAAAACCAACAGGCATATATTATTACAGTAAGACTGGTAATGAAGCTAATGTCTCTAATCAGATGTCCAAAGGTACCAAGCCTCCTGGACCACTTGTAGCAACCATGATTTCTTCTCTTTTTCTTTTTTCTCTCCCATTCTCTTGAATTCTTCTCTCTCATTCTTACAGCTTCTTTCATTCTACTCGTTTATCTTGGACTAGCTAACCTCTTAAGTACTTAATCTCTCTCTCTCCATTCACACTCCTCAACCCAGTCTTCATTCTTTCCTTTGCTTTCTCAGCACCTCTATTTCTCTCTCTCTCTCTCTCTACACATCCTGCTTTCACCTGACATTCACTCACAAAACAAAACCATCCATCAGAGCATCTTCCTCTGCCAACTAATCTAAGGTAAAAATTTATCAACACCACATTTTTCTCCTCATCCTCAAACATGCTATTTGTATCTGTATTAGCACCAACCAGTTTCCAACTCATTTCTTCTGTTGCTATTTAAAGCTAGGCACATCAGTAACACTCAGGTCACTCATGCTTACCAATGCCCACATTTTGTCCACACACAGTTTTCCGCTTCTCGCCTGCCACAGTTTTAGTTTATACAACATATACCATAAGCACAGCATTCTATAAAGTCCTCTACTATGCTATGTACAATGTAGTCTTTAAGTGGCAGTGGGCTGGGCAACATGTTTGTGAGGGGGGTTCAGCTCTGGAAGCTGCCATAATAAAAACAAACAGCAGAGCTAAACATAAGATATAGTCAAAAACTTATCAAAAACAACAGCACAAATCATATGAACAAAGAGACAAATTCAATCATTCTTAACTTAAAGATAGGTATTGTGCAGATACATAAAATAAATAACCTGTATTAAAAAAATCTCTTTCCCTCTTACATCAACAACCTACTTCTAGCTTCGCCCTCTAGTAGCACTTCCTATTGAAGAGCTGCAGAAATTATAGAAAACCAATTCTTGTTGAGGTAGTGAAATGGAAAACAATACTCTTTTTTATCAAATAAGATCAAAATCATAAATTTTAGTGGCATTTTACAATGATGCCATATCACTACAAAAGAAAACATGAATATCTTGTTAAAAAGATGGTATTAGCGAGTACACCATAAAACAGTTAACTGGAATGCTAGACTTATGCTTAATATACTTTGATCATCTACTTGAGTCCTATTTGATAAAAAAAAAAAAAAAAAGAGTATGGTATTACATCATAGTATAGTATCTTGAAACATTTGGTTTTCACAGTACTACTGCATGAAATATGAGAAGCAACAGACAATGAGACTCAGTTGATAAGGGCAACAAAAATGAAGTACGAGCAGAAATTAGCAAATCAAGCCAAGAAAAACCCTCATGAGAATTTTCAATGTGTGGCAAGTAGAAGGAAGAATAATTATGGTAAGATGCTGTCAATGGATAAAAGCAGGAAATTGATGCAGAGGACATAGTCAAGGTGTTCAGTGAGCAGCTCATCAGGGTGTTTCATCCTCAGTGTGAAATCAGAAGCTTGAGTGTAGAGAATGAAATGAGAAAAGACTTAATGGTGAGTGAGCAAGAGGTATATGAGGAGTTAAATAAGTTATATGTTAAAAAAGCAATAAGACTTGATGACATATCACCACATGTCTTAAGGGAATGTTCCAAAGAGTTAGCATCAGCCTTGGCCTATCTGTTTAACAAGAATCTTGCAACAGCACAAGTCCTAAAGGAGTGGAAGGAAGACAAAATTGTTCCATTTCACAAAGGTAGTGAAGGTCATAAAGCTTAGGCAACAAATTATAGGCTGATCTGTATATCTGGAGTTGTAATTAAGCTATTCGAGAGGTTGGTGAAAAACAGGATATACGAGATATTGGACTTGATAACAGTGATATTTTTTGTGCTTGTTAGCATGGGTTTGTTAAAGGTTGGTCATGTTTCACAAACTTGCTTATGTACTATAATAAGGTGACAAATGTATTGGACAAGAGAGATGCATATACAGGTATATTACATTTTGCAAAGGCCTTTGATAGATTGCCACATCACAAGGTCACTAAACTGAAGCAGATTAGATTTGGTGATAAACTAGTAAGATGGATAGGTGAATGGCTATCAGATAGGTATCAGCCAGTTGTGTATGTCAGCACTATTTCGAAAGAGGAAAGTCACTAGTTGTGTGCAGCAGGGATCAGTTTCAGAACCACTGTTATTTAATTTGTACATTAATGATATTGGGATAGGTTTAACAGGTGATATACAGCTGTTTGTAGATGATGCAAAACTGGGGAGAGGAATCAAGCAGATGTTGTGGCCTTACAGTAAGACTTGAATGGATTGTATGAATGGGCAAGTATGAAAATTTAATTCAATGAGCATTGTGTTGCCGAATGTAAGGTTCTGAAATTTGGTAGGCAACAATGGGAGTGCAAAATATACACTTGGCAGGGAAATTTTGGAGGAAATTGGAGATAAGAGACCTTGGTGGACAAGGATCTGAAGTTCAGAAGTCACACTGAACAAGTTCTGAAGACATGACATCAGATTATGGCAAAGATGCAGAGGACCTTAACTTGTAAAAAATAGAGGTTCTGGTTCCATTGTATATGACCTTGTTCATGCCTCATATTAATTATTGTGCACAGACTTGGTCCCCTGGTTTTCATGGTGATGAGGATATGCTGGAAAGGGTCCAGAGAAACTGACTAAGGTTGTAACTGGCCTTTGGGATGTTGGATATGAGAACGAGGACAGATTGAGGGGATGCAGTTTGCAAAGCCTTGTGAACAGGAGAAAGAGAGGGGATACGATTGAGACATTTAAGTTGGTAAAGGGTTGTTACCATGTTAACGTGGAAGAAATTTTTCATAGAATGGGAGAAGGGAGTAGAACAAGGGAACATACCTGGAAGCTGTACAAGGAGGACATGAAAATAATTTTTTTAAAGTTTTCAGCTAAATCTGATGTGAATACATTTATTAATTAGAGTATATTGATTTTTGATTTTAATCTTTTGCATTTGTTCATCATTATCAAATTAATAATTTCAATAATATCTAGATATAGTGATATATATCTACATTTTCAAAAGGCCTTTGAAAATCCAGATATAATCTACCATATAACAAGTTAATATTTAAACTGAGGCAGATGAGATCACCAGTTTTGCAGATGATGTAAAATTGAAAAGAGATACAAAAAAGGGATGCTAATGTTATAGTTCTCAGGAAAATTTGGACTACCAATCCATATAGACAGTTCAACGTTATAAAGAATAAAGCTTTACCATTTGAAAAGAAAGTGAAATGCTAATTGATAAGAACATTTCTAAAGAGATGAAGCAGATAAAGAGACCTAAGAGTAATGTAGATAAGGTAGACAAGAAATGGTTTCAGAACAATTGAAATTAAAAAAAAAAAAAAAAACTGCAAAACCTCCATGAAGTGACATAATAGATTACATGAAAAAGACAAAGTCAAGTAGTAATAAAGAATACCTGTTCCACTATTTCATACTTTCCTTACAAAACCAATCAGGCCACATTTGTAAGTTGTGTCACCTGATTTTGAGGGAGTGAAGAAATTCTGGAGAGAATCCAGAAAGGAGCAACTAATGGAATACCATTTTACAAAAAGATGGAAAGAAGAAAAAGGGAATATGATACAACATGATAGAAACCTGTAATTCGGAAGGACATATACTGCATTAATACAGAGGAGATTATTCGTAGAGTAGAGGGGAGAAAGGATGAAAGGCCATCCCTGGAAGTTGTGTATGGAAGATGTGGGAAAGGAGGGAAACAAGGAAAAGGAGAAGCAGTTTTGTTGGGTGAGTAGGCTATGTGATATGCACTACTAGAGTGCATGTTTTAAGTTTAAGGCACAGTATAATGAGCATTGCATTAGTTAATGACATGCCTCCCGAAATGAACTTCTAACTCTGTGAAGGTATGAGATGATGTCAATAATAATTGTCAAAATAATAAAAAGTAGTACAATTTGATAAAGGTTAAGCTGTGGTTGATATACAGCAATGTTTATCAATCCAAATTATACCATGGATGGGTAAGATATCTAAAATCTCTCCAGTGATGGATCAGTAAAATATCTAAAATTCCTACCATGGACCATTAAAATTATATAGGAATATAATATATATTTATTAAATTCTTCAATAAACAGGATAAAAAAATATAGCTTTACATTTTTTTTTATTCATTTCTTTCATCACTGAAATAAAATCCATAACAAGCTTGATCTTTCCCACATGAGGGACACTCCTATTAATGGAAAGGTTCTTAATTGGTTATTTTAATGACTTAAGTCGATAACTTATTAACAGCATGTTATGATTTCTTTGCATTCTATTTGTGTATCAACTTCGGCATAAAATAATAATAAAACTTTATAGATCAACAGTTGAGAAACTGATACATTTTTCATTTTAGTTCTGACAGTTCTGAACATTTATCCTAACATGTCTCAAGTATAAATTCAGGTCACCTAAATTATTATTATTATTAGTTAGAGAAACAACAAGCTGTTTTACTTAATTAAAACTATTGCAATATAAATGATGATATGAAATAAGCTAATTGCTGTATTTGATTATGGGACAATTTTAACCTTTATTGATGTTTATAATCAATTATAACATGAATTCATAACAAAAATAGACCTCCTATTGTATGTGCAAGAGTACCTTGCACACATACAATAGAAAGTGCAAGAGAATATATATATATATATATACAGGGTGTTCGGGATAAATTTGACAGTTTCGTAAGGAAAAAGAAAATCTTCTTTGTATCTATTAAATTTAATGAATTGACAAAAAAACATTACAGGCAGAGTTAATTACAATACTATCAACAAGATTTACTCAAAATAACCACCATTAGCATCGATCACAGCTTCAATTCTGCTTCGGAACCTCGAACAAGCTGATGCTACAGTCTCCCTGGGAAGGGCCGCAAAAACTGTTTTAATTTTATCCATTAACTGGGCTTTTGTATTACTGGAAGTGCGATTGGTGTCTTTTTCAACTGCGCCCCATACAAAATAATCCATGGGGTTAAGGTCTGGGGAGTTTGGAGGCCAAACATTTGGACTAGTGAAGTCATAGAAATTTTCAGACAACCATTTTTGACTTTTCCCAGAGGTGTGGCAAGGGGCCGAATCCTGCTGCCATACATACGGCCTACCATTGGCTACCCTTGTTATCCAGGGCTTGACTACAGTTAGCAACTCCACGAACAAAGCCCGAATTCCAATGCCAGGGTTCTTCAACACCTGTTCCTGCAGATTTGCGAGGAATTCTGCTGTACGAACGCAATCAGATCGTCTGCTAGGGATCTTTCTTCTTGCTACATCCTCGTAGTCACCATTGCAAGTCTCTAGTTCATGCCTGATTGTTTTTACTGTATTCAGGGAGCATTGGGCAGCAGTCGTAATATCCTTATTTTGATGGCGGGCACAAATCATCATGATACAAGTTATTCTCTTCCATGATTCAGGTGGGTTCCAGCTATCCATCCTTTCTGACATCTTGTATATGAATGAAGAAGGGTCCAAACTTTTAAATGAAGAGAAGTGTGTGTTAACACATGTAACTTACGGAAAAATATAATTAATTATAAATATGTCAAATTTATCCCGAACACCCTGTATATATAGCAATTTGTAGTATTAACTCGGTATTGGGATATGTTCATATTTATACATACTGACTATAACCGAGACTAGAATAACAATTAAATTTATTCAAAACGCAACATGTTTCATCGGATTGTCCGACTTCTTCAGGTGTGGAAACATAGAAAGCAAATAAACACTATAAGAAACATCGTATCACTATACAAACGACTATTATAAAATTCAATTAGTTTTGAACTGTAACTACAGTCCGTGTTGAAGTTCTATTGTTAAGCAGCTGCGTGCGTCTGATTTCACGAGTGTGCCAATATCGGATAGCAGAGCTGAAAGAGTCTGGTAGATTATAGCTGAGGTTATTATTTATGTGATGAGGGTCCATAACAATTTCCTTAGACTCGACTATGCGATGCTCCACCTCGTCACAGCATATATGAAGGTTTGAGGTTGTTGTCCAGTTTATCTCATGTTGACGGCCTTCATCATTTGTGTTTACTGAAAACAGTACATGGCTTGACAGGGCACTTGCTCCAGTTCTTTTGTGGGCAATGTCCCTCTGGTCTTCTTCCAGATGTAGGAGGATGGATTTTTCAGTTTGGCCATAGTATTGCTTCCCGCAGTCACATGCGATTTTGTACACTCCTGGGAATTGTAGATGATTGTGAGCTTGTTTGTATCTGCTTAAAATCGATTTTAGTTTAGGAAGAGTAGAGAAACAGGTTTTTATGTTGAACTTTCGTAAAATTCTTCTTAGTTTCGTGGAGAGCGAGCTGATATATGGTAAGGAGATATAACCTTTGGGATTGTCTTGTGTTTCTGAGTTGTTTTGATGGCGGCGGTATAGATGCTTATTAATAGTTTTCGACGAGTAGCCATTACTTGTGAAGGTTCTTTGTAGATGGTGTAGTTCATTTTTTAGATCTTCATCATCTGACAGTACAGATCTGGCACAATGTGTCTAAGGAAATTGTTATGGACCCTCATCACATAAATAATAACCTTAGCTATAATCTACCGGATTCTTTCAGCTCTGCTATCCGATATTGGCACACTCGTGAAATCAGATACACGGAGCTGCTTAACAATAGAATTTCAACACAGACTGTAGCTACAGTTCAAAACTAATTGAATTTTATAATAGTCGTTTGTATAGTGATACAATATTTCTTATAGTATTTATTTGCTTTCTATGTTCCCGCGTCTGAAGAAGTTGGACAATCCGATGAAACGTTGCGTTTTGAATAAATTTAATTGTTATTCTAGTGTCAGTTATAGTCAGTATATATATATATATTTTTCTCTTCTAGTAATGAAATTTGTGGGTCTTGACCAGATGGATGACACGAGCAGCAATATACTGTGGGATGTTATACTCTATCAAGATACTATTTGATGTTGGGGGGGTACTGTAAATGTACCAGGCCTATGAGGTCTGAAATCTGAAGTATTATTTTTAACTTTCATATATTGCATGAATAGTAAAAAGTGATGTAAAATATGGCTTCCAGTAACAAAAATTGTTGCAAGTCTTTTAACTTGGTTACAAAGGAAATTATATCTGAAAAGGAATTGTTTTCTTGTTTAATCCTTTATCCAAGTATAAGCAAACACATTTGTACATTAAGTATCGTCATGACTAGACTACCTGTATGTAGATGTTGTTGACTTCACATCAATTGCATCAGGAACTCATAACCCCATTTATGTTTCATATATGGTGTTATTAAAATAAAGAAAATGGAGTACATAAAACCTGAAACTTCAATGCAATGTGTGTGTAACAGTGTCCTTATTGGATACTGAGACAACTGATGAAGCAAGCAGCTTCTATATAGAAGTAGTCTAGTTGTGAAGATACTTAATGCACAAACTTTGTCTGCTCATGCATGGATAAAGGATTAAACAAAAATATAATTTTTTGTCAAATATGATTTAGTCACAAAAACTGTTCTACATTAAAAGTGCTTTCTTGCATAACTTAATATTATATTATACAAAACAAGGAAGTAATGTTTATCTATAGCATGTATGAGTTTGGAATCACATTTACTGTTCTTTCATTTATTTGTTTTGTATATGGTGTTACTAAAATGATGAAAATTGAGTATATAAAACCAGGAATGTCCATGTTATGTGTAACAATGTCATCAAAATTCTATATAAACATGTATAAACACTACACAATCTACATACTTACTACATTTCCAGACTTTCATATACACACCGTAAAACACCTTCTGCAAAAAATGACTACAAAAAAACCTGATTTGTACTATCTTTTCTTCTTCTTCTTCTGCCAATGATGCCCACAACCTTCATGGCGAAAAACAGTAAAAATATTGCTGCCAGAATCCCATAAAACTGAACATTGAGGAAGAACACTTTTGACATGTTTAACACCTTGTTCAGTTACTCTTGTCATGCTTACTTTAATCCAAATCAATGTAGGAATTGTTGATATTAAGTAGGAAAGTCCTGTGTCTGAAACATGAGTCTGTGCAAGACAGATGTGTGTTAACTTAGAGAACATATTATTTGTGCACATGAGTAACGTTGAATCTTTGATAGCTGTACTGCCAATGTAGAGCTCCTCAATATCAGTCAAATTCTTTGCAACGATCAGAGCTGCTGCATCTGTCACATATGTGCCTTCAATGTCTAATACTTTTAATTGATTTAATTTCTTGGTGATCATGCCAAGAAGAATACTATCAATAAATGGACAGCCCTCCAAGTATAGTTCAAGGAGATGTGGCATATCTGGCCAACAAGTAACTGTGCCATCTGCCAAGAATACACAATGGCTCAAATCTAATTGCTTCAAAGATGGAAGACATAGCATATTTCCATTATACTGTAGAAATGCTCTGCGGGCAACAACAGATCCTCTTAATGACAAGGATTTTAATGAAGCTGGAAAATCTCTTAGACTAATGCACTTTTCATATTTAGGTGATCTGAAATTAAAATCTTCCATGATTAAGTACTGCAGATTTGGACATCTCTTCTGGAGTTTTAACATTGCACGAGGAGATATAGGTGCAAGCCATAGAGATTTTGGCAATCCACGCAGATGAAGCTCCAGAAGAGAAGTTGTCATATGTGATCGGACCAACTTTTTAAACTGTGTTGCTGAAAGTCGTATATCTCTTACTTCTATTACTCTTCTTAAGCTATCATCTCTAGACAATATACACCATTTCCTGCAAACTCTGAGAAAAAACAGAAACTGTTTTAATTCATTCACTTTGAGATAATTTTATTCTTAATTAAAATTGCTAAAATAAAAACTTCTGTAAAACAATTAAGAGTTACCATTATTGAAACAATTACGTACTATCATAAATAAATTTTAATAATTAAATCAAATACACTTTAAAAGAATTCCAAATATTATCTTATAACATGTTGCAAGACACAGGATAAGATGCATAACAGAATGAATTGGAGCATCCACTTAAAAATAAAACCAGTTCCAAGCATAAAAAGTATGATCCAATGCTAGTTGTTGTTTTTTTTGTTTTTTCCATGAAAGTCTCTGAAAGTTTCTCCCAGCACTTAAGCCTTAACAACACACAAATTAAGGCTCAATTGAGATTGAACAGCAAGCAAGTTTTCTGCACTTGATCCTTTCAAAATTAGATTTGGATTTGTTAAAAGATTTCTGCAGCTATTGTAAGTGGCTGTGTAAAGTGTAAAGCTGGAATTCTAGTCTTGAACTAGTTGTGGTATGCTAAATTTTTTCCATGGACCCTTGTCACTCTTGTTAGAAAACCAAAGTTTGAATGATTGGTGATTTGAAGTGGAATGGGGAAATGAAGGGGCTCAGTTAGAATTATTTCTGTAATTTAGCCAGAGATGATGTTAGGATTTGGCAAATGGAAAAAATCTTGTCCATGCCAAGTATTGTGGCAAAAAAACCCTTATTTATTGATATTGTGATCATCATTAGATTTTCACACAATTGAAGAGTCATCAAGGTTATTGAAACACACACACACACACAATGCTTATTAAGCCATGCAATAAAAGCTTACTCACTGGTATTCCACATTGACTATATTCTTAAAGTAATGATGCATTCTACTCACCAACCAATTTATATGCATAAAGCCTATCCCTCACCTACATCCTCCTTATTAACCTCCATGGATGGCCTCTTATTTTCCTCATATGTCTCTGTCTTTCTCTTTTGCTACTCTGTGAAAAATCTCTTCGATATTAAACTTTCATACTTAACATTCTAAAAATCCAACACCATCTTAGTTACTTTTCTCCAGATCCATTCCAAAATAACTTCATATTTTAAAAACCAGGCGACTAAACCTACACATAAGTAACAATATGCATTGTGATCAAAGTCAGAGAGGTAGGGTTAAGACAACTGATGGTATTATGCTCTAATGATATAGCTCTACCAATACTGGTAAGTTTAAAATTGACTCCTGATGATGACACTGTTACAAGTACCAAAATATCAAATGCAGAGGTATTAAGAAGTAGTTCTTACCCTTTTTTTTTATAACAGCCTCCAATTATTTCCATAACTCATTGTTAACAATTCTGTTATCCATTCATTTAGGTAGCAAGCTGTAAAGAATTCTTATAACTCTTAATTCTTATTCTTATAAGAATTCTTCTTCTTATTATTATTATTAAATTATAATATAATATAATAAAGAAGTTAACATCTGTTATATAGATTTTGAGAAAGCTTTTGACTATGTAAAATGGGATAAGATGGTGGAAGTAATGGAAAAGATTGGTATAGATTGGAAAGACAGAAGGCTAATTATCTCACTATATATGGGGCAAATTGCCATGGTGAGAGACATATATGGTACAACAGAACCAGGTATCATTGGACAAGGCTATTCTCTGTCACCAATTTTATTCGACATGTATTCCGAAGCAATGTTAAAAGAAGCACTGGAGAATTCGGAAGAAGGAATAAAGATTGGAGGTAGACAGCTTTTTGCAATAAGATATGCAGATGACAAGGCATTACTATCAAACACTGAAACAGGACTACAACATCTGTTGAACAGATTACTGGAATCCTGTATCAATTATGAAATGAAAATTAACATCGCAATGAAATTAGCGATGTTAATTTTCGTTTCATAATTGATGATTTCAAGGAAAGAGGCAAATATGGATATCAGAATAAATGGGGAAAAATTGAATCAAGTAAAGACATTTAAATATCTAGGAAGTGTTATTAGCAGTGATGGAAGATGTAAAAGTGACATAAAAGCAAGAATAGTGATGGGAAGAAATGCCTTTAATAGAAAATGGAATTTATTCAGAAGTAAAATGGATAGAAATCTAAAGAAAAGACTAATAAAATGTTATGTGTGGAGTGTTGCCCTCTATGCATCTGAAACTGGGACATTGAAGAAAGAAGAAATTAAGATTTTGGAAAGCTTTGAGATGTGGATTTGGAGAAGAATGGAAAAAATCAAATGGACAGATAAAATAACTAATGAAGAGGTCTTAAAAGGAGTAGAAGAAGAAAAAAGAAGTTTGCTAAAGAGGATAAAAAGAAGCAAGGGAAACTGGATCGGACATATTCTGAGAGGGAATGGAATCATCAGAGATGCCATGAAAGGAAAAATAGGCGGAAAAAGACCCACAGGAAGAGTAAGGAAAACAATTCTAGATGACATGCTCAATGGAGACAGGTACACAACCTTGAAAGAGAAGGCTCAGAACAGAAGAGAGTGGAAGGAAAGTTTCTGCTACTAAAAGAAGAACCTGCTCAATTGCAGAATACTAAAGAAGAAGAAAATATAATATTATAATATTATAAAATATAATATCTTATTATAAACAGATTATGAAAGGAAATTAGCCATGCAAGCTAAAGAGAATCCCAAACAGTTCTTTCAATATGCTGCTAGTAAAAGAAAACCTGTACATTGCAGAATGATTTTAAGGAACGGCGATGGTAGGGAGGTCACTGAATCAGTCGATATAGTGGAATTACTGAGTGAGCACTTTGCAAGAGTATATCATCCAGGTGGTAATGTTGAAGGAATAAAGAAACCATTAGTTTATATGGGAATTGTAGTAAATGAAGTGGAGGTGAATAGTCTATTACAGAACCTAAATGTGAATACATCTGTGGGATTGGATGGTATATCAGCACGGGTCTTACGTGAAACAGCTAAAGAACTGTCAGTGCCCTTGACCTTGTTTAATCGGAGTCTCGGGTCTGGTTTAGTCCCGAAGATGTGGAAAGAGGGGAAAATAGTTCTACTGCATAAAGGAGGATCCAAGACTACTGTTGCAAATTACCGACAGAGAGCATATCAGGAGTCGTTGTCAAGGTCTTGGAGAAAGTAGTCAAGGGTAAAATACAGGAATGGATTGATGAAAATTCGATACTGTATGGGGGACAGCATGGTTTTGTGAAGGACAGATCATGCCTGGGTTTACAGTGACACTACTGGACCTGGCTAAGGCCTTTGACAGGATACCACAAGGAAGTCTAATCAGTAAACTGCAACAAAAAATGGAATGGATATAGGGCTAGTGAGATGGATAGGAGGGTGGTTGATGGAGAGATACCAGAGAGTAGTTTACTCAGTAGAGTCCAAAAGATGGCCTGTGACTAGTGGTGTGCCGCAGGGTTATGTTCTTGGACCACTGCTGTTTAATTTGTTCATTAACGATATAGGGAGAAATCTGAGAGGAACAGTTCATTTGTTCGCTGATGATGCTAAGTTGCGTAGGGCAATAGTGAATGCAGAAGATGTCAAAATTTTGTAGGATGATTTGGATAGATTGGAGGTATGGGCTAAGGAGAATGGATGTCAATTTAATGTGGCAAATGTAAGGTTATGCATTTTGGGATGAAACGATCATCATCATCATCAAATTCCTGCCATGTACCCTCAAGGGGAGTACAGGATATGATAGTACTACATGAAAAATTTACATCATTACTAACTTCCTATCTACAATTTTCCTCCAGATCAGTCTGTTACTTGTCAAGACTCCAATATTATCAGATCTTATATTTCTGTCGTCTAAGGCACTTTGTATCGTATCAATCCACCTACATCTTGGTCTTCCTCTGGGTCGTTTTCCTGCCAACCTGGCAGAGAACATTTGTTTTGCCAATCTTTCCTCACCCATTCTGTTTAAGGGGTGAAAAGATTAGCAGCAGTATATCACATTGGTGGAACTGTACTCTAGGAAATTGATGAGGCACGAGATTTAGGAGTGTTGGTGGATAAGGAGTTAAAGTTTAGGGGGCACATTGCAGAAGTGGCCAAATCAGCACATCAAATCAATTGGTTGCTGATGAATACATTGACAAGCAGAGACAAGCATGTTATTGTTCCTCTGTATCGAGCCTTGATAAGACCCCATCTTGATTACTGTGCCCAGATATGGCCACCTAGGTTTCTTCTTGATGGGGAGGAGGTTGAGAGGATCCAGAGGTGAGTGACCAAGATGATAGCAGGTCTATGGAATGAACCTTATGAAAACAGGTTGAGGATTTGTGGGTTGCAGAAATTGGTTCACAGGTGGAAAAGGGGAGATATGATTGAGACATCCAAATTGCTGAAGGGTTTCTATACGATTAATTCAGAGGATATTTTTGAGAACAGTACTGGTGGAAGCTTGGCAGGAGTGTGGTTAAGGGTGTTAGAGCTGGGTTTTTTACTTTTAGAATGGTGAATGAGCGGAAGAAACTGCCAGAATCTGTTGTGGGTGCTATGATAGTGAATGAGTTCAAGGCAAAGTATGATAGATACTGTGTGAATGTCAAATAGTTGTGATGGACATGATGTTTAGGGCCTCCCTCGATGAGTCTAAGGACTCCTTGGAGTCACCCATAATAATAATAATAATTATTATTATTTAGGCCACCAAGGAGTCACAAGACTCATCGCGGAAGGTCCTTCCTAGGAAACACAAAGTCTATCATACCACTCCTTAAATGCATTGACCGTTCTTGCTCTCACCACTCTATCAGGCAATGCATTCCACGGTTCAACCACCCTCCACGCAAAGAAACAACTCCTCATCCTCTTGCTCACAGTTTCCTTTCGTAATTTCCAGGGATGGCCCTTTGTCATCACTCCTTCCTGCTGTTCAACCAAGTCAAAGAACCCCCAGTGTCAACCATGTAACTACCTCTCAACAGTTTAAAAGTCTCAATCATATCACCTCTCCTTCTTCTATCCACCAAACTCTGCAGTCCACATTCCCTCAGCCCATCCTCATAACTAACATTGTATAGTCCTGAAACTGTCTTTGTACCAGTGGCGGCCCGTACATAAGCACTGGAACACTCCCAAGGAAAAAATGAAAAAATTAAATTTTGTTTGTGTTAATAAATAATAACAATGCTTACAACATTATATAAATGCAGTACAACATGTTAAAGGTTACAGTTTATGTTTTAACGTTGATTGAATAGTTAATAATTGGAATTGTTTGATTAACGTTTTAGATTATGAAACAAATGCACTGCTAACGTCGATATTCGTTTGCTCTTGTCATTGCATGTTACGTCATTCCCAACTGTAACTGCTCAAACGGCAGTGTATTTTTTAGTAAGCTTACGCCCTTATTTCTGTGAGATATGAAACTGTTAAATTGTGAATGAAACTATGTTGTGTAATTTATTTTTTTTCATTCACATTTAACATTGCTTATTATGTATTAATCATGATTTGTATAAAAATTAATTATTATTCCTTAATTTAGGATTACTATTTAAATATTTATTCTAAATTTAACCTACTATTAATTTGTTAAGTAATAATATGTGCAGAATTTATAATAACTAAAATATATATATAATGTAACGAAAAGTATTATTATAATTAATTCTATACGTAATGAAAAAGCTGATTAAATAGCTCAAATATTCTGTTTATTCTTATTTGTGAAAATTTAATGTTATGTAATCACTCATGTAGTAGTAGAGCATTGTATTACATTAGCGAAATGTTTGCGTTCATTTGTTGTCATGGAGACGCATGAAATAAACAAGCATGAGTCGAATAGAGCGTGACCTTCGGACGGAAAGGAGAAAACAGATATAATATAAGATTTTTAATTAGAGAGGAGAGAGGAAGTTTTGCAGAGCGGGAAGGAGGATAGGATACAAGCAAAGGAAGTGGAAGAAAATTATAAGTTCTCTAGGGCAGAAATTCATGAGAATAGTGTTTAGAAGTGAGCCAAAACATAGTGAATCATATACTTAGCTGTAAGTGAAGTCAGCTGTGTTGTAAAGGAAGATTAATGCCGTAACCAGATAAATAAAGAACTGGACATTCAATGCAAAAATTCTGATTAGTTCCGTTAGTCTAGGATTACGTCTTAATTCTATGTTGCCCTGAGAAGAATTATATTGAAATTAACTAGTTTGAGAAAAGTAAACAAGGAAAGATATCAGTGCCTTATTGATGCATTTTTTTTGAGTAGTGAAGCGCAATTAACAATAGTTCAGTTAAATCGTTGGAGAATTTTTATTAATGTGCTCCGCTAACGTAAATAAGTTAATTCATAAGTGTGCTCACAATTAATTGATGTATTGAAGATTGTATCTGGTAAGAGTAGTCATACTTGTTTGTTTATTCTAACATTAACATATCTTCGAAGTTCAAAGTCCGAAATAAGATTGCTTGGAATATTGTCTATCTCGATTAGTGCTTCCTGTGAATTTAAACATTAAGTACAGCTGATAGATATGTGGAGACTGATTCAATAAGAAGTTTCGTTTTATTAACTTGAGTTAAGAAAGCTTGTGATTTTGAAACTGTGAATTATATGTGAAAGTTTAGAACATTGAATTGGCATGAGTGACTTAGCAAAATGTATTAAGTTGATTGTATTGTTTCATTTTAAAGCAGTGTTCTTGTATTTGTTATATATATCATATATTAAATGTTTATTTTTGTTAATCTAAATATTGTGTTTGCCTGAATTCCCTTTTATTGCACCGTTCATAAATATTCGAATCTTGCAGGAACCCCAAGTGGAATAGTAAATAATTCGGCCTAAATAAATGAGGAGACTGCTAACTTAATTAAGAATTGATCCTACTATTTTCTATAGACTAATCTAAAAAATAGGGTGGTGCAGTATAATTATAAATTTCCCTACTTTTGGATCGGTGATCAATTTGCAATTAGTTGTTATATTGATAAGAGTGACTTGAATCAAGATGGCGGATTTAGAACATAACATGAAAATAGAACGTCACGACAAAACGTTTATTATTGGTGCGTGTGATTGGTGAACTATTTTTTTGTAAATCTTATTTTATTTTGTTAAAATAACATAATTATTTATTTATTATAGATACAAGGCTGAATTACGACGAGTGTCACTGTTGATAATATTAAAAGAATTATATTTTTTCAATTATCGTTACACGAAACAAATGCACTGCGATCTAACGCCGATATTCGTTTGCACTTGTCGCTATTGATACGAAAGTTTTATTACTGGTGTTTGTGTTCGTTGTGAGGATGAAAATTTTTAATAAAGCAATTTTTAATATGTAAATTTATTTATTAATAAATTTGTTACTGATTAGGAAAAAATAATTTTTTTTTTTTGTATATGCAGCACCCCCACTTAAAATTTTCACCAGTCGCCACTGCTTTGTACCCTTTCCACAGTTAATTTATCCCCTTCAAATCCTAGGGACCAAATCTGAGAACAATAGTCTAAGTGTGGTCTGATCAGCATCTTGTACAATGGAACGATAACTCTTTTATCTCTGCAGGTCAGCGTCCTTCTCATTATTACAGCAATCCTTTGTGTTACCTTCACCACCTTTGCGATATGTCCCTTGAATTTCAGGTTTCTATCAATCATCAACTCCAGATCTCTTGTCTCCCCTACTTCCTCTAGTATAGCTCCTCCAATAGAATATGCAGCGTCCCATCGATGTGTCCCAAACCTCAAGACCTTACATTTTGCTACATTAAACCGATGCCCCCATTCATTTGCCCATCTGTCTAGCTTATTCAAATCCTCCTGCAGAACTACCACATCTGCACTATTACTTATAACCGTTCTCAGATTCACATCATCTGCAAACAACTGAATATTCCCCTGCAATCCACTGACAATGTCATTGATATAAAGGTTAAACAATATAGGTCCCAGTACTGAGCCCTGTGGGACCCCACTTGAACCCTCTGCCTCCTTGAAACTGCCCCACCATACACAACTCTGATACATATCAGACAGCCAATCCTGAATCCAGTTGACCAACCTGACATCCAAACCCATGTGCTGCAACTTAAATATCAGCTTATCATGTGGAATACTGTCAAATGCCTTTGCTAAATCCAAGAAAATGGCAGTATATGCCTTTCCCTCATCAACTGCTCTTGTCACTTTATTATAAAAGCTAATCATATTATTACTAAAGTAAGAGCACCCCCTTAACAAATCCTTGTTGACTCTCACAGATAACATTACCCTCATCTACCCAACAGTGTATATGGTCCCTCACTAATTTCTCCAAGATCTTAACAACTACTGATGAAACACAAACTGTTCTATAATTTGACACTTCCATGCTACCACCCTTACGCAATGGGTACTATCTTACCCTCCTTCCGCTCCTTGGGTAACCTTTCTCTTGGTCAGACTTTCATTGAAAAGCAAGGTCAAGTCGATGAAGCTGTTAGTTCTTTAGCATATTCTCTCAAAAGCCATGGTGAAATTCCATCCAGTCCCACTGCTTTACTGACATCCAGAGTACTCAGTATTTGAAACACACTCTCCTCCTGCACCTCTAAACCTCGAGGCTGCTCTATCCCTCTAGTATTCAAATTGACTCCTCCAGGATGAAATACACCAATAAAGTGTTCATTGAACAATTCCACTATGTCCTCTGCATCAGTCACTCTATTCCTATTTTTATCCCACAATGGCATTCTTCCATAATCATTTTTCCTCCTACTGGCCACATAGCTAAAAAAATCCCTAGGATTTTCTTTGGATCTTAGGGCTAATCTCTTCTCATATTCCAGTTTCACCTTCCTTACCATACTAGTCCCTCTCCTGGCCTGTGTAGTATATTCTTCATGTATCTGCTCTTCATCCCCTCTCTTTATATCTCTTCCACAGCCTCTTTTTCACATGCAGTTCCTGTTTAATATTGTTTGTCATCCACTATACACCAAATTGTGTTCTCTTCTTCACTTATGGAATACAGCTTACTGTTGCTGCTAACAAATATTCCTTCACAATTTCCCAAGCACTAATGATATCCCAGCCTTCCAATTCTTCCCTCCATGAAACTTCCCCAAGTTGATGTCTAAGACTATTATAACCACCTGCCTTATAATTCCACATATGTTCCCATCTCTTTGATACTCCTGCATGTCTATTCATCTTCCAAGTCAAAACCACATGGTCACTCTCTCCGAATGGTGGGAGAAATGTCATCTCAGTTATTATGAACTCTTCTGATGCTATGACCAAATCCAAAACTCTTGAACCTCTTGTTCCCTCTGTTACATGTTGCCTAAGACATTTGTCCCTCAAGAATTCTAGAAATTCCATTCCCTTGTTGCTACATGCATCTTCCTCTCCACAATTTATACTGCTGTAGTTAAAATCTTCCATAACAATCATTCTTCTTGCACTTGCCAAGCTCAACTGTCTAAATATCTGGTTTCCACTCTCTGTGCTCCTTGGTTTGTAGCAACACCCACTAAATATCCCGTCATGCCTATCTCTATCTCACACCATATACTTTCAAAATCATTAGTGTCACAGCCTTCCAAAGCCTCCACTTTTAGAGGACATAAGTCGTCACTAATCATAAGCAGTACTCCACCACCACTTTTCCTTCCTATCCTGCTGAAAAATGCTGTACCCTGCTACTTCTATTCCTGTTATTATATCCTCTTCTGTCAACCACGTCTCTGTGATCCCAATAATCTTTGGCCTGGCTGATGCTATCAGCGACACCAATTCCTCTCCTTTATTCCGGATACTCCTGGCATTAGTATAAAGCATAAAAATGCCACTATTTCTATACCCAGCATTATCCCCTCTAGACTCCACTGGGTTCAGCATTACCTGATGTCATCCCATTTTCTCCCAAGTACTCTTTCCCACAAGAGGCCAACCCTGCTACCATCCACCTTGGGCAGGCATTCTAGTTTCCCTTAATTAACACACTGACTCGTTCAGAACAGCAATCTCTCCAGATGCCTACGTCCTTCCTCATTCAAATGCAAGTGGTCTTTCGCATACAATTCCTCTCTGTCCTCAAACGCTCTCCAAGCATCCACATATTCCAATCCTCTCTTCTAACACATTCTATCTATTATGTTATTCAATATGACTGCTCTTCTGCTCAGCTCGTCACCATCATACCTAGGCAACATGCACACTATCTTTCCTCTCTGTGTCTTATTTCGTACTACCTCAAGCAAGAATCTCATATCTCTCGCTGCCCAATTTACATTACCTCTCAAGTCATTTGTTCCTACCATCACAATCATCTCATCCACCCCTTTCATCCCTCTTAATTGCCATAGCCACATTTTCTATTGTTCCTCCAGGCAAACACTTCTCACGCATCCTATCTTGCACACCACGGATCATTGAGTCCCCCATACATTATACCTCTTACCACTCTGTTCCTCGATTGCTCCCATGCATTCCTCACTCTCTCTCTCTCTCCTCTAACACTTTCTCTCTGTGTTCCCCTACTTACCTGCCTTCCTGACATCACTCTATCCCTGGTTCCAGTGCTCCCGTTGCATTCTTCTCATTCCCTCTCTCCTACTGTTTCCATTCTCTCTTCTTCTATCATTCCCACTTTTCCACACACACACACACCCACACACAATAACTTGGAATGTATTGATGTGTCACTGAACTGTATTATATATAGGATAATAATAATAATAATAATAATAATAATAATAATATATCCTAGTATACACATGACCACATCTAAAAGAATTAACCTTGGTATGAAGTAGTAAGGTTAATTTTTCATTGTTCTTTCTTATGTATTATTCTTTCTGTTTTGTGGGAGATAAAATGAAATATTTCTTAATTAATGTTTAATTAATTCTGTTTTGTGGAAAATGAAATATTTCTTAATTAATGTTTAATTAATTCTATTTTGTGGGAGATAAAATGAAATATTTCTTAATTAATGTTTAATTAATTAAATTATTAATTAAAGGAACTCCAGTTGAAATAGGAAATCTCTCATCCATCAAAGGTTTCCTATGAAATAGGAAACCTTTGATGGATGAGAGATTTCCTAACAAAGGTTTCCTATGAAATAGGAAACCTTTCTCCATTAACCATTACTCTTGCATAAGTAATTCTAGTGGTATGATTATAATACTGCTTTAATTATTTTTCAAGAATATGCCATAATAACTCCAAGATGTGAGGAACCTTTTTTGGTCTCTTTTGACAAAAGTGAGTTAGCTGGTGACGTATGGAGATAGGGGTTTTTTTCACCCAGAAACTCGGGATTTTTTGTCCCCCAGAACAGGCAAACCAGTCCTGTGAACACACGTCTACAGACATAGTACACTCTAGGAGGCACAGGGCTAACCACCTTATCCTTGAATTACAGTTGAGAAGTCCAAGAATAGTTGGAAGGTTGTGAGCACTTAAGTGCCTGTTAGAACCACTGATGAATGAATGAAATGCCATAATAACTGAGGATTTTGAACATCCTTTCATTTACTGACTGAACTGAAGGTTTTTAAGAAATTTCAAAACAAAACCTATAAATTGAAGTCATGTTTGGATAACTATAAATTGCCCATATGCATGTCATTTTACCTGCTGAAAGCAAGTTATTATCACATTGCTTTTTTTTTATATCGGTTTCGAATACATGGTAACATGTGTAGGTCTATGCATGAGCGTAAATTAGGATAGGATAGGATGGTATTGGAGAGTAGTGATAGATGTTCTGCATATATATATATATATAGAGAGAGAGTTATCCACTTTTTCTAACCATAGCATAGCCTTAACAATATTCTCACTCACTTTTAAAGAATTTAAAACAGACTGCCTTAAGACCACAGTTATGCCTCTTAGACAAGCAATGTAGGTTATTTTTCCACTGATTAAATTATGCACTGGGAATTGATGAGAATCTGTATAGCAGTCGCATGTCTATATAGAAACCACTGATTTCTGTGAAGAACTGGTAAGTTCATTCACAGTGGTGTCAGAACACCATGACTGGACGCTGGAAGACTGCAAAATAAAAGTCATGTGGTCCAACAAGTCACAGTACACCTTGTTCTGTACTGATGGTATGCAGAGAGTTTGGCTGGAGCCCCATGAAGCAAAGAACCCAGATAACAGTGATCTTGTGTCTAACAGACTGCCTTAAGACCACAGTTATGCCTCTTAGACAATCAATGTTGGTTATTTTTCCACTGATTAAAAACCTTTTGAGAAACCAGTCAGCATTGGTGTTTTCAAAGTCATGGCTCCAGTCATGGGCACCCATGGTATCTGGAGAGTTCCCCAAAAACAAATTATCAAAAGACAATTTAACAAACGACAGTTTACCGAAAGGCAATTTATCAAAAAAAACAATTAATCAAAAAACAGTTCATCAAACAACAGTTAATAGAAAAAGCAATGCATTGAAAACACAATTTATCAAATGGCAAAAAACAACAATTCATCAAATGAACAGTTCACCAGTAAATGATTATAAGATGTGAAGTGAAGTGTATTTATCAAAAAGAACTGCAGGTTTTATTGGATTAACTTGTGATACTGTTGAAGTTTAACATGTTATTCCCCTTATACGCTGCATGGAAAGAGGTCAACGAGATCATCGTGTGAGGAACACACAGTCATGGAGTCCATTTTAATAAGATGTAGTACCTCCACTGGCTATGATGGCTGCAACAATTCTATGGGACATACTTTCCACCACAAGCATATGATAGTAATCAATGATGATGAGAACTATTCTTCTTGTAGGCATGTAATGAGGTCCTGGAATGTCAAGGCAAGTAACGAAGTCAAGGAACGTCTGCCCCACAACAGTGGGGCAAACATTTCTTGACTTCACCTGACATTCCACTTCATCCCACATATGTTCAATAGGGTTGAGATCAGGGCTCTGTAGAGGCCAGTCAAGTCTGGTGACATTCATGCCCACAAACCATGCAGTTACAGCAGCGGCCTTATGATGCAGCACGTTGTCTTGCTGATAGATACAATGATCAGGTACATAGAAATGCCACAAAGCATTGCATTGTCTCGAATGTTCAGATACCTCTTGGAGTTCAATGCTTGTGGCACCACAAACCAAGGTCCAAGGCGAAACCAGGAAAAACAGGACAGGACCATACCATCACACTGCTGACTCCGAATTTCATAGTTGGGATTACACACCCTGATAAAAGACATTCACAGGCATCCACCACACTCACATCTGGCCATTTGCTTGGTAGAGGGTGGAGTGTGATTTGTTGCTAGAAGAGATAACACAGCTTTCAAAGCTTCCACATCTCACTGTACAAGCTCTTTGAAGCAATGAAGATGACACTGCATGTTGGTTTGGTTAATGTAGGGCTTGCATATTGTGGTCCTACAGTGGATACCCATGTTGTGAGCAAGATTCTGAATGATTTTGTGCAGATTCGTGTTCCAGTCAATGCTCGGAACTCCGCATTTAAAATGTTAGCCAACGAATGGTGGTTTTACATATTATCCTTTGTATCACTTTACAGTCACATTCAGTGAGTGTGGTGATTCGTCCACCACGAGTAGCACTTGCTGTTGACTCCCTGCACTCCCATCTCAATATGGTATCACTACTGACCTGGAATGGACCAATTTGTTAACAATTTTCTGAACAGATAGGCCTGCAACATGGCATCCTATCATAATGCTTCTTTCAAACCCTGTCAGTTCCCTTCTCGTAGCCATTTCACTGGGGCACAGTTGCACTGACTTGGGAGCATCATATTCCTCCAATTTATACTGTCTGATATGATGCAACTTTCCCGTGGGGATGCCTGTTGACTTTCTCTTAGTACATATGTTATATAGCATGACATGACACTTTTTTTGAGGGGGGGGGGAGGAAGAGATATTTTATTCAATCAGTATATTCACTATGTGTATTTTATGTGTATATGACAGAATCTGGAAAAGATTATGTAAAAAATCTTTTCTTGAGAACAGAGAGAGAAAAAAGCCACTGATAGTGAATGAGCAGGAGATATATGAGGAATTGAGTAAACTTGATGTTAAGAAGGCTTTAGGACTTGATAGTATATTACCACATTTCTTGAGGGAATGCTCCAATGAGTTAACAACAGCGTTAACTTTCCTTTTTAACACAAGTCAGATTTACCCAAGTTCCAAAGGAGTATCCTTTGGAACTAAGTTGCTAGTCGTGTGCCCCAAGGGTCTGTTTGGTTGCCACTGTTGTTTAATTTGTAAATGACACTGGGAAGGCCTTGAATGGTGATATACAGTTATTTGCAGATGATGCAAAGTTGGGAAGAACTATGAGGAGTACAATGGATGTTGTAGCTTTGCAAATGGACTTGAACAGACTTTATGAATGAGCGAATGAAAGGAACCAGTTCAATGTTGCAAAGTGAAGGCTTTATAGTTTTGGAAGAAGAGATGGGATGCATAGTATAAGATTTGTGGGATGATATCTTAGAGGTAGAGAAGATGAAGGATCTGGGATGTTGGTGGATAAGACCTGAAAATTTGGAAACATTTTGCTAAAATTGTGAGGACAACACAGCGCATCATGACAATGATGAGGAAAACACTGATATGTAGGAGTAAGGATGTTACGGTTCCACTATATAAAGCTTTGATCAGACTACTGTGCACAAATTTGATCACTGGGTTTTAAAAAGAATCAAGATATCTTAAAAATGGTTCAGAGGGATTGAGGGAATGCAAATTGCAGTCTATTGAATAGAAGGACAAGTGTGTGTGTGTGGGGGGGGGGACATGATTGAGACATATATAAGTTGGTAAGGAGCTAACATCGAATTAATGTGCATCAAATTTTTCATAAATTGGGTAGCAACCGAGGGGGGGGAGATAACAAGAAGCCATTCAAATAGTAAAACTAGGGAAAGCAATAAGAACTTGGGGAATTCCTAGAAGTTGCACAACATTGGGCTGAATGAGTACAAGAACTCCTTTTTACTATATTACTTAGAGTAAGTGATGCGTAAATAGAATTAGAGTGGGAATAGATTGACAATAGATGTGTTGATGAATATGTGGACACTAAGGAGTAGGCCAACCAACTTTAGAAATACACAAACCCTGACATAATATTTTTTACTAATATATCTGTAGGAAGTTCAAACTGCATGGGTATTCAGCTATCATGCTGAATACCTGTGCATTCCTGCATGATTCTGCACTGGTATTCAAAAATCTAATAGGAATCGTTTGTCATTCAATAATCTGCGATAATTTGGATAAGGCATTTGATAGGATACTTAAAAGGCTGTTGCATAAACTGGAGAATATGGGATCAGAATATGAACTATTTACTTGGATCAGTGGGTGACAGATGGATAGGTATCAGAAAGTGGTGTATGGTGAGTGTGAATCTACCAGATTTAAGGTGACCAGTAGTGTACTCCAAAGTATCAGTCCTTGGACCATTGTTGTTCAGTCTGTATATTAATGACATTAGGAAGAATCTAACAGGAGATGTGCAATTGTTTGCTGGTGACACAAAGATAGGCAGGGCAATCAGGAATGCTACTGTACGTCACCTACAGAAGAATTTCAATAGCTTAGAACTATGGAAAACAGATAATGGCTATCAGTTCAATGTTAGTAAGTGTAAAGTTACACATAGACATGATGAAATTTTCAGCAGTATATTATATTTGTGGGATTTTTACAAGAAATTGATGAGACTAGGGATCGACATTATGATGGATATGAAACCACCAGTTTCATATCCACCAGTAAGTTCAAATGTTGCATTGTAAAAAATGAAAATACAGTTTAGAGCAGTGTTTCCCAAATTTTCCCTATGACAGAACACTTCACAAATCCTGAAATTTTTAACGGAACACCTTGGTTAAAGTCATACCATTTAAAACCATTCCATGCTCATATCAATATTAATTTTGATAATTTTTCACAGAACACAATTTGAGAAACCCTGGTTTAGAGGATAATTGTGATGCTGAAGCAAACCTTGACGTGTAAGGATAAGGAAGTTATTTTACCTCTTTTACCAAACCTTGACACGACAGCACTTGGACTGCTGTGCACAGATTTGATCTCCTGTTTTTATTATTTTTTTAATGTAGCTCCCACCCATGAAAGGTTTCAAACAAAGCTATAGTACATTTGTACCTTGGGTGCACTAAAGATTTTTCATCAATTTTATTATTTTTTTTTGTATTATTTTTACATAGTTGGAAACCCTGCTCTAGAAACAAACATGGAACTTTTTCAAGCAAGAACTTTTTCAATCCTCCAATAAGCAGGACGGTGGTCTCACACCAGGCAATGAAATTCAGGTAAACTGGAGAAAGAGGTGTAATATAATAGTGGTCTATAAACCTCTGAAAGTTATGAGGTTAGTACTGCCCTTGTGAAATAAGGGCAGTACTAAATTTCACATATGTTGAAAGTTTATTTTTCACTTGGTTAGAGTATAATAAATTTAGTTTAATCCTTTATCCAAGTGTGAGCAAACAAAGTTTGCGCCTGAAAGTATCTTCAGGACTGGGTTAAGGTGGTACACCCCAGGGCAACTCGTTGCAAAGGTGGAGCAAGATACCAACACTCCTATCTCAGTATCAGGCAGAAGCATTAGCAGGTCATCTCTACCTATAGGAATTGCCAATTGGTGTGCCACCCTTTTTTAATAATTTACTCTGGATTTAGAGAAAGATGTTGAAAGTTTATTTTTCACTTGGTTAGAGTATAATAAATTTAGTTTAATCCTTTATCCAAGTGTGAGCAAACAAAGTTTGCGCCTGAAAGTATCTTCAGGACTGGGTTAAGGTGGTACACACCAGGGCAACTCGTTGCAAAGGTGGAGCAAGCTACCAACACTCCTATCTCAGTATCTCCTATAATGCAAAACACATCTCCTTGCGGATATGTCTAATGTTATGCATTAGACCACATTAGATGCAGTGTACCACCTTAACCCAGTCCTGAAGATACTTTCAGGCGCAAACTTTGTTTGCTCACACTTGGATAAAGGATTAAACTAAATTTATTATACTCTAACCAAGTGAAAAATAAACTTTCAACATCTTTCTCTAAATCCAGAGTAAATTATTAAAAAAGGGTGGCACACCAATTGGCAATTCCTATAGGTAGAGATGACCTGCTAATGCTTCTGCCTGATATCTCCACTTGGGCCTGGCTCCCACTGAAGAGACCTCAATAAAGGTCAAAACTAGTCTGGGTATTGGCCCTTCCCTTAATGCATAACATTAGACATATCCGCAAGGAGATGTGTTTTGCATTATAGGAGATACTGAGATAGGAGTGTTGGTATCTTGCTACACCTTTGCAACGAGTTGCCCTGGTGTGTACCACCTTAACCCAGTCCTGAAGATACTTTCAGGCGCAAACTTTGTTTGCTCACACTTGGATAAAGGATTAAACTAAATTTATTAAATTTCACATAATAAATATATAATAATTTAAGAACTGTTTATTGTCTTTATTTTATTACACATGCGAACATTGCTGGCACATCAACTGAACCTCCAGACATGCAATAATAATTTTCTTATTATTTTTTTAATTAATAAGAAAGTTTTTATTATTTTTTTAATGTAGCTCCCACCCATGAAAGGTTTCAAACAAACCTATAGTACATTTGTACTTTGGGTGCACTAAGGATTTTTCATCAATTTTATTATTTTTTTTTTTGTATTATTTTTACATAGTTGGAAACCCTGCTCTAGAAACAAACATGGAACTTTTTCAGGCCTCCAATAAGCAGGATGGTGGTCTCACAACAAGCAATGAAATTCAGGTAAACTGGAGAAAGAGGTGTAATATAATAGTGGTCTATAAACCTCTGAAAGTTATGAGGTTAGTACTGTCCTTGTGAAATAAGGGCAGTACTAAATTTCACATAATAAATATATAATAATTTAAGAACTGTTTATTGTCTTTATTTTATTACACATGCGAACATTGCTGGTGCATCAATTGAGCCTCCAGACATGCAATAATAATTCAATTCGGCAATCTTTGATATTTTGCTGACTTATATAGTCATGGAAAAATAATAACTTCACACATATTTTTTAGTTATGTCGTTATGAAGACATATTTGTCAAGATAGGAGAATATAATTTATTTTATTTAACAATTTGTTATCTTAATTTATAACTTTTAATATTTAGACCTATGGTATAGTAATATGAAAAGATTATCAATGATATACCACCACACTGGTGGAACTGCACTCCAGGAAATTGATGAAGCCAGAGACTTGGGAGTGTTAGTGGATAGGGAGTTAAAGTTTAGGCCCACATAGCAAAAGTGACTAAAGCAGCTCATCAGATCACTTGGTTATTGAAGAATACTTTAACAAGCAGAGACAAGCAGGTTATTGTTCCTCTTTATCAAGCCTTGATAAGATCCCATCTTGACTACTGCATGCAGATCTGAGCACTAGAGTTTCTTGGTGATGGGGAGGAGATGGAGAAGATCCAGGGGCTTTGTCCAAAAACTCAATAATCTTCCAGAAGAAATGAAAACTTGGTGGTTTCTTCATTTGTAGACTACCATAGCTATAAGCATTATAATATACCATTAAATACTTTACTGCTGATGTCTTTAGCATATAAGTATTTTCCTGGAAACTAGTAACTTCTTAAAACTCACTCTGTGACAGGAGGAAAGAGTATATCTTGAATGTTTTAAATTTTTCATATTAAAAACACATTTCATTTACGAGTTCAGAAACCTACTGAATAGAAATACAATCAAGTTAGTATAGTGAATTGTATCCATTAATTACATAATGAGTGAAGATTGTAACGATATATGTATTTGTCATTTTAAATACAAAGCTTTGCACTACTGATACTGAACTTTTTCTTTTTTTTTTTAATTCAAACAACTTAATCAAAATTTGTACATGATTTTTTTCTTGATTTTTATGTAATCAATGGCTTTGCACATTTCCCGTATATACCTACTGAAAAGTTTAATTAGCCAGCAAACTGTTACCATTATCTTCGGCCATTAATAACAATATACAGCATAGCTGAGATTACTACTCATTCTGAATGAATCATTCCAATAGGTGAGAAATTAAGTGATCTGAGTGTAAACACAGAACCATAGCTAGGCTTTTATTGCCCTAGACAAACTGGTAACTAATGCATTTTATACTGTGATAATTTCGATATGTGATAAAACATCTTGCACACTGGCACCCTTGCCAGAGGCAACAAAGTTCAAAATTTGCACCCAAAGGTTGGTTGATTGGTAGAGCCTCTGCTACTAATGGCTCGCAAAACGTTAAGCAGGTTGGAGCACGGTTAGTAGTTAGAAGGGGACCAATCATTCGATGGTGTTGGCACATTTTCCCTCGATGAGTCTTTGAACTCCCTGGAGGTGTCACATAATAATTATAATAATAAATGGCCCAGACTAAGATTTAAATATCTCTTACTGCAAAATATTTGAATTTTTTTATTTTTAGTTTCGATTGGGACAAAATCTCATTTTTGATGTTTTGTGTTAAACAATGAAGAAATTCTCAGAAATATATTTACAGTTATTTTACATACACGTGCATTTAATTATATATACATTTTACTTTTCACTACAAAACTCTGTACTGAGCTACTGCTGCATTACACAGTGATGTAAAAATCTTCTTCTCCTTCCTATCATGGAGGAACAAGCCACTTGGATCTGGTCTCATGCCATCGCTTTCTTGGTCTTTCAATTCTTCTTTTTCTATTTATTTCATATCCATTTAGCATTTTTGGTAGTCTGCTATTGTCCATTTGATTTAGATGTTCTAAATATTTTTGTTTACATTTACTTTTACAGTAGTTAAATGGTTTTATATTCAGGAACTGTAAAATTTCTTATATTTGTTTTATAGCCCCACTTGGTTTATCACGCTATCTTTTTTTTTTTCCCTGAGAATTTCATCTCTGCTGTTTAAATCCATTTTTCGTTCTTTTTTTTTTTTAATTATCCATTTCATTTCTATTTAATAAAGCTGGTTTAGACAGGACATTCTGGTGCATTTTTGTACCACGGATGGCTTAAAATATATTATTTATTATACTGTTTACTTTAAAACAATTTGATATTTTAATGTTTATATCTTTTTCATCTTCATATGATAAGTCACATCTTACATATTTCACAGTATTTACTTGCTCTAATACAGTGGCGTAGCTAGAGCTTTTGCTGCCCGGGACGATCTCCGAGTTTGCCGCCCCTCTCAAGACACACCAAAAATATTACAAAAAGTCAAAACGACGCAGGGAAAGAAATTAAACACTATGTTTTTGTTTATTTTAGTTGTAAGTATAGTTGTTGAAAACTAATTACTAATTAAGTAATAAAATTATTAAGTTAACATAAATAGAAGAATCCTCTAAAAATAAAATTGTCTCACGTGAAAAGTGCTGCCCGGGGTGGACCACCCCCTCCGTACCCCCCTAGCTATGCCACTGCCCTAATATTTGATTATCTATCACTATTTTACTTCTTATTGGGTTTTCTCCTTTGAAAACCATTATTGTTGTCTTTACTTTTGATATTCCCATATTATACTGTTCTGAAATTTCATTTAATGGTGTCATTGATCTCTGTAGATAATTTTCTGATGTAACTAATACAATTTGATCATCTGCAAATTATCTTTATTTGTAAATTTATTAGTATACCAAATGGTAGCATTATGCTGTTTCAAGGTTGTTTATATATATATATATATATATATATATATATATATTTTTTTTTTAAAAATCAGAGGTGTTGTTGGGTTGTGTTGTATTATATTATATTATATTAAAAAGCAGGTGATAAGGTACATCCTTGCCATACTCCTCTTGATGTTATTATTATTATTATTAAGAGAAACCTCCAGGGAGTCAGAGACTCATCGAGGGAGGCCATATACTACACAAACCAGCTATCATACTTATTCTTGAATTCATTCACACTGCTTGCACTCACATCCAATGGCAATCCATTCCAATCACGCACCACCCTCTGAGAGAAAAATCTAGTCCTTACACCCTTCTTGGAGGCCTTCATTCTCAGGTTCCAAGGATGCCCTCTCGTCCTTTCCCCACCCTCCATAAATTGAAAAATCCCATCAATTGAAATCCTGTATGATCCTTTCAGCAGTTTGTAAGTCTCAATCACATCATATCATATCACCCCTCTTTCTCCTGTTTGCTAGTGTCTGCAGTCTACAAATTCTCAATCTGCCTTCATAATCAGTATTCCACAATTATGTTATCATTGTGAACACTCGCCTTTGTACTCTCTCCAATATATCAGAATCACAACAGAATCCAGAAGACCAGACCTGCACATAATAGTACAAGTGAGGTCTTCTCAAGGCCTTGTAAAGAGGCAAAATAACATCCTTATCTTTACATGTGAACGTTCATTTCAGCATTGCAATTATCTTTTGAGTTGTATTTGCAATCTTTGCCACATGGCCCCTAAACTGCAACTTCCTATCTATCTATCTATTAACAATCCAAGATCCCAAGCCTCATCAGTTTCTTCTGGCCTAATCCCACCAATACAATACGACATTGGATATGTAATCATGCTGAAGTGAATGACTTTACATTTACTGACACCCATTTTCCATGCCCACAATTCCAGCCTATTCAAATCATTCTGCAAAGATTGCATATCAGCAGCATTCCTGATTACCCTCCCTATCTTTGCTTCATCAGCAAATAACTGTATGCTGCTTGTCAAATCCTTTCCATATCATTAATGTACAGATTGAATAACAGTGGACCAAGCACAGATCCTTGTGGTACACCACTTGTTACCTTAAACCTTGCAGACTCAGATCCCCCGCATACCACTTTTTGATATCTGTCAGTCAGCCATCCTCTTATCCATGCTAATATTGTATAACCCAAACCCATTTTCTCCAATTTATGCAGCAGTCTGTTATGTTGTATTCTGTCTAAAGCCTTAGCAAAATCCAAAAGTATCATGGTATATCCACTCCCCTTGTGTAGTTCAATGGTAACATTGTTATAGAATGTGAACAAGCTGCTAAAACATGCCCTTCCCTTAGTAAACCTATGTTGTTCACTGCAAAGTAGAGATTCACTCTCAACCCATTTCTGAATGCGGGCCCTAACTAATTTTTCCAAAATCTTCACCACCACTCCTGAGATACTAATTGGTCGATAGTTTGATACATCGGTCTTTGTACCACCATTATGCAATGGAATTACCATACATTCTTTCCATTCCTGAGGAATCTTCCCTGTTCTGAGACTCATATTAAACATCCTGGTCAAAGGAATGATCAATTCAGCTGAACACTCTTTTAGCACACGTGCTGATATTCCATCAGTCCCTATTGCTGAATTCTTATTCAGTTTGTGCAACAGCTCTAATACCTCAGCTTCACACACCTGTTTTTCTTCATCTAGTGAAGAGGTAACAGTGAGCTCAATGTTGTGCGCACCAGGTTGAGCGCTTTTAACGAAATGGGCACTCATTAACTGAACAACCTCTTCTGCATCAGTAACCCTCACGCCATTTGGACTTAGAAGTTATTCTTTCATATTCATTCTTTCTTTTACTTGCAGCACATTGATAGAATTCTTGTGGGTTGTCTTTAGCATGCAGAGCCAGTTTCTTTTCATAATCAGACTTTGCTTTCCATACAACAGTTGTGACTATTCTAGCCTGTAGCTTATAACGTTCATAACGGACGTCATCCTTATGCAAACGGTATTGCTTCCACATCATCCTTTTCTTACGAATCTCTTGCTTAATAAGATTACACATCCATTTGACTCCTACTCTATTTATTCTTCAAACTCTCGGGACACATTCTGATATCGCATCATTTAAGTATTGTTTAAATGCTTCCCATACACTGTCAATATCCTTTCCATCCAGTAACCAATCCCATTCCACTGAGCTCAGTATACTTCTCAGATGGTCATAATTTCCTGCTTTGTAGTTCAACATGTAACCTTTTCTGAATGGAACATTCATAAACTTAGTCACTTCCCAAGTGAGTACCACATGATCACTGTCACCAACTGGGGGGAAGAATAGTTATGTCTTTAACTGAAATGCCCTCTGACACTATAATCAAATCTAGCATGTTACAGAAGGAACTCGAGGTCAAAGAGTGCTAGATTTGATTATAGCGTCAGAGGGCATTTCAGTTAAAGACATAACTATTCTTCCCCCCAGTTGGTGAGAGTGATCATGTGGTACTCACTTGGGAAGTGACTAAGTTTATGAATGTTCCATTCAGAAAAGGTTACATGTTCCATTCAGAATATGTAACCTAAATTTCTGAATGTTCCATTCAGAAAAGGTTAAAGGAAGTTGTCCTGCAACAGCTCAATAAAAGCATTTTCATTCTTCTCATGAGATTCTACTGCTACAATCAATATTTGGATAATTAAAGTCTCCCGTTATGATTACTCTTTTCCCGCTCACCTTTTCAATTTGGTGATGCATTTCTTCATCACCAGCAACTGATCCACCAGGTCTGTAACAACACCCCACTATGTAATTTGTCTTGTTAGACTCCACTTCACACCAGATGGCTTCAAATTCACTGCCGCATGAAATATTGTTAGTAGTATTACTACAATCATAGATCTCAACTCTAACCGAATTTAAGTCATCCAATATCATTAGCAGCATGCCCTTCCCACGCCTCTCCTATCCACTCTATCCTTCCTAAAAATACTGTACCCATGACACTCGATACCAGTTAATAGATCTAATTCTGATAGCCAGGTCTCACTAATTCCTACAATCTGTGGTCGCAACATATCGACTAAGGCAACAAACTCTACCCCTTTGTTTCTGATACTCCTAGCATTCGTGTACAGACATAATAATCTACCTGCATGTTCTTTAGTATACTCTTGTTTGCAGTCTGCCTGACCCAATTGGACAACTTGCAAATCTCTATTCTTCTCTAATGCCTGTAGGCATTAGAGAAGAATAGAGAACACATGTAGACATCTTTGCACACATGATTGGTTCAAACCGGGAGAACACAAACCCAAAATCGTTCTCGCTTTGTCAACATTCTCATGACAAAGCTCATTCCCATCGTTAACGCCATTATATACCATTTTTGCTCTTATACTCACATTTACACCATTCCTCCCTTTATAGTTTAGTTTCCCTGACTCTCTGTGTTAGATCTCATACCAGTTATTAGTTTTTCCAGACTCCTGATACCAAACGAATTCAGGTGTAGGCTATCCCTCTTATACAAATCTAATCTTCCCTCAAACTCACTCCACACATCCAAAAACTCGCATCCATTCCTTCTACATAGCCTACACATCAAATATGTTTTCCATTCTGATATTCTAATTTGACTGCTATTTTATGTTTTATCTCCTGAGTATATTTTTTCAATAGACTGTAAGAGCTGGTTTGGTATAATTATATTAGTTAATATTTTAATAATTTTTGTCTCTTAATATTATAAAAGGCTTTATCATAATCAATGAAGGTCACGTGCATCTTTTCCAAATTCTCTTCTCTTTCCAATTAATAATTTTAGAGTGAAAATTGACTCTATGCCAGAACAACAGCCTTCTCAGAGTCCATTCTGTTCTTCTAGTTGTTTGTCGTCTGCAATACTGTTTAGTTTCTCTTTTAATATTCTTGCATATATTTTGTACATTGCATTTAGAGACCTATTCCCCTATAATTATAGAGGTTGTGTTCATTTCTTTCTTCATAAATTTGAATAATCAGTGCTTTTTTCCCCCCAATAGTTTATGGTTTTTCTAGTTAATTGCTTATATTGTCTTCTCCTAGTGTTGTGAAATAGCACTCCAAGATACTTTTTTTTACAGTTGTTAATTGCAGTGTGATTGCACATGAAGATTTTCTTTAATATTCCATTGTGTAGATTGCACAATTTGTCAAAGGATATTTTTGTATGCTTTTCTAAGCTACTATACAGAATTCTTCAGCAGTGCCCGTAACGAGGGCGTGGCAAAAGTGGCGCCAGCCATGCCACTTTTGCACCCCTGCAACTAGGTTTGGGGCACAAAACATAAAAAATAAAAATAAATAAATAGATATAAAAGTCCACTATTTTATATTGTATTTTTAAATTTCAGCAATATGCTGCTTTAGACACACTGCAACTCATTTCGATGGGGTTAATAGTATTTAACATACTGCATTTAGTAAAATTTAACTTGTTACATTTAAAGTTTTTAAAATTTTTGTCATTTTTGGGTTATGGGGGGGGCGCAAGGTAGACACTTGCCACAGGCACTTCATACCCTCGTTACTGTACTGTTTTTCAGTATACCAGTGCATAACATAGTCTGTAAAAATGTATGAGATACTATGCGTTTAATGTTATGTGTTCTCCAATGTGTAATTTAGTTTGTTTGTATGAGGATTGTTTGAAAGGTTTGGTAAATTTCCAACAGACAGGGACACAATTAGTTCATTCATACCTGTGTCGGCGCATGTCATCTTTTTTCATGACCCCTGGCAAAATTTTAGCCACGTGCGACGCGTAGCTCTCATTTGGCAAACATTTAAAATGACTGTGTTCTCATTTTTCATAAAAATGGAGAAAAACAAGTTTCGTGCAGTGATAAAACACTTTTATTTGAAGAAGTGAACGGCTGTGCAGATCAAAGCGGAGTTAGATGCAGTTCATGGAGTCTTCGCACCAGCATTAAAGACTATTTATTTTTGGATAAATGAGTTTAAACATGGTCATAAGTCCATTGAAGGCGAAGCCCGCTCCGGAGGCCCGACTGAGGTCACTACGAAGTGTTACATCCTGAATGAAGCACTTTATTAAAGAAACAATTCATTCAAGATTTAACAAGTCAGAAAAATCAGCTGAGAGAAAAAAACTTGTACTCGAGCAGAAATAAAGTACTAACTGTAAATAGAAATAGAATTACCTACTTTTAGTAGAATTGTAATACCATGTAAAGAACTTCGTGTATAAATTAGTATTATATGAAATGCATCATGTATACAATGAATGGGTAAATTAGATGTAAACATTAGTCCAAAGGTCATGGGTGGGCCTGAGGCATTGGAAATCTCAGAAAGTGACGCACATTCGTTTCCCAGAAGACGCTCTGGGAAACGAATGATATGATCTCGCGATGTGCCGAAATTGACGTGGACGAAGAAATTAGCGGGCAGGAAAAGATCGCAGAAAGTACTAAGAGGGCACTATCGCAGCCAGTAAGAGGGTGCTAAAAAGGGGGGAAGTGAAGAGAAAATAAAAAGGGTTTGCAAGGCTTTTTTCGCCTGTTTTGCTGTATGATGATTTGACTTCTCTCGTGGACCGGTGGTTCCTGATGGTGTTTCTTGGCGATAGTTAGATATCGGAGGGTGCACCATTCCCTTCGATGTCTGAATTTCTGCTGGTACTGAAGCGTGAGATGTCGGCACATGCTGCCTTCGCTAAAAGTTCCAAAAGAATACTATTGCAGACGTATATTATAAACCGGCAGCTAGACATGAGGATGGCCCAAAACAGATCGAGAATAGACAAGGAAAAAAACGCCAGGTGTAGAGCATAGTTTAATCTGATGACCATAGTGACCCACCACGTGGACGCAGGCTTATGGAAAAATCGAAAGGTAATTCAAACAAAGGACAGTTCAGATGGACCTGGAGATCCTGCCCCAAGAAATGGGGCAGGATCTCCAGGTCCGTATAATTAATTATACAGTTGTATAATTACCCAGTCGGAAAAAAGGGAAAGATCATTGTAGTGTATTAATCGAGTATGGACAGTATTTGAGAACTTGAAGTGATTATTTAGCAGTGGCTGATATCCATAAGACAAATTGTTAGGAATGATTATAGATGATTGTGACTAGCTTAATATGCAAGACTATAATAGTAGGTAGAAAATTGAGTAGAAGTGTATAATGTGTATATTATGTGTGTTAGGTCTCTAACTCAAAAGATGGATTTATTGTTCATGTATTAGAGTATTAATCAGTTTGAAAAAGTTTGATTTAGCATGTCCTTGAACTGATTGAAAGTGAGATGGGTCTAAGTGTATAATATGTCTTTAAATTCCAATAAATATGTTTTTTCTTTTATACCTGAGTTTTGCCTGTGATATGAACCAAAACTACCACTCATTAATCTGAACCATAGCGGGGGGGATTGAAAGAAAGGCATAACATGCTATAGAGGTTACGACTGCAAACCAGAATTTACTTAGCCACAGTAGAGCATTTATTTTATGAGTTTAAGCACTAAATTTATTCACCTATGTGCACCAAAGGTCTGGAAAAGTCTCCCTGAATAAGAGTCCATTCTATTCTAAGATATTGGCTGGCGCAGCTTTAAAAAATAAATTTTTCAATATCTGAAGAGGAGATGGCCCCAGAAAGAAATTAGAGGATTTGTTTCTTTTAGCAAGGAATGACCTTTAACAGTCAGGGTAAGCACGTGAGTAAAATTAGGAATCGACTAGAGATAAAGAATTTGCTTTCCTCATAGAAGGAACACGTAAGAAGTCATACATACAGATATTAGAGTCAGGGAAATTTTATAAGTCTTGTAGTTATTGTAGAGAGATAAATTCATAAAGGAAGTAAATTATTTTAGGAAGAGCAATGACATAAAACGGTGCACACGGCAATACATAACAATGGAGCAGACCCGGCAAATATTTAACAGAAGGAAATGATTGACAAAATCCATCATATCGTTATGGAAGATCGCCGAGTATAAGTGAGTGAGGTTGCTGAGATTGTAGGCATCTGAACTGAATGGGTGTGTAATATCCTGCATGAAAAATTGCACGTTAAAAAGCTGTGTGCACAATTGGTGGCACGATTATCGACTGTTGATCAAAAACGCATGCAAAAAGACATTTCAACGCAGTGTTTGGCGATATTTAATCGCAATTCACAGGATTTTTTGCATCAATTTGTGACTGTAGACGAAACTTAGATCCATCACTACACACCTGAGTCCAAGCAGCAGTCAAAAAACAATGGACAATGCCCAGTGAAAGAGCACTGAAAAAAAGCAAAGACTGTTTTGTCAGCTGGAAAGGTGATGGACACTATTTTGGGGATTCCCAAGGAATTATCATGATAGACTATTTGGAAAAGGGCAACACAATAACAGGAGTCTATTATGCGTCATTGTTGGACCATTTAAAAGAAGAACGAAAGAAAAAACGGCCAACATGGTGTGCAAAAAAAGTGCTCTTTCATCAAGACAATGCACCGTCCCACACATCGGCCGTCACTATGGCAAAATTGCACGAATTGAGGTTCCAATTGGTTCCATCCATCGTATTTTCCAGACTTGGTCCTGTGTGACTTCTTGTTTCCAAAATTAAAAATTTGGCCCGGTGGGAAAAAAAAATTTCTTCGAAAGAGGATGTCATCAAAGCTGTCAATGACTGTTTTGCACAATTTGACAAATCCTACTTATTAGATGGAATGAAAAAATTGGAAACTTGCTGGACCAAATGTGTAGACCTCGATGGAGACTATGTTGAGAACAAAGGTGATTTTTTCCAAAAAAATATGATTAACTTATATTTTACAAACTTTTCAAACAACTCTCATAACTAGGGTTGCCACCTTTTGGTAAGTCCAAAGAGGGACACACTTATCGAATATGAAAGTCTTCCTCTCCTCTAAATGTATAAAATGAAAAAGCCAAAGTTGAATATGTAATTCTAACCTTATAAAAAATTAAAAGATTGAATACATTGGTACCGGTATTAGTGATTTAATAATATTTGTATTTTAAATATATAAGTTGTTCTGCTTAGGTGTAATTCGGGATGCTGAAAATTTTCTTAAAATTCGGGACAGGTGGCAACCCTACTCATAACAGCTTGGATATGGGTTTTCCATTTTAGATTATGATCTACGTGTATGCCAGATACTGGTAGCTGCAGACCCATTGAATAGCTTCGCAAATGCAGTAACTTCTGGGGTCGCAGGAAGTGGTATGATATTTAATTGGCAGGACTCTACCCTTCAATTCAAATAGGATAAATTTAGTTTTCTGAATGCTCATTTAGATTTTGTTTTCACTGAACCATGTATGTAGGCTTAATAAATCAAATTCCCCGTTACGCTTTAAGGTTGGCATGTAGCTTGATGAGAAAACTATTGCCATATTATCAGCATAGCTGATTAGGTTCCCTTTCAATTCCACTGAACAGAGGTCGTTTATATAGATAATAAAAAAAGTCCCAAGACTCCTTATTTTTATCTAGAACTGAGCCTTGGGGAACACCAGTTTTGATGAGTTGTTATTCACTCAAGCTGCCGTTTCTTTCAACTGCTTGCCATCAGTTTTCTAGTTGCTGGAAATTCTCAGAGAGAATTTTTCTTTCTAAATTAACTTGACTTGAAAGTAATCTAATCAGAATAATAAAATATTTTCAAGAAACAAAAACTGCGATACAGATAAATGATTACAACACTTACGTTAATGGGAGTATTTAATAAAACAACTTAAAATTGGTTATAGCGGCACGTGTACCATTATGACCTTTACAAGTAAACAGCATACCACAATATAACACTACGGTTACCGGGATGGGAATAAGCCTTTTATCCCCCCACACACACACCTGCACTTGGAGGTCTATAAAATCAAAGGACAAAGCACATTGTTTATTTCCTTCAAAGACATTGTTTGTTTCCTTGCAGTTCAAAAATTAATTAGAAGCACGGGTGTTTACAAGGAGGAGGTGGTGAAGTAAATGTGCGCCAAACAAATCTCTTACACAATACATGTATATACCGTATATGCTGGCACTCTCAAATACTACAGAAAACCCCTCGAAATCATGGGTCGTAATATACGGCGAGTATAAAAAGGGAAGCTTAATTTTTTGGATGAACATTTAGGTAGTTACAATACATCGTTATATAAGAAAATAGGCAGTGTTTATAAACAAATCAGATTAATATTTTGTTATATAAATTTATTTAAAATATTACAATAGATGTAAGTCTTAAAAAAACAAATAATAATTATTAACCTCAATTTTCATATTAATTTTCTTCATCGTCTGTTCAAAATAGTTCTTCAGATTCATTGTTTAAATGATCGTCATATGGATCCCAGTTCGAATCCGGTGAATTGATTTCGTTTTCATCGTCATCAGTGTCCCACAACAGATCATCTTCCGCACCATCCATAAGATTAGAGATACCAGTTTTTAAATGATTTTATTACAGTCTCTACTTTTACTTTATTCCATGTTGTGATCACAAAATTGCACAACATATCAAATGATGCAGCGTGCATAGATCCACCGTTTGTAAATGATTTTTCACCAGTCAACATCCAATTTTTTCACTCTTCTCGCATGCGATCTTTAAATCAAGCAGACGTCTAGTGGCTGCAATATAGAAGTTAAACCACCTGGTATAACAGCAATTATTATTTTTTTCTAGAAGACTTTTAGTGTTCTCAGTTAAATGACTACGAAACATATCCCATACTAATAAACTGCGTTTCTTCATTATACTGCCTGGTCGCGTTTCACACATTATTTATCCATAATTTCGCACTTTTCGTCCATCCATCCTTTTTCTTGAAAATGTACAAAAACACCTGAAGGAAATTTTATCTTAGGTTTAGTTTTAAGTTTGAAAATGATCATTGGTTTTAACTTGTTTCCATCAGCCAAACATTACATCACAACCGTAAACCTTGTTTTTTCATGACCTGTATTTCGAACTAGCAAACTCTTACTACCTTTAGACTCCACTGTTTTATTGCTTATCATATCAAAGCTCATAGGAGTTTCATCCATATTTCCAATATTTGACAATAGAAATTTATGTTCTTGTCTCAACTGAATACTAAATTTATGGAAACTGGTAATCTGCTGGTAGTTTTTGAGCAATTTTCGTTTTTTGTTGTATTACCAGATTTTGTCTGTTCATAAAACGATTACACCATCCTGAAGTAGCTTGAAAGTCTATACTTCCATCCGGATTCAGTCTTGACCATTTTAGTGCATATGATCTAATCATATTTCTTGTAACATTTTAGTGCATATGATCTAATCATATTTCTTGTAACAAGATAACCATTCTGCCAGTGTTCGAATTACCCATTCTGCAACGTGATTTTCCAGTTGCGGCCATCGGGTGATCCCCGTTCTCATCGCACTTTATTTTTTTTTGGCAATTTTTTTTAAAATATCTTCTTTCTTACTATCTTCTCAGTTATGTCAAACTGTCTTGCAGCAGCACAGTTATTAGTTTGTTTTGCCATTTCAATTACCCTTATTTTAAATCGAGCTTCATACTTTCTTCGTTTTGTTGCTGGTTCCATGATTTTAAATGATAACAATTTTATTATCATCTCATCTCATTATCCTTTTACCCTCTTTTACTTGCAGTGTCGAGGGTCTATTAATCAACGGACCTCAAGCCGTTCACAGGATAAGGTGGTCAGCCCTACACCCCGGTTTATCCTATGTCCGTAATGTTCAGTTCTTTTTGAAATGAAAAATCCCAGGATAAACTGGAGAAAAAAACCCTACTGTCCATGCCCAAGACCGGCTAACTTGGATATGGCTGAGGAAAATCCTTCAGCTCCTCACTTCTCCGACGGGAATCGAACCTAGGACACTCCTTCCCCAGGCATATGGTTGCGAAAGGCACAGCACTAGGTTAACCGTGCGGATATAACAATTTTAATACTGTAATCCTAAAATTAAAAAAAAAATGCAAAATTAATAATTAATTAAAATTCGGGCTAATCACTTTTAATTACGATAATTCGCGTAAATACTAAATCTATGCTATGCAAAAAAATAACGGATATAACAACAATGCCTAACGTTGCATTAATACAAGAAAGAAGAAATTGGGGGGTCGTCTTATACAACCGACATAAGCTTAAAACCTAAAAATAGCCGACATATACGGTAATTAGTCTCTTGGCTGAAAGTGTTTGAAGTGCAAATTTCAAAACATGGTAAAAAGAGTAAAATAATTCTAATATTAAGCAATATTTTATGGTTCTTTAACCTATTTTTGTTCAGGAGTGCCCCTTTTATTCAAATTTTAGGGCATTACTGATGTTTTATATAGACAGATATATGAAGAATATATAGGAGGAAAAATTCGGACATACCTTTGCAGGATGTTGTTGGCTGTCCTCTTATTCAGCGGTATCCCGACGTGTGGCGATATACGTCGTTCATCTGCTGTTAAAGGAAGGAAGTATGATTGAAAGGAAAGGGGGGGGGTGAAAAAAGTGGAGGTAGAGAGAGATGTGGGAAAATTATTGGTGAGGCAAGGGGTGTGTGAACTTTTTGAAAAACCCGTTTTTTTTTTTTTTTAATTTTTATTATTATTATTAAAGGTGGGCAGAGAATACTTTGGGATGGGATGAAAATATAAATTTGTTGGGGAAGGGGAAGGATAAGATGTGGTGGGAATAACGGAGGTAGAAGTAACGGGGTGAGTCGTTTCGACAGTGCGTAGTCTTGGGAGCTCGTGGGAGAAGTGGAGGCTGTCATGCCGACTTGGTGTTTCTCCAAGAGAAACAAAAAATTTCTATTTTCACCCCATCCCAAAGTATTCTCTACCCAACTTTAATAATAATAATAATAAAATTTAAAAAAAACGGGTTTTTCAAAAAGTTCACATACACCTTGTCTCATCAACAATTCTCCCACATCTCTCTATCCCCACTTTTTCCAACTCCCCTTCCTTTCAATCATACTTCCTCCTTTAAAAGCAGATGAATGTATATCGCCATACGCCGGGATGCCGCTGAATAAGAAGACAGTCAACATCCTACAAAGGTATGTCCGAATTTTTCCTCCTATATATTCTTCATATAATCTATCTATATAAAACATCAGTAATGCCCTAAAATTTGAGTAAAAAGCCGATGACATTATAAAAGGCGCACTGCTAAACAAAAATAGGCTAAATAACCATAAAATATTATTTACTTAGAGGAGTAACATGGGAATTTTCCCGGAAATAATACCTAATATTAAGCTTTTTAAAATATCACTGTTTGATGAAATGTTTCTTATAAAAATCTGAATTTGATATAAGTGGACTGTAATTAATATTGGCACAGCTTGTAGGAAATTTGCATCAATTGCCACCGATACATTTCTGAAGGCTTGTATTAAGCACGTAATAATCGCGTTTGCAAAATTCACGGTGCTTGCATTTAAACAAATACAGTATATTGATAAATAAATCTAGGTCAGTTTTGCACGAGGCAACCGCCTTTGTGAAATTTTATGCTAGTTGACTGCCATTTGTCAGCACCTAATTAACGTTATTCAGAAGTGGGGAAAATGTAGTTTTTGAAATCCTTTATCCGCAAACTCATGATTTTACTTCCATTACATTTCACACCCGGTGTTATTTTAGTTATTACCAATGAACTTTTCACTTTCCTCAGTTACATATAATACTTAAACGCCATTTATTAATTGAAATATGTGAATTTCAACCCAAATGTTATTTTTGAAAGGAAGGTAGGAAATAAAAAAAAGTCAATTCCACCGAAGCATATTTACGCGGCAGATATTTTCATCAGGAAAGACATTGAACTTCTGGTCAAATGATATAAAACCAGGTTGTTAACTCAAAACAGAAAAATCAACATCTAGAAATTAGAAAACTACAAAAATACCTGGGCGTGAATGCATACAAAGAAGAAGAAAAAACTTCCATTCTAAAACTTATTTTCTACAAAACTACAGAAACTGAAAAATTCTACACCTCATTTAACGAAACTGATGAAAAGGACTTCAGCATCCTACTTTTATCTAGTCTGCAAGTGCCTTTATCAGGGCATTTCATCTGAAGGTGCCCGTCTCATACGAGATTGGAAAAGTTTTTTTCCTCCCTGAAACTTGGGTTTTTCTTACCGAAAAGCAAGCGCACCGGATAGAAAAACACACGCAGTGATTTAAGGCCAACTGCATCGGCCTTAATTCAAAACAACTCACCCCAATCCCATTTTCCTTTAGTGCTGTGTCTTCTAACTGTGGCCCGCCGACCATTGGCATCCTTCAGAAGTTTGAAGGATGCTCATCTAAATATAACAACAGATGAGCATGCTTCAAAAAGCTTTGTAAATTTTTTTTAATTTAATTTTTGTAATTCTTTATTCATCATTCCTATTTTATTATTTTCCGAGAGAACATTTTAACCTAAAATTAAAAAAATAAATAAAAAAAACTGCATCAATTATCTCCTCAAAACCCAGAAATGTACCCACATGTATACTCAAACAGTATTCTTAACTTAATCCTCCCTTTAATTGCAATTACTTGCCTACGAGGACCTTCGTGAGATAACGGCATATGGCACTTCTTGTCGTTCAGGAATAAGAGAAACAGGAATAAATAAGTGAAACATGACTGAAAAATCTTCAGGAATGATGATTTTTTTTTTCAAGTTTTCCAATATTTTTACTCTGAATTCCTATATATTTTATTATTATATTCTGAGAAATCCTTTATATCATAGGATTATTGAATTAAAAATAATATTATTAACAGCAGGTGTATTATTAGTAGTATAGTAATACGTGCATTATTATTAGTAGTGGTAATAATAATAATAATTAATGTTATTCCCCCTCATCTTCCTCAACCTAATGATTGGTAGGATAGCAGTGCTACTTTACTAGGGAATAATCATAGAACAATATGGTTTCTTATTGCCTTTCTTGCCGATAACTGTTTCATGTCTGTAGATATGTGTGTGTTCATGGGACTGATTTGCCTGTTTCAGGGAGGAGAAGCTCTTCCATCTCCGAATTAGGCCTGCTAACTCGCCTTCAGCTGAAGAGGACTGATAAATATTATGTGCGTCGTACATGGGATTCGAACTCGGGTCTTTCTAACTAAAGGGCTTCGTTTATACCGAGTGAACTACGTAGCTCCATTATTATGATTATAGTACAGCAATTATTATGGGATGAATTTTACTCAAATTCAGTATTTGAAACTTTTGCAAAAAAAATTGTTGCACCGGTCCAATTTTCAGTTCAACTATATTCGGGGCTACAAAAAAACAACGTGTGTCGAAATTATGTATTTAAATAACTCTCTAACTCAGCGGAATTCGCGGAAGTTGTCGGCACAAGAAGCTGTCTGCAGAGTTCCAGTGACGTATTGGGGGGGGGGGGGGGGTGCGGAGAGGGCGATCCTTCCCCGGGCGGCACTTTGAACCTTTTGCAGTTAATTCTAAAATACAGTCTCGAGAACTCAGTTCCAAATATTGTAATACCACTGCGAATTTTCTTCACAATTGCTGTAAGTGCTAGTTGTGAGAGGAGTTTTTCTAAATAAAATTTGATTAAGAATTACTTACATTACTATGAAATAGACTTCGTCAATGTCATCGATGATTTTGCTAACAGAAAAGCAAGAAAAATAACATTTTAGAATGTTGAAATTAAAGTTTTACTTCAAAAATAAACATTGTGTTTTAATTTATTTCCCTATACGTCGTTTTGACTTTTTGTAGTATTTTTGGTGTGTATTGAGAGATGCGGCAAAAGCGCTAGTTACGCCACTGATTTTTAGTTCCGATTGTATGACTTTTATTATAACATTTTCGTAAAGAAGTTTCGAAATGATATTAGCAATTCCGTTCTGACGATGAAATTTTACAGTTAAGATATATGATTAGAGAAAATAGTAAAAAGATAACTGCTGTGGAGGATATAGTGCAGAGGACATATTAAATGAGCAGTTCATAAAGGTATTTCATCCTAGCGAATATGACATAATGTGGAGTTTGAGAGCAGTAGAAGGAGATGCTGACTGTAAGTGACCCAGTTCCCCATAAAAAGGCATATGGGGAACTGGGTACACATAATGTTAATAAGACAGTGAGAACTGATGATATATCACCATATGTTTTTGAGGGAATATACTATGGAGTTGATATCTGCCTTGGCATTCTTGTTTAATATGAGTCTTATACTGAGTCAAATTCCAAAAGAATGGAAGGAAGGAGGTAAGACTGCGCTTCTTAAGAAAGGTGACAGAACTCAAACTTGAAATTATAGGCCAATCTGTGTGTGCCAGGTGTTCTGATTAAAATGTTGCAGAGGGCCATTGCAGTTTAATCTGAAGGTTAATGATATTGGGAAAGGTTTGAATGTGGTGAGAACAATTATCCAGAATTGGGTTGATAACAGTGGTATTCTCTTTGATGGACAGCACAGATTTGCTAAAGGAAAGTCATGTTTTAGTAACCTGCTTACTTAATACAAAGGCTTTTGATAGATGGCCACACGATAAGTTCATACTTAAACTAGAATGGATGGGGTTGGGTATTAGATTAGATTAGTGAACTGGATTGGAGATTTGTTATCTGATAGGTATCAGCATTTGTGTACATAGGACAGCAATAACACAGAAGAGCAGTGGTGTGCCTGAAGGGTTTGTTTTAGAGCCAATTTGCTTAACCTGGAGGTTAATGACATTGGAGAAGGTTTGAATGTGGATATTCAATTGTTTGCAGATAAGGCAAAGCTGGGAAGAACCATGAGGAGTAAAGCAGATGATGTTGCTTTACAGGAGGACTAGAATAGCCTGAGTGAATGGATGTAGAGTATACATTTATTGAAGATATACTGGCAGAGTTGGAAGAAATAAAAGATCTGAAGGTGATAGTAGATAGGGATTTAAAATTTTGAGGAGACACTGCTACAATTTTGAGGACAGCACAATGAGGAAAGGTTGAGAAGATGCAATTTACAATTGACCGAGACCTATTAGTTAGTAAAGGATTCTTATCAGATTAACAGTGAAGACGTTTTTCAGAGAATGGTGAGAAATGAGGGTAGAATAATAATAAGAATAATAAGAACAACAACAAGAGGTCATTCTTGGAAGCTGTATGAAAGCAAAGGAATGAGAAGCAGGTTTTTTGCATGGAGAGTGGTGAATGATTGGAATGTATTGCTTGAGAGTGAAGTGTCTGCAGAGAATGTGAATGTATTTAAGGTATGGTATGACGGGTTGTGTGTATAACAGATGGACCTCCCATGATCAGTCTTTGACTCCATGGGGATCTGAGAATAATATTAATAATCACCTGGTAAACAGCAAGGAGAGAGAGAGGGGGGGGGGACAGACCTGTTTGTCTTTAACCAGAAGGAAATTTTGTTGATAGGGAAGAATGTATGGACTAAATTATGTTTTCAGGATCTTTGCAATTGCCTCTGAGATGCCAGCGACAGATGGAATAGGGACTCGTCATAAAAGTTCAGGATTCTTAGGGATGCATTTAAACTTCCTTGAAGTGAAGCCAATTCTGTGGATTTTATCCAGTTCTGTTGGTGATCCTCAGTCCAATTTTGGTTAGGAAGGTTTTTCATGTCATCAGAGAGGGCAGCTGACATACAAAAAAAAAAAAAAAGAAAGACCTGCTAACTGGAGAGCTAAACAGCAAATTAATACAATATTAATATTAATACTAAACTAAATTAATACAATATGTACAGTGGAAATATCACAAGTCAGCAGAAAATTTAGAGGCAAGAGCAATAATAATAGTAAGTACCTAATGGATTTCTGTTCAGGATATGAACTCGTCACTGCTAATACCAAGTTTCAACATAAAGATATGTGTACACTCAAATTCGGAGAACACACAAGAAATAAGAAAAGTCTTGTTGACTATATTATGTGACAAGACTTTTCTTATTTCTTATTTATATGGGATAACAGAGAAATTATCCAACTCACTAAACTAGCAGTATACAAGAAGACAGTGTTCAAACCAATTTTAACTTTTGGATCTAAGAACTGGATTAGGAATAAAACATTTAATCAAAGAGTGGATACAGCAGATACAAAGAGTTCTAAGAAAAACTACTCAATATTGTTAGCATTCACAAATTCATGAATGTGAGAACAGAACTAATGTAAGGTGGTATAGTTACTTAAACAGAATGGGAGAGAAAGGTTAACAAAACTGGTATTTGATGCCATGATGAAAGTTAAAGGACCCAGAGGAAGAGCAAGATATCTACCCATTTAAGGTTACATTATTACTAAACTCCTATTAACAATTTCCTGCCAAATTAGTCTGTTATTTATCAAGATTCCAATATTGTCTGTTCTTATATTTTATTCTTTTAAGACACTTTTAACTACATGAATCTACCTATATCTTGCTCTTCCTCTGGGTCCTTTAACTTACATCATGGCATCAAACAGAACTAATGTAAGGTGGTATAGTTACTTAAACAGAATAGGAGAGAAAAGGTTAACAAAACTGGTGTTTGATGCCATGATGAAAGTTAAAGGATGCAGAGGAAGAGCAAGACATAGGTAGATTCATGTAGTTAAAAGTGTCTTAAAAGAATAAAATATAAGAACAGACAATATTGGAATCTTGATAAATAACAGACTAATTTGGCAGGAAATTGTTAATAGGAGTTTAGTAATAATGTAACCTTAAATGGGTAGTATTATCATAGCATCCTGTACATCCTCTGAGGATACATATCAGGAATTTCATGATGATGATGTAAAATCCCCCACTAATGTAAACAAACCATTTAAGAAGAAAGTCAGGATTGGCAATTTAAAGGGAATAATAGAGGAAAAGAGAGAGAGAAACCGTGCTTCAACTTTCCATTTATTTTGTTTGCAAGTAGGTTGTAAAGCTTGCTTGAGCAAAATATAGGAGAAATGCCTTGTGGAGGTTGGAATAAAATGCATTTACTGAGCTTGCAAGAATCATTATTAAGGAGAAAAAATTTTTGTTGTCTGAAAATAAAGCAACTATACCAAAGAACTATTTTGGAAAATGGAAAACCACTTGGTCATACATTTCTGCTACAGTACTTTATCTTAGAACATTTCATAATGTGACTATTTTACTTAGGTAAAATTGCTTTCATCAAGGTTGGTTGGTTGTTTATATTATGCTAAAGTAATAACTATGGTTATGAAGATAGTATATTATGCTTGGAAATTGCATACGTTCTCTGGTGTTTAGCATATTAGGTGGTTTGAATAAAACCTGAGGGGGAAACTCTTGTCACCTTGGAAACTGGCTAACTCAGCTTTAATTCAAATCATATAAATACTCCTCTCTTACTATAACTGGAATCAGAACTAGGTCTTTCCAAACAAAGCCTATGAACAGTATCACTACTACACGCAAACCCCACTATGAAGATGTACTTGCATTAAACCCTCTTGGATATGTGTTAATCACTTGGTGCACATTTGCTAGTCTCATATTAAGGTGGAAAGTTTTCCTTCACAGAAACTCAAGTTTTTCATTCTAAAAAGATGCATAACCATCTGATCAGATGCACTTAAGAGTCATAATACACTGACGTAGCAGTATTTGTTACTTCAGCAACAACTTCATGCACAATGAAAATTAGATTTGGTGAATTAAAGTGTCCATTTGCAAAGGAAAAAAGTGCAAGGAACAATCTCAGCACTCTTCCCAAAAATTTTATAACTGATTTTCCTTGACTGATTTAATGGAGTTATCATCACATGTACACACTAAAGGATAAAATATAAAATCAAAATTCTCTTAATAAATATTATATAAAATTAATAAAGTGTTTATGATACTTAAGAACAATGTATGTATATATTATACGTGTGTGTGTGTGCGCGCGCGCGCGGATCAATGATGCCCTTTGATTGGAAAGACCTTGGTTCAAATCCCATCTAGGATATTATTATTACTATCCCATGACCTCATGGAGTCAAAGACTCATCTGGGAGAATCTTTATCGTGCTTTCATGCGAAGGTAAGTTAGCCATTCTCATACAGCAGTGAGAGGATTTTTCAACCTGTAAAATAGGCCGGAACAACACACAATTTACAGGAGCCAACTTATTTAGCTGTGACAGGCCATTGTCCCTAACATGAAAGCGATGACGAATTGAACATTTTTAAATATAACTTTCTTTAAGAGTATGTGCATCTATTTATGAACCCTCCATTTAATGTCAGCACAGGATCTGTGTCCTCCCGGACAAAGTCAAAATAAAGACCTTGGTTGGAATTCCTGGTCACACAAAGCTATTTGTCAACAGATTAAAATAATAATATACCAAGAAATCTGGTTTTCACTTGTTTCCATGCAGAAATTAGAAGACCACATTTCAGGCATAAAAGAATAATAACTTAAATAAAATGACATAGAAAAACTCATTGAAATTAAAAATAATAAATAACAAGTCGTATGTGTACTCACCTGGAGCATTTACAGAGTTCAACAAATGTGAGATGGCAAAAAACATACAGTAAAATTGAGTCAGGTAAAAGATTTATATGTAGAAATTTTGATCTTCCACGAAACCCACGAAGACTATTAGAGCTTAAGTCATTTTCGTCTTCTTCCTTTGCCTGTTGACAAAAACAATTCCCCATTCCACCATGAAAAGCGCGTTGTTTACATCGCCATTCAAACAGCAATGATTGCAGCAGCTGCTTCCCTAGAAACATGCGATCCTGTTGGTGACCTTGATAAACATATGCCTCAACTAATTTGACCTTAACTTGTGGAATTGGCTCAAGGCATAACGATTTATGATGCCTCTCGCGATGTACTAACCTGTTCGTATAGAATAAAAATCCGATTCTTTCTAATAAGTGGATTTATTTATTTCTACCAAAATTAAATTATATTCATTTTGAACCAATTAAATCACTCTATAAAAAAAAATCTACTTATTTGTGGAGAATACGAACATCTTGTAATATATATAATGGATTAGCTAGAAGAAGAAAAATTATAAATTATCACTTTAAACTTTTGTTTGTTTTTCTTATAACCACTTGCCAATTTGCCTTATTTATATTCTGTTTGTCTCTATTGTAATACTGACTTCCTGGTAGCTATCAAGGACTCACTATAACCTGTTCTTGTGGAATGAAAATCCGACTCTCTGTAATGAGCAGATTAATTTATTTAATCCAGAATGAAGCTACCATTCATTGGTACATATCCAGAGCTGGATTGACTATTACGCAAAATAAGCCCTTGCTTAGGCCACCAAAAGTAGAAAGGCACCACAGAGATTTTTCCAAGCTATCATTCATGTTTTTCACATGAAAAATAGCAGAAGATTGGAATACATTGCCTGAAAGTGTGTAGTGACTACTGAGACGATCAATGCATTTAAGTCATGTTATGATGAGCAGTGTGTGAGAGTGGAACCTCCCGGGATGAGTCTTTCCACTCCATGCAAGTCTAATAATAATAATACACTGGTGTCCAAAAGCTAAGTACGAACAACATCTTTATCTGAATATGAAAAAATTTCGTAACTGCATCCAAATAAGGACATAAATATATTAACAGCATACTCATAAATTATATTACACAAAAAATGGGTTATAATTTCGTACAAATTAAATTCCAATATATTTTTGGTAAACGTTACAAATTTCCTAAGGACGTAGTTAAGACATTAATGTATAGTGCTTACAGAAAAGTATGCGAAGAGAACATTTCAGTATGGAATATGTACGCCCTGAACTGCAGTAAATTCTCACAATATCGTACCATGCTTAGCACCAGATGATTCAGTTATTGAGGCCAGCTAGTCGACTCCTTCAGAGCAAGGATAAGACCTTGTTTGTTTTCTGGAGAAGAATTTGGAGCAGAATGCGTATTCTATGGGATTGAGATCTGGTGAGCGTTCTAGCCACTCGCTTCGATTAATATCCTCGGTCTCCAGAACAGTGGTGGAGCTAGAGCTTTTGCCACCTGGGTGGTCCCTGAGTTCACCGCCCCTCTCAATACACACCAAAAATACTACAAAAAGTCAAAACGACGTATAGGGAAATAAATTAAAACACAATGTTTATTTTTGAAGTAAAACTTTAATTTCAACATTCTAAAATGTTATTTTTCTTGCTTTTTTGTTAGCAAAATCATCGATGACATTGACGAAGTCTATTTCATAGTATTGTGAGTAATTCTTAATCAAATTTTACTTAGAAAAACTCCTCTCACAACTAGCAACACTTACAGCAATTATGAGGAAAATTCGCAGTGGTATTACAATATTTGGAACTGAGTTCTCGAGACTATTTTAGAATTAACTGCAAAAGGTTCAAAGTGCCTCCCGGGGAGGACTGCCCCCTCTTCCCCCCCCTAGCTACGCCTCTGCTCCAGAAGTATCTCCAATTTTGTGGCATTGTCTTCCATAAAAATGAATTCTTTGTCTACAGCCCAAAGAACAAACGAATATGACGTTGAACAACTCGTTGCAATATCGTTCACTAGTCATAGTTCTTTTTTCCAGTACTAGTAGCTTGGTGCGTCTATTAAGCATAATGCTTCATCACACCATGATCAAATCACTGTCGCATCTATTCTTTTCAAGAACATTCTCGCGATGATAAGCAATACAACTTTCACCCCAGATCAAGTGTCGTCTAGAATCGGAGGAAAGACTAAAACGACTCTTATTTGTAAAGAGTACATTAGCCGATTAGTGATTTGTTCGATTTTTATAGACACAATACTACTGAATACATGCTCTGCGATGAACTGTGGATAAACGGATGCAGGCTACAGGCCTTCCTTCGTATAGATTTATTTGTCGCAGACGTCTTGCCACAGTTTGTCGAGATATCCATGTACCTGTGCTTGAATGGAGCTGACTTGCAAGCTAACCCGCCACGGTGCGTTGATTGCGTGTTTTACTGTTATAACCAAAAATCTGTCTTCATACTCAGTGGCAGAGCGAGGGTGAATCTCTTAGTAAACGTCCGAACACATTCTATTGTTTTGAAACGATGGCCAAAGACTGGATAGAACGCTATGTGAGATTCCAAACTCTTTTGACAATATTAGTAATTCTGTGGACTTCTTCAAGCTTTCCAATATTTTTCCCTGCTTCAATCAGGGGTTGGCAAACTTTTGAGACGGAAGAGCCAAACCTGTCCCTCACAACAATTTAAAAATTATTCGAGAGCCATAAAGATATTTTTACAAATAAGAAAAATTTAAAGTAATATTATAGTAAATTTATAGTAATATATAACAAGTTATAATATTAATTATATCTTTATAAAATGAAGAAAAAATCACAAAAAATTGCACTCATTGATTTTAATCAGTGTGAGCAATGAGCTTGCATTTCCTTAGAAAGTTTCTGCATGTCGGGTTTGTAACTAGTCGTATTTAATTTAAGGCACGATTCCAAGTTGGCATCAGTAATTTGGCTCCTCATATTTATATTTAATGAAATTCATGTTAGAAAACGATTGCTCACATAAATATGTAGACCCAAAGATACTGAGAACACCAAAATGCAAATTTTTTCAACTCATGATATGAGTCCGGAAGACTATTCTAAGTATTGAAAATCATGGAGTCTGTCTTCTGTAGTTCTTTTATAGCAGTCTGCTTGCGCTGTGAAATCAGACTGCATTTTTCTTTTTCCAGTTCTTCTATTTCAGTACCAAGATGTACAAATTTGGAGTTCCATAAGTCTTTGCTTGTCAAGTCCAGCAATTGTATTTCAAAATTAGCAGTGTCAATATCAAACAGAGAAAAATTTAATTCCTTCACATTGGCATTAAGAGAATTTGTAATAAAAGCTAGAGTCGCTTTATTATTTCTGAATTCCTGAAACTTTTGAAGAAAAGATTCTCTCGTGTTTAAAACTGCTGTCAATAATCCTTGTTAATGAGGGCATTGTTTTCTCGGCGATATTGAGACAAATTTGGGAAATGAACTAAAGTTCCCCTCTCTAAATCTTCGCAAACAGAATCAATTTCTTTTCAGAAATGAACTAAAGTTCCCCTCTCAAAATCTTCTCGAACAGAATCAATTTCTTTTCAAACGAAATAACTTCCTCTAGCATTGAAAAAGTAGCATTTCCCTAGCCTTGTAATTTACGATTGAGCTGACTTTGTGATGTAACGTCCACCATAAAGTACAATTTTTGCAACCACTGATCTTCTCTTAATTCTGGATATTGAACATCTTGTTGTCGAGGAATAGTTTGATTTCATTTATGCAAGATGCAAAATGCTTTAACATGTCGCCTCTGGAAAGCCATCGACCCTGTTGTACTGGAGAAGATCTGAATACTCACTCTCCATTTCACTTAGCAACTCTTTAAATTATCGATGGGTACGTCCCCTTGCTATAATGGCGTTGGTAATCTTAATTACCAATTCCATAATTTTACCAATTTCTTCTGTAAATGTTTGTGCACAAAGTACTTTCTGGTGGAGTATACAATGGAAAGTAATCACTTCATGATAATTTTTCCTTTTAAAATTGAAACAAAACCCTTTTCGCTCCCGTCATACTTTTTGCACCATCGGTTGCAATTGACACAATTTTATTGAGTGGGATATGATTTTTTTCCATGCATTCAAGGACGGCATTTGCTATGTGCTCTCCACGCGTTCTACCCTTGAGTCGCAATAATCCCAGAAGTTCTTCTCTCGGACCCTCAGATGATGATACATACCGCACATAAAGGGAAAGTTGGGCTTTTTCCTTGATGTCGCAAGACTCATCTACCGCAATTGATAAAGCTGAAGCTAATTTAACATATTCGACTTGATAGATGGTCACATTTGAGGACATTTACAATCTCATTAAAGGTTGTTGGTTTTAAATAATATTAAAAAAGTTTTAATTTTATTAAAAAAGTTTTAATTTTATTTAAAATCTCTGTTTTATTTTTGAAATCCCGAAAAAGTTCTTCAGATGCATTAACAAAACAAGATTTTATGTATTCACCATCTTGGTTTTCCTCTCTTAGTGATCTCCTGACTCACTACGACGCTTGCAATATTAACATCATTGGCAGACTCTCTCTAATAATTAAATACAGAACTTGATTTTTCACCATTTTCCTGAAGATCTTCAACTACTCTCTTTCTCGTGTCACAGACAGGATATTTTCTGGTAAATGTCGCGTGTTTTGTCGTGAAGTGTCTCTCCAAATTTAACTTTTTGTTGTGCACAAGTTTTTCTTGGCAAATAAGACAGGTTGGAAGGCCATCAGAGTTCGAGATCAACGCGAAAGATTCAGTTCATTCAGTTTTAAAGTCACAATGCACATCTGTTGTTTTTCTTAGTTTTTTCTTCGTAGCCATGTTGAAAAGCACTCTAAACAATATATTTTATTTAACACGTTATATAAATTGTTGTTGTTGTTATGATCCATCGAGTCGTTTCCGACTCCTGGCGACTCAACGAACATACAATTTCCATTCCGATCTTCCCTGAGCATGCCTTTCAGAACCTCCAAACGCACTCCGGTTGCTTCTTTAATTCCATCCACCCATCTAATTCTTCGTCTTCCTCTTCTCCTGCTTCCATCAACTTTAGCAAGCATCATCATCTTCTCCAGACTGTCATTTGCTCGCATAATATGTCCGAAGTATGACAATTTTTGCTTGATGATCATAGATTCAAGGGAGCAATCTGGCTTTATTCTGTCTATCACTGATTGATTGGTTTGCTTTGCAGTCCATGGTATTCTTAGTAAGCGTCTCCAAACCCATAATTCAAATGCATCTATCTTCCTTCTTTCACTCTTTCTCAGGGTCCACCTTTCACATCCATACAGCACCACAAGGAATACCATTGCTTTCACAATTCTGATTTTTGTTGTGAGGCTAATATCTTCATCTTTGAAGATATTGCTTAAATTTGTCATTGCGTTTTTTCCGAGTAATAATCTTCTTCTAACTTCTTCGCTACAATAACCATCTTTATCAATTAGGGATCCTAAGAAACAAAATTGTTAACTGCTTCCATTTTCTCCCCATCTACTTCAAAATCATTGAGTTCACATGTTGCCAAAACTTTTGTCTTTTTGAGGTTAAGTTTAAGACCATATTTAGCACTTTCTTCTTTAACTTTCATAATAAGTTCCTGCAAATCGTCTTTGCATCTTTGCATTCTGCTAGCAAGGTGGTATCATCTGCATACCTCATATTATTAAATATTTTTTCCACCAATTTTAATTCTGACTGGTGACTCCTCCACCCCTGCCATTTTTAAAATGTATTCGCTGTACGAGTTAAACAGGTACGGAGATAAAATACATCCTTGCGCACCCCTTTACCTATTGTGAAATACTCGGTTTCTTCAAGATCTGTTCGGACAGTAGCTTCTTGTTCATAATAAAGATTCCTCAGAAAGATAATGAAATGCTCTGGGACTACCTTGTTCTTAACGCATTCCACAGTTTCACATGATCTACAGACTCAAAAGCCTTGCTATAATCAAGGAAACAAAGGTAGACATTCTTGTTCCTCTGCCTTTTCGAAATCCTGCCTGTTCATCTAGCATTTCTCTCTTCATGAATGATTCCAGTCTTTTCTGAATGATTCTTAAGTAAGATTTTACTTGCATGGGAAATCAGTCCTGTAGTTCTGTAATTTTTGCACTCTCTTGCATCGCCTTTCTTCAATAAAGGTATATAAACTGATTTTTTCCATTCCTTAGGCCAGGGTTTCTCAAACTGTGTTCCCCGGAAGGTGAATAGGTGTTCCACGAGAAGTTCTGGAATTTCTCATTTTTGTTTTCTAAGCATTTTTCATGAATAAATATTTTATAGTAGAAATATTCTGAGGAGAATAATATTTGTGAATAAATCGAAAAGCTCAGATGCCTGCAAGTGGATTATAACAACGGGTGTCATATCCTCTGTTCTCAAAAACTGAAGGAAATGACATCTGTGTAGCAAATGTCAGTGACCAAGCGGCATATTTTTAAACATGGAAATATTCAAGAATTATCTTTAATTTTCACACATAGAAATCTTTCAACAATCGGGAAAGAGAATACCGCCGTTTATGACCGATCATAAAAATTGCCTGCAAGCCGATTAGAACAATGGGCGGGGTGTTCTCAAAACTGAACGAAATAACATCTGTGTTGCAAATGTTAGTGACCAATCAGCAAGGAAGTATAAAGAAAATTTTTCCACTGAAATTGAAGATCAGGGTAGTCTGTATCCAGTTCTCAAATTCAGTAATACTGAATACTTTCTCCGCAAGTTCGCAAATGTGTAAGTGCTTGTTCTGAAACTGGAGTGCTGTGATTTTTTTAAAACTAATAGGAATACAGATTTAAATTCTAATATGAATAAGAGACAAAGCATTTTGTTTAATTTTGTTATTAAGAAATCTCTTATTGAAGGTGTTTGTGACGGAACAGATAGTGAGTCATCCACCTCAAGTCTACAAAGATCTCCAGGATGTATAAAAGGAGGGGAAAACTACCAGCATTCAAGGAGAAAAAGTCTGCATTCACTGGTAAGTACTTATAATAATATTATAAATATATTTGGTGAACAGAATAGGATATGTCAATGAAAATCAACACAAATTAATTTAATGATGGTTATTGATGCTTCAGTTAAATCAATTAAAACATCAATTAAATTAAACTTTAATTGCTGTTTATTTAATTATTAATTAATTATGAATAATTAAGTAATAATAAAAAATCGGCTAAATTACCCATTAATTATTAATTAATACATTATTAAATTACCAAGGTGTTCCATAAAAATTTCAAGATTTGTGAAATGTTCAGTGTAGAAAAAGTTTGAGAAACCCTGCCCTAGGCCATGTAGTTTTGATCCAAATTCGCTGACATAGAATTGTTAATATTTTAACTGCTTGTTCTCCCATGGCATTGAACAGCTCAATGGGTATTCCATCTCCTCCTGGTGCTTTCTTACTGGATAGCTGTTGCAGTGCCCACCTCACTTCACTCCCCAGTAGTTCTGGCTCCTGTGTATAATCCTGCTCTTCAAATTTCTCAGTAATTTTGGAGTCCTTTCTATAAAGGGCTTCTGTATACTCTTTCCATCTTTCTTTGAGGTCTGCAGCTTCTTAAGATATCCTTTGTGTTTACTTTTCAATATTGTCACCTTGGCACTAAACTTCCCTGTTAGTTCTCTGATCTTTTTGAAAAGATCTGTTGTTCTTCCTTTCTTGTTTTGGTCTTCTATATGTTGGGATTTCTGGTTAAAGTATTTTTCCTTGTCTCTTCTGGCTTGTCGTTGAAACTCTGCATTCAAATGCTGTACTTCCTGCAAATTTACTGTGGCCTTCATTTTCTTCCTTTCCTGCGTGAGCAGTTTTGATGGCATCTTCTGACAGCCATTTGGACTTCTTCTTACAAACTGTTGGAATATTCTTCTTTGCTTCTGTTTTAATTATATCTTTAATCACTTCCCATAGTTCATCTGGTTCTCTTACACACAAATTGTGTTGAATCTGTTCTGTATGCTAATATTGTATTCAGCTGGTATGTTTCCAAGATGATATCTGATAGACATCTGTGTTGTTTTCAGTTTCTGTAGTTTCACATGTATCGTAGCCACTAATAACTGATGGTCTGTTCCACAGTGTGCATCTGGAAAAGTCTGACAGACTGAATTGCACTTCTCCATCTTCTTTGTCCAAGTATATAGTCAATTTGATTTCTGTGTTGTCCATCAGGTGATATCCATGTGTACAATCTTCTTTTGTGCTGTTTAAAGCAGGTGTTAGCAACAAACAAAGAATTCTCTACACAAAACTCAAATAGTCTCTTCCGTGAAGAATTCTCTGCAGTGTTACGAATACTTAACCGAAACGACCTGTTATTCCTTGTTCCTCAGTCTCTCCACTTTTGCATTCCAATCTCCAATAGGTAGTCATAAATCTCGCTTTGGTGCTGCATCTATCACTTCTTATAACTTGCCAAAAATTCTTCAATGTCTTCTTCTGATGCCTCTGTAGTAGGTGCATAAACCTAAATGATGGTCATATTCATTGGATGTCCACTCACTCTGAGAGAAATGATTCTGTCACTCACCAGATTTAACCCAATACATACCTAGCCATCTTTATCCTGAGAAAGAAAGATACTCCATATTTTCGACTTGTGTCACGTCCTGAGTAATACAACATATAGTCCCCTGACTGAAAATGGCCCATTCCTGTCCATCTAAGTTCACTTATTCCCAATATATCCAGCTTCTTCCACTCTATTTCCATCTTTATTATTTCCAACTTACCATGGTTCATATTTCTAACATTCCATGTTCCAATCCTGTGGTTTTTTGTGAAACAGGGAGCCTCACTTTTCCGACCAGCAACATCCGTGACCAA